>NC_092725.1:10153724-10808724 GCF_047496885.1 Scyliorhinus torazame | reverse complement strand
CCCGACCACGCGGCAGCCCCCTGGGCAGGGTGGAACCCCCCCCGCGGCCGACCCCGAGGCATCTCCCATCCCCCCACAAGCTTGTGCTGCAAGACAGCCTGGCAACCCCGGGGGGCCCCGCTGCTACTTTTGCGAGCAAGCCAAGCCAAGCACCCCCGCCAGCGCTGCCCGGCCCGTGCATCCACCTGCAAGGGATGCGGTAAAAAGGGCCACTTTGTGGCGGTATGCCAGGCCCGGGCGGTCGTTGCGGCCTCCAGAGGTGAATACGGACCGCCACCACAGCCCTCTCCTCCAGGGCCACGTGTGGCCTCCGGACGCCGCCATCTTGTCCCGCGGACGCCACGTGCGATGGATGGGCGCCGCCATTTTGTGCAACCCCAGCCGTGTGCGACCAGTGGGAGACGCCATCTTGGATGGACTCCCAGGACCCCAGCTCGGCTGACCACGCACCGCCCGAAGAGAACATCCAACTGCTGCGATTAGCCTCGGTGACTCTGGATCAGTCTCGGCCTCGAACACTCTCGACTGCTACGACGACCGTGCTTATCTATGGGAATGAAACGTCCTGCCTAATCGACTCTGGGAGCACAGAGAGCTTCATACACCCCGACACGGTAAGGCGCTGTTCTCTCCCTGGCCACCCCGTTAATCTAAAAATCTCCCTGGCCTCCGGTTCCCACTCAGTGGAGATAAAGGGGTTTTGTGTAGCAAACCTCACGGTCCAGGGAAGGGAGTTCAAAAATTTCCGTCTCTACGTCCTTCCCCACCTCTGCGCGGCCACACTCCTAGGGTTGGATTTTCAGTGCAACCTCCAAAGTCTAACTTTCAAATTCGGGGGCCCCATACCCCCCTCACTGTCTGCAGCCTCGCGACCCTCAAGGTCGATCCGCTTTCCCTGTTTGCGAACCTCACCCCGGATTGCAAACCCGTCGCCACCAGGAGCAGACGGTACAGCGCCCAGGACCGGATCTTTATTAGGTCAGAGGTCCAAAGGCTACTGAGGGAAGGGGTCATTGAAGCGAGCAACAGCCCCTGGAGAGCTCACGTAGTGGTGGTAAAGACCGGGGAGAAACATAGGATGGTCATCGACTACAGCCAGACCATCAACAGGTTTACGCAGCTGGACGCGTACCCTCTCCCCCGCATATCCGACCTCGTAAACAGGATCGCGCATTACAAGGTCGTCTCCACGGTGGATCTTAAGTCCGCCTATCACCAGCTCCCCATCCGCACTAGTGACCGCAAATACACTGCCTTCGGGGCAGACGGGCGGCTCTATCACTTCTTAAGGGTTCCCTTCGGTGTCACCAATGGGGTCTCGGTCTTCCAGCGAGAGATGGACCGAATGGTTGACCGGTACGGTTTACCGGCAACATTCCCGTATCTCGATAATGTCACCATCTGCGGCCACGACCAGCAGGACCACGACACCAACCTCCGAAAATTCCTCCAGACTGCAAAAATCCTTAACCTCACGTATAACAAGGATAAATGCGTGTTTAGCTCCGACCGCCTAGCCATCCTCGGCTACGTAGTGCGAAATGGAGTTATAGGCCCCGACCCTGAGCGCATGCGCCCCCTTATGGAGTTCCCCCTCCCTCACTGCTCCAAGGCCCTGAAGCGCTGCCTAGGGATTTTCTCTTACTATGCCCAGTGGGTCCCCAACTATGCGGACAAGGCCCGTCCCCTGATCCAATCCACAGTTTTTCCCCCTGTCGATAGAGGCCCGCAAGGCCTTCAGCCGCATCAAAGCAGACATTACAAAGGCCACGATGCGCGCCATCGACGAGTCCCTCCCCTTCCAGGTCGAGAGCGATGCGTCTGACGTAGCTCTGGCGGCCACCCTCAACCAAGCGGGCAGACCCGTGGCCTTCTTCTCCTGTACCCTCCAGGCTTCCGAAATCCACCACTCCTCAGTCGAAAAGGAGGCCCAGTCCAAGGTGACTGAACAGGTAGACGAGGGTAGAGCAGTTGATGTGGTGTATATGGATTTCAGCAAAGCGTTTGATAAGGTTCCCCACGGTAGGCTATTGCAGAAAATACGGAGGCTGGGGATTGAGGGTGATTTAGAGATGTGGATCAGAAATTGGCTAGCTGAAAGAAGACAGAGGGTGGTGGTTGATGGGAAATGTTCAGAATGGAGTACAGTCACAAGTGGAGTACCACAAGGATCTGTTCTGGGGCCGTTGCTGTTTGTGATTTTTATCAATGACCTAGAGGAAGGTGCAGAAGGGTGGGTGAGTAAATTTGCAGACGATACTAAAGTCGGCGGTGTTGTCGATAGTGTGGAAGGAAGTAGCAGGTTACAGAGGGATATAGATAAGCTGCAGTGCTGGGCTGAGAGGTGGCAAATGGAGTTTAATGTAGAGAAGTGTGAGGTGATTCACTGTGGAAGGAATAACAGGAATGTGGAATATTTGGCTAATGGAAAAGTTCTTGAAAGTGTGGATGAGCAGAGGGATCTAGGTGTCCATGTACATAGATCCCTGAAAGTTGCCACCCAGGTTGATAGGGTGGTGAAGAAGGCCTATGGAGTGTTGGCCTTTATTGGTAGAGGGATTGAGTTCCGGAGTCAGGAGGTCATGTTGCAGCTGTACAGAACTCTGGTATGGCCGCATTTGGAGTATTGCGTACAGTTCTGGTCACCGCATTATAGGAAGGACGTGGAGGCTTTGGAACGGGTGCAGAGGAGATTTACCAGGATGTTGCCTGGTATGGAGGGAAAATCTTATGAGGAAAGGCTGATGGACTTGAGGTTGTTTTCGTTAGAGAGAAGAAGGTTAAGAGGAGACTTAATAGAGGCATACAAAATGATCAGAGGGTTAGATAGGGTGGACAGTGAGAGCCTTCTCCCGCGGATGGAAATGGCTAGCACGAGGGGACATAGCCTTAAACTGAGGGGTAATAGATATAGGACAGAGGTCAGAGGTAAGTTCTTTACGTAAAGAGTAGTGAGGCCGTGGAATGCCCTACCTGCTACAGTAGTGAACTCGCCAACATTGAGGGCATTTAAAAGTTTATTGGATAAACATATGGATGATAATGGCATAGTGTAGGTTAGATGGCTTTTGTTTTGGTGCAACATCGTGGGCCGAAGGGCCTGTACTGCGCTGTATTGTTCTATGTTCTATGTTCTATAGTAGAAGCTGTGCGACATTGGAGGCATTACCTGGCCGGCAGGAGATTCACTCTCTTCACTGACCAACGGTCGGTTGCCTTCATGTTCGATAATGTGAGATTAAAAATGATAAGATCTTACGGTGGAGGATAGAACTCTCCACCTCCAACTATGAGATCTTGTATCGTCCCGGGGAGCTAAACGAGCCTCCTGACGCCCTATCCCGCGGCACATGTGCCACCGCACAAGTGGACCGCCTCCGAGCCCTCCACGAGGACCTGCCACCTGGGGGTCACTCGAGGAGGTCAGGACAGTCACCAGGGGCTGCCGAATCTGCGCAGAGTGCAAACCGCACTTCTACCGGCCAGAGAAAGCGCACCTGATAAAGGCTTCCCGTCCCTTTGAACGCCTCAGCATGGACTTCAAAGGCCCCCTCCCCTCCACCGACCGCAACACGTACTTCTTGAACATGATTGATGAGTACTCCCGGTTCCCATTCGCCATCCCCTGCCCAGACATGACCGCAAACACCGTCATCAAGGCCCTCCAGGGTATCTTTACACTGTTCAGGTTCCCCGCGTACATACACAGTGATAGGGGGTCCTCTTTTATGAGCGACGAACTGCGTCAATTCCTGCTCAGCAAGGGCATCGCCTCGAGCAGGACGACCAGTTACAACCCCCGGGGAAACAGACAGGTAGAGAGGGAGAACGGAACGGTCTGGAAGACCGTCCTGCTGGCCCTACGGTCCAGGAATCTCCCAGTCTCCCGCTGGCAGTAAGTCCTCCCGGATGCCCTCCACTCCATCCGGTCACTGCTGTGTACCACGACAAACGAAACACTCACGAACGTCTCCTTGTCTTCCCCAGCAAGGCCTCCACTGGGACGTCGCTCCCGACCTGGCTGGCAGCTCCCGGACCCATCCTGCTCCGAAAACACGTGCGGGCGCACAAGTCGGACCCGCTGGTCGAGAGGGTCCATCTCCTCCACGCTAACCCTCAGCACGCTTAAGTTGCGTACTCCGACGGCCAACAAGATACGGTCTCCCTACGGGACCTGGCGCCCGCTGGATCCCCACACACTCCCCCGCCACCAGTCCCACCCTCCCTCCCAGAAGCGCACCCCACAGCCGCCCCCTTCCCAGGTCAGTCGGTCCTTCCACCAGCCACGTCTAGGGGTGATGAAGCCGAAACCATGCTCCCGGAGTCACAGACGCCCGAACCTCCACCGACATCACCACCAAAGCTACGACGATCGCAGAGGACGACCAGGGCCCGATCGACTAATTGCTTCATTTTGAAATCTACATTACTGTTGTAAATAGTTAAAATGTAATAAGGCAAAACGCTGTACGGAGGTATTACGGTACCTGTATAACTGTCACTTCTCCCACTTTACCATGTTGTAATACGAAGCCACCACCCCCGCCGGATTCTTTTTTAACAAGGGGTGAATGTGGTAGTCTGTGTTAGGAGGATTACGGGACCTGATAATGCCGGAATACCATTGGTGGGGAATGTACTTGTTCCCATTGGTTAAGCCTGTATGTTAGCTCCGCCCTGCAAGGCGGGGTATAAGAGCCAGTGCCACCCCAGCAGTTTTCTTCTGTACCTGCGCTGCTGGGGGAAACATCTAGCGTATTAAAGCCTTCAATTGTCTCCAATCTCGCTTCTGGAGTTATTGATCGTGCATCACTGTCTCTCTCTCTCTCTAACCCTCTCTCTCTAACCTTTCTCTCTCTAACCTCTCTCTCTAACCATTCTCTCTTTAACCTCTGCCTCTCTCTCTCTAACCTCTCCCTCTCTAACTGCTCACTCTCTCTAACCTCTCTCTCTCGAACCTCTCTCTCTCTCTCTCACGACTCTCTCTAACCTCTCTCTCTGTAACCTCTCTTTCTCTCTCCCTCTCTCCAGCTTTTCTCTTTCTCTATCCTCTCTCTCCCTCTCAATCTCTCTCTTTAAGCTTTCTCTCTAACTATCTCTCTATCCTCGCGGTCCATTTCGTGCGCCACTACCCTCGCCTCCCTCCCAGAACAAGGATGGAGTCCCACTCATTCATCCCACCAGCCTCCGTGTGCAAAGCAGAATCCTCCGCCTTTCCGCCAACTCCAGCGTGATGCCACCACCAAACACATGTTCCCTTCACTCCCTCTGTCAGCATTCCGCAGAGACCGTTCCCTCCGAGATAATCTAGCCCACTCCTCCACCATACCCAGTACCTCTCCCGTCACCCAGGGCACCTTCCCATGCAATCGCGGAAGGAGTAACACCTGCCCCTTTACCTCTTCCATGCTTAACATCCCAGGCCCAAAACACTCATTCCAGGTGAAGCAGCGTTTCACTTGCATCTCTTCCAATCTGGTCTACTGCATTCGCTGCTCCCAATGTGGTCTCCTCGATATCGGAGAGACCAAACGCAGACCGGGTGATCGCTTTGCTGGGCATCTTCGGTCTGTGTGCATTCAGGACCCTGACCTTCCCGTTGCTTGCTATTTTAACACAAGACCCTGCCCCCATGCCCACATGTCTGTCCTTGTCCTGCTGCAATGTTCCAGTGAAGCTCAACGCAAACTGGAGGAACAACCTCGGGCAGCACGGTAGCACAGCGGTTAGCGCAATTGCTTCACAGCTCCAGGGTCCCAGGTTCGATTCCCGGCTGGGTCACTGTCTGTGCGGAGTCTGCACGTTCTCCCCGTGTCTGCGTGGGTTTCCTCCGGGTGCTCCGGTTTCCTCCCACAGTCCAAAGATGTGCAGGTTAGGTGGACTGGCCATGATAAATTGCCCTTAGTGTTGGGTGGGGTTACTGGGTTATGGGGATAGGGTGGAGGTGTGGGCTTGGGTAGGGTGCTCTTTCCAAGAGCCGGTGCAGACTCGATGGGCCGAATGGCCTCCTTCTGCACTGTAAATTCTATGAAAACATCTCACCTTCCGGTTAGGCTACAGCCTTCCGTCTCAACATCGAATTCAACAACTTCAGATGATCAGCTCGACCCCACCTCGACCCATTTGTTTTCATCTCATTTCATTTTAACTGTCTTTACCATTTCTTTCTTTCTTTATATATATTCACCACCCCCATCGTATCCACCTTTTATTTACCCTCTCCCCTTTGCTTCCCCCTTACCCTCCAACCCACATCTACATCTGTCACAGTTTACCCTCTGATGTTAGTTTTCTGCTGTTTGGCCTCTCACATCTTTTGTTCTCTCTGGGGGACTGCCATTAGCACTCTGTTCCGTTGGTTTCTGTGGCCATTTGCACTCTGTCCCCTTGGTTTCTGTGGCCATTAGCACTCTGTTCCCTTGGTTTCTGTGGCCATTAGCACCCAGTTTCCCTGGGTTTCTGTGGCTATGACTCATCTTTCATTCTCACTCCACAGTATAAATATTCCCCACTTTCTCTGTCTGTTAGCTTTGACAAAGAGTCACCTGGACTCGAAACGTTCGCTCTTTTCTCTCCCTACAGATGCTGCCAGACCTGCTGAAATTTTCCAGCGTTTTCGCTTTGGTCTCTCTATCCTCTCTCTCTTTAACCACTCGCTCGCTAACCACTCTCTCCTCTCTCTAACCTCTCTCTCTAACCTCTCTATCTCTGTCTAACCACTCTCTCGTTAACCGCTCTCTCTAACCGCTCTGTCTCTAACCGCGCTCTCTCCAACCTCTCTCTCTCTAACCTCTCTCTCTCCCTCTCTCTCTAACCCTTATCTCTAACCGTTCTCTCTCTAACCTCTCTCTCTAACCCCTCTCTCTGTCTTTAACATCCTCCCTCTAAACTCTCTCTCTAACATATCTCTCTCTCTCTCTCTATTTAACCTCTCTCTCGAACCTCTCTCTGTTGCTGTCTCTCTCCCTCTGACCCCCCTCTCTCTCCCTCTCTCTTAATCTCTCTCTCTAACCTCTCTCTACCTCACTCTCAATCTCTCTCTCTAATCTTTCTCGCTCTAACCTCTCTCTCTACTTCCCTCTCTCTAAATATCTATCTATTCCTCTGTCTAACCTCTCCCTCTCTCAATCTCTCTCTAATAATTCCCCCTCTAATCTCTGCCTCTCTATCTCCCTATCACTATATAACTCTCAATCTCTCTCTCTAACCTCTCTCTAACCTCTCTCTCTAACCACACTCTCTTTAACCTCCCTCTCTCTAACCTCTCCCTCTCTAACTGCTCTCTCGAACCTCTCTCTGTTGAACCACTCTCTCATTAACTGCTCTCTCTCTAACCTCTCTCTCTAACATCTCTCTCTCCAGCCCCTCTCTCTAACCACTCTTTCTCTAACCTCTATCTCTCGAACCTCTCTCTCTATCCTCTTTCTCTCTACCTTCTCTCTCGTACCTCTCGCTCTAACCACTCTCTCGCAAAACACTCTCTCTCTAACCTCTCTCTTGAATCTATCTCTCTATCCTCTCTCTCTCTCTAACTGTTCTCTCTATTACCTCTCTCTCTTTCTCTCTCCCTCCCAATCTCTCTCTTTAACATTTCTCTCTAACTATCACTCTCGAACCTCTCTCTCTAATCAATATTTCTCTAACCTATCTCTAACCGCTCTCTCTAACCTCTCTCTCTAACCTCTCTCTCTTTAACCACTTACTCGCTAACTGCTCTCTCCTCTCTCTCTCACCTCTCTCTCTCTCTCAAACCTCTCCCTCTCTCTAACCTCTCTCTCCCTCTGTCTAACCACTCTCTTGTTAACCGCTCTTTCTAACTGCTCTCTCTAACTGCTCTCTCTCCAACCTCAATCTCTCTAACTGCTCGCTCTCTAACTGCACTCTCTAACCGCTCCCTCTCAAACCGTACTCTCTAGCTGCTCTCTCCTAACCTCTCCCTCTCTAACCACTCTTTTGCTAACCACTCTCTCTCTCATCTCTCTCTCCAACCTCTCTCTCTAAACTCTTTCTAACCTCCCTCTCTAACCTCTCCAACCGTTCTCTCTCTAACCTCTCTAACCCCTCTCTCTGTCTTTAACCCCCTCCCTCTAACTTCTCTCTCTCACATATCTCTGTCTCTCTCGCTGTCTCTCCCTCTAACTCCCCTCTCTCTCAATCTCCTGCTCTAACCTTTATCACTCTAACCACTCTCTCCCTCAAACTCTCTCCAACCTTTCTCTCTCTCATCTCTCTCTCTCTATATATCTCCAAATGCCCCTCAACCTCTCCCTCTTTCTCTCTTCCTCTCAATCTCTCTCTTTAAACTTTATCTCTAATGTCTCTCTCTCTCTCTCTCTCTCCCTCTCACTAAATATCTTTCAGTCTCCCAGTCTAACCTCTCTCTCTCTAACCTCTCTCTCTCTAACCTCTCCCTCTCTCACTGCTCTCTCTCTCTCTCTGTCTACTGCACTCTCTCCAACCTCTCTCTCTCTCTAATTGGTTTCTCTGTCTCTCTCTAACCTCTCTCTCTCTAACCTCTCTCTCTCTCTCTGTCTACCACACTCTTTCCAACATATCTCCATAACCTCTCTCTCTCTCTCTCGCCCCCTCTTAGTTCCTCCCTCCAATCTTTCTCTCTCTCTCAGATCTCTCTCTCTCTCTATATATATATATCTAACCTCTCTTTCTATCTCTCTCACCTCTCTCTCTCTCTAACCTCTCCCCTTTCTTTTTAAAAATAAATTTAGAGTCGCCAATTATTATTTTTCCAGTTAAGAGGCAATTTAGCGTGGACAATCCACCTACCCTGCACATCTTTGGGTTGTGGGGGCGAAACCCACGCAGACACGGGGAGAATGTGCAAACTCCACACGGACAGTGACCCGTGGCCGGGATTCGAACTCGGGTCCTCAGCGCTGCAGTCCCAGTGCTAACCACTACGCCACTCCCCTCTAACTGCTGTCCCTCTGACCTCTGTCTCTATAACCTCTCCCTCTGTCTAACCACTATGTCGGTAACCGCTCTCTCTAACTTCTCACCCTCCAATCTCCCTTTCTCTAACCTCTCTCTCTCTAACTGCGCTCTCTCGAACCTGTCTCTCTAGCCCCTCTCTCTGTCCTTAATCCCCTCCCTCTAACCTCTCTCCCTCTCACATGTCTCTGTCTGTCTCTCTCCATTTAATCCCTCTCTCTAACCGCTCTCTGTCGCTGTCTCCCTCCCTCTGACTCGCCCTCTCTCTCTCTCAATCTGCCTCTCTAACCTTTATCTCCTTCACTCTCAATCTCTCTCTCTAACCTTTCTCGCTCTAACCTCTCTATCTACCTCCATCTCTCTAAATATCTCTCAATGTCTCTCTCTAACCTCTCCCTCCCTCTCTCCCTCAAACTCTCTCTAACCTTTCTCTGTCTATATATCCTCTATCTAAATGCCCCTCAATCTCTCTCTCTCTTTCTCGCTTCATCTCAATCTCTCTCTTTAACCTTTCTCTCTAACCTCTCTCTCTCTTTCGAAATCTCTCTATCATCTCTCCATAACCTCGCTCTCTCTCGCCCCCTCTTAGTTTCTCCCTCCAATCTTTCTCTCTCTCTCACATCTCTCTTTCTCTCTATATATATCTAACCTCTCTTTCTATCTCTCTAACCTCTCTCACTCTAACCACTCTCTCTCTAACCTCTAACCTCTCTCTCTAACCTCTCTCTAACCTCTTCTCTAACCTCTCTCACTTGAACCACTCTCTCTCTTAACCTCCACCCTCTCTCTCTAACCTCTTTCTCTAACCTCTCTCACTCGAACCACTCTCTCTCTAACCTCTAACCTCTCTCTAACCTCTCTCACTCGAACCTCTCGCTCTCTCTCTAACCGCTCGCTCTCTAACTCTTTGTCTCTAACCTCTCTCTCTACAATCTCTCTCTCTGTCACCTCACTCTGTAACCACTCTCTCTCTAACCTCTCTCTCTCTACAATCTCTCTCTCTGTCACCTCACTCTGTAACCACTCTCTCTAACCTCTCTCTCTGCTGATGTGTTGGGTGTTCTGGATCACATACAGGTCACCAACACTTGAAGTAGTGCAACACTATTTTACTAAAATGTTAACTATTTAAACATACTTGAACTGTGGGTGAATGCAATACCAGCTTTAACTGTTGACCCTTGCCTAGTCCTAACCAGTCGATGCACTCAGCACATGGTGAATGTCTGTGTTGCAGGCTGTGAGCTCTGTGCTCCGAGCTGGCTGCTACTAGAATGAGCGGGAATTCTCCTGTCCCCTGTCTTTATAGTGCGTGTGCTCTCACTGGTGATTGGCTGCGGTGTTGTGTGTGCTGATTGGTCCCACTGCATGTCCATCAGTGTGTGTGTGTCTGCACCATGATATACTGGGGCGAAATTCTCCGGAAACGGCGCGATGTCCGCCAACTGGCGCCCAAAACGGTGCCAACCAGACAGGCATCGCGCCACCCCAAAGGTCCGGAATGCTCCGCATCTTTGGGGGCCAAGCCCCAACATTGAGGGGCTAGGCCGACGCCGGAGGAATTTCCACCCCGCCAGCTGGCACGGAAATGACATCTCCGGACGGCGCATGCGCGGGAGCGTCAGCGGCCACTGACAGTTTCCCGCGCATGCGCAGTGGAGGGAGTCTCTTCCACCTCCGCCATGGTGGAGACCGTGGCGGAGGCGGAAGGGAAAGAGTGCCCCCACGGCACAGGCCCTAACCTCTCTCTAACCTCTCTCTCTAACCACACTCTCTTTAACCTCCCTCTCTCTAACCTCTCCCTCTCTAACTGCTCTCTCGAACCTCTCTCTGTTGAACCACTCTCATTAACTGCTCTCTCTCTAACCTCTCTCTCTAACATCTCTCTCTCCAACCCCGCTCTCTAACCACTCTTTCTCTAACCTCTATCTCTCGAACCTCTCTCTCTATCCTCTTTCTCTCTACCTTCTCTCTACTGCTCTCTCTCTAACCTCTCTCTTGAATCTATCTCTCTATCCTCTCTCTCTCTCTCTAACTGTTCTCTCTATTACCTCTCTCTCTTTCTCTCTCCCTCCCAATCTCTCTCTTTAACATTTCTCTCTAACTATCACTCTCGAACCTCTCTCTCTAATCACTATTTCTCTAACCTATCTCTAACCGCTCTCTCTAACCTCTCTCTCTAACCTCTCTCTCTTTAACCACTTGCTCGCTAACTGCTCTCTCCTCTCTCTCTCACCTCTCTCTCTCGCTCAAACCTCTCCCTCTCTAACCTCTCTCTCTCTCTCTCTAACCACTCTCTTGTTAACCGCATTTTCTAACTGCTCTCTCTAACTGCTCTCTCTCCAACCTCAATCTCTCTAACCGCTCGCTCTCCAAACTCTCTCTCTCCAACTTCTCTCTCACTCCACCACTCTCCCTCTAACCGCTCTCTCGAACATATCTCTCTCTCTCCATTTAACTGCGCTCTCTATCCTCTCTCTGTCTCTCTCCCTCTCTCTCAATCTCTCTCTCCCTCTCAATTTCTCTCTTTAACCTTTCTCTCTAACATCTCTTTCTCCCTCTCTCTCACTAAATATTCCTCAATCTCCCTCTCGAAGCTCTGTCCCTCTAATATCTCTCTCTCTCACCACTCTCTCTAACCTCGCTCTCTCTAACTGGTCTCTCTCTCTCTGTCTACCACACTCTCTCCAACCTCTCTCTCTCTCTGTCTACCACACTCTCTCTAACCTCGCTCTCTCTAACCTCTCTCTCTCTAACTGGTCTCTCTCTCTCTCTCTCTGTCTACCACACTCTTTCCAACATCTCTCCATAACCTCTCTCTCTCTCGCCCCCTCTTAGTTCCTCCCTCCAATCTTTCTCTCTCTCTCAGATCTCTCTCTCTCTATATATATATCTAACCTCTCTTTCTATCTCTCTCACCTCTCTCTCTCTCCAACCTCTCCCCTTTCTTTTTTAAAATAAAATTTGAGTCGCCAATTATTATTTTTCCAGTTAAGGGGCAATTTAGCGGGGACAATCCACCTACCCTGCACATCTTTGGGTTGTGGGGGCGAAACCCACGCAGACACGGGGAGAATGTGCAAACTCCACACGGACAGTGACCCGCGGCCGGGATTCGAACCCGGGTCCTCAGCGCCGCAGTCCCAGTCCTAACCACTACGCCACTCCCCTCTAACTGCTGTCCCTCTGACCTCTGTCTCTATAACCTCTCCCTCTGTCTAACCACTATGTCGGTAACCGCTCTCTCTAACTTCTCACCCTCCAATCTCCCTTTCTCTAACCTCTCTCTCTCTAACTGCGCTCTCTCGAACCTGTCTCTCTAGCCCCTCTCTCTGTCCTTAATCCCCTCCCTCTAACCTCTCTCCCTCTCACATGTCTCTGTCTGTCTCTCTCCATTTAATCCCTCTCTCTAACCGCTCTCTGTCGCTGTCTCCCTCACTCTGACCCGCCCTCTCTCTCTCTCTCCCTCTCTCTCAATCTGCCTCTCTAACCTCTCTCTCCCTCACTCTCAATCTCTCTCTCTAACCTTTCTCGCTCTAACCTCTCTATCTACCTCCATCTCTCTAAATATCTCTCAATGTCTCTCTCTAAACTCCCCCTCAAACTCTCTCTAACCTTTCTCTCACTAACCTCTCTCTGTCAATATATCCTCTATCTAAATGCCCCTCAATCGCTCTCTCTTTCTCTCTTCATCGCAATCTCTCTCTTTAACCTTTCTCTCTAACCTCTCTCTCTCTTTCGAAATCTCTCTAACATCTCTCCATAGCCTCGCTCTCTCTCGCCCCCTCTTAGTTTCTCCCTCCAATCTTTCTCTCTCACATCTCTCTTTCTCTCTCTATATATATCTAACCTCTCTTTCTATCTCTCTACCCTCTCTCACTCTAACCACACTCTCTCTAACCTCTAACCTCTCTCTCTAACCTCTCTCTAACCTCTTCTCTAACCTCTCTCACTTGAACCACTCGCTCTCTTAACCTCCACCCTCTCTCTCTAACCTCTCTCTAACCTCTTTCTGTAACCTCTCTCACTCGAACCACTCTCTCTCTAACCGCTAACCTCTCTCACTCGAACCTCTCGCTCTCTCTCTAACCGCTCGCTCTCTAACTCTTTGTCTCTAACCTCTCTCTCTCTAACCGCATTCTCTCTAACCTCTCTCTCTCTCTCTCTAACCTCTCTCTCTCTAACCTCTCTCTCTCTAACCTCTTGCTCTCTAACATCTGTCTCTAAACTTTCTCTCCAACCACATTCTCTCTAACCTCTTGCTCTCTAACCGCATTCGCTCTAGCCTCTCTCTAACTGCTTTCTCTCTAACCTCTCTCTCTACAATCTCTCTCTCTTTCACCTCACTCTGTAACCACTCTCTCTCTAACCTCTCTCTCTCTACAATCTCTCTCTCTGTAACCTCACTCTGTAACCACTCTCTCTCTAACCTCTCTCTCTGCTGATGTGTTGGGTGTTCTGGATCACATACAGGTCACCAACACTTGAAGTAGTGCAACACTATTTTATTAAAAGGTTAACTATTTAAACATACTCAGACTGTGGGTGAATACGATACCAGCTTTAACTAAAGACCTTTGCCTAGTCCTAACCAGTCGATGTACTCAGCACACGGTGAATGTCTGTGTTGCAGGCTGTGAGCTCTGTGCTCCGAGCTGGCTGCTACTAGAATGAGCGGGAACTCTCCTGCCCCCTGTCTTTATAGTGCGTGTGCTCTCACTGGTGATTGGCTGCGGTGTTGTGTATGCTGATTGGTCCCACTGTGTGTCCATCAGTGTGTGTGTCTGCACCATGATATACTGGTGTATATTATGACATCTACAATCTCTCTCCGTAGCCACTCTCTCTCTAACCTCTCTCTCTACAATCTCTCTCTCTGTAACCTCTCTCTCTAACGTCTCTCTCTCTCTCTCTAACCTCTCTCTCTAATCTCTCTCTCTGTAATCTCTCTCTCAAACGTCGTTATCTCTCTAACCTCTCTCTAATCTCTCTCTCTGTAACCTCTCTCTCTCTAACCTCTCTCTCTAATCTCTCTCTCTGTAATCTCTCTAACGTCGCTATCTCTCTAACCTCTCTCTAATCTCTTTCTCTGTAACCTCTCTCTCTCTCTCTCTCTCTCTCTAACCTCTCTCTCTAATCTCTCTCTCTGTAATCTCTCTAACGTCGCTATCTCTCTAACCTCTCTCTAATCTCTCTCTCTGTAATCTCTCTAACGTCGCTATCTCTCTAACCTCTCTCTAATCTCTCTCTCTGTAACCTCTCTCTCTCTCTCTCTCTAACCCCTCTCTCTCTCTCGAGCTCTGTGACAACCATTGTAATGATGTACACAGAGCATTTAGATGTTTAAATAAAAAGCTGATTTATTAACAAACACATGGAAAGATAACTAATTAACAAAATACAGACGATGGCTGCTAAATAAATTCAGTGAATTCCCCGAGAGCTTCCTTAACTGCGACTAACCTCTTGTACATCTTACGGCCACCTGGCAGCAATCTCAAGCCACGTGTTAGATGTCCGATGCCACCTGCTGGTTGGAGGTCACATTGCTAACTATATACATAGAGTCATAGATGTTTACAACACGGGAACATGCCCTTCGGTCCCACTTGTCCATGTCTCCCAGTGTCTATCTGGGCTCTCTATCTTCTCTCTCTAACCTCTCTAATCGTGCTCTCTCTAACAACACTCTCTCACCTCTCTCTATCGATCCTCTCTTACCCTGCTCTCTCTAACCTCTCTCTCTAACCTCTCACACTAACCTCTCTCTCTAACCTCTCTTTCTAACCTCTCTCTCTAACTTCTCTCTCTCTAACCGCACGCTCTCTAACAACACTCTCTAGCCTCTCTGTCTAACCTCTCTGTCAATCCTCTCTCTAACCTCTTTCTCTAACCTCTCTCTAACCTCTTTCTCTAACCTCTCTCTCTACCCTCTCTCTCTAACCTCTCTCTCTCTCAATCCTCTCTCTATCCTCTCTCTCTACCCTCTCTCTAACCTCTCTCTCTAACCTCTCTCTCTAACTTCTCACTCTCTAACCACACGCTCTCTAACAACACTCTCTAGCCTCTCTGTCTAACCCCTCTCTGTCAATCCTCTCTCTAACCTCTTTCTCTAACCTCTCTCTCTCTAACCTCTCTCTCTAACCGCACTCTCTTCAACCTCTCTCTCACTAACCACTCTTTCTCCAACCTCTCTCGCCCTAACCTATCTCTTTCTAACCTCTCTCTCTTGAACTGCTCTCTCTCACCTCTCTCTCGAACCTCACTCTCTAACCGCTCTCTCTAAACTCTTCTAGAATGTCTCTCTCCCTCACCACACACTCTAACCGTTCTCTCTAACCCCCCTCTCTCTCTAACCTCTCTCACTCGAACCTCTCTCTCTCTAACCCCCCTCTCTCTCTAACCCCCCTCTCGCTCTAACCCCCCTCTCTCTCTAACCTCTCTCTCTCTAACCTCTCTCTCTCTAACCTCTTGCTCTCTAACATCTGTCTCTAAACTTTCTCTCCAACCACATTCTCTCTAACCTCTTGCTCTCTAACCGCATTCGCTCTAGCCTCTCTCTAACTGCTTTCTCTCTAACCTCTCTCTCTACAATCTCTCTCTCTTTCACCTCACTCTGTAACCACTCTCTCTCTAACCTCTCTCTCTCTACAATCTCTCTCTCTGTAACCTCACTCTGTAACCACTCTCTCTCTAACCTCTCTCTCTGCTGATGTGTTGGGTGTTCTGGATCACATACAGGTCACCAACACTTGAAGTAGTGCAACACTATTTTATTAAAAGGTTAACTATTTAAACATACTCAGACTGTGGGTGAATACGATACCAGCTTTAACTAAAGACCTTTGCCTAGTCCTAACCAGTCGATGTACTCAGCACACGGTGAATGTCTGTGTTGCAGGCTGTGAGCTCTGTGCTCCGAGCTGGCTGCTACTAGAATGAGCGGGAACTCTCCTGCCCCCTGTCTTTATAGTGCGTGTGCTCTCACTGGTGATTGGCTGCGGTGTTGTGTATGCTGATTGGTCCCACTGTGTGTCCATCAGTGTGTGTGTCTGCACCATGATATACTGGTGTATATTATGACATCTACAATCTCTCTCCGTAGCCACTCTCTCTCTAACCTCTCTACAATCTCTCTCTCTGTAACCTCTCTCTCTAACGTCTCTCTCTCTCTCTCTAACCTCTCTCTCTAATCTCTCTCTCTGTAATCTCTCTCTCAAACGTCGTTATCTCTCTAACCTCTCTCTAATCTCTCTCTCTGTAACCTCTCTCTCTCTAACCTCTCTCTCTAATCTCTCTCTCTGTAATCTCTCTAACGTCGCTATCTCTCTAACCTCTCTCTAATCTCTTTCTCTGTAACCTCTCTCTCTCTCTCTCTCTCTCTCTCTAACCTCTCTCTCTAATCTCTCTCTCTGTAATCTCTCTAACGTCGCTATCTCTCTAACCTCTCTCTAATCTCTCTCTCTGTAATCTCTCTAACGTCGCTATCTCTCTAACCTCTCTCTAATCTCTCTCTCTGTAACCTCTCTCTCTCTCTCTCTCTAACCCCTCTCTCTCTCTCGAGCTCTGTGACAACCATTGTAATGATGTACACAGAGCATTTAGATGTTTAAATAAAAAGCTGATTTATTAACAAACACATGGAAAGATAACTAATTAACAAAATACAGACGATGGCTGCTAAATAAATTCAGTGAATTCCCCGAGAGCTTCCTTAACTGCGACTAACCTCTTGTACATCTTACGGCCACCTGGCAGCAATCTCAAGCCACGTGTTAGATGTCCGATGCCACCTGCTGGTTGGAGGTCACATTGCTAACTATATACATAGAGTCATAGATGTTTACAACACGGGAACATGCCCTTCGGTCCCACTTGTCCATGTCTCCCAGTGTCTATCTGGGCTCTCTATCTTCTCTCTCTAACCTCTCTAATCGTGCTCTCTCTAACAACACTCTCTCACCTCTCTCTATCGATCCTCTCTTACCCTGCTCTCTCTAACCTCTCTCTCTAACCTCTCACACTAACCTCTCTCTCTAACCTCTCTTTCTAACCTCTCTCTCTAACTTCTCTCTCTCTAACCGCACGCTCTCTAACAACACTCTCTAGCCTCTCTGTCTAACCTCTCTGTCAATCCTCTCTCTAACCTCTTTCTCTAACCTCTCTCTAACCTCTTTCTCTAACCTCTCTCTCTACCCTCTCTCTCTAACCTCTCTCTCTCTCAATCCTCTCTCTATCCTCTCTCTCTACCCTCTCTCTAACCTCTCTCTCTAACCTCTCTCTCTAACTTCTCACTCTCTAACCACACGCTCTCTAACAACACTCTCTAGCCTCTCTGTCTAACCCCTCTCTGTCAATCCTCTCTCTAACCTCTTTCTCTAACCTCTCTCTCTCTAACCTCTCTCTCTAACCGCACTCTCTTCAACCTCTCTCTCACTAACCACTCTTTCTCCAACCTCTCTCGCCCTAACCTATCTCTTTCTAACCTCTCTCTCTTGAACTGCTCTCTCTCACCTCTCTCTCGAACCTCACTCTCTAACCGCTCTCTCTAAACTCTTCTAGAATGTCTCTCTCCCTCACCACACACTCTAACCGTTCTCTCTAACCCCCCTCTCTCTCTAACCTCTCTCACTCGAACCTCTCTCTCTCTAACCCCCCTCTCTCTCTAACCCCCCTCTCGCTCTAACCCCCCTCTCTCTCTAACCTCTCTCTCTCTAACCTCTCTCTCTCTAACCTCTTGCTCTCTAACATCTGTCTCTAAACTTTCTCTCCAACCACATTCTCTCTAACCTCTTGCTCTCTAACCGCATTCGCTCTAGCCTCTCTCTAACTGCTTTCTCTCTAACCTCTCTCTCTACAATCTCTCTCTCTTTCACCTCACTCTGTAACCACTCTCTCTCTAACCTCTCTCTCTCTACAATCTCTCTCTCTGTAACCTCACTCTGTAACCACTCTCTCTCTAACCTCTCTCTCTGCTGATGTGTTGGGTGTTCTGGATCACATACAGGTCACCAACACTTGAAGTAGTGCAACACTATTTTATTAAAAGGTTAACTATTTAAACATACTCAGACTGTGGGTGAATACGATACCAGCTTTAACTAAAGACCTTTGCCTAGTCCTAACCAGTCGATGTACTCAGCACACGGTGAATGTCTGTGTTGCAGGCTGTGAGCTCTGTGCTCCGAGCTGGCTGCTACTAGAATGAGCGGGAACTCTCCTGCCCCCTGTCTTTATAGTGCGTGTGCTCTCACTGGTGATTGGCTGCGGTGTTGTGTATGCTGATTGGTCCCACTGTGTGTCCATCAGTGTGTGTGTCTGCACCATGATATACTGGTGTATATTATGACATCTACAATCTCTCTCCGTAGCCACTCTCTCTCTAACCTCTCTCTCTACAATCTCTCTCTCTGTAACCTCTCTCTCTAACGTCTCTCTCTCTCTCTCTAACCTCTCTCTCTAATCTCTCTCTCTGTAATCTCTCTCTCAAACGTCGTTATCTCTCTAACCTCTCTCTAATCTCTCTCTCTGTAACCTCTCTCTCTCTAACCTCTCTCTCTAATCTCTCTCTCTGTAATCTCTCTAACGTCGCTATCTCTCTAACCTCTCTCTAATCTCTTTCTCTGTAACCTCTCTCTCTCTCTCTCTCTCTCTCTAACCTCTCTCTCTAATCTCTCTCTCTGTAATCTCTCTAACGTCGCTATCTCTCTAACCTCTCTCTAATCTCTCAATCTGTAATCTCTCTAACGTCGCTATCTCTCTAACCTCTCTCTAATCTCTCTCTCTGTAACCTCTCTCTCTCTCTCTCTCTAACCCCTCTCTCTCTCTCGAGCTCTGTGACAACCATTGTAATGATGTACACAGAGCATTTAGATGTTTAAATAAAAAGCTGATTTATTAACAAACACATGGAAAGATAACTAATTAACAAAATACAGACGATGGCTGCTAAATAAATTCAGTGAATTCCCCGAGAGCTTCCTTAACTGCGACTAACCTCTTGTACATCTTACGGCCACCTGGCAGCAATCTCAAGCCACGTGTTAGATGTCCGATGCCACCTGCTGGTTGGAGGTCACATTGCTAACTATATACATAGAGTCATAGATGTTTACAACACGGGAACATGCCCTTCGGTCCCACTTGTCCATGTCTCCCAGTGTCTATCTGGGCTCTCTATCTTCTCTCTCTAACCTCTCTAATCGTGCTCTCTCTAACAACACTCTCTCACCTCTCTCTATCGATCCTCTCTTACCCTGCTCTCTCTAACCTCTCTCTCTAACCTCTCACACTAACCTCTCTCTCTAACCTCTCTTTCTAACCTCTCTCTCTAACTTCTCTCTCTCTAACCGCACGCTCTCTAACAACACTCTCTAGCCTCTCTGTCTAACCTCTCTGTCAATCCTCTCTCTAACCTCTTTCTCTAACCTCTCTCTAACCTCTTTCTCTAACCTCTCTCTCTACCCTCTCTCTCTAACCTCTCTCTCTCTCAATCCTCTCTCTATCCTCTCTCTCTACCCTCTCTCTAACCTCTCTCTCTAACCTCTCTCTCTAACTTCTCACTCTCTAACCACACGCTCTCTAACAACACTCTCTAGCCTCTCTGTCTAACCCCTCTCTGTCAATCCTCTCTCTAACCTCTTTCTCTAACCTCTCTCTCTCTAACCTCTCTCTCTAACCGCACTCTCTTCAACCTCTCTCTCACTAACCACTCTTTCTCCAACCTCTCTCGCCCTAACCTATCTCTTTCTAACCTCTCTCTCTTGAACTGCTCTCTCTCACCTCTCTCTCGAACCTCACTCTCTAACCGCTCTCTCTAAACTCTTCTAGAATGTCTCTCTCCCTCACCACACACTCTAACCGTTCTCTCTAACCCCCCTCTCTCTCTAACCTCTCTCACTCGAACCTCTCTCTCTCTAACCCCCCTCTCTCTCTAACCCCCCTCTCGCTCTAACCCCCCTCTCTCTCTAACCTCTCTCTCTCTAACCTCTCTCTCTCTAACCTCTTGCTCTCTAACATCTGTCTCTAAACTTTCTCTCCAACCACATTCTCTCTAACCTCTTGCTCTCTAACCGCATTCGCTCTAGCCTCTCTCTAACTGCTTTCTCTCTAACCTCTCTCTCTACAATCTCTCTCTCTTTCACCTCACTCTGTAACCACTCTCTCTCTAACCTCTCTCTCTCTACAATCTCTCTCTCTGTAACCTCACTCTGTAACCACTCTCTCTCTAACCTCTCTCTCTGCTGATGTGTTGGGTGTTCTGGATCACATACAGGTCACCAACACTTGAAGTAGTGCAACACTATTTTATTAAAAGGTTAACTATTTAAACATACTCAGACTGTGGGTGAATACGATACCAGCTTTAACTAAAGACCTTTGCCTAGTCCTAACCAGTCGATGTACTCAGCACACGGTGAATGTCTGTGTTGCAGGCTGTGAGCTCTGTGCTCCGAGCTGGCTGCTACTAGAATGAGCGGGAACTCTCCTGCCCCCTGTCTTTATAGTGCGTGTGCTCTCACTGGTGATTGGCTGCGGTGTTGTGTATGCTGATTGGTCCCACTGTGTGTCCATCAGTGTGTGTGTCTGCACCATGATATACTGGTGTATATTATGACATCTACAATCTCTCTCCGTAGCCACTCTCTCTCTAACCTCTCTCTCTACAATCTCTCTCTCTGTAACCTCTCTCTCTAACGTCTCTCTCTCTCTCTCTAACCTCTCTCTCTAATCTCTCTCTCTGTAATCTCTCTCTCAAACGTCGTTATCTCTCTAACCTCTCTCTAATCTCTCTCTCTGTAACCTCTCTCTCTCTAACCTCTCTCTCTAATCTCTCTCTCTGTAATCTCTCTAACGTCGCTATCTCTCTAACCTCTCTCTAATCTCTTTCTCTGTAACCTCTCTCTCTCTCTCTCTCTCTCTCTAACCTCTCTCTCTAATCTCTCTCTCTGTAATCTCTCTAACGTCGCTATCTCTCTAACCTCTCTCTAATCTCTCTCTCTGTAATCTCTCTAACGTCGCTATCTCTCTAACCTCTCTCTAATCTCTCTCTCTGTAACCTCTCTCTCTCTCTCTCTCTAACCCCTCTCTCTCTCTCGAGCTCTGTGACAACCATTGTAATGATGTACACAGAGCATTTAGATGTTTAAATAAAAAGCTGATTTATTAACAAACACATGGAAAGATAACTAATTAACAAAATACAGACGATGGCTGCTAAATAAATTCAGTGAATTCCCCGAGAGCTTCCTTAACTGCGACTAACCTCTTGTACATCTTACGGCCACCTGGCAGCAATCTCAAGCCACGTGTTAGATGTCCGATGCCACCTGCTGGTTGGAGGTCACATTGCTAACTATATACATAGAGTCATAGATGTTTACAACACGGGAACATGCCCTTCGGTCCCACTTGTCCATGTCTCCCAGTGTCTATCTGGGCTCTCTATCTTCTCTCTCTAACCTCTCTAATCGTGCTCTCTCTAACAACACTCTCTCACCTCTCTCTATCGATCCTCTCTTACCCTGCTCTCTCTAACCTCTCTCTCTAACCTCTCACACTAACCTCTCTCTCTAACCTCTCTTTCTAACCTCTCTCTCTAACTTCTCTCTCTCTAACCGCACGCTCTCTAACAACACTCTCTAGCCTCTCTGTCTAACCTCTCTGTCAATCCTCTCTCTAACCTCTTTCTCTAACCTCTCTCTAACCTCTTTCTCTAACCTCTCTCTCTACCCTCTCTCTCTAACCTCTCTCTCTCTCAATCCTCTCTCTATCCTCTCTCTCTACCCTCTCTCTAACCTCTCTCTCTAACCTCTCTCTCTAACTTCTCACTCTCTAACCACACGCTCTCTAACAACACTCTCTAGCCTCTCTGTCTAACCCCTCTCTGTCAATCCTCTCTCTAACCTCTTTCTCTAACCTCTCTCTCTCTAACCTCTCTCTCTAACCGCACTCTCTTCAACCTCTCTCTCACTAACCACTCTTTCTCCAACCTCTCTCGCCCTAACCTATCTCTTTCTAACCTCTCTCTCTTGAACTGCTCTCTCTCACCTCTCTCTCGAACCTCACTCTCTAACCGCTCTCTCTAAACTCTTCTAGAATGTCTCTCTCCCTCACCACACACTCTAACCGTTCTCTCTAACCCCCCTCTCTCTCTAACCTCTCTCACTCGAACCTCTCTCTCTCTAACCCCCCTCTCTCTCTAACCCCCCTCTCGCTCTAACCCCCCTCTCTCTCTAACCTCTCTCTTTCTAACCTCTCTCTCTAACCCCTGTCTCTCGAACTTATCTCTCTCTAACCCCCCCTCTCTAACCCCTCTCTCTCTCTAACCCCTCTCTCTCTCTAACCCCCTCTCTCTCTAACCCCCCTCTCTCTCTAACCTCTCTCTTTCTAACCTCTCTCTCTAACCTCTGTCTCTCGAACCTCTCTCTCTCTTACCCCCTCTCTCTCTAACCCCCCCTCTCTAACCCCTCTCTCTCTCTAACCCCTCTCTCTCTCTAACCCCCGTCTCTCTCTCTAACCCCTCTCTCTCTAACCGCTCTCTCGCGAGCCTCTCTCTCTCTCTAATCCCCCTCTCTCTCTCTCTAACCTCTCTCTCTCTGTCCATTCCAACCTCTCACTCCCTCCCTTTCTCTCTCTCTCACTGTCTCCACTTCACCATCAGCACGGTAGCATTGTGGATAGCACAGTTGCTTCACAGCTCCAGGGTCCCAGGTTCGATTCCCGGCTTGGGTCACTGTCTGTGCGGAGTCTGCACATCCTCCCCGTGTGTGCGTGGGTTTCCTCCGGGTGCTCCGGTTTCCTCCCACAGTCCAAAGATGTGCGGGTTTGGTGGATTGGCCATGATAAATTGCCCTTAGTGTCCAAAATTGCCCTTAGTGTTGGGTGGGGTTACTGGGTTATGGGGATAGGGTGGAGGTGTTGACCTTGGGTAGGGTGCTCTTTCCAAGAGCCGGTGCAGACTCGATGGGCCGAATGGCCTCCTTCTGCACTGTAAATTCTATGATGATCTATGAAACTTGCCCTCTCTCGTCTTTCTCTCTCTCCATTTGAATGCCTCGCCCTCTCTCCCTGTCTCCACTCCAACCACTCTCTTGCTCGCTCCCACTCTCTCTCTCTCTCTCTCTCTCTCTCTGCACTCTGACCTCTCGCTTGCTCTCGTTTTCTGCAAGGGTCCTCCCTGCTCACTCCACTCATTTCTACTCTCTTTTCTTTCTGCCGTTCCATTTTTGATCCGTGGATGATTTATGGACATGTGGCTTGAGGCAAAATGGCCGCTGCCTATAATTTGAGCACAATCCGGAGCCGGTTTGAATTGGTGTGGTGGATTGAGTAGCACCAATGAGATTGGCCGGCGCTCAGTTTGATTGATTTGGCTGACGGACAATGAATTGACCCAAAGGCTGTGCTGTGCCTGGTACCAGGTGGCGATGGGAGCTGACCCCCATGGAAATGTCTTCAGAGAACGGAGAGGCTTCCCGTCTCCTTACGGGCAGTTTAGAGAGACGGCCATTATCCTCTCCCCACTCCGAATTCCTCCAGGAAAGACTGATCAGGCAGAGCCGGGATGTAGCTTCACGCAGAAGATCCGTTACGGCCTGTCCAGGAAAGGACCAGAATCTGATCACTCTTTCTCTGCAGCGAAGGCTGATGGAAAGTGTTGTGGGAAAATCAATGAGTCAGAGTTGCTGTGTCCAATTAGTGCAGTTTATTGTTACTCAAAGCTTCGGGAGAAAGCGTACGTACCCCGCGGTACGGTAGCCAGCCTTTCTTCCGGTTTAATGGCAGTCATCCATTTCATACTTTGGGTTCACAATGAGCCCAGATACAAAACAATTATCACCTTGTTATCTGTAAACATTTTATAGATTGTACATCGCTATTTGTAAGCGTTTTGCCATTTACACATGGTTACAGTTAAAGAGGTTTTACAGGTTACAGGTAGCAGCAGGAAAGCAGTATCGATTGTCCCTCTGTTTTAGGAAATTCGTATTAGCATATCATTGTGTACACCTTGGCTGAAGTCAGCTTTGTTCAAGTGGTGCCCCGCATTTATGTATTTCTTAATCTTCCTGTCTGGCTCCCTTTGTCCTGGATCTGTTCCTATCTGTCCCACTGGCACCCCGCTGGGCTCCAGGCATCAGTTATGTCTGCTTTATTCTCTGTGTCTCCATCTTGTGTGTCAGGCAGCCATCTTCTGTGCCAAGTGCCCTTCTGAACCATTTCCCACTTCAGGAAGCGACCAATTCTTTATCCAGCAAGGTCAAGGCTCGGAATCAACGTTTGGGCTTGGGGCAAGGTTGGAGGACACAAAGACCGTGATCGACACGTCCGCTGTGAAGAAGTCACGAGAACAACCGCCATCTGAATAAAGGCCTCTTATTTTTTGACCATCATATTTTCACCCTTTCCACACCCTCTGTGTTTGTCTGTCTTGTGTGTGTAGAGGAATAGTTCAAGGGAGAGTCAGGTATTAACTTGTTGTCATTCAGCTGTATTCACTGCATATTTCATCATGGTTCCTGTTACAAATAAAAGGTAACTGTCTTCAACTCACACTCCTGGTGACTCCAATTATTGGGCACCCAAGGAACAAAGATTTGGGGAAATTTATAAGAATTACTGGTTAATACACTTGTTTTGTGAATTCAGGGCATGTGGAGCAGGGATTGACTGCACGCTAGCCCAGGCTGGTGTAACACTCCCGTTCCTCTCCAATCTCGCTCTCTCGCTGTGTCTTTTTGTTTCGACTCCAACCTCTCGCTCTCTTTCTCTCACTCTAATCTCCATTCCAATCTCTTGTTCTCTTTCTCTATCTGAGCAGATAGCCAGGGTCACATTAAGATCCAAAAAGACGAGGTGATGGGCATCTTGAAAAATATTAAGGATACAAATCTAGGTGGGAGTGTAAGCTGTGAGGGGGGAACAAAGCTTGGTGGGAGTGTAAGCTGTGAGGAGGCTACAAAGCTGGGTGGGAGTGTAAGCTGTGAGGAGGCTACAAAGCTGGGTGGGAGTGTAAGCTGTGAGGAGGATACAAAGCTGGGTGGGAATGTAAGCTGTGAGGAGGATACAAAGCTGGGGGGGAGTGTAAGATGTGAGGAGGATACAAAGCTGGGTGGGAGTGTAAGCTGTGAGGAGGATACAAAGCTGGGTGTGAGTGTAAGCTGTGAGGATACAAAGCTGGGTGGGAGTGTAAGCTGTGAGGATACAAAGCTGGGTGAGAGTGTAAGCTGTGAGGAGGATACAAAGCTTGGTGGGAGTGTAAGCTGTGAGGATACAAAGCTGGGTAGGGAGTGTAAGCTGTGAGGAGGATACAAAGCTTGGTGAGAGTGTAAGCTGTGAGGAGGATACAAAGCTTGGTGGGAGTGAAAGCTGTGAGGAGGACACAAAGCTGGGTGGGAGTGTAAGCTGTGAGGGCGATACAAGGCTGGGTGGGAATGTAAGCTGTGAGGAGGATACAAAGCTTGGTGGGAGTGTAAGCTGTGAGGAGGATACAAAGCTGGGTGGGAGTGTAAGCTGTGAGGATACAAAGCTGGGTGGAAGTGAAAGATGTGAGGGCGATACAAAGCTGGGTGGGAGTGTAAGGTGTGAGGAGGATACAAAGCTGGGTGGGAGTGTAAGGTGTGAGGAGGATACAAAGCTGGGTAGGAGTGTAAGGTGTGAGGAGGATACAAAGCTGGGTAGGAGTGTAAGGTGTGAGGAGGATACAAAGCTGGGTAGGAGTGTAAGCTGTGAGGAGGATACAAAGCTGGGTGTGGAGTGTAAGCTGTGAGGGGGATACAAAGCTGGGTGGGAGTGTAAGCTGTGAGGGGGATACAAAGCTGGGTGGGAGTGTAAGCTGTGAGGAGGATACAAAGCTGGGTGGGAGTGTAAGCTGTGAGGGGGATACAATGCTGGGTGAGAGTGTAAGCTGTGAGGAGGATACAAAGCTTGGTGGGAGTGAAAGCTGTGAGGAGGACACAAAGCTGGGTGGGAGTGTAAGCTGCGAGGGGGATACAAAGCTGGGTGGGAGTGTAAGCTGTGAGGAGGATACAAAGCTTGGTGAGAGTGTAAGCTGTGAGGAGGATACAAAGCTTGGTGGTTGTGTAAGCTGTGAGGGCGATACAAGGCTGGGTGGGGAGTGTAAGCTGTGAGGGGGATACAAAGCTGGGTAGGAGTGTAAGCTATGAGGAGGATACAAAGCTGGGTGGGAGTGTAAGCTGTGAGGAGGATACAAAGCTGGGTGGAAGTGAAAGATGTGAGGGCGATACAAAGCTGGGTAGGAGTGTAAGGTGTGAGGAGGATACAAAGCTGGGTAGGAGTGTAAGGTGTGAGGAGGATACAAAGCTGGGTGTGGAGTGTAAGCTGTGAGGAGGTTACAAAGCTGGGTGGGGAGTGTAAGCTGTGAGGGGGATACAAAGCTGGGTAGGAGTGTAAGCTGTGAGGATACAAAGCTGGGTGGGAGTGTAAGCTGTGAGGAGGATACAAAGCTGGGTGGGAGTGTAAGCTGTGAGGGGGATACAAAGCTGGGTAGGAGTGTAAGCTGTGAGGATACAAAGCTGGGTGGGAGTGTAAGCTGTGAGGAGGATACAAAGCTGGGTGGGAGTGTAAGCTGTGAGGGAGATACAAAGCTGGGGGGGAGTGTAAGCTGTGAGGATACAAAGCTGGGTGGGAGTGTAAGCTGTGAGGAGGATACAACGCTGGGTGGGAGTGTAACCTGTGAGGAGGGTACAAAGCTGGGTGGGAGTGTAAGCTGTGAGGAGGATACAAAGCTGGGTGGGAGTGTAAGCTGTGAGGAAGATACAAAGCTGGGTGGGAGTGTAAGCTGTGAGGAGGATACAAAGCTGGGTGGGAATGTAAGCTGTGAGGAGGATACAAAGCTGGGTGGGAGTGTAAGCTGTGAGGGGGATACAAAGCTGGGTGGGAGTGTAAGGTGTGAGGAGGATACAAAGCTGGGTGGGAATGAAAGCTGTGAGGATACAAAGCTGGGTGGGAGTGTAAGCTGTGAGGGGGATACAAAGCTGGGTGGGAGTGTAAGCTGTGAGGAGGATACAAAGCTGGGTGGGAGTGTAAGCTGTGTGGAGGATACAAAGCCGGGTGGGAATGTAAGCTGTGAGGATACAAAGCTGGGTGGGAGTGTAAGCTGTGAGGGGGATACAAAGCTGGGTGGGAGTGTAAGCTGTGAGGAGGATACAAAGCTGGGTGGGAGTGTAAGCTGTGTGGAGGATACAAAGCTGGGTGGGAATGTAAGCTGTGAGGATACAAAGCTGGGTGGGAGTGTAAGCTGTGAGGAGGATACAAAGCTGGGAGGGAGTGTAAGCTGTGTGGAGGATACAAAGCTGGGTGGGAATGTAAGCTGTGAGGATACAAAGCTGGGTGGGAGTGTAAGCTGTGAGGAGGATACAAAGCTGGGTGGGAATGTAAGCTGTGAGGAGGATACAAAGCTGGGTGGGAGTGTAAGCTGTGAAGAGGATTCAAAGCTGGGTGGGAGTGTAAGCTGTGAGGAGGATACAAAGCTGGGTGGGAGTGTAAGCTGTGAGGAGGGTTCAAAGCTGGGTGGGAGTGTAAGCTGTGAGGATACAAAGCTGGGTGGGAGTGTAAGCTGTGAGGGGGATACAAAGCTGGGTGGGAGTGTAAGCTGTGGAGGAGGGTACAAAGCTGGGTGGGAGTGTAAGCTGTGAAAATACAAAGCTGGGTGGGAGTGAGATGTGAGGAGGCTACAAAGCTGGGTGGGAATGTAAGCTGTGAGGGGGATACAAAGCTGGGTGGGAGTGTAAGCTGTGAGGAGGATACAAAGCTGGGTGGGAGTGTAAGCTGTGAGGGAGATACAAAGCTGGGTGGGAGTGTAAGCTGTGAGGAGGGTTCAAAGCTGGGTGGGAGTGTAAGCTGTGAGGATACAAAGCTGGGTGGGAGTGTAAGCTGTGAGGGGGATACAAAGCTGGGTGGGAGTGTAAGCTGTGGAGGAGGGTACAAAGCTGGGTGGGAGTGTAAGCTGTGAAAATACAAAGCTGGGTGGGAGTGAGATGTGAGGAGGCTACAAAGCTGGGTGGGAATGTAAGCTGTGAGGGGGATACAAAGCTGGGTGGGAGTGTAAGCTGTGAGGAGGATACAAAGCTGGGTGGGAGTGTAAGCTGTGAGGGAGATACAAAGCTGGGGGGGAGTGTAAGCTGTGAGGATACAAAGCTGGGTGGGAGTGTAAGCTGTGAGGAGGATACAACGCTGGGTGGGAGTGTAACCTGTGAGGAGGGTACAAAGCTGGGTGGGAGTGTAAGCTGTGAGGAGGATACAAAGCTGGGTGGGAGTGTAAGCTGTGAGGAAGATACAAAGCTGGGTGGGAGTGTAAGCTGTGAGGAGGATACAAAGCTGGGTGGGAATGTAAGCTGTGAGGAGGATACAAAGCTGGGTGGGAGTGTAAGCTGTGAGGGGGATACAAAGCTGGCTGGGAGTGTAAGGTGTGAGGAGGATACAAAGCTGGGTGGGAATGAAAGCTGTGAGGATACAAAGCTGGGTGGGAGTGTAAGCTGTGAGGGGGATACAAAGCTGGGTGGGAGTGTAAGCTGTGAGGAGGATACAAAGCTGGGTGGGAGTGTAAGCTGTGTGGAGGATACAAAGCTGGGTGGGAATGTAAGCTGTGAGGATACAAAGCTGGGTGGGAGTGTAAGCTGTGAGGGGGATACAAAGCTGGGTGGGAGTGTAAGCTGTGAGGAGGATACAAAGCTGGGTGGGAGTGTAAGCTGTGTGGAGGATACAAAGCTGGGTGGGAATGTAAGCTGTGAGGATACAAAGCTGGGTGGGAGTGTAAGCTGTGAGGAGGATACAAAGCTGGGAGGGAGTGTAAGCTGTGTGGAGGATACAAAGCTGGGTGGGAATGTAAGCTGTGAGGATACAAAGCTGGGTGGGAGTGTAAGCTGTGAGGAGGATACAAAGCTGGGTGGGAATGTAAGCTGTGAGGAGGATACAAAGCTGGGTGGGAGTGTAGGCAGTGAGGAGGATACAAAGCTGGGTGGGAGTGTAAGCTGTGAAGAGGATTCAAAGCTGGGTGGGAGTGTAAGCTGTGAGGAGGATACAAAGCTGGGTGGGAGTGTAAGCTGTGAGGAGGGTTCAAAGCTGGGTGGGAGTGTAAGCTGTGAGGATACAAAGCTGGGTGGGAGTGTAAGCTGTGAGGGGGATACAAAGCTGGGTGGGAGTGTAAGCTGTGGAGGAGGGTACAAAGCTGGGTGGGAGTGTAAGCTGTGAAAATACAAAGCTGGGTGGGAGTGAGATGTGAGGAGGCTACAAAGCTGGGTGGGAATGTAAGCTGTGAGGGGGATACAAAGCTGGGTGGGAGTGTAAGCTGTGAGGAGGATACAAAGCTGGGTGGGAGTGTAAGCTGTGAGGGAGATACAAAGCTGGGGGGAGTGTAAGCTGTGAGGATACAAAGCTGGGTGGGAGTGTAAGCTGTGAGGAGGATACAACGCTGGGTGGGAGTGTAATCTGTGAGGAGGGTACAAAGCTGGGTGGGAGTGTAAGCTGTGAGGAGGATACAAAGCTGGGTGGGAGTGTAAGCTGTGAGGAAGATACAAAGCTGGGTGGGAGTGTAAGCTGTGAGGAGGATACAAAGCTGGGTGGGAGTGTAAGCTGTGAGGAGGATACAAAGCTGGGTGGGAGTGTAAGCTGTGAGGGGGATACAAAGCTGGGTGGGAGTGTAAGCTGTGAGGGGGATACAAAGCTGGGTGTGGAGTGTAAAGCTGTGAGGGAGATACAAAGCTGGGTGGGAGTGTAAGTTGTGAGGAGGATACAAAGCTGGGTGGGAGTGTAAGCTGTGAGGAGGGTACAAAGCTGGGCGGGAGTGTAAGCTGGGAGGATACAAAGCTGGGTGGGAGTGTAAGCTGTGAGGAGGATACAAAGCTGGGTGGGAGTGTAAGCTGTGAGGAGGATACAAAGCTCGGTGGGAGTGTAAGCAGTGAGGAGGATAGAAAGCTGGGTGGGAGTGTAAGCTGTGAGGAGGGTACAAAGCTGGGAGGGAGTGTAAGCTGTGAGGAGGATACAAAGCTGGGTGGGAGTGTAAGCTGTGAGGAGGATACAAAGCTTGGTGGGAGTGTAAGCTGTGAGGAGGATACAAAGCTGGGTGGGAATGTAAGCTGTGAGGAGGATACAACGCTGGGTGGGAGTGTAAGCTGTGAGGATATAAAGCTGGGTGGGAGTGTAAGCTGTGAGGAGGATACAAAGCTGGGTGTGAGTGTAAGCTGTGAGGATACAAAGCTGGGTGGGAGTGTAAGCTGTGAGGAGGATACAATGCTGGGTAGGAGTGGAAACTGTGAGGGGGATACAAAGCTGGGTGGGGAGTGTAAGCTGTGAGGAGGATACAAAGCTGGGTAGGAGTGTAAGCTGTGAGGGGGATACAAAGCTGGGTGGGAATGTAAGCTGTGAGGAGGATACAAAGCTGGCTGGGGAGTGTAAGTTGTGAGGATACAGATCTGGGTGGGAGTCTAAGCTGTGAGGAGGATACAAAGCTGGGGGGGGGGAGTGTAAGCTGTGAGGAGGATTCAAAGCTGGGTGGGAGTGTAAGCTGTGAGGATACAAAGCTGGGTGCGAGTGTAAGCTGTGAGGAGGATACAAAGCTGGGAGGGGGAGTGTAAGCTGTGAGGAGGATACAAAGCTGGGGGAGGAGTGTAAGCTGTGAGGATACAAAGCTGGGTGGGAGTGTAAGCTGTGAGGAGGATACAAAGCTGGGGGGGGGAGTGTAAGCTGTGAGGAGGATTCAAAGCTGGGGGAGGAGTGAAAGCTGTGAGGAGGATACAAAGCTGGGTGGGAGTGTAAGCTGTGAGGAGGGTACAAAGCTGGGGGGGAATGTAAGCTGTGAGGATACAAAGCTGGGTGGGAGTGTAAGCTGCGAGGAGGATACAAAGCTGGGTGGGCGTGTAAGCTGTGAGGAGGATACAAAGCTGGGTAGGAGTGTAAGTTGTGAGGAGGATACGAAGCTGGGTGGGGAGTGTAAGCTGTGAGGAGGATACAAAGCTGGGTGTGAGTGTAAGCTGTGAGGATACAATGCTGGGTAGGAGTGTAAGCTGTGAGGGGGATACAAAGCTGGGTGGGGAGTGTAAGCTGTGAGGAGGATACAAAGCTGGGTAGGAGTGTAAGCTGTGAGGATACAGATCTGGGTGGGAGTCTCAGCTGTGAGGAGGATACAAAGCTGGGTGGGAGTGTAAGTTGTGAGGATACAAATCTGGGTGGGAGTCTAAGCTGTGAGGAGGGTACAAAGCTGGGTGGAAGTGTAAGCTGTGAGGAGGGTACAAAGCTGGGTGGGAGTGTAAGCTGTGAGGGGGATACAAAGCTGGGTGGGAGTGTAAGCTGTGAGGAGGATACAAAGCTGGGTGGGAATGTAAGCTGTGAGGATACAAAGCTGGGTGGGAGTGTAAGCTGTGAGGAGGATACAAAGCTGGGCGGGAGTGTAAGCTGTGAGGAGGATACAAAGCTGGGTAGGAGTGTAAGCTGTGAGGGGGATACAAAGCTGGGTGGGAATGTAAGCTGTGAGGAGGATACAAAGCTGGGTGGGGAGTGTAAGTTGTGAGGATACAAAGCTGGGTTGGAGTTTAAGCTGTGAGGAGGATACAAAGCTGGGTGGGAGTGTAAGCTGTGAGGGGGATACAAAGCTGGGTGTTAGTGTAAGTTGTGAGGATACAAATCTTGGTTGGAGTCTAATCTGTGAGGAGGATACAAAGCTGGGTGGGGAGTGTAAGTTGTGAGGATACAGATCTGGGTAGGAGTCTAAGCTGTGAGGAGGATACAAAGCTGGGTGGGAGTGTAAGCTGTGAGGAGGATACAAAGCTGGGTGGGAGTGTAAGCTGTGAGGAGGATACAAAGCTCGGTGGGAGTGTAAGCAGTGAGGAGGATAGAAAGCTGGGTGGGAGTGTAAGCTGTGAGGAGGGTACAAAGCTGGGAGGGAGTGTAAGCTGTGAGGAGGATACAAAGCTGGGTGGGAGTGTAAGCTGTGAGGAGGATACAAAGCTTGGTGGGAGTGTAAGCTGTGAGGAGGATACAAAGCTGGGTGGGAATGTAAGCTGTGAGGAGGATACAACGCTGGGTGGGAGTGTAAGCTGTGAGGATATAAAGCTGGGTGGGAGTGTAAGCTGTGAGGAGGATACAAAGCTGGGTGTGAGTGTAAGCTGTGAGGATACAAAGCTGGGTGGGAGTGTAAGCTGTGAGGAGGATACAATGCTGGGTAGGAGTGGAAGCTGTGAGGGGGATACAAAGCTGGGTGGGGAGTGTAAGCTGTGAGGAGGATACAAAGCTGGGTAGGAGTGTAAGCTGTGAGGGGGATACAAAGCTGGGTGGGAATGTAAGCTGTGAGGAGGATACAAAGCTGGCTGGGGAGTGTAAGTTGTGAGGATACAGATCTGGGTGGGAGTCTAAGCTGTGAGGAGGATACAAAGCTGGGGGGGGGGAGTGTAAGCTGTGAGGAGGATTCAAAGCTGGGTGGGAGTGTAAGCTGTGAGGATACAAAGCTGGGTGCGAGTGTAAGCTGTGAGGAGGATACAAAGCTGGGAGGGGGAGTGTAAGCTGTGAGGAGGATACAAAGCTGGGGGAGGAGTGTAAGCTGTGAGGATACAAAGCTGGGTGGGAGTGTAAGCTGTGAGGAGGATACAAAGCTGGGGGGGGGAGTGTAAGCTGTGAGGAGGATTCAAAGCTGGGGGAGGAGTGTAAGCTGTGAGGAGGATACAAAGCTGGGTGGGAGTGTAAGCTGTGAGGAGGGTACAAAGCTGGGGGGGAATGTAAGCTGTGAGGATACAAAGCTGGGTGGGAGTGTAAGCTGCGAGGAGGATACAAAGCTGGGTGGGCGTGTAAGCTGTGAGGAGGATACAAAGCTGGGTAGGAGTGTAAGTTGTGAGGAGGATACGAAGCTGGGTGGGGAGTGTAAGCTGTGAGGAGGATACAAAGCTGGGTGTGAGTGTAAGCTGTGAGGATACAATGCAGGGTAGGAGTGTAAGCTGTGAGGGGGATACAAAGCTGGGTGGGGAGTGTAAGCTGTGAGGAGGATACAAAGCTGGGTAGGAGTGTAAGCTGTGAGGATACAGATCTGGGTGGGAGTCTCAGCTGTGAGGAGGATACAAAGCTGGGTGGGAGTGTAAGTTGTGAGGATACAAATCTGGGTGGGAGTCTAAGCTGTGAGGAGGGTACAAAGCTGGGTGGAAGTGTAAGCTGTGAGGAGGGTACAAAGCTGGGTGGGAGTGTAAGCTGTGAGGGGGATACAAAGCTGGGTGGGAGTGTAAGCTGTGAGGAGGATACAAAGCTGGGTGGGAATGTAAGCTGTGAGGATACAAAGCTGGGTGGGAGTGTAAGCTGTGAGGAGGATACAAAGCTGGGCGGGAGTGTAAGCTGTGAGGAGGATACAAAGCTGGGTAGGAGTGTAAGCTGTGAGGGGGATACAAAGCTGGGTGGGAATGTAAGCTGTGAGGAGGATACAAAGCTGGGTGGGGAGTGTAAGTTGTGAGGATACAAAGCTGGGTTGGAGTTTAAGCTGTGAGGAGGATACAAAGCTGGGTGGGAGTGTAAGCTGTGAGGGGGATACAAAGCTGGGTGTTAGTGTAAGTTGTGAGGATACAAATCTTGGTTGGAGTCTAATCTGTGAGGAGGATACAAAGCTGGGTGGGGAGTGTAAGTTGTGAGGATACAGATCTGGGTAGGAGTCTAAGCTGTGAGGAGGATACAAAGCTGGGTGGGAGTGTAAGCTGTGAGGGGGATACAAAGCTGGGTGGGAGTGTAAGGTGTGAGGAGGATACAAGGCTGGGTGGGAGTGTAAGCTGTGAGGATACAAAGCTGGGTGGAAGTGAAAGATGTGAGGGCGATACAAAGCTGGGTTGGAGTGTAAGGTGTGAGGAGGATACAAAGCTGGGTAGGAGTGTAAGGTGTGAGGAGGATACAAAGCTGGGTGGGAGTGTGAGCTGTGAGGAGGTTACAAAGCTGGGTGGGAGTGTAAGCTGTGAGGGGGATACAAAGCTGGGTGGGAGTGTAAGGTGTGAGGAGGATACAAAGCTGGGTAGGAGTGTAAGCTGTGAGGAGGATACAAAGCTGGGTGGGAGTGTAAGCTGTGAGGAGGATACAAAGCTGGGTGGGAGTGTAAACTGTGAGGAGGATACAAAGCTGGGTGGGAGTGTAAGCTGTGAGGGGGATACAAAGCTGGGTGGGAGTGTAAGCTGTGAGGAGGATACAAAGCTGGGTGGGAGTGTAAGCTGTGAGGGGGATACAAAGCTGGGTGGGAATGTAAGCTGTGAGGAGGATACAAAGCTGGGTGGGAGTGTAAGCTGTGAGGGGGATACAAAGCTGGGTGGGAGTGTAAGCTGTGAGGAGGATACAAAGCTGGGTGGGAGTGTAAGCTGTGAGGAGGGTTCAAAGCTGGGTGGGAGTGTAAGCTGTGAGGATACAAAGCTTGGTGGGAGTGTAAGCTGTGAGGGGGATACAAAGCTGGGTGGGAGTGTAAGCTGTCGAGGAGGGTACAAAGCTGGGTGGGAGTGTAAGCTGTGAAAATACAAAGCTGGGTGGGAGTGAGATGTGAGGAGGCTACAAAGCTGGGTGGGAATGTAAGCTGTGAGGGGGATACAAAGCTGGGTGGGAGTGTAAGCTGTGAGGAGGATACAAAGCTGGGTGGGAGTGTAAGCTGTGAGGGAGATACAAAGCTGGGGGGGAGTGTAAGCTGTGAGGATACAAAGCTGGGTGGGAGTGTAAGCTGTGAGGAGGATACAACGCTGGGTGGGAGTGTAATCAGTGAGGAGGGTACAAAGATGGGTGGGAGTGTAAGCTGTGAGGAGGATACAACGCTGGGTGGGAGTGTAAGCTGTGAGGAAGATAAATAGCTGGGTGGGAGTGTAAGCTGTGAGGAGGATACAAAGCTGGGTGGGAGTGTAAGCTGTGAGGAGGATACAAAGCTGGGTGGGAGTGTAAGCTGTGAGGGGGATACAAAGCTGGGTGGGAGTGTAAGCTGTGAGGGGGATACAAAGCTGGGTGTGGAGTGTAAAGCTGTGAGGGAGATACAAAGCTGGGTGGGAGTGTAAGTTGTGAGGAGGATACAAAGCTGGGTGGGAGTGTAAGCTGTGAGGAGGGTACAAAGCTGGGCGGGAGTGTAAGCTGGGAGGATACAAAGCTGGGTGGGAGTGTAAGCTGTGAGGAGGATACAAAGCTGGGTGGGAGTGTAAGCTGTGAGGAGGATACAAAGCTCGGTGGGAGTGTAAGCAGTGAGGAGGATAGAAAGCTGGGTGGGAGTGTAAGCTGTGAGGAGGGTACAAAGCTGGGAGGGAGTGTAAGCTGTGAGGAGGATACAAAGCTGGGTGGGAGTGTAAGCTGTGAGGAGGATACAAAGCTTGGTGGGAGTGTAAGCTGTGAGGAGGATACAAAGCTGGGTGGGAATGTAAGCTGTGAGGAGGATACAACGCTGGGTGTGAGTGTAAGCTGTGAGGAGGATACAAAGCTGGGTGGGAGTGTAAGCTGTGAGGAGGATACAAAGCTGGGTGGGAGTGTAAGCTGTGAGGAGGATACAAAGCTGGGTGTGAGTGTAAGCTGTGAGGATACAAAGCTGGGTGGGAGTGTAAGCTGTGAGGAGGATACAATGCTGGGTAGGAGTGTAAGCTGTGAGGGGGATACAAAGCTGGGTCGGGAGTGTAAGCTGTGAGGAGGATACAAAGCTGGGTAGGAGTGTAAGCTGTGAGGGGGATACAAAGCTGGGTGGGAATGTAAGCTGTGCGGAGGATACAAAGCTGGGTGGGGAGTGTAAGTTGTGAGGATACAGATCTGGGTGGGAGTCTAAGCTGTGAGGAGGATACAAAGCTGGGGGGGGAGTGTAAGCTGTGAGGAGGATTCAAAGCTGGGTGGGAGTGTAAGCTGTGAGGAGGATACAAAGCTGGGGGAGGAGTGTAAGCTGTGAGGATACAAAGCTGGGTGGGAGTGTAAGCTGTGAGGAGGATACAAAGCTGGGGGGGGGGAGTGTAAGCTGTGAGGAGGATACAAAGCTGGGGGAGGAGTGTAAGCTGTGAGGAGGATACAAAGCTGGGTGGGAGTGTAAGCTGTGAGGGGGATACAAAGCTGGGTGGGATTGTAAGCTGCGAGGAGGATACAAAGCTGGGTGGGAGTGTAAGCTGTGAGGAGGATACAAAGCTGGGTAGGAGTGTAAGTTGTGAGGAGGATACGAAGCTGGGTGGGGAGTGTAAGCTGTGGGGAGGATACAAAGCTGGGTGTGAGTGTAAGCTGTGAGGATACAATGCTGGGTAGGAGTGTAAGCTGTGAGGGGGATACAAAGCTGGGTGGGGAGTGTAAGCTGTGAGGAGGATACAAAGCTGGGGAGGAGTGTAAGCTGTGAGGATACAGATCTGGGTGGGAGTCTAAGCTGTGAGGAGGATACAAAGCTGGGTGGGAGTGTAAGTTGTGAGGATACAAATCTGGGTGGGAGTCTAAGCTGTGAGGAGGGTACAAAGCTGGGTGGAAGTGTAAGCTGTGAGGAGGGTACAAAGCTGGGTGGGAGTGTAAGCTGTGAGGGGGATACAAAGCTGGGTGGGAGTGTAAGCTGTGAGGAGGATACAAAGCTGGGTGGGAATGTAAGCTGTGAGGATACAAAGCTGGGTGGGAGTGTAAGCTGTGAGGAGGATACAAAGCTGGGCGGGAGTGTAAGCTGTGAGGAGGATACAATGCTGGGTAGGAGTGTAAGCTGTGAGGGGGATACAAAGCTGGGTGGGAATGTAAGGTGTGATGAGGATACAAAGCTGGGTGGGGAGTGTAAGTTGTGAGGATACAAAGCTGGGTTGGAGTGTAAGCTGTGAGGAGGATACAAAGCTGGGTGTTAGTGTAAGTTGTGAGGATACAAATCTTGGTTGGAGTCTAATCTGTGAGGGGGATACAAAGCTGGGTGGGAGTGTAAGCTGTGAGGAGGATACAAAGCTGGGTGGGAGTGTAAGCTGTGTGGAGGATACAAAGCTGGGTGGGAATGTAAGCTGTGAGGATACAAAGCTGGGTGGGAGTGTAAGCTGTGAGGGGGATACAAAGCTGGGTGGGAGTGTAAGCTGTGAGGAGGATACAAAGCTGGGTGGGAATGTAAGCTGTGAGGATACAAAGCTGGGTGGGAGAGTAAGCTGTGAGGAGGATACAAAGCTGGGCGGGAGTGTAAGCTGTGAGGAGGATACAAAGCTGGGTGGGGAGTGTAAGTTGTGAGGATACAAAGCTGGGTGGGAGACTAAGCTGTGAGGAGGATACAAAGCTGGGTGGGAGTGTAAGTTGTGAGGATACAAATCTGGGTGGGAGTCTAAGCTGTGAGGAGGATACAAAGCTGTGTGGGGAGTGTAAGTTGTGAGGATACAGATCTGGGTGGGAGTCTAAGCTGTGAGGAGGATACAAAGCTGGGTGGGATTGTAAGTTGTGAGGAAGATAAATAGCTGGGTGGGAGTGTAAGCTGTGAGGAGGATACAAAGCTGGGTGGGAGTGTAAGCTGTGAGGAGGATACAAAGCTGGGTGGGAGTGTAAGCTGTGAGGGGGATACAAAGCTGGGTGGGAGTGTAAGCTGTGAGGGGGATACAAAGCTGGGTGTGGAGTGTAAAGCTGTGAGGGAGATACAAAGCTGGGTGGGAGTGTAAGTTGTGAGGAGGATACAAAGCTGGGTGGGAGTGTAAGCTGTGAGGAGGGTACAAAGCTGGGCGGGAGTGTAAGCTGGGAGGATACAAAGCTGGGTGGGAGTGTAAGCTGTGAGGAGGATACAAAGCTGGGTGGGAGTGTAAGCTGTGAGGAGGATACAAAGCTGGGTGGGAATGTAAGCTGTGAGGATACAAAGCTGGGTGGGAGTGTAAGCTGTGAGGAGGGTACAAAGCTGGGAGGGAGTGTAAGCTGTGAGGAGGATACAAAGCTGGGTGGGAGTGTAAGCTGTGAGGAGGATACAAAGCTTGGTGGGAGTGTAAGCTGTGAGGAGGATACAAAGCTGGGTGGGAATGTAAGCTGTGAGGAGGATACAACGCTGGGTGTGAGTGTAAGCTGTGAGGAGGATACAAAGCTGGGTGGGAGTGTAAGCTGTGAGGAGGATACAAAGCTGGGTGGGAGTGTAAGCTGTGAGGAGGATACAAAGCTGGGTGTGAGTGTAAGCTGTGAGGATACAAAGCTGGGTGGGAGTGTAAGCTGTGAGGAGGATACAATGCTGGGTAGGAGTGTAAGCTGTGAGGGGGATACAAAGCTGGGTCGGGAGTGTAAGCTGTGAGGAGGATACAAAGCTGGGTAGGAGTGTAAGCTGTGAGGGGGATACAAAGCTGGGTGGGAATGTAAGCTGTGCGGAGGATACAAAGCTGGGTGGGGAGTGTAAGTTGTGAGGATACAGATCTGGGTGGGAGTCTAAGCTGTGAGGAGGATACAAAGCTGGGGGGGGGAGTGTAAGCTGTGAGGAGGATTCAAAGCTGGGTGGGAGTGTAAGCTGTGAGGAGGATACAAAGCTGGGGGAGGAGTGTAAGCTGTGAGGATACAAAGCTGGGTGGGAGTGTAAGCTGTGAGGAGGATACAAAGCTGGGGGGGGGAGTGTAAGCTGTGAGGAGGATACAAAGCTGGGGGAGGAGTGTAAGCTGTGAGGAGGATACAAAGCTGGGTGGGAGTGTAAGCTGTGAGGGGGATACAAAGCTGGGTGGGATTGTAAGCTGCGAGGAGGATACAAAGCTGGGTGGGAGTGTAAGCTGTGAGGAGGATACAAAGCTGGGTAGGAGTGTAAGTTGTGAGGAGGATACGAAGCTGGGTGGGGAGTGTAAGCTGTGGGGAGGATACAAAGCTGGGTGTGAGTGTAAGCTGTGAGGATACAATGCTGGGTAGGAGTGTAAGCTGTGAGGGGGATACAAAGCTGGGTGGGGAGTGTAAGCTGTGAGGAGGATACAAAGCTGGGGAGGAGTGTAAGCTGTGAGGATACAGATCTGGGTGGGAGTCTAAGCTGTGAGGAGGATACAAAGCTGGGTGGGAGTGTAAGTTGTGAGGATACAAATCTGGGTGGGAGTCTAAGCTGTGAGGAGGGTACAAAGCTGGGTGGAAGTGTAAGCTGTGAGGAGGGTACAAAGCTGGGTGGGAGTGTAAGCTGTGAGGGGGATACAAAGCTGGGTGGGAGTGTAAGCTGTGAGGAGGATACAAAGCTGGGTGGGAATGTAAGCTGTGAGGATACAAAGCTGGGTGGGAGTGTAAGCTGTGAGGAGGATACAAAGCTGGGCGGGAGTGTAAGCTGTGAGGAGGATACAATGCTGGGTAGGAGTGTAAGCTGTGAGGGGGATACAAAGCTGGGTGGGAATGTAAGGTGTGATGAGGATACAAAGCTGGGTGGGGAGTGTAAGTTGTGAGGATACAAAGCTGGGTTGGAGTGTAAGCTGTGAGGAGGATACAAAGCTGGGTGTTAGTGTAAGTTGTGAGGATACAAATCTTGGTTGGAGTCTAATCTGTGAGGGGGATACAAAGCTGGGTGGGAGTGTAAGCTGTGAGGAGGATACAAAGCTGGGTGGGAGTGTAAGCTGTGTGGAGGATACAAAGCTGGGTGGGAATGTAAGCTGTGAGGATACAAAGCTGGGTGGGAGTGTAAGCTGTGAGGGGGATACAAAGCTGGGTGGGAGTGTAAGCTGTGAGGAGGATATAAAGCTGGGTGGGAATGTAAGCTGTGAGGATACAAAGCTGGGTGGGAGAGTAAGCTGTGAGGAGGATACAAAGCTGGGCGGGAGTGTAAGCTGTGAGGAGGATACAAAGCTGGGTGGGGAGTGTAAGTTGTGAGGATACAAAGCTGGGTGGGAGACTAAGCTGTGAGGAGGATACAAAGCTGGGTGGGAGTGTAAGTTGTGAGGATACAAATCTGGGTGGGAGTCTAAGCTGTGAGGAGGATACAAAGCTGTGTGGGGAGTGTAAGTTGTGAGGATACAGATCTGGGTGGGAGTCTAAGCTGTGAGGAGGATACAAAGCTGGGTGGGATTGTAAGTTGTGAGGATACAAATCTGGGTGGGAGTCTAAGCTGTGAGGAGGATACAAAGCTGGGTGGGAGTGAAAGCTGTGAGGGGGATACAAAGCTGGGTGGGAGTGTAAGCAGTGAGGAGGATACAAAGCTGGGTGGGGAGTGTAAGTTGTGAGGATACAAAGCTGGGTTGGAGTTTAAGCTGTGAGGAGGATACAAAGCTGGGTGTTAGTGTAAGTTGTGAGGATACAAATCTTGGTTGGAGTCTAATCTGTGAGGAGGATACAAAGCTGGGTGGGGAGTGTAAGTTGTGAGGATACAGATCTGGGTGGGAGTCTAAGCTGTGAGGAGGATACAAAGCTGGGTGGGAGTGTAAGCTGTGAGGGGGATACAAAGCTGGGTGGGAGTGTAAGCTATGAGGAGGATACAAAGCTGGGTGGGAGTGTAAGCTGTGAGGATACAAAGCTGGGTGGAAGTGAAAGATGTGAGGGCGATACAAAGCTGGGTGGGAGTGTAAGGTGTGAGGAGGATACAAAGCTGGGTAGGAGTGTAAGGTGTGAGGAGGATACAAAGCTGGGTGTGGAGTGTAAGCTGTGAGGAGGTTACAAAGCTGGGTGGGGAGTGTAAGCTGTGAGGAGGATACAAAGCTGGGTGGGAGTGTAAGCTGTGAGGGGGATACAAAGCTAGGTGGGAGTGTAAGGTGTGAGGAGGATACAAAGCTGGGTAGGAGTGTAAGGTGTGAGGAGGATACAAAGCTGGGTAGGAGTGTAAGCTGTGAGGAGGATACAAAGCTGGGTGGGAGTGTAAGCTGTGAGGAGGATACAAAGCTGGGTGGGAGTGTAAGCTGTGAGGAGGATACAAAGCTGAGTGGGAGTGTAAGCTGTGAGGGGGATACAAAGCTGGGTGGGAGAGTAAGCTGTGAGGAGGACACAAAGCTGGGTGTGAGTGGAAGCTGTGAGGGGGATACAAAGCTGGGTGGGAGTGTAAGCTGTGAGGAGGATACAAAGCTGGGTGGGAGTGTAAGCTGTGAGGATACAAAGCTGGGTGGGAGTGTAAGCTGTGAGGATACAAAGCTGGGTGGGAATGAAAGCTGTGAGGATACAAAGCTGGGTGGGAGTGTAAGCTGTGAGGAGGATACAAAGCTGGGTGGGAGTGTAAGCTGTGAGGGGGATACAAAGCTGGGTGGGAGTGTAAGCTATGAGGAGGATACAAAGCTGGGTGGGAGTGTAAGCTGTGAGGATACAAAGCTGGGTGGAAGTGAAAGATGTGAGGGCGATACAAAGCTGGGTGGGAGTGTAAGGTGTGAGGAGGATACAAAGCTGGGTAGGAGTGTAAGGTGTGAGGAGGATACAAAGCTGGGTGTGGAGTGTAAGCTGTGAGGAGGTTACAAAGCTGGGTGGGGAGTGTAAGCTGTGAGGAGGATACAAAGCTGGGTGGGAGTGTAAGCTGTGAGGGGGATACAAAGCTGGGTGGGAGTGTAAGGTGTGAGGAGGATACAAAGCTGGGTAGGAGTGTAAGGTGTGAGGAGGATACAAAGCTGGGTAGGAGTGTAAGCTGTGAGGAGGATACAAAGCTGGGTGGGAGTGTAAGCTGTGAGGAGGATACAAAGCTGGGTGGGAGTGTAAGCTGTGAGGAGGATACAAAGCTGGGTGGGAGTGTAAGCTGTGAGGGGGATACAAAGCTGGGTGGGAGTGTAAGCTGTGAGGAGGATACAAAGCTGGGTGTGAGTGGAAGCTGTGAGGGGGATACAAAGCTGGGTGGGAGTGTAAGCTGTGAGGAGGATACAAAGCTGGGTGGGAGTGTAAGCTGTGAGGATACAAAGCTTGGTGGGAGTGTAAGTTGTGAGGAGGATACAAAGCTGGGTGGGAGTGTAAGCTGTGAGGATACAAAGCTGGGTGGGAGTGTAAGCTGTGAGGATACAAAGCTGGGTGGGAATGAAAGCTGTGAGGATACAAAGCTGGGTGGGAGTGTAAGCTGTGAGGAGGATACAAAGCTGGGTGGGAGTGTAAGCTGTGAGGGGGATACAAAGCTGGGTGGGAGTGTAAGCTGTGAGGAGGATACAAAGCTGGGTGGGAGTGTAAGCTGTGTGGAGGATACAAAGCTGGGTGGGAATGTAAGCTGTGAGGATACAAAGCTGGGTGGGAGTGTAAGCTGTGAGGGGGATACAAAGCTGGGTGGGAGTGTAAGCTGTGAGGAGGATACAAAGCTGGGTGGGAGTGTAAGCTGTGTGGAGGATACAAAGCTGGGTGGGAATGTAAGCTGTGAGGATACAAAGCTGGGTGGGAGTGTAAGCTGTGAGGGGGATACAAAGCTGGGTGGGAGTGTAAGCTGTGAGGAGGATACAAAGCTGGGTGGGAATGTAAGCTGTGAGGATACAAAGCTGGGTGGGAGAGTAAGCTGTGAGGAGGATACAAAGCTGGGCGGGAGTGTAAGCTGTGAGGAGGATACAAAGCTGGGTGGGGAGTGTAAGTTGTGAGGATACAAAGCTGGGTGGGAGACTAAGCTGTGAGGAGGATACAAAGCTGGGTGGGAGTGTAAGTTGTGAGGATACAAATCTGGGTGGGAGTCTAAGCTGTGATGAGGATACAAAGCTGTGTGGGGAGTGTAAGTTGTGAGGATACAGATCTGGGTGGGAGTCTAAGCTGTGAGGAGGATACAAAGCTGGGTGGGATTGTAAGTTGTGAGGATACAAATCTGGGTGGGAGTCTAAGCTGTGAGGAGGATACAAAGCTGGGTGGGAGTGAAAGCTGTGAGGGGGATACAAAGCTGGGTGGGAGTGTAAGCAGTGAGGAGGATACAAAGCTGGGTGGGGAGTGTAAGTTGTGAGGATACAAAGCTGGGTTGGAGTTTAAGCTGTGAGGAGGATCCAAAGCTGGGTGTTAGTGTAAGTTGTGAGGATACAAATCTTGGTTGGAGTCTAATCTGTGAGGAGGATACAAAGCTGGGTGGGGAGTGTAAGTTGTGAGGATACAGATCTGGGTGGGAGTCTAAGCTGTGAGGAGGATACAAAGCTGGGTGGGAGTGTAAGCTGTGAGGGGGATACAAAGCTGGGTGGGAGTGTAAGCTATGAGGAGGATACAAAGCTGGGTGGGAGTGTAAGCTGTGAGGATACAAAGCTGGGTGGAAGTGAAAGATGTGAGGGCGATACAAAGCTGGGTGGGAGTGTAAGGTGTGAGGAGGATACAAAGCTGGGTAGGAGTGTAAGGTGTGAGGAGGATACAAAGCTGGGTGTGGAGTGTAAGCTGTGAGGAGGTTACAAAGCTGGGTGGGGAGTGTAAGCTGTGAGGAGGATACAAAGCTGGGTGGGAGTGTAAGCTGTGAGGGGGATACAAAGCTGGGTGGGAGTGTAAGGTGTGAGGAGGATACAAAGCTGGGTAGGAGTGTAAGGTGTGAGGAGGATACAAAGCTGGGTAGGAGTGTAAGCTGTGAGGAGGATACAAAGCTGGGTGGGAGTGTAAGCTGTGAGGAGGATACAAAGCTGGGTGGGAGTGTAAGCTGTGAGGAGGATACAAAGCTGAGTGGGAGTGTAAGCTGTGAGGGGGATACAAAGCTGGGTTGGAGTGTAAGCTGTGAGGAGGACACAAAGCTGGGTGTGAGTGGAAGCTGTGAGGGGGATACAAAGCTGGGTGGGGGTGTAAGCTGTGAGGAGGATACAAAGCTGGGTGGGAGTGTAAGCTGTGAGGATACAAAGCTGGGTGGGAGTGTAAGTTGTGAGGAGGATACAAAGCTGGGTGGGAGTGTAAGCTGTGAGGATACAAAGCTGGGTGGGAGTGTAAGCTGTGAGGATACAAAGCTGGGTGGGAATGAAAGCTGTGAGGATACAAAGCTGGGTGGGAGTGTAAGCTGTGAGGAGGATACAAAGCTGGGTGGGAGTGTAAGCTGTGAGGGGGATACAAAGCTGGGTGGGAGTGTAAGCTGTGAGGAGGATACAAAGCTGGGTGGGAGTGTAAGCTGTGTGGAGGATACAAAGCTGGGTGGGAATGTAAGCTGTGAGGATACAAAGCTGGGTGGGAGTGTAAGCTGTGAGGGGGATACAAAGCTGGGTGGGAGTGTAAGCTGTGAGGAGGATACAAAGCTGGGTGGGAGTGTAAGCTGTGTGGAGGATACAAAGCTGGGTGGGAATGTAAGCTGTGAGGATACAAAGCTGGGTGCGAGTGTAAGCTGTGAGGAGGATACAAAGCTGGGAGGGAGTGTAAGCTGTGTGGAGGATACAAAGCTGGGTGGGAGTGTAAGCTGTGAGGATACAAAGCTGGGTGGGAGTGTAAGTTGTGAGGAGGATACAAAGCTGGGTGGGAGTGTAAGCTGTGAGGATACAAAGCTGGGTGGGAGTGTAAGCTGTGAGGATACAAAGCTGGGTGGGAATGAAAGCTGTGAGGATACAAAGCTGGGTGGGAGTGTAAGCTGTGAGGAGGATACAAAGCTGGGTGGGAGTGTAAGCTGTGAGGGGGATACAAAGCTGGGTGGGAGTGTAAGCTGTGAGGAGGATACAAAGCTGGGTGGGAGTGTAAGCTGTGTGGAGGATACAAAGCTGGGTGGGAATGTAAGCTGTGAGGATACAAAGCTGGGTGGGAGTGTAAGCTGTGAGGGGGATACAAAGCTGGGTGGGAGTGTAAGCTGTGAGGAGGATACAAAGCTGGGTGGGAGTGTAAGCTGTGTGGAGGATACAAAGCTGGGTGGGAATGTAAGCTGTGAGGATACAAAGCTGGGTGCGAGTGTAAGCTGTGAGGAGGATACAAAGCTGGGAGGGAGTGTAAGCTGTGTGGAGGATACAAAGCTGGGTGGGAATGTAAGCTGTGAGGATACAAAGCTGGTTGGGAGTGTAAACTGTGAGGAGGATACAAAGCTGGGTGGGAATGTAAGCTGTGAGGAGGATACAAAGCTGGGTGGGAGTGTAGGCAGTGAGGAGGATACAAAGCTGGGTGGGAGTGTAAGCTGTGAAGAGGATTCAAAGCTGGGTGGGAGTGTAAGCTGTGAGGAGGATACAAAGCTGGGTGGGAGTGTAAGCTGTGAGGAGGGTTCAAAGCTGGGTGGGAGTGTAAGCTGTGAGGATACAAAGCTGGGTGGGAGTGTAAGCTGTGAGGGGGATACAAAGCTGGGTGGGAGTGTAAGCTGTGGAGGAGGGTACAAAGCTGGGTGGGAGTGTAAGCTGTGAAAATACAAAGCTGGGTGGGAGTGAGATGTGAGGAGGCTACAAAGCTGGGTGGGAATGTAAGCTGTGAGGGGGATACAAAGCTGGGTGGGAGTGTAAGCTGTGAGGAGGATACAAAGCTGGGTGGGAGTGTAAGCTGTGAGGGAGATACAAAGCTGGGGGGGAGTGTAAGCTGTGAGGATACAAAGCTGGGTGGGAGTGTAAGCTGTGAGGAGGATACAAAGCTGGGTGGGAGTGTAATCTGTGAGGAGGGTACAAAGCTGGGTGGGAGTGTAAGCTGTGAGGAAGATACAAAGCTGGGTGGGAGTGTAAGCTGTGAGGAGGATACAAAGCTGGGTGGGAGTGTAAGCTGTGAGGAGGATACAAAGCTGGGTGGGAGTGTAAGCTGTGAGTGGGATACAAAGCTGGGTGGGAGTGTAAGCTGTGAGGGGGATACAAAGCTGGGTGTGGAGTGTAAGCTGTGAGGGAGATACAAAGCTGGGTGGGAGTGTAAGCTGTGAGGAGGGTACAAAGCTGGGCGGGAGTGTAAGCTGGGAGGATACAAAGCTGGGTGGGAGTGTAAGCTGTGAGGAGGATACAAAGCTGGGTGGGAGTGTAAGCTGTGAGGAGGATACAAAGCTCGGTGGGAGTGTAAGCAGTGAGGAGGATAGAAAGCTGGGTGGGAGTGTAAGCTGTGAGGAGTGTACAAAGCTGGGAGGGAGTGTAAGCTGTGAGGAGGATACAAAGCTGGGTGGGAATGTAAGCTGTGAGGAGGATACAACGCTGGGTGGAAGTGTAAGCTGTGAGGGGGATACAAAGCTGGGTGGGAGTGTAAGCTATGAGGAGGATACAAAGCTGGGTGGGAGTGTAAGCTGTGAGGAGGTTACAAAGCTGGGTGGGGAGTGTAAGCTGTGAGGAGGATACAAAGCTGGGTGGGAGTGTAAGCTGTGAGGGGGATACAAAGCTGGGTGGGAGTGTAAGGTGTGAGGAGGATACAAAGCTGGGTGTGGAGTGTAAGCTGTGAGGAGGTTACAAAGCTGGGTGGGGAGTGTAAGCTGTGAGGAGGATACAAAGCTGGGTGGGAGTGTAAGCTGTGAGGGGGATACAAAGCTGGGTGGGAGTGTAAGGTGTGAGGAGGATACAAAGCTGGGTAGGAGTGTAAGCTGTGAGGGGGATACAAAGCTGGGTGGGAGTGTAAGCTGTGAGGGGGATACAAAGCTGGGTGGGAGTGTAAGGTGTGAGGAGGATACAAAGCTGGGTAGGAGTGTAAGGTGTGAGGAGGATACAAAGCTGGGTAGGAGTGTAAGCTGTGAGGAGGATACAAAGCTGGGTGGGAGTGTAAGCTGTGAGGAGGATACAAAGCTGGGTGGGAGTGTAAGCTGTGAGGAGGATACAAAGCTGGGTGGGAGTGTAAGCTGTGAGGGGGATACAAAGCTGGGTGGGAGTGTAAGCTGTGAGGAGGATACAAAGCTGGGTTGGAGTGTAAGCTGTGAGGAGGATACAAAGCTGGGTGGGAGTGTAAGCTGTGCGGAGGATACAAAGCTGGGTGGGAGTGTAAGCTGTGAGCTTACAAAGCTGGGTGGGAGTGTAAGTTGTGAGGAGGATACAAAGCTGGGTGGGAGTGTAAGCTGTGAGGATACAAAGCTGGGTGGGAGTGTAAGCTGTGAGGATACAAAGCTGGGTGGGAATGAAAGCTGTGAGGATACAAAGCTGGGTGGGAGTGTAAGCTGTGAGGAGGATACAAAGCTGGGTGGGAGTGTAAGCTGTGAGGGGGATACAAAGCTGGGTGGGAGTGTAAGCTGTGAGGAGGATACAAAGCTGGGTGGGAGTGTAAGCTGTGTGGAGGAAACAAAGCTGGGTGGGAATGTAAGCTGTGAGGATACAAAGCTGGGTGGGAGTGTAAGCTGTGAGGAGGATACAAAGCTGGGTGGGAGTGTAAGCTGTGAGGAGGATACAAAGCTGGGTGGGAGTGTAAGCTGTGTGGAGGATACAAAGCTGGGTGGGAATGTAAGCTGTGAGGATACAAAGCTGGGTGGGAGTGTAAGCTGTGAGGAGGATACAAAGCTGGGAGGGAGTGTAAGCTGTGTGGAGGATACAAAGCTGGGTGGGAATGTAAGCTGTGAGGAGGGTTCAAAGCTGGGTGGGAGTGTAAGCTGTGAGGATACAAAGCTGGGTGGGAGTGTAAGCTGTGAGGGGGATACAAAGCTGGGTGGGAGTGTAAGCTGTGGAGGAGGGTACAAAGCTGGGTGGGAGTGTAAGCTGTGAAAATACAAAGCTGGGTGGGAGTGAGATGTGAGGAGGCTACAAAGCTGGGTGGGAATGTAAGCTGTGAGGGGGATACAAAGCTGGGTGGGAGTGTAAGCTGTGAGGGAGATACAAAGCTGGGGGGGAGTGTAAGCTGTGAGGATACAAAGTTGGGTGGGAGTGTAAGCTGTGAGGAGGATACAAAGCTGGGTGAGAGTGTAATCTGTGAGGAGGGTACAAAGCTGGGTGGGAGTGTAAGCTGTGAGGAGGATACAAAGCTGGGTGGGAGTGTAAGCTGTGAGGAAGATACAAAGCTGGGTGGGAGTGTAAGCTGTGAGGAGGATACAAAGCTGGGTGGGAGTGTAAGCTGTGAGGGGGATACAAAGCTGGGTGTGGAGTGTAAGCTGTGAGGGAGATACAAAGCTGAGTGGGAGTGTAAGTTGTGAGGAGGATACAAAGCTGGGTGGGAATGTAAGCTGTGAGGAGGATACAAAGCTGGGTGGGAGTGTAAGCTGTGAAGAGGATTCAAAGCTGGGTGGGAGTGTAAGCTGTGAGGAGGATACAAAGCTGGGTGGGAGTGTAAGCTGTGAGGAGGGTTCAAAGCTGGGTGGGAGTGTAAGCTGTGAGGATACAAAGCTGGGTGGGAGTGTAAGCTGTGAGGAGGGTTCAAAGCTGGGTGGGAGTGTAAGCTGTGAGGATACAAAGCTGGGTGGGAGTGTAAGCTGTGAGGGGGATACAAAGCTGGGTGGGAGTGTAAGCTGTGGAGGAGGGTACAAAGCTGGGTGGGAGTGTAAGCTGTGAAAATACAAAGCTGGGTGGGAGTGAGATGTGAGGAGGCTACAAAGCTGGGTGGGAATGTAAGCTGTGAGGGGGATACAAAGCTGGGTGGGAGTGTAAGCTGTGAGGAGGATACAAAGCTGGGTGGGAGTGTAAGCTGTGAGGAGGATACAAAGCTGGGTGGGAGTGTAAGCTGTGAGGGAGATACAAAGCTGGGGGGGAGTGCAAGCTGTGAGGATACAAAGTTGGGTGGGAGTGTAAGCTGTGAGGAGGATACAAAGCTGGGTGGGAGTGTAATCTGTGAGGAGGGTACAAAGCTGGGTGGGAGTGTAAGTTGTGAGGAGGATACAAAGCTGGGTGGGAGTGTAAGCTGTGAGGAGGATACAAAGCTGGGTGGGAGTGTAAGCTGTGAGGGAGATACAAAGCTGGGTGGGAGTGTAAGCTGTGAGGATACAAAGCTGGGTGGGAGTGTAAGCTGTGAGGGGGATACAAAGCTGGGTGGGAGTGTAAGCTGTGAGGAGGATACAAAGCTGGGTGGGAGTGTAAGCTGTGAGGGAGATACAAAGCTGGGGGGGAGTGTAAGCTGTGAGGATACAAAGTTGGGTGGGAGTGTAAGCTGTGAGGAGGATACAAAGCTGGGTGGGAGTGTAATCTGTGAGGAGGGTACAAAGCTGGGTGGGAGTGTAAGTTGTGAGGAGGATACAAAGCTGGGTGGGAGTGTAAGCTGTGAGGAGGATACAAAGCTGGGTGGGAGTGTAAGCTGTGAGGGGGATACAAAGCTGGGTGGGAGTGTAAGCTGTGAGGGAGATACAAAGCTGAGTGGGAGTGTAAGTTGTGAGGAGGATACAAAGCTGGGTGGGAGTGTAAGCTGTGAGGAGGGTCCAAAGCTGGGCGGGAGTGTAAGCTGGGAGGATACAAAGCTGGGTGGGAGTGTAAGCTGTGAGGAGGATACAAAGCTGGGTGGGAGTGTAAGCTGTGAGGAGGATACAAAGCTCGGTGGAAGTGTAAGCAGTGAGGAGGATAGAAAGCTGGGTGGGAGTGTAAGCTGTGAGGAGGGTACAAAGCTGGGAGGGAGTGTAAGCTGTGAGGGGGATACAAAGCTGGGTGGGAGTGTAAGCTGTGAGGAGGATACAAAGCTGGGTTGGAGTGTAAGCTGTGAGGAGGATACAAAGCTGGGTGGGAGTGTAAGCTGTGAGGGGGATACAAAGCTGGGTGGGAGTGTAAGCTGTGAGGATACAAAGCTGGGTGGGAGTGTAAGTTGTGAGGAGGATACAAAGCTGGGTGGGAGTGTAAGCTGTGAGGATACAAAGCTGGGTGGGAGTGTAAGCTGTGAGGATACAAAGCTGGGTGGGAATGAAAGCTGTGAGGATACAAAGCTGGGTGGGAGTGTAAGCTGTGAGGAGGATACAAAGCTGGGTGGGAGTGTAAGCTGTGAGGGGGATACAAAGCTGGGTGGGAGTGTAAGCTGTGAGGAGGATACAAAGCTGGGTGGGAGTGTAAGCTGTGTGGAGGATACAAAGCTGGGTGGGAATGTAAGCTGTGAGGATACAAAGCTGGGTGGGAGTGTAAGCTGTGAGGGGGATACAAAGCTGGGTGGGAGTGTAAGCTGTGAGGAGGATACAAAGCTGGGTGGGAGTGTAAGCTGTGTGGAGGATACAAAGCTGGGTGGGAATGTAAGCTGTGAGGATACAAAGCTGGGTGGGAGTGTAAGCTGTGAGGAGGATACAAAGCTGGGAGGGAGTGTAAGCTGTGTGGAGGATACAAAGCTGGGTGGGAATGTAAGCTGTGAGGAGGGTTCAAAGCTGGGTGGGAGTGTAAGCTGTGAGGATACAAAGCTGGGTGGGAGTGTAAGCTGTGAGGGGGATACAAAGCTGGGTGGGAGTGTAAGCTGTGGAGGAGGGTACAAAGCTGGGTGGGAGTGTAAGCTGTGAAAATACAAAGCTGGGTGGGAGTGAGATGTGAGGAGGCTACAAAGCTGGGTGGGAATGTAAGCTGTGAGGGGGATACAAAGCTGTGAGGGAGTGTAAGCTGTGTGGAGGATACAAAGCTGGGTGGGAATGTAAGCTGTGAGGAGGGTTCAAAGCTGGGTGGGAGTGTAAGCTGTGAAAATACAAAGCTGGGTGGGAGTGAGATGTGAGGAGGCTACAAAGCTGGGTGGGAATGTAAGCTGTAAGGGGGATACAAAGCTGGGTGGGAGTGTAAGCTGTGAGGAGGATACAAAGCTGGGTGGGAGTGTAAGCTGTGAGGGAGATACAAAGCTGGGGGGGAGTGTAAGCTGTGAGGATACAAAGTTGGGTGGGAGTGTAAGCTGTGAGGAGGATACAAAGCTGGGTGAGAGTGTAAGCTGTGAAGAGGATTCAAAGCTGGGTGGGAGTGTAAGCTGTGAGGAGGATACAAAGCTGGGTGGGAGTGTAAGCTGTGAGGAGGGTTCAAAGCTGGGTGGGAGTGTAAGCTGTGAGGATACAAAGCTGGGTGGGAGTGTAAGCTGTGAGGGGGATACAAAGCTGGGTGGGAGTGTAAGCTGTGGAGGAGGGTACAAAGCTGGGTGGGAGTGTAAGCTGTGAAAATACAAAGCTGGGTGGGAGTGAGATGTGAGGAGGCTACAAAGCTGGGTGGGAATGTAAGCTGTGAGGGGGATACAAAGCTGGATGGGAGTGTAAGCTGTGAGGAGGATACAAAGCTGGGTGGGAGTGTAAGCTGTGAGGGAGATACAAAGCTGGGGGGGAGTGTAAGCTGTGAGGATACAAAGTTGGGTGGGAGTGTAAGCTGTGAGGAGGATACAAAGCTGGGTGGGAGTGTAATCTGTGAGGAGGGTACAAAGCTGGGTGGGAGTGTAAGCTGTGAGGAGGATACAAAGCTGGGTGGGAGTGTAAGCTGTGAGGAAGATACAAAGCTGGGTGGGAGTGTAAGCTGTGAGGAGGATACAAAGCTGGGTGGGAGTGTAAGCTGTGAGGAGGATACAAAGCTGGGTGGGAGTGTAAGCTGTGAGGGGGATACAAAGCTGGGTGGGAGTGTAAGCTGTGAGGGGGATACAAAGCTGGGTGTGGAGTGTAAGCTGTGAGGGAGATACAAAGCTGAGTGGGAGTGTAAGTTGTGAGGAGGATACAAAGCTGGGTGGGAGTGTAAGCTGTGAGGAGGGTACAAAGCTGGGCGGGAGTGTAAGCTGGGAGGATACAAAGCTGGGTGGGACTGTAAGCTGTGAGGAGGATACAAAGCTGGGTGGGAGTGTAAGCTGTGAGGAGGATACAAAGCTCGGTGGGAGTGTAAGCAGTGAGGAGGATAGAAAGCTGGGTGGGAGTGTAAGCTGTGAGGAGGGTACAAAGCTGGGAGGGAGTGTAAGCTGTGAGGAGGATACAAAGCTGGGTGGGAGTGTAAGCTGTGAGGAGGATACAAAGCTTGGTGGGAGTGTAAGCTGTGAGGAGGATACAAAGCTGGGTGGGAATGTAAGCTGTGAGGAGGATACAACGCTGGGTGGGAGTGTAAGCTGTGAGGATACAAAGCTGGGTGGGAGTGTAAGCTGTGAGGATACAAAGCTGCGTGGGAGTGTAAGCTGGGAGGAGGATACAATGCTGGGTAGGAGTGTAAGCTGTGAGGGGGATACAAAGCTGGGTGGGGAGTGTAAGCTGTGAGGATACAGATCTGGGTGGGAGTCTAAGCTGTGAGGAGGATACAAAGCTGGGGGGGGGGGAGTGTAAGCTGTGAGGAGGATTCAAAGCTCGGTGGGAGTGTAAGCTGTGAGGATACAAAGCTGGGTGGGAGTGTAAGCTGGGAGGAGGATACAAAGCTGGGGGGGGGGAGTGTAAGCTGTGAGGAGGATACAAAGCTGGGGGAGGAGTGTAAGCTGTGAGGATACAAAGCTGGGTGGGAGTGTAAGCTGTGAGGAGGATACAAAGCTGGGGGGGGCGTGTAAGCTGTGAGGAGGATACAAAGCTGGGGGAGGAGTGTAAGCTGTGAGGAGGATACAAAGCTGGGTGGGAGTGTAAGCTGTGAGGAGGGTACAAAGCTGGGGGGGAATGTAAGCTGTGAGGATACAAAGCTGGGTGGGAGTGTAAGCTGTGAGGGGGATACAAAGCTGGGTGGGAGTGTAAGCTGCGAGGAGGATACAAAGCTGGGTGGGAGTGTAAGCTGTGAGGAGGATACAAAGCTGGGTAGGAGTGTAAGTTGTGAGGAGGATACAAAGCTGGGTGGGGAGTGTAAGCTGTGAGGAGGATACAAAGCTGGGTGTGAGTGTAAGCTGTGAGGATACAATGCTGGGTAGGAGTGTAAGCTGTGTGGGGGATACAAAGCTGGGTGGGGAGTGTAAGCTGTGAGGAGGATACAAAGCTGGGTAGGAGTGTAAGCTGTGAGGATACAGATCTGGGTGGGAGTCTAAGCTGTGAGGAGGATACAAAGCATGGTGGGAGTTTAAGTTGTGAGGAGGATACAAAGCTGGGTGGGAATGTAAACTGTGAGGATACAAAGCTGGGTGGGAGTGTAAGCTGTGAGGAGGATACAAAGCTGGGCGGGAGTGTAAGCTGTGAGGAGGATACAAAGCTGGGTGGGGAGTGTAAGTTGTGAGGATACAAAGCTGGGTGGGAGACTAAGCTGTGAGGAGGATACAAAGCTGGGTGGGAGTGTAACTTGTGAGGATACAAATCTAGGTGGGAGTCTAAGCTGTGAGGAGGATACAAAGCTGTGTGGGGAGTGTAAGTTGTGAGGATACAGATCTGGGTGGGAGTCTAAGCTGTGAGGAGGATACAAAGCTGGGTGGGATTGTAAGTTGTGAGGATACAAATCTGGGTGGGAGTCTAAGCTGTGAGGAGGATACAAAGCTGGGTGGGAGTGAAAGCTGTGAGGGGGATACAAAGCTGGGTGGGAGTGTAAGCAGTGAGGAGGATACAAAGCTGGGTGGGAATGTAAGCTGTGAGGAGGATACAAAGCTGGGTGGGAGTGTAAGCTTTTGGGAGGATACAAAGCTGGGTGGGAGTGTAAGCTGTGAGAGTGATACAAGGCTGGGTGGGAATGTAAGCTGTGAGGAGGATACAAAGCTGGGTTGGAGTGTAAGCTGTGAGGAGGATACAAAGCTGGGTTGGAGTGTAAGCTGTGAGGAGGATACAAAGCTTGGTGGGAGTGGAAGCTGTGAGAGTGATACAAAGCTGGATGGGAGTGAAAGCTGTGAGGAGGATACAAAGCTGGGTGGGAGTGTAAGCTGTGAGGAGGATACAAAGCTGGGTGGGATTGTAAGCTGTGAGGAGGATACAAAGCTGGGTGGGAGTGTAAGCTGTGAGGAGGATACAATGCTGGGTGGGAGTGTAAGCTGTGAGGAGGATACAAAGCTGGGTGGGAGTGTAAGCTGTGAGGAGGATACAATGCTGGGTGGGAGTGTAAGCTGTGAGGAGGATACAAAGATGGGCGGGAGTGTAAGCTGTGAGGAGGATACAATGCTGGGTGGGAGTGTAAGCTGTGAGGAGGATACAAAGCTGGGTGGGAGTGTAAGCTGTGAGGGGGATACAAAGCTGGGTGGGAGTGTAAGCTGTGAGGGGGATACAAAGCTGGGTGGGAGTGTAAGCCGTGAGGGGGATACAAAGCTGGGTGGGAGTGTAAGCTGTGAGGAGGATACAAAGCTGGGTGGGAGTGTAAGCTGTGAGGATACAAAGCTGGGTGGGAGTGTAAGCTGTGAGGGGGATACAAAGCTGGGTGGGAGTGTAAGTTGTGAGGGGGATACAAAGCTGGGTGGGAATGTAAGCTGTGAGGAGGATACAAGGCTGGTTGGGAGTGTAAGCTGTGAGGAGGATACGAAGCTGGGAGGGAGTGTAAGCTGTGAGGATACAAAGCTGGGTGGGAGTGTAAGCTGTGAGGAGGATACAAAGCTGGGTGGGAGTGAAAGCTGTGAGGGGGATACAAAGCTGGGTGGGAGTGTAAGCTGTGAGGGGGATACAAAGCTGGGTGGGAATGTAAGCTGTGAGGGGGATACGAAGCTGGGTGGGAGTGCAAGCTGTGAGGAGGATACGAAGCTGGGTGGGGGTGTAAGCTGTGAGGCGGATACAAGGCTGGGTGGGAGTGTAAGCTGTGAGGAGGAAACACAGCTGGGTGGGAGTGTAAGCTGGGAGGATACAAAGCTGGGTGGAAGTGTAAGCTGTGAGGATACAAAGCTGGGTGGGCGTGTAAGCTGTGAGGAGGATACAAAGCTGGTGGGAGTGTAAGCTGTGAGGATACAAAGCTGGGTGGGAGTGTAAGCTGTGAGGAGGGTACAAAGCTGGGCGGGAGTGTAAGCTGTGAGGAGTATACAAAGCTGGGTGGGAGTGTAAGCTGTGAGGAGGATACAAGGCTGGGTGGGAGTGTAAGCTGTGAGGAGGATACAAAGCTGGGTTGGTGTGTAAGCTGTGAGGAGGATACAAAGCTGGGCGGGAGTGTAAGCTGTGAGGAGGATACAAAGCTGGGTTGGCGTGTAAGCTGTGCGGAGGATACAAAGCTGGGTGGGAGTGTAAGCTGTGAGGATACAAAGCTTGGGTGGGAGTGTAAGCTGTGAGGAGGATACAAGGCTGGGTGGGAATGTAAGCTGTGAGGAGGATACAAAGCTGGGTGGGAGTGTAATCTGTAAGGATACAAAGCTGGGTTGGTGTGTAAGCTGTGCGGAGGATACAAAGCTGGGTGGTAGTGTAAGCTTTGAGGAGGATACGAAGCTGGGTTGGTGTGTAAGCTGTGAGGAGGATACATACCTGGGTGGGAGTGTAAGCTGTGAGGAGGATACAAAGCTGGGTTGGCGTGTAAGCTGTGGGGAGGATAAAAAGCTGGGTGGGAGTGTAAGCTGTGAGGATACAAAGCTTGGGTGGGAGTGTAAGCTTTGAGGAGGATACGAAGCTGGGTGGGAGTGTAAGCTTTGAGGAGGATACGAAGCTGGGTGGGGGTGTAAGCTGTGAGGAGGATACAAAGCTGGGTGGGAGTGTAAGCTGTGAGGAGGATACAAAGCTGAGTGGGAGTGTAAGCTGTGAGGAGGATACGAAGCTGGGTGGGAGTGTAAGCTGTGAGGAGGATACAAAGCTGGGTGGGAGTGTAAGCTGTGAGGAGGAAACACAGCTGGGTGGGAGTGTAAGCTGTGAGGATACAAAGCTGGGTGGGAGTGTAAGCTGTGAGGATACAAAGCTGGGTGGGCGTGTAAGCTGTGAGGAGGATACAAAGCTGGTGGGAGTGTAAGCTGTGAGGATACAAAGCTGGGTGGGAGTGTAAGCTGTGAGGAGGGTACAAAGCTGGGCGGGAGTGTAAGCTGTGAGGAGTATACAAAGCTGGGTGGGAGTGTAAGCTGTGAGGAGGATACAAGGCTGGGTGGGAGTGTAAGCTGTGAGGAGGATACAAAGCTGGGTTGGTGTGTAAGCTGTGAGGAGGATACAAAGCTGGGCGGGAGTGTAAGCTGTGAGGAGGATACAAAGCTGGGTTGGCGTGTAAGCTGTGCGGAGGATACAAAGCTGGGTGGGAGTGTAAGCTGTGAGGATACAAAGCTTGGGTGGGAGTGTAAGCTGTGAGGAGGATACAAGGCTGGGTGGGAATGTAAGCTGTGAGGAGGATACAAAGCTGGGTGGGAGTGTAATCTGTAAGGATACAAAGCTGGGTTGGTGTGTAAGCTGTGCGGAGGATACAAAGCTGGGTGGTAGTGTAAGCTTTGAGGAGGATACGAAGCTGGGTTGGTGTGTAAGCTGTGAGGAGGATACATACCTGGGTGGGAGTGTAAGCTGTGAGGAGGATACAAAGCTGGGTTGGCGTGTAAGCTGTGGGGAGGATAAAAAGCTGGGTGGGAGTGTAAGCTGTGAGGATACAAAGCTTGGGTGGGAGTGTAAGCTTTGAGGAGGATACGAAGCTGGGTGGGAGTGTAAGCTTTGAGGAGGATACGAAGCTGGGTGGGGGTGTAAGCTGTGAGGAGGATACAAAGCTGGGTGGGAGTGTAAGCTGTGAGGAGGATACAAAGCTGAGTGGGAGTGTAAGCTGTGAGGAGGATACGAAGCTGGGTGGGAGTGTAAGCTGTGAGGAGGATACAAAGCTGGGTGGGAGTGTAAGCTGTGAGGAGGATACAAAGCTGGGTGGGAGTGTAAGCTGTGCGGAGGATACAAAGCTGGGTGGGAGTGTAAGCTGTGAGGAGGATACAAAGCTGGGCGGGAGTGTAAGCTGTGAGGAGGATACAATGCTGGGTGGGAGTGTAAGCTGTGAGGAGGATACAAAGCTGGGTGGGAGTGTAAGCTGTGAGGGGGATACAAAGCTGGGTGGGAGTGTAAGCTGTGAGGGGGATACAAAGCTGGGTGGGAGTGTAAGCCGTGAGGGGGATACAAAGCTGGGTGGGAGTGTAAGCTGTGAGGAGGATACGAAGCTGGGTGGTAGTGTAAGCTGTGAGGATACAAAGCTGGGTGGGAGTGTAAGCTGTGAGGGGGATACAAAGCTGGGTGGGAGTGTAAGTTGTGAGGGGGATACAAAGCTGGGTGGGAATGTAAGCTGTGAGGTGGATACAAAGCTGGGTGGGAATGTAAGCTGTGAGGAGGATACAAGGCTGGTTGGGAGTGTAAGCTGTGAGGAGGATACGAAGCTGGGAGGGAGTGTAAGCTGTGAGGAGGATACAAAGCTGGGTGGGAGTGTAAGCTGTGAGGTGGATACAAAGCTGGGTGGGAATGTAAGCTGTGAGGAGGATACAAAGCTGGGTGGGAGTGTAAGCTTTTGGGAGGATACAAAGCTGGGTGGGAGTGTAAGCTGTGAGAGTGATACAAGGCTGGGTGGGAATGTAAGCTGTGAGGAGGATACAAAGCTGGGTTGGAGTGTAAGCTGTGAGGAGGATACAAAGCTGGGTTGGAGTGTAAGCTGTGAGGAGGATACAAAGCTTGGTGGGAGTGGAAGCTGTGAGAGTGATACAAAGCTGGATGGGAGTGAAAGCTGTGAGGAGGATACAAAGCTGGGTGGGAGTGTAAGCTGTGAGGAGGATACAAAGCTGGGTGGGATTGTAAGCTGTGAGGAGGATACAAAGCTGGGTGGGAGTGTAAGCTGTGAGGAGGATACAATGCTGGGTGGGAGTGTAAGCTGTGAGGAGGATACAAAGCTGGGTGGGCGTGTAAGCTGTGAGGAGGATACAATGCTGGGTGGGAGTGTAAGCTGTGAGGAGGATACAAAGCTGGGCGGGAGTGTAAGCTGTGAGGAGGATACAATGCTGGGTGGGAGTGTAAGCTGTGAGGAGGATACAAAGCTGGGTGGGAGTGTAAGCTGTGAGGGGGATACAAAGCTGGGTGGGAGTGTAAGCTGTGAGGGGGATACAAAGCTGGGTGGGAGTGTAAGCCGTGAGGGGGATACAAAGCTGGGTGGGAGTGTAAGCTGTGAGGAGGATACAAAGCTGGGTGGGAGTGTAAGCTGTGAGGATACAAAGCTGGGTGGGAGTGTAAGCTGTGAGGGGGATACAAAGCTGGGTGGGAGTGTAAGTTGTGAGGGGGATACAAAGCTGGGTGGGAATGTAAGCTGTGAGGAGGATACAAGGCTGGTTGGGAGTGTAAGCTGTGAGGAGGATACGAAGCTGGGAGGGAGTGTAAGCTGTGAGGATACAAAGCTGGGTGGGAGTGTAAGCTGTGAGGAGGATACAAAGCTGGGTGGGAGTGAAAGCTGTGAGGGGGGATACAAAGCTGGGTGGGAGTGTAAGCAGTGAGGAGGATACAAAGCTGGGTGGGAATGTAAGCTGTGAGGAGGATACAAAGCTGGGTGGGAGTGTAAGCTTTGAGGAGGATACAAAGCTGGGTGGGAGTGTAAGCTGTGAGAGTGATACAAGGCTGGGTGGGAATGTAAGCTGTGAGGAGGATACAAAGCTGGGTTGGAGTGTAAGCTGTGAGGAGGATACAAAGCTGGATTGGAGTGTAAGCTGTGAGGAGGATACAAAGCTTGGTGGGAGTGTAAGCTGTGAGAGTGATACAAAGCTGGGTGGGAGTGAAAGCAGTGAGGAGGATACAAAGCTGGGCGGGAGTGTAAGCTGTGAGGAGGATACAAAGCTGGGTGGGATTGTAAGCTGTGAGGAGGATACAAAGCTGGGTGGGAGTGTAAGCTGTGAGGAGGATACAAAGCTGGGTGGGAGTGTAAGCTGTGAGGAGGATACAAAGCTGGGTGGGAGTGTAAGCTGTGAGGAGGATACCAAGGTGGGTGGGATTGTAAGCTGTGAGGAGGATACAAAGCTGGGTGGGAGTGTAAGCTGTGAGGAGGATACAATGCTGGGTGGGAGTGAAAGCAGTGAGGAGGATACAAAGCTGGGAGGGAGTGTAAGCTGTGAGGGGGATACAAAGCTGGGTGGGAGTGTAAGCTGTGAGGAGGATACAAAGCTGGGTGGGAGTGTAAGCTGTGAGGGGGATACAAAGCTGGGTGGGAGTGTAAGCTGTGAGGGGGATACAAAGCTGGGTGGGAGTGTAAGCTGTGAGGAGGATACGAAGCTGGGTGGGAGTGTAAGCTGTGAGGATACAAAGCTGGGTGGGAGTGTAAGCTGTGAGGGGGATACAAAGCTGGGTGGGAGTGTAAGCTGTGAGGGGGATACAAAGCTGGGTGGGAATGTAAGCTGTGAGGGGGATACGAAGCTGGGTGGGAGTGCAAACTGTGAGGAGGATACGAAGCTGGGTGGGGGTGTAAGCTGTGAGGTGGATACAAGGCTGGGTGGGAGTGTAAGCTGTGAGGAGGAAACACAGCTGGGTGGGAGTGTAAGCTGTGAGGATACAAAGCTGGGTGGGAGTGTAAGCTGTGAGGATACAAAGCTGGGTGGGCGTGTAAGCTGGGAGGAGGATACAAAGCTGGTGGGAGTGTAAGCTGTGAGGATACAAAGCTGGGTGGGAGTGTAAGCTGTGAGGAGGGTACAAAGCTGGGCGGGAGTGTAAGCTGTGAGGAGTATACAAAGCTGGGTGGGAGTGTAAGCTGTGAGGAGGATACAAGGCTGGGTGGGAGTGTAAGCTGTGAGGAGGATACAAAGCTGGGTTGGTGTGTAAGCTGTGCGGAGGATACAAAGCTGGGTGGGAGTGTAAGCTTTGAGGAGGATACGAAGCTGGGTTGGTGTGTAAGCTGTGAGGAGGATACAAAGCTGGGCGGGAGTGTAAGCTGTGAGGAGGATACAAAGCTGGGTTGGCGTGTAAGCTGTGCGGAGGATACAAAGCTGGGTGGGAGTGTAAGCTGTGAGGATACAAAGCTTGGGTGGGAGTGTAAGCTGTGCGGAGGATACAAGGCTGGGTGGGAATGTAAGCTGTGAGGAGGATACAAAGCTGGGTGGGAGTGTAATCTGTAAGGATACAAAGCTGGGTTGGTGTGTAAGCTGTGCGGAGGATACAAAGCTGGGTGGTAGTGTAAGCTTTGAGGAGGATACGAAGCTGGGTTGGTGTGTAAGCTGTGAGGAGGATACATAGCTGGGTGGGAGTGTAAGCTGTGAGGAGGATACAAAGCTGGGTTGGCGTGTAAGCTGTGGGGAGGATAAAAAGCTGGGTGGGAGTGTAAGCTGTGAGGATACAAAGCTTGGGTGGGAGTGTAAGCTGTGAGGAGGATACAAAGCTGGGTGGAAGTGTAAGCTGTGAGGAGGATTCAAAGCTGGTGGGAGTGTAAGCTGTGAGGATACAAAGCTGGGTGGGCGTGTAAGCTGTGATGAGGGTAGAAAGCTGGGTGGGAGTGTAAGCTTTGAGGAGGATACTAAACTGGGTGGGAATGTAAGCTGTGAGGTGGATACAAAGCTGGGTTTGAGTGTAAGCTGCGAGGATACGAAGCTGGGTGGGAGTGTAAGCTTTGAGGAGGATACGAAGCTGGGTGGGAGTGTAAGCTTTGAGGAGGATACGAAGCTGGGTGGGGGTGTAAGCTGTGAGGAGGATACAAAGCTGGGTGGGAGTGTAAGCTGTGAGGAGGATACAAAGCTGAGTGGGAGTGTAAGCTGTGAGGAGGATACGAAGCTGGGTGGGAGTGTAAGCTGTGAGGAGGATACAAAGCTGGGTGGGAGTGTAAGCTGTGAGGAGGATACAAAGCTGGGTGGGAGTGTAAGCTGTGCGGAGGATACAAAGCTGGGTGGGAGTGTAAGCTGTGAGGAGGATACAAAGCTGGGCGGGAGTGTAAGCTGTGAGGAGGATACAATGCTGGGTGGGAGTGTAAGCTGTGAGGAGGATACAAAGCTGGGTGGGAGTGTAAGCTGTGAGGGGGATACAAAGCTGGGTGGGAGTGTAAGCTGTGAGGGGGATACAAAGCTGGGTGGGAGTGTAAGCCGTGAGGGGGATACAAAGCTGGGTGGGAGTGTAAGCTGTGAGGAGGATACGAAGCTGGGTGGGAGTGTAAGCTGTGAGGATACAAAGCTGGGTGGGAGTGTAAGCTGTGAGGGGGATACAAAGCTGGGTGGGAGTGTAAGTTGTGAGGGGGATACAAAGCTGGGTGGGAATGTAAGCTGTGAGGTGGATACAAAGCTGGGTGGGAATGTAAGCTGTGAGGAGGATACAAGGCTGGTTGGGAGTGTAAGCTGTGAGGAGGATACGAAGCTGGGAGGGAGTGTAAGCTTTGAGGAGGATACGAAGCTGGGTGGGAGTGTAAGCTTTGAGGAGGATACGAAGCTGGGTGGGGGTGTAAGCTGTGAGGAGGATACAAAGCTGGGTGGGAGTGTAAGCTTTGAGGAGGATACTAAACTGGGTGGGAATGTAAGCTGTGAGGTGGATACAAAGCTGGGTTTGAGTGTAAGCTGCGAGGATACGAAGCTGGGTGGGAGTGTAAGCTTTGAGGAGGATACGAAGCTGGGTGGGAGTGTAAGCTTTGAGGAGGATACGAAGCTGGGTGGGGGTGTAAGCTGTGAGGAGGATACAAAGCTGGGTGGGAGTGTAAGCTGTGAGGAGGATACAAAGCTGAGTGGGAGTGTAAGCTGTGAGGAGGATACGAAGCTGGGTGGGAGTGTAAGCTGTGAGGAGGATACAAAGCTGGGTGGGAGTGTAAGCTGTGAGGAGGATACAAAGCTGGGTGGGAGTGTAAGCTGTGCGGAGGATACAAAGCTGGGTGGGAGTGTAAGCTGTGAGGAGGATACAAAGCTGGGCGGGAGTGTAAGCTGTGAGGAGGATACAATGCTGGGTGGGAGTGTAAGCTGTGAGGAGGATACAAAGCTGGGTGGGAGTGTAAGCTGTGAGGGGGATACAAAGCTGGGTGGGAGTGTAAGCTGTGAGGGGGATACAAAGCTGGGTGGGAGTGTAAGCCGTGAGGGGGATACAAAGCTGGGTGGGAGTGTAAGCTGTGAGGAGGATACGAAGCTGGGTGGGAGTGTAAGCTGTGAGGATACAAAGCTGGGTGGGAGTGTAAGCTGTGAGGGGGATACAAAGCTGGGTGGGAGTGTAAGTTGTGAGGGGGATACAAAGCTGGGTGGGAATGTAAGCTGTGAGGTGGATACAAAGCTGGGTGGGAATGTAAGCTGTGAGGAGGATACAAGGCTGGTTGGGAGTGTAAGCTGTGAGGAGGATACGAAGCTGGGAGGGAGTGTAAGCTGTGAGGAGGATACAAAGCTGGGTGGGAGTGTAAGCTGTGAGGTGGATACAAAGCTGGGTGGGAATGTAAGCTGTGAGGAGGATACAAGGCTGGTTGGGAGTGTAAGCTGTGAGGAGGATACGAAGCTGGGAGGGAGTGTAAGCTGTGAGGATACAAAGCTGGGTGGGATTGTAAGCTGTGAGGAGGATACAAAGCTGGGTGGGAGTGAAAGCTGTGAGGGGGGATACAAAGCTGGGTGGGAGTGTAAGCTGTGAGGAGGATACAAAGCTGGGTGGGAGTGTAAGCTGTGAGAGTGATACAAGGCTGGGTGGGAATGTAAGCTGTGAGGAGGATACAAAGCTGGGTGGGAGTGTAAGCTGTGAGGAGGATACAAAGCTGGGTGGGAGTGTAAGCTGTGAGGAGGATACAAAGCTGGGTGGGAGTGTAAGCTGTGAGAGTGATACAAGGCTGGGTGGGAATGTAAGCTGTGAGGAGGATACAAAGCTGGGTTGGAGTGTAAGCTGTGAGGAGGATACAAAGCTGGGTTGGAGTGTAAGCTGTGAGGAGGATACAAAGCTTGGTGGGAGTGTAAGCTGTGAGAGTGATACAAAGCTGGGTGGGAGTGAAAGCAGTGAGGAGGATACAAAGCTGGGTGGGAGTGTAAGCTGTGAGGAGGATACAAAGCTGGGTGGGAGTGTAAGCTGTGAGGAGGATACAATGCTGGGTGGGAGTGTAAGCTGTGAGGAGGATACAAAGCTGGGTGGGAGTGTAAGCTGTGAGTAGGATACAAAGCTGGGTGGGAGTGTAAGCTGTGAGGAGGATACAAAGCTGGGTGGGAGTGTAAGCTGTGAGGAGGATACAAAGCTGGGTGGGAGTGTAAGCTGTGAGGAGGATACAAAGCTGGGTGGGAGTGTAAGCTGTGAGGAGGATACCAAGGTGGGTGGGATTGTAAGCTGTGAGGAGGATACAAAGCTGGGTGGGAGTGTAAGCTGTGAGGAGGATACAATGCTGGGTGGGAGTGAAAGCTGTGAGGAGGATACAAAGCTGGGTGGGAGTGTAAGCTGTGAGGGGGATACAAAGCTGGGTGGGAGTGTAAGCAGTGAGGAGGATACGAAGCTGGGTGGGAGTGTAAGCTGTGAGGATACAAAGCTGGGTGGGAGTGTAAGCTGTGAGGGGGATACAAAGCTGGGTGGGAGTGTAAGCTGTGAGGGGGATACAAAGCTGGGTGGGAATGTAAGCTGTGAGGGGGATACAAAGCTGGGTGGGAGTGCAAGCTGTGAGGAGGATACGAAGCTGGGTGGGGGTGTAAGCTGTGAGGCGGATACAAGGCTGGGTGGGAGTGTAAGCTGTGAGGAGGAAACACAGCTGGGTGGGAGTGTAAGCTGTGAGGATACAAAGCTGGGTGGGAGTGTAAGCTGTGAGGAGGGTACAAAGCTGGGCGGGAGTGTAAGCTGTGAGGAGTATACAAAGCTGGGTGGGAGTGTAAGCTGTGAGGAGGATACAAGGCTGGGTGGGAGTGTAAGCTGTGAGGATACAAAGCTGGGTGGGAGTGTAAGCTGTGAGGAGGGTACAAAGCTGGGCGGTAGTGTAAGCTGTGAGGAGGATACAAAGCTGGTGGGAGTGTAAGCTGTGAGGATACAAAGCTGGGTGGGAGTGTAAGCTGTGAGGAGGGTACAAAGCTGGGCGGGAGTGTAAGCTGTGAGGAGTATACAAAGCTGGGTGGGAGTGTAAGCTGTGAGGAGGATACAAGGCTGGGTGGGAGTGTAAGCTGTGAGGAGGATACAAAGCTGGGTTGGTGTGTAAGCTGTGCGGAGGATACAAATCTGGGTGGGAGTGTAAGCTTTGAGGAGGATACGAAGCTGGGTTGGTGTGTAAGCTGTGAGGAGGATACAAAGCTGGGCGGGAGTGTAAGCTGTGAGGAGGATACAAAGCTAGGTTGGCGTGTAAGCTGTGCGGAGGATACAAAGCTGGGTGGGAGTGTAAGCTGTGAGGATACAAAGCTTGGGTGGGAGTGTAAGCTGTGAGGAGGATACAAGGCTGGGTGGGAATGTAAGCTGTGAGGAGGATACAAAGCTGGGTGGGAGTGTAATCTGTAAGGATACAAAGCTGGGTTGGTGTGTAAGCTGTGCGGAGGATACAAAGCTGGGTGGGAGTGTAAGCTTTGAGGAGGATACGAAGCTGGGTTGGTGTGTAAGCTGTGAGGAGGATACAAAGCTGGGTGGGAGTGTAAGCTGTGAGGAGGATACAAAGCTGGGTTGGCGTGTAAGCTGTGGGGAGGATAAAAAGCTGGGTGGGAGTGTAAGCTGTGAGGATACAAAGCTTGGGTGGGAGTGTAAGCTGTGAGGAGGATACAAAGCTGGGTGGGAGTGTAAGCTGTGAGGAGGATACAAAGCTGGGTGGGAGTGTAAGCTGTGAGGACACAAAGCTGTGTGGGAGTGTAAGCTGTGAGGAGGGTAGAAAGCTGGGTTGGAGTGTAAGCTGTGAGGAGGATACGAAGCTGGGTGGAAGTGTAAGCTGTGAGGAGGATACAAAGCTGGTGGGAGTGTAAGCTGTGAGGATACAAAGCTGGGTGGGCGTGTAAGCTGTGATGAGGATAGAAAGCTGGGTGGGAGTGTGAGCTGTGAGGAGGATACTAAACTGGGTGGGAATGTAAGCTGTGAGGAGGATACAAAGCTGGGTTTGAGTGTAAGCTGCGAGGATACGAAGCTGGGTGGGAGTGTAAGCTTTGAGGAGGATACGAAGCTAGGTGGGAGTGTAAGCTTTGAGGAGGATACGAAGCTGGGTGGGGGTGTAAGCTGTGAGGAGGATACAAAGCTGGGTGGGAGTGTAAGCTGTGAGGAGGATACAAAGCTGAGTGGGAGTGTAAGCTGTGAGGAGGATACGAAGCTGGGTGGGAGTGTAAGCTGTGAGGAGGATACAAAGCTGGGTGGGAGTGTAAGCTGTGAGGAGGATACAAAGCTGGGTGGGAGTATAAGCTGTGCGGAGGATACAAAGCTGGGTGGGAGTGTAAGCTGTGAGGAGGATACGAAGCTGGGTGGGAGTGTAAGCTGTGAGGAGGATACAAAGCTGGGTGGGAGTGTAAGCTGTGAGGAGGATACAAAGCTGGGTGGGAGTGTAAGCTGTGAGGAGGATACGAAGCTGGGTGGGAGTGTAAGCTGTGAGGAGGATACAAAGCTGGGTGGGAGTGTAAGCTGTGAGGATACAAAGCTGGGTGGGAATGTAAGCTGTGAGGATACAAAGCTGGGTGGGAATGTAAGCTGTGAGGATACAAAGCTGGGTGGGAGTGTAAGCTGTGAGGAGGATACGAAGCTGGGTGGGAATGTCAGCTGTGAGGATACAAAGCTGGGTGGGAGTGTAAGCGGTGAGGAAGATACAAAGCTGGGTTTGAGTGTAAACTGCGAGGATACGAAGCTGGGTGGGAGTGTAAGCTTTGAGGAGGATACGAAGCTAGGTGGGAGTGTAAGCTTTGAGGAGGATACGAAGCTGGGTGGGGGTGTAAGCTGTGAGGAGGATACAAAGCTGGGTGGGAGTGTAAGCTGTGAGGAGGATACAAAGCTGAGTGGGAGTGTAAGCTGTGAGGAGGATACGAAGCTGGGTGGGAGTGTAAGCTGTGAGGAGGATACAAAGCTGGGTGGGAGTGTAAGCTGTGAGGAGGATACAAAGCTGGGTGGGAGTGTAAGCTGTGCGGAGGATACAAAGCTGGGTGGGAGTGTAAGCTGTGAGGAGGATACGAAGCTGGGTGGGAGTGTAAGCTGTGAGGAGGATACAAAGCTGGGTGGGAGTGTAAGCTGTGAGGAGGATACAAAGCTGGGTGGGAGTGTAAGCTGTGAGGAGGATACGAAGCTGGGTGGGAGTGTAAGCTGTGAGGAGGATACAAAGCTGGGTGGGAGTGTAAGCTGTGAGGATACAAAGCTGGGTGGGAATGTAAGCTGTGAGGATACAAAGCTGGGTGGGAATGTAAGCTGTGAGGATACAAAGCTGGGTGGGAGTGTAAGCTGTGAGGAGGATACGAAGCTGGGTGGGAATGTCAGCTGTGAGGATACAAAGCTGGGTGGGAGTGTAAGCGGTGAGGAAGATACAAAGCTGGGTGGGAGTGTAAGCTGTGAGGAGGATACGAAGCTGGTGGGAGTGTAAGCTGTGAGGAGGATACAAAGATGGGTTGGAGTGTAAGCTGTGAGGAGGATACAAAGCTGGGTGGGAGTGTAAGCTGTGAGGAGGATACAAAGATGGGTGGGAATGTAAGCTGTGAGGATACAAAGCTGGGTGGGAGTGTAAGCTGTGAGGAGGGAAGAAAGCTGGGTGGGAGTGTAAGCTGTGAGGATACAATGCTGGGTGGGAGTGTAAGCTGTGAAGAGGATACAAAGCTGGGTGGGAATGTCAGCTGTGAGGATACAAAGCTGGGTGGGAGTGTAAGCTGTGAGGAGGATACAAAGCTGGGAGGGAATGTCAGCTGTGAGGATACAAAGCTGGGTGGGAGTGTAAACTGTGAGGAGGATACAAAGCTGGGTGGGAGTGTAAGCTGTGAGGAGGGTAGAAAGCTGGGTTGGAGTGTAAGCTGTGAGGAGGATACAAAGCTGGGTGTGGAGTGAAAGCTGTGAGGGGGATACAAAGCTGGGTGGGAGTGTAAGCTGTGAGGATACAAAGCTGGGTGGGAGTGTAAGCTGTGAGGGGGATACAAAGCTGGATGGGAGTGTAAACTGTGAGGGGGATACAAAGCTGGGTGGGAGTGTAAGCTGTGAGGATACAAAGCTGGGTGGGAGTGTAAGCTGTGAGGGGGATACAAAGCTGGATGGGAGTGTAAACTGTGAGGAGGATACAAAGCTGGGTGGGAGTGTAAGCTGTGAGGAGGATACAAAGCTGGGTGGGAGTGTAAGCTGTGAGGAGGATACAAAGCTGGGTGGGAGTGTGAGCTGTGAGGATACAAAGCTTAGGTGGGAGTGTAAGCTGTGAGGAGGATACTAAACTGGGTGGGAATGTAAGCTGTGAGGAGGTTAGAAAGCTGGGTTGGAGTGCAAGCTGTGAGGAGGGTACAAAGCTGGGTGGGAGTGTAAGCTGTGAGGAGGATACAAAGCTGAGTGGGAGTGTAAGCTGTGAGGAGAATACGAAGCTGGGTGGGAGTGTAAGCTGTGAGGAGGATACAAAGTTGGGTGGGAGTGTAAGCTGTGAGGATACAAAGCTGGGTGGGAGTGTAAGCTGTGAGGAGGATACAAAGCTGGGCGGGAGTGTAAGCTGTGAGGAGGGTAGAAAGCTGGGTGGGAGTGTAAGCTGTGAGGAGGATACAAAGCTGGGCGGGAGTGTAAGCTGTGAGGAGGATACAAAGCTGGGTGGGAGTGTAAGCTGTGAGGATACAAAGCTGGGTGGGAGTGTAAGCTGTGAGGGGGTTACAAAGCTGGGTGGGAATGTAAGCTGTGAGGATACAAAGCTGGGTTGGAGTGTAAGCTGTGAGGAGGATACAACGCTGGGTGGGATTGTAAGCTGTGAGTGGGATACAAAGCTGGGTGGGAGTGTAAGCTGTGAGGTGGATACAAAGCTGGGTGGTAATGTAAGCTGTGAGGAGGTTAAAAAGCTGGGTGGGAGTGTAAGCTGTGAGGTGGATACAAAGCTGGGTGGGAGTGTAAGTTGTGAGGAGGATACAAAGCTGGGTGGGAGTGTAAGCTGTGAGGATACAAAGCTGGGTGGGAGTGTAAGCTGTGAGGAGGGTACACAGCTGGGCGGGAGTGTAAGGTGTGAGGAGGATACAAAGCTGGGTGGGAGTGTAAGCTGTGAGGGGGATACAAAGCTGGGTGGGAGTGTAAGCTGTGAGGATACAAAGCTGGGTGGGAGTTTAAGCTGTGAGGAGGATACAAAGCTGGGTGGGAGTGTAAGGTGTGAGGAGGATACAAAGCTGGGTGGGAGTGTAAGCTGTGAGGGGGATACAAAGCTGGGTGGGAGTGTAAGCTGTGAGGATACAAAGCTGGGTGGGAGTGTAAGCTGTGAGGAGGATACAAAGCTGGGTGGGAGTGTAAGGTGTGAGGAGGATACAAAGCTGGGTGGGAGTGTAAGCTGTGAGGATACAAAGCTGGATGGGGAGTGTAGCTGTGAGGATACAAATCTGGGTGGGAGTCTAAGCTGTGAGGAGGATACAAAGCTGGGTGGGAGTGTAAGGTGTGAGGAGGATACAAAGCTGGGTGGGAGTGTAAGCTGTGAGGGGGATACAAAGCTGGGTGGGAGTGTAAGCTGTGAGGATACAAAGCTGGGTGGGAGTGTAAGCTGTGAGGAGGATACAAAGCTGGGCGGGAGTGTAAACTGTGAGGAGGAGACAAAGCTGTGCGGGAGTGTAAGCTGTGAGGAGGATACAAAGCTGGGCGGGAGTGTAAGCTGTGAGGATACAAAGCTGGGTGGGAGTGTAAGCTGTGAGGAGGATACAAAGCTGGGTGGGAGTGTAAGCTGTGAGGATACAAATCTGGGTGGGAGTGTAAGCTGTGAGGAGGGTACAAAGCGGGATGGGAGTGTAAGCTGTGAGGGGGATACAAAGCTGGGCAGGAGTGTAAACTGTGAGGAGGATACAAATCTGGGTGGGGAGAGTAAGCTGTGAGGAGGGTACAAAGCTGGGTGGGAGTGTAAGCTGTGAGGAGGATACAAAGCTGGGCGGGAGTGTAAGCTGTGAGGAGGACACAAAGCTGGGTTGGTGTGTAAGCTGTGAGGAGGATACAAAGCTGGGTGGGAATGTAAGGTGTGAGGAGGATACAAAGCTGGGTGGGAGTGTAAGCTGTGAGGGGGACACAAAGCTGGATGGGGAGTGTAAGCTGTGATGAGGGTTCAAAGCGGGATGGGAGTGTAAGCTGCGAGGGGGATACAAAGCTGGGCAGGAGTGTAAACTGTGAGGAGGATACAAATCTGGGTGGGGAGTGTAAGCTGTGAGGAGGGTACAAAGCTGGGTGGGAGTGTAAGCTATGAGGATACAAAGCTGGGTGGGAGTATAAGCTGTGAGGAGGATACAAAGCTGGGCGGGAGTGTAAGCTGTGAGGAGGATACAAAGCTGGGTTGGTGTGTAAGCTGTGAGGAGGATACAAAGCTGGGTGGGAATGTAAGCTGTGAGGAGGATACAAAGCTGGGTGGGAGTGTAAGCTGTGAGGGGGATACACAGCTGGGTGGGAGTGTAAGCTGTTAGGGGGATACACAGCTGGGTGGGAGTGTAAGCTGTGAGGGGGATACAAAGCTGGGTGGGAGTGTAAGCTGTGAGGGGGATACAAAGCTGGGTAGGAGTGCAAGCTGTGAGGAGGATACAAAGCTGGGTGGGAGTGTAAGCTGTGAGGAGGATACAAAGCTGGGTGGGAGTGTAAGCTGTGAGGAGGATACAAAGCTGGGTGGGAGTGTAAGCTGTGAGGAGGATACAAAGCTGGGTGGGAATGTAAGCTGTGAGGAGGATACAAAGCTGGGTTTGAGTGTAAGCTGTGAGGAGGATACGAAGCTGGGTGGTAGTGTAAACTGTGAGGGAGATACAAAGCTGGGTGGGAGTGTAAGCTGTGAGGGGGATACAATGCTGGGTGGGAGTGAAAGCTTTGAGGAAGATACGAAGCTGGGTGGGGGTGTAAGCTGTGAGGGGGATACAAAGCTGGGTGGGGAGTGTAAGCTGTGAGGATACAAAGCTGGGTGGGAGTGTAAGCTGTGTGGAGTATACAAAGCTGGGTGGGAGTGTAAGCTGTGAGGATACAAAGCTGGGTGGGAGTGTAAGCTGTGAGGGGGATACAAAGCTGGGTGGGGAGTGTAAGCTGTGAGGAGGATACAAAGCTGGGTGGGAGTGTAGGCTGTGAGGATACAAAGCTGGGTGGGAGTGTAAGCTGTGAGGGGGATACAAAGCTGGGTGGGAGTGTAAGCTGTGAGGATACAAAGCTGGGTGGGAATGTAGGCTGTGAGGATACAAAGCTGGGTGGGAGTGTAAGCTGTGAGAATACGAAGCTGGGTGGGAGTGTAAGCTGTGAGGGGGATACAAAGCTCGGTGGGGAGTGTTAGCTGTGAGGAGGATACAAAGCTGGGTGTGGAGTGTAAGCTGTGAGGAGGATACAAAGCTGGGTGTGGAGTGTAAGCTGTGAGGAGGCTACAAAGCTGGGTGCGTTGTGTAAGCTGTGAGGAGGATACAAAGCTGGGTGTGGAGTGTAAGCTGTGAGGAGGATACAAAGCTGGGTGGGGAGTGTAAGCCGTGAGGGGGATACAATGCTGGGTGGGAGTGAAAGCTTTGAGGAGGATACGAAGCTGGGTGGGAGTGTAAGCTTTGAGGAGGATACGAAGCTGGGTGGGGGTGTAAGCTGTGAGGGGGATACAAAGCTGGGTGGGGAGTGTAAGCTGTGAGGATACAAAGCTGGGTGGGAGTGTAAGCTGTGAGGGGGATACAAAGCTGGGTGGGAGTGTAAGCTGTGAGGATACAAAGCTGGGTGGGAGTGTAAGCTGTGAGGGGGATACAAAGCTGGGTGGGGAGTGTAAGCTGTGAGGAGGATACAAAGCTGGGTGGGAGTGTAAGCCGTGAGGAGGATACAAAGCTGGGTGGGAGTGTAAGCTGTGAGAATACGAAGCTGGGTGGGAGTGTAAGCTGGGAGGGGGATACAAAGCTGGGTGTGGAGTGTAAGCTGTGAGGAGGATACAAAGCTGGGTGTGGAGTGTAAGCTGTGAGGAGGATACAAAGCTGGGTGTGGTGTGTAAGCTGTGAGGAGGACACAAAGCTGGGTTGGTGTGTAAGCTGTGAGGAGGATACAAAGCTGGGTGGGAATGTAAGGTGTGAGGAGGATACAAAGCTGGGTGGGAGTGTAAGCTGTGAGGGGGACACAAAGCTGGATGGGGAGTGTAAGCTGTGATGAGGGTACAAAGCGGGATGGGAGTGTAAGCTGCGAGGGGGATACAAAGCTGGGCAGGAGTGTAAACTGTGAGGAGGATACAAATCTGGGTGGGGAGTGTAAGCTGTGAGGAGGGTACAAAGCTGGGTGGGAGTGTAAGCTATGAGGATACAAAGCTGGGTGGGAGTATAAGCTGTGAGGAGGATACAAAGCTGGGCGGGAGTGTAAGCTGTGAGGAGGATACAAAGCTGGTTTGGTGTGTAAGCTGTGAGGAGGATACAAAGCTGGGTGGGAATGTAAGCTGTGAGGAGGATACAAAGCTGGGTGGGAGTGTAAGCTGTGAGGGGGATACACAGCTGGGTGGGAGTGTAAGCTGTTAGGGGGATACACAGCTGGGTGGGAGTGTAAGCTATGAGGGGGATACAAAGCTGGGTGGGAGTGTAAGCTGTGAGGGGGATACAAAGCTGGGTAGGAGTGCAAGCTGTGAGGAGGATACAAAGCTGGGTGGGAGTGTAAGCTGTGAGGAGGATACAAAGCTGGGTGGGAGTGTAAGCTGTGAGGAGGATACAAAGCTGGGTGGGAGTGTAAGCTGTGAGGAGGATACAAAGCTGGGTGGGAATGTAAGCTGTGAGGAGGATACAAAGCTGGGTTTGAGTGTAAGCTGTGAGGAGGATACGAAGCTGGGTGGTAGTGTAAACTGTGAGGGAGATACAAAGCTGGGTGGGAGTGTAAGCTGTGAGGGGGATACAATGCTGGGTGGGAGTGAAAGCTTTGAGGAAGATACGAAGCTGGGTGGGGGTGTAAGCTGTGAGGGGGATACAAAGCTGGGTGGGGAGTGTAAGCTGTGAGGATACAAAGCTGGGTGGGAGTGTAAGCTGTGTGGAGTATACAAAGCTGGGTGGGAGTGTAAGCTGTGAGGATACAAAGCTGGGTGGGAGTGTAAGCTGTGAGGGGGATACAAAGCTGGGTGGGGAGTGTAAGCTGTGAGGAGGATACAAAGCTGGGTGGGAGTGTAGGCTGTGAGGATACAAAGCTGGGTGGGAGTGTAAGCTGTGAGGGGGATACAAAGCTGGGTGGGAGTGTAAGCTGTGAGGATACAAAGCTGGGTGGGAATGTAGGCTGTGAGGATACAAAGCTGGGTGGGAGTGTAAGCTGTGAGAATACGAAGCTGGGTGGGAGTGTAAGCTGTGAGGGGGATACAAAGCTCGGTGGGGAGTGTTAGCTGTGAGGAGGATACAAAGCTGGGTGTGGAGTGTAAGCTGTGAGGAGGATACAAAGCTGGGTGTGGAGTGTAAGCTGTGAGGAGGCTACAAAGCTGGGTGCGTTGTGTAAGCTGTGAGGAGGATACAAAGCTGGGTGTGGAGTGTAAGCTGTGAGGAGGATACAAAGCTGGGTGGGGAGTGTAAGCCGTGAGGGGGATACAATGCTGGGTGGGAGTGAAAGCTTTGAGGAGGATAAGAAGCTGGGTGGGAGTGTAAGCTTTGAGGAGGATACGAAGCTGGGTGGGGGTGTAAGCTGTGAGGGGGATACAAAGCTGGGTGGGGAGTGTAAGCTGTGAGGATACAAAGCTGGGTGGGAGTGTAAGCTGTGAGGGGGATACAAAGCTGGGTGGGAGTGTAAGCTGTGAGGATACAAAGCTGGGTGGGAGTGTAAGCTGTGAGGGGGATACAAAGCTGGGTGGGGAGTGTAAGCTGTGAGGAGGATACAAAGCTGGGTGGGAGTGTAAGCCGTGAGGAGGATACAAAGCTGGGTGGGAGTGTAAGCTGTGAGAATACGAAGCTGGGTGGGAGTGTAAGCTGTGAGGGGGATACAAAGCTGGGTGTGGAGTGTAAGCTGTGAGGAGGATACAAAGCTGGGTGTGGAGTGTAAGCTGTGAGGAGGATACAAAGCTGGGTGTGGTGTGTAAGCTGTGAGGAGGATACAAAGCTGGGTGTGGAGTGTAAGCTGTGAGGAGGATACAAAGCTGGGTGGGGAGTGTAAGCTGTGAGGAGGATACAAAGCTGGGTGGGCGTGTAAGCTGTGAGGATACAAAGCTGGGTGGGAGTGTAAGCTGTGAGGGGGATACAAAGCTGGGTGGGAGTGTAAGGTGTGAGGAGGATACAAAGCTGGGTGGGAGTGTAAGCTGTGAGGAGGATACAAAGCTGGGTGGGAGTGTAAGGTGTGAGGAGGATACAAAGCTGGGTGGGAGTGTAAGCTGTGAGGAGGATACAAAGCTGGGTGGGAGTGTAAGCTGTGAGGAGGATACAAAGCTCGGTGGGAGTGTAAGCTGTGAGGCGGATACAAAGCTGGATGGGACTGTAAGCTGTGAGGAGGATACAAAGCTGGGTGGGAGTGTAAGCTGTGAGGGGGATACAAAGCTGGGTGGGAGTGTAAGCTGTGAGGAGGTTACAAAGCTGGGTGGGAGTGTAAGCAGTGAGGAGGATACAAAGCTGGGTGGGAGTGTAAGCTGTGAGGGGGATACAAAGCTGGGTGGGAGTGTAAGCTGTGAGGAGGATACAAAGCTGGGTGGGAGTGTAAGCTGTGAGGAGGATACAAAGCTGGGTGGGAGTGTAAGCTGTGAGGGGGATACAAAGCTGGGTGGGAGTGTAAGCTGTGAGGAGGATACAAAGCTGGGTGGGAGTCTAAGCTGTGAGGAGGATACAAAGCTGGGTGGGAGTGTAAGCTGTGAGGAGGATACAAAGCTGGGTGGGAGTGTAAGCTGTGAGGAGGATACAAAGCTGGGTGGGAGTGTAAGCTGTGAGGAGGATACAAAGCTGGGTGGGAGTGTAAGCTGTGAGGAGGATACAAAGCTGGGTGGGAGTGTAAGCTGTGAGGAGGATACAAAGCTGGGTGGGAGTGTAAGCTATGAGGAGGATACAATGCTGGGTGGGAGTGTAAGCTGTGAGGGGGATACAAAGCTGGGTGGGAGTGTAAGCCGTGAGGAGGATACAAAGCTGGGTGGGAGTGTAAGCTGTGAGGAGGATACAAAGCTGGGTGGGAGTGTAAGCTATGAGGAGAATACAATGCTGGGTGGGAGTGTAAGCTGTGAGGAGGATACAAAGCTGGGTGGGAGTGTAAGCTGTGAGGGGGATACAAAGCTGGGTGGGAGTGTAAGCTGTGAGGATACAAAGCTGGGTGGGGAGTGTAAGCTGTGAGGATGCAAAGCTGGGTGGGAGTGTAAGCTGTGTGGAGGATAGAAAGCTGGGTGGGAATGTAAGCTGTGAGGAGGATACAAAGCTGGGTGGGAGTGTAAGCTGTGAGGAGGATACAAAGCTGGGTGGGAGTGTAAGCTGTGAGGAGGATACAAAGCTGGGTGGGAGTGTAAGCTTTGAGGAGGATACGAAGCTTGGTGGGAGTGTAAGCTGTGAGGGGGATACAAAGCTGGGTGGGGAGTGTAAGCTGTGAGGAGGATACAAAGCTGGGTGGGAGTGTAAGCTGTGAGGAGGATACAAGGCTGGTTGGGAGTGTAAGCTGTGAGGATACAAAGCTGGGTGGGAGTGTAAGCTGTGAGGGGGATACAAAGCTGGGTGGGGAGTGTAAGCTGTGAGGAGGATACAAAGCTGGGTGGGAGTGTAAGCTGTGAGGATACAAAGCTGGGTGGGAATGTAGGCTGTGAGGATACAAAGCTGGGTGGGAGTGTAAGCTGTGAGGATACGAAGCTGGGTGGGAGTGTAAGCTGTGAGGGGGATACAAAGCTGGGTGGGGAGTGTAAGCTGTGAGGTGGATACAAAGCTGGGTGGGGAGTGTAAGCTGTGAGGAGGATACAAAGCTGGGTGGGGAGTGTAAGCTGTGAGGGGGATACAAAGCTGGGTGTGGAGTGTAAGCTGTGAGGAGGATACAAAGCTGGGTGGGGACTGTAAGCTGTGAGGAGGATACAAATCTGGGTGGGAGTGTAAGCTGTGAGGATACAAAGCTGGGTGGGAGTGTAAGCTGTGAGGAGGATACAAAGCTGGGTGGGAGTGTAAGCTGTGAGGGGGATACACAGCTGGGTGGGAATGTAAGCTGTGAGGATACAAAGCTGGGTGGCAGTGTAAGCTGTGAGGATACAAAGCTGGGTGGGAATGTAAGCTGTGAGGTTACAAAGCTGGGTGGGAGTGTAAGCTGTGAGGAGGATACAAAGCTGGGTGGGAGTGTAAGCTGTGAGGATACAAAGCTGGGTGGGGAGTGTAAGCTGTGAGGAGGATACAAAGCTGGGTGGGAATGTAAGCTGTGAGGATACAAAGCTGGGTGGGAGTGCAAACCCGCAATCCAGCAAATGTATGAGTTCCTGTTTAGCCCGCAAACCTGAAGCGACATACAACAGATCGTCCTGCCTGAATCCCTTTCTTCGCGGTGTGCTGGTTCCCTGTCACCTGGAACATGCACATGATGCTCTCCCTGTGGGTGTCCTCGAGCAGGTTCTATGCTGAATGTGTCCACGATTGAGGCTAAGAAGGGGCTGATAGCGTCACGTAAAGAGGTTAGAATGTGTAAATGGTGTGACGAAGGGGAGCAGTGTCTCAACGGGCAACTAGAAACAGGGAACAGATGGCCATAGTGAGGGGCAGCGGGGTGGGCCGCGGGGGTACACAATGGTGATGGAAAAACGGAGATTGCAGAAATGAAAATAAGTTGATTGAAATAAAAATGTGGTATCTGTCGGGACAACATTCCTGCAATTGTTTCCTAAATGAGTGTTCCCAAATTGAGTCAGCTCGTCGCTACCCTCTGCCTCTTCTGTTCCTTCATTCCCAATATGCCATTGACTAGCCCAGAATTAATTCCTCATCCCTTATTGCCCCTTCGAAAAGTGCTCGGTGAGCCACCATCTCGAACCGCTGCAGTCCCGTGTGGCGTAGGTACACCCGCAGTGCTGTTAGGGAATGGAGCCGTGTCTGCCCTGGGATCGCAGGCTCACCTCTGAATCCCCTTTCAGGCAGCGTGTTCCTGACCCCCCCCCCCTCAACTGGGGGAAAAAGTTTTTCCTCGCACCCCCCTCTAACCCCCCTGCCCTTCACCTTTCATCTCTGCCCCCTGGTCACTGATCCCTCCGCCAAGGGGAAACGTTTCTTCCTGTCTGCTCTATCTGTGCCCCATATAATTTTATACATCTCAGTCCCGTCCCCCCTCAGTCTCCTCTGCTCCAAGGAAAACAGCCCCAGTCTGTCCAATCTCTCCTCATAACTAACACTCTCCAGCCCGGGCAACATCCTGGTGAATCCCCTCTGCCCCCTTTCCAGTGGCGATCACCTCCCTCCTGTAATGTGGATTCCAGAACTGCCCACAATACTCTAGCTGTGGCCGAACCAACGTTTTATACAGTTCCAGCATAACCTCCCGGCTCTCAAACTCTCCGCCTCGGCTAATAAAGGCAAGTTTACCACAGGCCTCTTAACCACTGTATCCACCGGCTCTGCTACCTTAAGGGACGGGTGTACATGCAGACCAAGGTCCCTCTGACCCTCGGTGCTCCCCAGGGTCCTGCCGTTTATCCTTTATTCCCCTCGCCTTGTTTGTCCTGCCCAAGTGCATCACCTCACACTTATCCCCATTGAACTGCATTTGCCACTGATCAGCCCACCTGACCAGCCCGTCTATACCCGCCTGTAATCGAAGGCTGCAGGAGGCTACAGGCGGCTGTAGGAGGCTACAGGCAGGTGCAGGAGGCTGTAGGAGGGTGTAGGAGGGCGTAGGAGGCTACAGGCAGCTGTAGGAGGTTACAGGCAGGCGCAGGAGGCTGTAGGAGGGTGTAAGAGGCTACAGGCAGCTGCAGAAGGCTGTAGGAGGGTGTAGGAGGCTACAGGCAGCTGCAGGAGGCTGTAGGAGGCTACTGGCCGCTGTAGGAGGTTGCAGGGGTCTACAGGAGCCTGCAGGAGGCTGTAGAAGGCTACACGCAGCTGCAGGAGGCTACAGGGGACTGCAGGAATCTGTAGCAGGGTGTAGGATGCTGTAGGAGGCTACAGGAGGCTGTAGGAGGCGACAGGATGCAACAGGGGTCTTCATGAGGCTACAGGAGAAGGAGGCTGCGGGACGCTACAGGAATTTACAGTTCTTACATTACTGCAAGCACCTCAAAAAGGTTACTTGCCTGGATGAGCGTGTCATGTGAGAGTCCCTTTACGAAAGGTTTTGTTTGACCACATGACTTGTCGCACGGCTTCAGTGATGTCACTTGTGGGTGGAGCTGGGCTGTGGCTGTCAGGTGAGAGGGGATTTTGGTTTTGGGTTTCAGCTTTAGTTTGTTGCTTTGCACTGCAGACGAGAAGCTGTGTTTCCCTGTTTTCATTTTAAAGCCACGCCCTTGAAAGGGGTTTTGGTTTCTTGGATTTTGTATTGAATTGGAACAGTTACCAAGGGGGTTCATTAAGAGTTACATACGTCAATTGCTGTAGTTGTGTTTTCTTTATGTTTATAATTGATAACAAATTCTTGCTGTGTTTTATATATGTTAACTACATTCTTATGATAAACTTTGTTTTGATCAAAGCGCAGAGGAAGTCTGATGAATCACACCGGAAGTGAAGGCTCTTGGGCCAATCCCAGCCAAATTGAACATAAAGGTTATAGGTCAGGTGAGCTTCATCATACATTTTGGAGTTTCTAAGCTCTGGCCCACAACAAGTGCGTCTCCCAACAACACTCGAGGAGATCAACATCCTCCAGGTCAAAGCCGCTCCCGCTTGATCGACACGCTAACCCCCGCCTCCCACATCCGGCTCCCACCCCCACCGGGTGTGTGTCAAAAACAACAGAAGCGTCAAGTGACGGAAGAAGACAAGCGATTCCGCAATAAATGGGCAAGCAAAGCCCCGCAGCCCTGCCACACCCAGCCGTGAATGGGGGTGGACAATTAAACAACTCACGGGAGGAGGAGGCTCCACAAATATCCCCATCCTCAATGATGGAGAAGCCCAGCGCCTCTGTGCAAAAGACAAGGCTGAGGCATTCGCAACGATCTTCAGCCGGACGTGTCGAGTGGATAATAATAGAATCGTAGACTTAACAGTGCAGAAGGAGGCCATTCGGCCCATCGAGTCTGCACCGGCCCTTGGAAAGAGCACCCTACTTAAGCCCTCGCCTCCACTCTATCCCCGAAACCCAGTAACCTCACCCAACCTTTTTTTGGGGGGGACACTAAGGGGCAATTTAACGTGGCCAATCCACCTGACCTGCACGTCTTTGGACTGTGGGAGGAAACCGGAGCGCCCGGAGGAAACCGATGCAGGCAGTGCCCCAAGCTGGGAATTGAGCAAGGGACCCTGGAGCTGTGAAGCAACTGTGCTAACCACTGTGCTACCGTGCCGCCCGGCTCCATGCTCCATCCCAGTCCCCTCCGGAGGGCCCCAGCATCACAGATGTCAGTCCGCAGCCAATAGGATTCACTCCACGTGACGTCAACAAACGGCTGAAGGCGCTGGATACTGCAAAGGCGATGGGACCGGACAATATCCCGGCAACAGTACTGAAGACCTGTGTTCCAGGACTTGCCGCGCCCCGAGCCAAGCTGTCCCAGTGCAGCTACAACACTGGCATCTACCCGGTAACGTGGAATTTGCCCAGGTGTGTCCTGTACACGAGAAACAGGATAAATCCAACTTGGCCAATTGGGACCCCATCAGTCTACTCTCCATCATCAACAAAGTGATGGAATGGGTCATCGACAGGGCTAACAAGCGGAACTAACTCAGCAATAACCTTGTCCAGGAGAGAGAAATGGGGAGACCAGGGGTAGTAAATTCTGCCAAGCAGGATATTGTTGGTGCATGCCAATACATCCTTGATGCTAATCTCTGGAGTTGGCTAAGCAGAACTGGGATCACAGGAAGGTGGCATGGAGGTATCGAATATAAAGCCAGCGAGATGGTCAGCAGCAGCACACAGTGCCCACTGGGCACAGCGATACCAGGCTCTCTAACTCAATGGCCCAGATGTTGGAGCTGGTGTGTGTGCTGCTGTTCCTGGGGTCTGCCCGAGCGCAGATCCCCATCCTGTGCGCCAATGACGTGAATCTGGAGACCGGCGAGTGCTGCCCCGTCTTCTGGGGTGACGACTCACCGTGTGGCTGGGCCTCGGGGCGCGGGGCGTGCCAGCCAGTGGCAGGCGAGCACGCGGAGGCGGGGGCAATAGACTTCCGCGCCCGCTGGCCGAGCTATTTCTTCAAGCGGCTGTGCGTCTGCCAGGGCAACTACGGGGGCGCGGACTGCGGCGAGTGCAAGTACGGCTGGCAAGGCGCGTGGTGCCAGGAGAGGCGCGTGGTTGTCCGTCGCGACCTGGCGGACATGAACGCAGCCGAGCGGCGGCGCTTTGCGAACCGCCTCCACGAGTCCAAGATCAACCTCAGCAAACGCTACTCTATCTACGTGAGCGAGAGCTCCGTCCCAAACTCCAGGAGGAGCTTCCAACGCGCCACCGCCTTCAACGTGGCCAACTGGGTCCACTACCTCACCTCCAAGACCCTGAACCAGGCCAACGAACCCCACTTTGCCCACCGTTCCACCGCCTTCCCCGTCTGGCACAGACTCTTCCTCCTGTTCCTGGAGAGCGAGATTAGGAATGTCACTGAAGATGATGCCTTCTTCATCCCCGTGTGGTCCTGGAAGGGAAAATCCGACTGTGACGTCTGCACCAACGACCTGTTTGGCAGTAGTGGGAGCGATGGGCGTCTCACGGGATCAAAATTCCGTTCCTGGGAGGTATGCAGCCCATAAGACCATAAGACACAGGAGCAAAATTAGGCCATTCGGCCCATCGAGTCTGCTCCGCCATTCAATCATGGCTGATATTTTCTCATCCCCAGTCCCCTGCCTCCTCCCCATAACCCCTGATCCCCTTATTAATCAAGAACCTATCTATCTCCGTCTTAAAGACACTCAGTGATTTGGCCTCCACAGCCTTCTGCGGCAAAGAGTTCCACAGAAACACCACCCTCTGGCTGAAGAAATTCCTCCTCATCTCTGTTTTAAAGGATCGTCCCTTTAGTCTGAGATGGTGTCCTCTGCTTCTAGATTTTCCTACAAGCGGAATCACTCCGAGAAACACTCAATACACACACAGACATGCAGACACACACCCACTCACGCACACGCACACACACACACATTCATGTGGATACACTCACACATTCACAACAAAACATACGAGGGAATGTAGCCAAGGAGCAGGGCGCAAAGGGGCACGAGCAGGGGAGACGGCCAATGTGGTCGGGAGAAGGAAAAGGCAGAATATGATTTTAGCGGAGGAGAACTTCAAAAGGACACCGACAAGTTGGTGGAGTGGGCAGGCAAGTGGCAGATACAGTTTAACACAGAGAAATGTGAAGTGATTCATTTTGGTGCAGAGACAATGTAAAATAAAGGGTTCAATTCTCAAGGGGGGCGTTGCAGAAGCAGTGGGGCCTGGGGATTATATGTGTATCAATCATTGACGGTGGCAGGAGAGGTTGAGAGAGAGCGCGGTTAATAAGCAAACCGTCTCACGGGCTTTATTAACAGGGGCACAGAGTGTGAGTCAGTTCCAAGCCAGGTAGTGAAGTCGAAGACACATCACTTTTCTTTGCTGAGAGTTTATTGATGTTGTTGCGTCTCACAGCTCTCCCTCGACTGCTCAGTGTCGCAGCCGTCCCATATTTATGCTCATAAAACGCCCCAAAATATACGAATCAGCAAGTTGACGGTCCTTTCAAGGGTCACGATAACAGAAGACAACACTTTGAAGGGAACCTTTTATTGAAAATATTTTTATGAACGTTTTAACATTTTGGACCTCCCGCCCATCACTGCCCATGGCATTCCCGCCGGCATTAATGCTTGGCTACTTTGCTCGCGGGATGTAGGGCGTCGCGGGCAAGGCCCTGCGTCTGCCCTCCGTCCCTAATGCCCCCTCGAGAAGGTGGTGCATGGACGGGCACCTTGAACCCGCTGCAGTCCAGTGTGGTGTAGGTACACCCACTGTGCTGTTAGGGAGGGAGTTCCAGGATTCTGACCCAGCGACAGTGAAGGAGCGGCCAAGATATTTCCCAGTCAGGGTGGTGTGTGTCGGTGGGGGGAGGACTGGACGACTTGCAGGTACCGTCGAAGGAGGCTCGGCGAGCGGCTGCCGTGCACCTTGTAGACGGTACACACGGCTGCCGCGGTGCGTCGGTGGGGGGGAGGGAGCGGATGAGGAAGGCGGGGATCAGCGTGTCGATCGAGCGGGAGCTGCTTTGTCCCGGACGGTGTTAAGCTTCCCCAGTGTTGTTGGGAGCCCCACCCATCCAGGCAAGTGGAGAAGGTCCCATCACACTCCTAGATCTTACTGAGCAGATGATGTGGAGATGCCGGCGTTGGACTGGGGTGAGCACAGTGAGAAGTCTCACAACACCAGGTTAAAATCCAACAGGTTTGTTTCAAACACTAGCTTTCGGAGCGCTGCTCCTTCCTCATTAACCTGGTGTTGTAAGACTTCTTACTGAGCAGAGCGGGACAGATGCCGATTCTGAAGCTGGTTAGTGGTATTAGAGTGGAAATAGTGCACTGGCGATGCCCTGTATCTAAACCTGTGCTGTACCTGTCCTGGGAGTGTTTGATGGGGACAGTGTAGAGGGAGCTTTACTCTGTATCTAAACCTGTGCTGTACATGTCCTGGGAGTGTTTGATGGGGACAGTGTAGAGGGAGCTTTACTCTGTATCTAACCCCGTGCTGTACCTGTCCTGGGAGTGTTTGATGGGGACAGTGTAGAGGGAGCTTTACTCTGTATCTAAACCTGTGCTGTACCTGTCCTGCGAGTGTTTGATGGGGACAGTGTAGAGGGTGCTTTACTCTCTATGTAACCACGTGCTGTACCTGTCCCGGGAGTGTTTGATGGGGACAGTGTAGAAGGAGCTTTACTCTGTATCTAACCCCGTGCTGTACCTGTCCAGGGAGTGTTTGATGGGGCCAGTGTAGGGGAAGCTTTACTCTGTGTCTAACCCCGTGCTGTACCAGTCCTGGGAGTGTTTGATGGGGACAGTGTAGAGGGAGCTTTACTCTGTAGCTAACCCCGTGCTGTACCTGTCCTGGGAGTGTTTGATGGGGCCAGTGTAGGGGGAGCTTTACTCTGTGTCTAACCCCGTGCTGTACCAGTCCTGGGAAGTTTGATGGGGACAGTGTAGAGGGAGCTTTATTCTGTATCTCACCCCGTGCTGTACCTTTCCTGGGAGTGTTGATGGGGACAGTGTAGGGGGAGCTTTACTCTGTATCTAACCCCGTGCTGTACCTGACCTGGGAGTGTTTGATGGGGACAGTGTAGAGGGAGCTTTACTCTGTATCTTACCCCGTGCTGTACCTGTCCTGGGAGTGTTTGATGGGGACAGTGTAGAGGGAGCTTTACTCTGTATCTAACCCCGTGCTGTACCTGTCATGGGAGTGTTTGATGGGGACAGCGTGGAGGGAGGTTTACTCTGTATCTAATCCCGTGCTGTACCTGTCCTGGGAGTGTTTAATGCGGACAGTGTAGAGGGAGCTTTTCTCTGTATCTAACCCCGTGCTGTCCCTGTCCTGGGAGTGTTTGATGGGGACAGTGTAGAGGGAGCTTTACTCTGTATCTAACTCCGTGCTGTACCTGTCCTGGGAGTGTTTGATGGGGACAGTGTAGAGGGAGCTTTACTCTGTATCTAACCCTGTGCTGTACCTGTCCTGGGAGTGTTTGATGGGGACAGTGTAGAGGGAGCTTTACTCTGTATCTAACCCCATGCTGTACCTGTCTGTGAGTGTTTGATGGGGACAGTGTAGAGGGAGCTTTACTCTGTATCTAATCCCGTGCTGTACCTGTCCTGGGAGTGTTTGATGGGGACAGTGTAGAGGGAGTTTACTCTGTATCTAACCCCGTGCTGTACCTGTCCTGGGAGTGTTTGATGGGGACAGCGTAGAGGGAGCTTTACTCTGTATCTAACCCCGTGCTGTCCCTGTCCTGGGAGTGTTTGTTGGGGACAGTGTAGAGGGAGTTTTACTCTGTATCTAACCCCGTGCTGTACCTGTCCTGACAGTGTTTGATGGGGACAGTGTCGAGGGAGCTTTTCTCTGTATTTAACCCCGTGCTGTCCCTGTCCTGGGAGTGTTTGATGGGGAAAGTGTAGAGGGAGCTTTACTCTGTATCTAACCCCGTGCTGTGCCTGTCCTGGGAGAGTTTGATGGGGACAGTGTAGAGGGAGTTTTACTCTGTATCTAACCTCGTGCTTTACCTGTCCTGGGAGTGTTTGATGGGGACAGTGTAGAGGGAGCTTTACTCTGTATCTAACCCCGTGCTGTACCAGTCCTGGGAGTGTTTGATGGGGACAGTGTAGAGGGAGCTTTACTTTGTGTCTAACCCCGTGCTGTACCTGTCCTAGGAGTGTTTGATGGGGACAGTGTAGAGGGAGCTTTACTCTGTATCTAACCCCGTGCTGTACCTGTCCTAGGACTGTTTGATGGGGACAGTGTAGAGCGAGCTTTACTCTGTGTCTAACCCCGTGTTGTACCTGTCCTGGGAGTGTTTGATGTGGACAGTGTGGAGGGAGCTTTACTCTGTGTCTAACCCCGTGCTGTACCTGTCCTGGGAGTGTTTGATGGGGACAGTGTAGAGGGAGATTTACTCTGTATCTAACCCCGTGCTGTACCTGTCCTAGGACTGTTTGATGGGGACAGTGTAGAGGGAGCTTTACTATGTATCTAACCCCGTGCTGTACCTGTCCTGGGAGTGTTTAATGGGGACAGTGTAGAGGGAGATTTACTCTGTATCTAACCCCGTGCTGTACCTGTCCTGGGAGTGTTTGATGGGGACAGTGTAGAGCGAGCTTTACTCTGTGTCTAACCCCGTGTTGTACCTGTCCTGGGAGTGTTTGATGGGGACAGTGTGGAGGGAGCTTTACTCTGTGTCTAACCCCGTGCTGTACCTGTCCTGGGAGCGTTTGATGGGGACAGTGTAGAGGGAGATTTACTCTGTATCTAACCCCGTGCTGTACCTGTCCTGGGAGTGTTTGATGGTGACAGTGTAGAGGGAGCTTTACTCTGTATCTAACCCCGTGTTGTACCTGTCCTAGGAGTGTTTGATGGGGACAGTGTAGAGGGAGCTTTACTCTTTGTCTAACCCTGTGTTGTACCTGTCCTGGGAGTGTTTGATGGGGACAGTGTAGAGGGAGCTCTACTCTGTATCTAACCCCGTGCTGTACCTGTCCTGGGAGTGTTTGTTGGGGACAGTGTGGAGGGAGCTTTACTCTGTATCTAACCTCGTGCTGTACCTGTCCTGGGAGTGTTCGTTGGGGAGAGTGTGGAGGGAGCTTTACTCTGTATCTAACCTCGTGCTTTACCTGTCCTAGGAGTGTTTGATGGGGACAGTGTAGAGGGAGCTTTACTCTGTATCTAACCCCGTGCTGTACCTGTCCTGGGAGTGTTTGATGGGGACAGTGTAGAGGGAGCTTTACTCTGTATCTAATCCCGTGCTGTACCTGTCCTGGGAGTGTTTGATGGGGACAGTGTGGATGAAGCTTTACTCTGTATCTAACCCCGTGCTGTACCTGTCCTGGGAGTGTTTGATGGGGACAGTGCAGAGGGAGCTTTACTCTGTATCTAACCCCGCGCTATACCTGTCCTGGGAGTATTTGATGGGACAGTGAAGAGGGAGCTTTACTCTGTATCTAACCCCGTGCTGTACCTGTCCTGGGAATGTTTGATGGGGACAGTGTAGAGGGAGCTTTACTCTGTATCTAACCCCGTGCTGTACCTGTCCTGGCAGTGTTTGATGGGGACAGTGTAGCGGGAGCTTTACTCTGTATCTAACCCCGTGCTGTACCTGTCCTGGGAGTGTTTGATGGGGACAGTGTAGAGGGAGCTTTACTCTGTATCTAATCCCGTGCTGTACCTGTCCTGGGAGTGTTTGATGGGGACAGTGTGGATGGAGCTTTACTCTGTATCTAACCCCGTGCTGTACCTGCCCTGGGAGTGTTTGATGGGGACAGTGCAGAGGGAGCATTACTCTGTATCTAACCCCGCGCTATACCTGTCCTGGGAGTATTTGATGGGACAGTGAAGAGGGAGCTTTACTCTGTATCTAACCCCGTGCTGTACCTGTCCTGGGAATGTTTGATGGGGACAGTGTAGAGGGAGCTTTACTCTGTATCTAACCCCGTGCTGTACCTGTCCTGGGAGTGTTTGATGGGGACAGTGTAGAGGGAGCTTTACTCTGTATCTAACCCCGTGCTGTACCTGTCCTGGCAGTGTTTGATGGGGACAGTGTAGCGGGAGCTTTACTCTGTATCTAACCCCGTGCTGTACCTGCCCCGGGAGTGTTTGATGGGGACAGTGTAGAGGGAGCTTTACTCTGTATCTAACCCCGTGCTGTACCTGTCCTGGGATTGTTCGATGGGGACAGTGTAGCGGGAGCTTTACTCTGTATCTAACCCCGTGCTGTACCTGTCCTGGGAGTGTTTGATGGGGACAGTGTAGAGGGAGCTTTACTCTGTATCTAACCCCGTGCTGTACCTGTCCTGGGAGTGTTTGATGAGGACAGTGTAGAGGGAGTTTCACTCTGTATCTAACCCCGTGCTGTACCTGTCCTGGGAGTGTTTGATAGGGACAGTGTAGAGGGAGCTTTACTCTGTATCTAACCCCGTGCTGTACCTGTCCTGGGAGTGTTTGATGGGGACTGTGTAGAGGGAGCTTTACTCTGTATCTAACCCCGTGCTGTCCCTTTCCTGGGAGTGTTTGATGGGGACTGTGTAGAGGGAGCTTTACTCTGTATCTAACCCCGTGCTGTCCCTTTCCTGGGAGTGTTTGATGGGGACAGTGTAGAGGGAGCTTTACTCTGTATCTAACCACGTGCTGTACCTGTCCTGGGAGTGTTTGATGGGGACAGTGCAGAGGGAGCTTTACTCTGTATCTAACCCCGTGCTGTACCTGTCCTGGGAATGTTTGATGGGGACAGTGTAGAGGGAGCTTTACTCTGTATCTAATCCCGTGCTGTACCTGTCCTGGGAGTGTTTGATGGGGACAGTGCAGAGGGAGCTTTACTCTGTATCTAACCCCGTGCTGTACCTGTCCTGGGAGTGTTTGATGGGGACAGTGTAGAGGGAGCATTACTCTGTATCTAACCCCGTGCTGTACCTGTCCTGGGAGTGTTTGATGGGGACAGTGTAGAGGGAGCTTTACTCTGTATCTAACCCCGTGCTGTACCTGTCCTGGGAGTGTTTGATGGGGACAGTGTAGAGGGAGCTTTACTCTGTATCTAACCCCGTGCTGTACCTGACCTGGGTGAGTTTGATGGGGACAGTGTAGAGGGAGCTTTACTCTGTATCTAACCCCGTGCTGTACCTGTCCTGGGAGTGTTTGATGGGGACAGTGTGGAGGGAGCTTTACTCTGTATCTAACCCCGTGCTGTACCTGTCCTGGCAGTGTTTGATGGGGACAGTGTAGAGGGAGCTTTACTCTGTATCTAACCCCGTGCTGTACCTGTCCTGGGAGTGTTTGATGGGGACAGTGTGGAGGGAGCTTTACTCTGTATCTAACCCCGTGCTGTACCTGTCCTGGGAGTGTTTGATGGGGACAGTGTAGAGGGAGCTTTACTCTGTATCAAACCCCGTGCTGTACCTGTCCTGGGAGTGTTTGATGGAGACAGTGTAGAGGGAGCTTTACTCTGTATCTAATCCCATGCTGTACCTGTCCTGGGAGTGTTTGATGGGGACAGTGTAGAGGGAGCTTTACTCTGTATCTAACCCCGTGCTGTACCTGTCCTGGGAGTGTTTGATGGGGACAGTGTAGAGGGAGCTTTACTCTGTATCTAACCCCGTGCTGTACCCGTCCTGGGAGTGTTTGATGGGGACAGTGTAGAGTGAGTTTTACTCTGTATCTAACCCCGTGCTGTACCTGTCCTGGGAGTGTTTGATGGGGACAGTGTAGAGGGAGCTTTACTCTGTATCTAACCCCGTGCTGTACCTGTCCTGGGAGTGTTTGATGGGGACAGTGTGGAGGGAGCTTTACTCTGTATCTAACCCCGTGCTGTACCTGTCCTGGGAGTGTTTGATGAGGACAGTGTAGAGGGAGTTTCACTCTGTATCTAACCCCGTGCTGTACCTGTCCTGGGAGTGTTTGATAGGGACAGTGTAGAGGGAGCTTTACTCTGTATCTAACCCCGTGCTGTACCTGTCCTGGGAGTGTTTGATGGGGACTGTGTAGAGGGAGCTTTACTCTGTATCTAACCCCGTGCTGTCCCTTTCCTGGGAGTGTTTGATGGGGACTGTGTAGAGGGAGCTTTACTCTGTATCTAACCCCGTGCTGTCCCTTTCCTGGGAGTGTTTGATGGGGACAGTGTAGAGGGAGCTTTACTCTGTATCTAACCACGTGCTGTACCTGTCCTGGGAGTGTTTGATGGGGACAGTGCAGAGGGAGCTTTACTCTGTATCTAACCCCGTGCTGTACCTGTCCTGGGAATGTTTGATGGGGACAGTGTAGAGGGAGCTTTACTCTGTATCTAATCCCGTGCTGTACCTGTCCTGGGAGTGTTTGATGGGGACAGTGCAGAGGGAGCTTTACTCTGTATCTAACCCCGTGCTGTACCTGTCCTGGGAGTGTTTGATGGGGACAGTGTAGAGGGAGCATTACTCTGTATCTAACCCCGTGCTGTACCTGTCCTGGGAGTGTTTGATGGGGACAGTGTAGAGGGAGCTTTACTCTGTATCTAACCCCGTGCTGTACCTGTCCTGGGAGTGTTTGATGGGGACAGTGTAGAGGGAGCTTTACTCTGTATCTAACCCCGTGCTGTACCTGACCTGGGTGTGTTTGATGGGGACAGTGTAGAGGGAGCTTTACTCTGTATCTAACCCCGTGCTGTACCTGTCCTGGGAGTGTTTGATGGGGACAGTGTGGAGGGAGCTTTACTCTGTATCTAACCCCGTGCTGTACCTGTCCTGGCAGTGTTTGATGGGGACAGTGTAGAGGGAGCTTTACTCTGTATCTAACCCCGTGCTGTACCTGTCCTGGGAGTGTTTGATGGGGACAGTGTGGAGGGAGCTTTACTCTGTATCTAACCCCGTGCTGTACCTGTCCTGGGAGTGTTTGATGGGGACAGTGTAGAGGGAGCTTTACTCTGTATCAAACCCCGTGCTGTACCTGTCCTGGGAGTGTTTGATGGAGACAGTGTAGAGGGAGCTTTACTCTGTATCTAATCCCATGCTGTACCTGTCCTGGGAGTGTTTGATGGGGACAGTGTAGAGGGAGCTTTACTCTGTATCTAACCCCGTGCTGTACCTGTCCTGGGAGTGTTTGATGGGGACAGTGTAGAGGGAGCTTTACTCTGTATCTAACCCCGTGCTGTACCCGTCCTGGGAGTGTTTGATGGGGACAGTGTAGAGTGAGTTTTACTCTGTATCTAACCCCGTGCTGTACCTGTCCTGGGAGTGTTTGATGGGGACAGTGTAGAGGGAGCTTTACTCTGTATCTAACCCCGTGCTGTACCTGTCCTGGGAGTGTTTGATGGGGACAGTGTGGAGGGAGCTTTACTCTGTATCTAACCCCGTGCTGTACCTGTCCTGGGAGTGTTTGATGGGGACAGTGTAGAGGGAGCTTTACTCTGTATCGAACCCCGTGCTGTACCTGTCCTGGGAGTGTTTGATGGGGATAGTGTAGAGGGAGCTTTACTCTGTATCTAACCCCGTGCTGTACCTGTCCTGGGAGTGTTTGATGGGGACAGTGTAGAGTGAGTTTTACTCTGTATCTAACCCCGTGCTGTACCTGTCCTGGGAGTGTTTGATGGGGACAGTGTACAGGGAGCTTTACTCTGTATCGAACCCCGTGCTGTACCTGTCCTGGGAGTGTTTGATGGGGACAGTGTAGAGGGAGCTTTACTCTGTATCTAACCCCGTGCTGTACCTGTCCTGGGAGTGTTTGATGGGGACAGTGTACAGGGAGCTTTACTCTGTATCTAACCCCGTGCTGTACCTGTCCTGGGAGTGTTTGATGGGGACAGTGTACAGGGAGCTTTACTCTGTATCGAACCCCGTGCTGTACCTGTCCTGGAAGTGTTGATGGGGACAGTGTAGAGGGAGCTTTACTCTGTATCTAACCCCTTGTTGTACCTGTCCTGGGAGTGTTTGATGGGGGCAGTGTAGTGGGAGCTTTACTCTGTATCTAACCCCGTGCTGTACCTGTCCTGGGAGTGTATGATGGGGACAGTGTAGAGGGAGCTTTACTCTGTATCTAACCCCGTGCTGAACCTGTCCTGGGAGTGTTTGATGGAGACAGGGTAGAGGGAGCTTTACTCTGTATCTAACCCCGTGCTGTACCTGTCCTGGGAGTGTTTGATGGGGACAGTGTAGAGGGAGCTTTACTCTGTATCTAACCCCGTGCTGTACCCGTCCTGGGAGTGTTTGATGGGGACAGTGTAGTGGGAGCTTTACTCTGTATCTAACCCCGTGCTGTACCTGTCCTGGGAGTGTTTGATGGGGACGGTGTAGAGGGAGCTTTACTCTGTATCAGACCCGTGCTGTACCTGTCCTGGGAGTGTTTGATGGGGACAGTGTAGAGGGAGCTTTACTCTGTATCTAACCCCGTGCTGTACCTGTCCTGGGAGTGTTTGATGGGGACAGTGTAGAGGGAGCTTTACTCTGTATCTAACCCCGTGCTGTACCTGTCATGGGAGTGTTTGATGGGGACAGCGTGGAGGGAGGTTTACTCTGTATCTAATCCCGTGCTGTACCTGTCCTGGGAGTGTTTAATGGGGACAGTGTAGAGGGAGCTTTTCTCTGTATCTAACCCCGTGCTGTCCCTGTCCTGGGAGTGTTTGATGGGGACAGTGTAGAGGGAGCTTTACTCTGTATCTAACCCCGTGCTGTACCTGTCCTGGGAGTGTTTGATGGGGACAGTGTAGAGGGAGCTTTACTCTGTATCTAACCCTGTGCTGTACCTGTCCTGGGAGTGTTTGATGGGGACAGTGTAGAGGGAGCTTTACTCTGTATCTAACCCCATGCTGTACCTGTCTGTGAGTGTTTGATGGGGACAGTGTAGAGGGAGCTTTACTCTGTATCTAATCCCGTGCTGTACCTGTCCTGGGAGTGTTTGATGGGGATAGTGTAGAGGGAGCTTTACTCTGTATTTAACCCCGTGCTGTACCTGTCCTGGGAGTGTTTGATGGGGACAGCGTAGAGGGAGCTTTACTCTGTATCTAACCCCGTGCTGTCCCTGTCCTGGGAGTGTTTGTTGGGGACAGTGTAGAGGGAGTTTTACTCTGTATCTAACCCCGTGCTGTACCTGTCCTGACAGTGTTTGATGGGGACAGTGTCGAGGGAGCTTATCTCTGTATTTAACCCCGTGCTGTCCCTGTCCTGGGAGTGTTTGATGGGGAAAGTGTAGAGGGAGCTTTACTCTGTATCTAACCCCGTGCTGTGCCTGTCCTGGGAGAGTTTGATGGGGACAGTGTAGAGGGAGTTTTACTCTGTATCTAACCTCGTGCTTTACCTGTCCTGGGAGTGTTTGATGGGGACAGTGTAGAGGGAGCTTTACTCTGTATCTAACCCCGTGCTGTACCAGTCCTGGGAGTGTTTGATGGGGACAGTGTAGAGGGAGCTTTACTCTGTGTCTAACCCCGTGCTGTACCTGTCCTAGGAGTGTTTGATGGGGACAGTGTAGAGGGAGCTTTACTCTGTATCTAACCCCGTGCTGTACCTGTCCTAGGACTGTTTGATGGGGACAGTGTAGAGCGAGCTTTACTCTGTGTCTAACCCCGTGTTGTACCTGTCCTGGGAGTGTTTGATGTGGACAGTGTGGAGGGAGCTTTACTCTGTGTCTAACCCCGTGCTGTACCTGTCCTGGGAGTGTTTGATGGGGACAGTGTAGAGGGAGATTTACTCTGTATCTAACCCCGTGCTGTACCTGTCCTAGGACTGTTTGATGGGGACAGTGTAGAGGGAGCTTTACTCTGTATCTAACCCCGTGCTGTACCTGTCCTGGGAGTGTTTAATGGGGACAGTGTAGAGGGAGATTTACTCTGTATCTAACCCCGTGCTGTACCTGTCCTGGGAGTGTTTGATGGGGACAGTGTAGAGCGAGCTTTACTCTGTGTCTAACCCCGTGTTGTACCTGTCCTGGGAGTGTTTGATGGGGACAGTGTGGAGGGAGCTTTACTCTGTGTCTAACCCCGTGCTGTACCTGTCCTGGGAGCGTTTGATGGGGACAGTGTAGAGGGAGATTTACTCTGTATCTAACCCCGTGCTGTACCTGTCCTGCAAGTGTTTGATGGTGACAGTGTAGAGGGAGCTTTACTCTGTATCTAACCCCGTGTTGTACCTGTCCTAGGAGTGTTTGATGGGGACAGTGTAGAGGGAGCTTTACTCTTTGTCTAACCCTGTGTTGTACCTGTCCTGGGAGTGTTTGATGGGGACAGTGTAGAGGGAGCTCTACTCTGTATCTAACCCCGTGCTGTACCTGTCCTGGGAGTGTTTGTTGGGGACAGTGTGGAGGGAGCTTTACTCTGTATCTAACCTCGTGCTGTACCTGTCCTGGGAGTGTTCGTTGGGGAGAGTGTGGAGGGAGCTTTACTCTGTATCTAACCTCGTGCTGTACCTGTCCTAGGAGTGTTTGATGGGGACAGTGTAGAGGGAGCTTTACTCTGTATCTAACCCCGTGCTGTACCTGTCCTGGGAGTGTTTGATGGGGACAGTGTAGAGGGAGCTTTACTCTGTATCTAATCCCGTGATGTACCTGTCCTGGGAGTGTTTGATGGGGACAGTGTCGATGAAGCTTTACTCTGTATCTAACCCCGTGCTGTACCTGTCCTGGGAGTGTTTGATGGGGACAGTGCAGAGGGAGCTTTACTCTGTATCTAACCCCGCGCTATACCTGTCCTGGGAGTATTTGATGGGACAGTGTAGAGGGAGCTTTACTCTGTATCTAACCCCGTGCTGTACCTGTCCTGGGAGTGTTTGATGGGGACAGTGTAGAGGGAGCTTTACTCTGTATCTAACCCTGTGCTGTACCTGTCCCGGGAGTGTTTGATGGGGACAGTGTAGAGGGAGCTTTACTCTGTGTCTAAACCGCGCTGTTCCTGTCCTGGGAGTGTTTGACGGGGACAGTGTGGATGGAGCTTTACTCTGTATCTAACCCCGTGCTGTACCTGCCCTGGGAGTGTTTGATGGGGACAGTGCAGAGGGAGCTTTACTCTGTATCTAACCCCGCGCTATACCTGTCCTGGGAGTATTTGATGGGACAGTGAAGAGGGAGCTTTACTCTGTATCTAACCCCGTGCTGTACCTGTCCTGGGAATGTTTGATGGGGACAGTGTAGAGGGAGCTTTACTCTGTATCTACCCCCGTGCTGTACCTGTCCTGGGAGTGTTTGATGGGGACAGTGTAGAGGGAGCTTTACTCTGTATCTAACCCCGTGCTGTACCTGTCCTGGCAGTGTTTGATGGGGACAGTGTAGCGGGAGCTTTACTCTGTATCTAACCCCGTGCTGTACCTGCCCCGGGAGTGTTTGATGGGGACAGTGTAGAGGGAGCTTTACTCTGTATCTAACCCCGTGCTGTACCTGTCCTGGGATTGTTCGATGGGGACAGTGTAGCGGGAGCTTTACTCTGTATCTAACCCCGTGCTGTACCTGTCCTGGGAGTGTTTGATGGGGACAGTGTAGAGGGAGCTTTACTCTGTATCTAACCCCGTGCTGTACCTGTCCTGGGAGTGTTTGATGAGGACAGTGTAGAGGGAGTTTCACTCTGTATCTAACCCCGTGCTGTACCTGTCCTGGGAGTGTTTGATAGGGACAGTGTAGAGGGAGCTTTACTCTGTATCTAACCCCGTGCTGTACCTGTCCTGGGAGTGTTTGATGGGGACTGTGTAGAGGGAGCTTTACTCTGTATCTAACCCCGTGCTGTCCCTTTCCTGGGAGTGTTTGATGGGGACTGTGTAGAGGGAGCTTTACTCTGTATCTAACCCCGTGCTGTCCCTTTCCTGGGAGTGTTTGATGGGGACAGTGTAGAGGGAGCTTTACTCTGTATCTAACCACGTGCTGTACCTGTCCTGGGAGTGTTTGATGGGGACAGTGCAGAGGGAGCTTTGCTCTGTATCTAACCCCGTGCTGTACCTGTCCTGGGAATGTTTGATGGGGACAGTGTAGAGGGAGCTTTACTCTGTATCTAATCCCGTGCTGTACCTGTCCTGGGAGTGTTTGATGGGGACAGTGCAGAGGGAGCTTTACTCTGTATCTAACCCCGTGCTGTACCTGTCCTGGGAGTGTTTGATGGGGACAGTGTAGAGGGAGCATTACTCTGTATCTAACCCCGTGCTGTACCTGTCCTGGGAGTGTTTGATGGGGACAGTGTAGAGGGAGCTTTACTCTGTATCTAACCCCGTGCTGTACCTGTCCTGGGAGTGTTTGATGGGGACAGTGTAGAGGGAGCTTTACTCTGTATCTAACCCCGTGCTGTACCTGACCTGGGTGTGTTTGATGGGGACAGTGTAGAGGGAGCTTTACTCTGTATCTAACCCCGTGCTGTACCTGTCCTGGGAGTGTTTGATGGGGACAGTGTGGAGGGAGCTTTACTCTGTATCTAACCCCGTGCTGTACCTGTCCTGGCAGTGTTTGATGGGGACAGTGTAGAGGGAGCTTTACTCTGTATCTAACCCCGTGCTGTACCTGTCCTGGGAGTGTTTGATGGGGACAGTGTGGAGGGAGCTTTACTCTGTATCTAACCCCGTGCTGTACCTGTCCTGGGAGTGTTTGATGGGGACAGTGTAGAGGGAGCTTTACTCTGTATCAAACCCCGTGCTGTACCTGTCCTGGGAGTGTTTGATGGAGACAGTGTAGAGGGAGCTTTACTCTGTATCTAATCCCATGCTGTACCTGTCCTGGGAGTGTTTGATGGGGACAGTGTAGAGGGAGCTTTACTCTGTATCTAACCCCGTGCTGTACCTGTCCTGGGAGTGTTTGATGGGGACAGTGTAGAGGGAGCTTTACTCTGTATCTAACCCCGTGCTGTACCCGTCCTGGGAGTGTTTGATGGGGACAGTGTAGAGTGAGTTTTACTCTGTATCTAACCCCGTGCTGTACCTGTCCTGGGAGTGTTTGATGGGGACAGTGTAGAGGGAGCTTTACTCTGTATCTAACCCCGTGCTGTACCTGTCCTGGGAGTGTTTGATGGGGACAGTGTGGAGGGAGCTTTACTCTGTATCTAACCCCGTGCTGTACCTGTCCTGGGAGTGTTTGATGGGGACAGTGTAGAGGGAGCTTTACTCTGTATCGAACCCCGTGCTGTACCTGTCCTGGGAGTGTTTGATGGGGATAGTGTAGAGGGAGCTTTACTCTGTATCTAACCCCGTGCTGTACCTGTCCTGGGAGTGTTTGATGGGGACAGTGTAGAGTGAGTTTTACTCTGTATCTAACCCCGTGCTGTACCTGTCCTGGGAGTGTTTGATGGGGACAGTGTACAGGGAGCTTTACTCTGTATCGAACCCCGTGCTGTACCTGTCCTGGGAGTGTTTGATGGGGACAGTGTAGAGGGAGCTTTACTCTGTATCTAACCCCGTGCTGTACCTGTCCTGGGAGTGTTTGATGGGGACAGTGTACAGGGAGCTTTACTCTGTATCTAACCCCGTGCTGTACCTGTCCTGGGAGTGTTTGATGGGGACAGTGTACAGGGAGCTTTACTCTGTATCGAACCCCGTGCTGTACCTGTCCTGGAAGTGTTGATGGGGACAGTGTAGAGGGAGCTTTACTCTGTATCTAACCCCTTGTTGTACCTGTCCTGGGAGTGTTTGATGGGGACAGTGTAGTGGGAGCTTTACTCTGTATCTAACCCCGTGCTGTACCTGTCCTGGGAGTGTATGATGGGGACAGTGTAGAGGGAGCTTTACTCTGTATCTAACCCCGTGCTGAACCTGTCCTGGGAGTGTTTGATGGAGACAGGGTAGAGGGAGCTTTACTCTGTATCTAACCCCGTGCTGTACCTGTCCTGGGAGTGTTTGATGGGGACAGTGTAGAGGGAGCTTTACTCTGTATCTAACCCCGTGCTGTACCCGTCCTGGGAGTGTTTGATGGGGACAGTGTAGTGGGAGCTTTACTCTGTATCTAACCCCGTGCTGTACCTGTCCTGGGAGTGTTTGATGGGGACGGTGTAGAGGGAGCTTTACTCTGTATCAGACCCGTGCTGTACCTGTCCTGGGAGTGTTTGATGGGGACAGTGTAGAGGGAGCTTTACTCTGTATCTAACCCCGTGCTGTACCTGTCCTGGGAGTGTTTGATGGGGACAGTGTAGAGGGAGCTTTACTCTGTATCTAACCCCGTGCTGTACCTGTCCTGGGAGTGTTTGATGAGGACAGTGTAGAGGGAGTTTCACTCTGTATCTAACCCCGTGCTGTACCTGTCCTGGGAGTGTTTGATAGGGACAGTGTAGAGGGAGCTTTACTCTGTATCTAACCCCGTGCTGTACCTGTCCTGGGAGTGTTTGATGGGGACTGTGTAGAGGGAGCTTTACTCTGTATCTAACCCCGTGCTGTCCCTTTCCTGGGAGTGTTTGATGGGGACTGTGTAGAGGGAGCTTTACTCTGTAACTAACCCCGTGCTGTCCCTTTCCTGGGAGTGTTTGATGGGGACAGTGTAGAGGGAGCTTTACTCTGTATCTAACCACGTGCTGTACCTGTCCTGGGAGTGTTTGATGGGGACAGTGCAGAGGGAGCTTTACTCTGTATCTAACCCCGTGCTGTACCTGTCCTGGGAATGTTTGATGGGGACAGTGTAGAGGGAGCTTTACTCTGTATCTAATCCCGTGCTGTACCTGTCCTGGGAGTGTTTGATGGGGACAGTGCAGAGGGAGCTTTACTCTGTATCTAACCCCGTGCTGTACCTGTCCTGGGAGTGTTTGATGGGGACAGTGTAGAGGGAGCATTACTCTGTATCTAACCCCGTGCTGTACCTGTCCTGGGAGTGTTTGATGGGGACAGTGTAGAGGGAGCTTTACTCTGTATCTAACCCCGTGCTGTACCTGTCCTGGGAGTGTTTGATGGGGACAGTGTAGAGGGAGCTTTACTCTGTATCTAACCCCGTGCTGTACCTGACCTGGGTGTGTTTGATGGGGACAGTGTAGAGGGAGCTTTACTCTGTATCTAACCCCGTGCTGTACCTGTCCTGGGAGTGTTTGATGGGGACAGTGTGGAGGGAGCTTTACTCTGTATCTAACCCCGTGCTGTACCTGTCCTGGCAGTGTTTGATGGGGACAGTGTAGAGGGAGCTTTACTCTGTATCTAACCCCGTGCTGTACCTGTCCTGGGAGTGTTTGATGGGGACAGTGTGGAGGGAGCTTTACTCTGTATCTAACCCCGTGCTGTACCTGTCCTGGGAGTGTTTGATGGGGACAGTGTAGAGGGAGCTTTACTCTGTATCAAACCCCGTGCTGTACCTGTCCTGGGAGTGTTTGATGGAGACAGTGTAGAGGGAGCTTTACTCTGTATCTAATCCCATGCTGTACCTGTCCTGGGAGTGTTTGATGGGGACAGTGTAGAGGGAGCTTTACTCTGTATCTAACCCCGTGCTGTACCTGTCCTGGGAGTGTTTGATGGGGACAGTGTAGAGGGAGCTTTACTCTGTATCTAACCCCGTGCTGTACCCGTCCTGGGAGTGTTTGATGGGGACAGTGTAGAGTGAGTTTTACTCTGTATCTAACCCCGTGCTGTACCTGTCCTGGGAGTGTTTGATGGGGACAGTGTAGAGGGAGCTTTACTCTGTATCTAACCCCGTGCTGTACCTGTCCTGGGAGTGTTTGATGGGGACAGTGTGGAGGGAGCTTTACTCTGTATCTAACCCCGTGCTGTACCTGTCCTGGGAGTGTTTGATGGGGACAGTGTAGAGGGAGCTTTACTCTGTATCGAACCCCGTGCTGTACCTGTCCTGGGAGTGTTTGATGGGGATAGTGTAGAGGGAGCTTTACTCTGTATCTAACCCCGTGCTGTACCTGTCCTGGGAGTGTTTGATGGGGACAGTGTAGAGTGAGTTTTACTCTGTATCTAACCCCGTGCTGTACCTGTCCTGGGAGTGTTTGATGGGGACAGTGTACAGGGAGCTTTACTCTGTATCGAACCCCGTGCTGTACCTGTCCTGGGAGTGTTTGATGGGGACAGTGTAGAGGGAGCTTTACTCTGTATCTAACCCCGTGCTGTACCTGTCCTGGGAGTGTTTGATGGGGACAGTGTACAGGGAGCTTTACTCTGTATCTAACCCCGTGCTGTACCTGTCCTGGGAGTGTTTGATGGGGACAGTGTAGAGGGAGCTTTACTCTGTATCTAACCCCGTGCTGTACCTGTCCTGGGAGTGTTTGATGGGGACAGTGTACAGGGAGCTTTACTCTGTATCTAACCCCGTGCTGTACCTGTCCTGGGAGTGTTTGATGGGGACAGTGTACAGGGAGCTTTACTCTGTATCGAACCCCGTGCTGTACCTGTCCTGGAAGTGTTGATGGGGACAGTGTAGAGGGAGCTTTACTCTGTATCTAACCCCTTGTTGTACCTGTCCTGGGAGTGTTTGATGGGGACAGTGTAGTGGGAGCTTTACTCTGTATCTAACCCCGTGCTGTACCTGTCCTGGGAGTGTATGATGGGGACAGTGTAGAGGGAGCTTTACTCTGTATCTAACCCCGTGCTGAACCTGTCCTGGGAGTGTTTGATGGAGACAGGGTAGAGGGAGCTTTACTCTGTATCTAACCCCGTGCTGTACCTGTCCTGGGAGTGTTTGATGGGGACAGTGTAGAGGGAGCTTTACTCTGTATCTAACCCCGTGCTGTACCCGTCCTGGGAGTGTTTGATGGGGACAGTGTGGTGGGAGCTTTACTCTGTATCTAACCCCGTGCTGTACCTGTCCTGGGAGTGTTTGATGGGGACGGTGTAGAGGGAGCTTTACTCTGTATCAGACCCGTGCTGTACCTGTCCTGGGAGTGTTTGATGGGGACAGTGTAGAGGGAGCTTTACTCTGTATCTAACCCCGTGCTGTACCTGTCCTGGGAGTGTTTGATGGGGACAGTGTAGAGGGAGCTTTACTCTGTATCTAACCCCGTGCTGTACCTGTCCTGGGAGTGTTTGATGAGGACAGTGTAGAGGGAGTTTCACTCTGTATCTAACCCCGTGCTGTACCTGTCCTGGGAGTGTTTGATAGGGACAGTGTAGAGGGAGCTTTACTCTGTATCTAACCCCGTGCTGTACCTGTCCTGGGAGTGTTTGATGGGGACTGTGTAGAGGGAGCTTTACTCTGTATCTAACCCCGTGCTGTCCCTTTCCTGGGAGTGTTTGATGGGGACTGTGTAGAGGGAGCTTTACTCTGTAACTAACCCCGTGCTGTCCCTTTCCTGGGAGTGTTTGATGGGGACAGTGTAGAGGGAGCTTTACTCTGTATCTAACCACGTGCTGTACCTGTCCTGGGAGTGTTTGATGGGGACAGTGCAGAGGGAGCTTTACTCTGTATCTAACCCCGTGCTGTACCTGTCCTGGGAATGTTTGATGGGGACAGTGTAGAGGGAGCTTTACTCTGTATCTAATCCCGTGCTGTACCTGTCCTGGGAGTGTTTGATGGGGACAGTGCAGAGGGAGCTTTACTCTGTATCTAACCCCGTGCTGTACCTGTCCTGGGAGTGTTTGATGGGGACAGTGTAGAGGGAGCATTACTCTGTATCTAACCCCGTGCTGTACCTGTCCTGGGAGTGTTTGATGGGGACAGTGTAGAGGGAGCTTTACTCTGTATCTAACCCCGTGCTGTACCTGTCCTGGGAGTGTTTGATGGGGACAGTGTAGAGGGAGCTTTACTCTGTATCTAACCCCGTGCTGTACCTGACCTGGGTGTGTTTGATGGGGACAGTGTAGAGGGAGCTTTACTCTGTATCTAACCCCGTGCTGTACCTGTCCTGGGAGTGTTTGATGGGGACAGTGTGGAGGGAGCTTTACTCTGTATCTAACCCCGTGCTGTACCTGTCCTGGCAGTGTTTGATGGGGACAGTGTAGAGGGAGCTTTACTCTGTATCTAACCCCGTGCTGTACCTGTCCTGGGAGTGTTTGATGGGGACAGTGTGGAGGGAGCTTTACTCTGTATCTAACCCCGTGCTGTACCTGTCCTGGGAGTGTTTGATGGGGACAGTGTAGAGGGAGCTTTACTCTGTATCAAACCCCGTGCTGTACCTGTCCTGGGAGTGTTTGATGGAGACAGTGTAGAGGGAGCTTTACTCTGTATCTAATCCCATGCTGTACCTGTCCTGGGAGTGTTTGATGGGGACAGTGTAGAGGGAGCTTTACTCTGTATCTAACCCCGTGCTGTACCTGTCCTGGGAGTGTTTGATGGGGACAGTGTAGAGGGAGCTTTACTCTGTATCTAACCCCGTGCTGTACCCGTCCTGGGAGTGTTTGATGGGGACAGTGTAGAGTGAGTTTTACTCTGTATCTAACCCCGTGCTGTACCTGTCCTGGGAGTGTTTGATGGGGACAGTGTAGAGGGAGCTTTACTCTGTATCTAACCCCGTGCTGTACCTGTCCTGGGAGTGTTTGATGGGGACAGTGTGGAGGGAGCTTTACTCTGTATCTAACCCCGTGCTGTACCTGTCCTGGGAGTGTTTGATGGGGACAGTGTAGAGGGAGCTTTACTCTGTATCGAACCCCGTGCTGTACCTGTCCTGGGAGTGTTTGATGGGGATAGTGTAGAGGGAGCTTTACTCTGTATCTAACCCCGTGCTGTACCTGTCCTGGGAGTGTTTGATGGGGACAGTGTAGAGTGAGTTTTACTCTGTATCTAACCCCGTGCTGTACCTGTCCTGGGAGTGTTTGATGGGGACAGTGTACAGGGAGCTTTACTCTGTATCGAACCCCGTGCTGTACCTGTCCTGGGAGTGTTTGATGGGGACAGTGTAGAGGGAGCTTTACTCTGTATCTAACCCCGTGCTGTACCTGTCCTGGGAGTGTTTGATGGGGACAGTGTACAGGGAGCTTTACTCTGTATCTAACCCCGTGCTGTACCTGTCCTGGGAGTGTATGATGGGGACATTGTACAGGGAGCTTTACTCTGTATCGAACCCCGTGCTGTACCTGTCCTGGAAGTGTTGATGGGGACAGTGTAGAGGGAGCTTTACTCTGTATCTAACCCCTTGTTGTACCTGTCCTGGGAGTGTTTGATGGGGACAGTGTAGTGGGAGCTTTACTCTGTATCTAACCCCGTGCTGTACCTGTCCTGGGAGTGTATGATGGGGACAGTGTAGAGGGAGCTTTACTCTGTATCTAACCCCGTGCTGAACCTGTCCTGGGAGTGTTTGATGGAGACAGGGTAGAGGGAGCTTTACTCTGTATCTAACCCCGTGCTGTACCTGTCCTGGGAGTGTTTGATGGGGACAGTGTAGAGGGAGCTTTACTCTGTATCTAACCCCGTGCTGTACCCGTCCTGGGAGTGTTTGATGGGGACAGTGTAGTGGGAGCTTTACTCTGTATCTAACCCCGTGCTGTACCTGTCCTGGGAGTGTTTGATGGGGACGGTGTAGAGGGAGCTTTACTCTGTATCAGACCCGTGCTGTACCTGTCCTGGGAGTGTTTGATGGGGACAGTGTAGAGGGAGGTTTACTCTGTATCGAACCCCGTGCTGTACCTGTCCTGGGAGTGTTTGATGGGGACAGTGTAGAGGGAGCTTTACTCTGTATGTAACCCCGTGCTGTACCTGTCCTGGGAGTGTTTGATGGGGACAGTGCAGAGGGAGCTTTACTCTGTATCTAGCCCCGTGCTGTACCTGTCCTGAGAGAGTTTGATGGGGACAGTGTGGAGGGAGCTTTACTCTGTATCTAACCCCGTGCTGTACCTGTCCTGGGAGTGTTTGATGGAGACAGTGTAGAGGGAGCTTTACTCTGTATCTAACCCCGTACTGTACCTGTCCTGGGAGTGTTTGATGGAGACAGTGTAGAGGGAGCTTTACTCTGTATCTAACCCCGTGCTGTACCTGTCCTGGGAGTGTGTGATGGGGACAGTGTAGAGGGAGCTTTACTCTGTATCTAACCCCGTGCTGTACCTGTCCTGGGAGTGTTTGATGGGGACAGTGTAGAGGGAGCTTTGCTCTGTATCTAACCCCGTGCTGTACCTGTCCTGGGAGTGTTTGATGGGACGATTTTGTTTTCACACAGACGTTCTGCGCAGACGATGGCCCGGAGTATGTCGGTATGACCGTGGTGTGCCCTCCTGGGTCTGGAGGGCCCATTCTCCGCTTCAACACTCCCGACCCGGATTTTGGAACGCTGCCGTCGTCCGAGGACGTGGAAGCCTGCCTGACGCTGGGACAATTCGACACCGCTCCGTTTGGGCCTGGCTCGCGAAACTCATTCCGCAACGCGCTGGAAGGTGCGTCGGGGGTGGGGCGCCGGATCTGGGCCCCTGCTGGTGGCGGTGGGGCATGGGGGTGGGGGTGGGTGGTCCCAAGTGGAGGGGGGGGTGGAGAGTGAGGAAGGCGAGGATCTGAGCCCCCTTCGGGCAGTCGCCCCTCCCCCAACGGGCTCGCCGTAATCCCCTTCCCACACCTTGCCTCGGCACAACCCTCAGTCACACTCCCTCTCTCCTCCACCCCCAACAAAACTCTGGGTGTGTCATAAGACCATAAGACATAGGAGCAGAATTAGGCCACTCGGCCCATCGAGTCTGCTCCGACATTCAATCATGGCCGATATTTTCTCATCCCCATTCTCCTGCCTTCTCCCCATAACCCCTGATCCCCTTATTGATCAGGAACCTATCTATCTCCGTCTTAGAGACACTCAGTGATTTGGCCGCCACAGCCTTCTGCGGCAAAGAGTTCCACAGATTCACCACCCTCTGGCTGAAGAAATTCCTCCTCATCTCGGTTTTAAAGGATCGTCCCTTTAGTCTGAGATGGTGTCCTCTGGTTCTAGTTTCTCCTACAAGTGGGAACATCCTCTCCACGTCCACTCTATCCCGGCCTCGCAGTATCCTGTAAGCTTCAATAAGATCCCCCCTCATCCTTCTAAACTCCAACAAGTACAGACCCAGAGTCCTCAACCGTTCCTCACACGACAAGCTCTTCATTCCAGGGATCATTTGTGTGAACCTCCTCTGGACCCTTTCCAAGGTCAGCACATCCTTCCTGAGATACGGGGCCCACAACTGAAACAGCCTTCCCACCACACCCCACAACCAAGCTCTTATCCTGTTTCCTTTGAACATAGAACATACGGTGCAGAAGGAGGCCATTTGGCCCATCAAGTCTGCACCGACCCACTTAAGCTCCATATCTCCACCCTCTTCCCGTAACCCTACCTAACCTTTTTGGACACTAAGGGCAATTTATCACGGCCAATCCACCTAACCTGCACATCTTTGGACTGTGGGAGGAAACCGGAGCCCCCGGAGGAAACCCACGCACACACGGGGAGGATGTGCAGACTCCGCACAGACAGTGACCCGAGCCGGGAATCGAACCTGGGACCCTGGAGATGTGAAGCCACAGTGCTAACCACCGTGCTACCCTGCCGCCCAATTGCGACTGTGCTGCTTACATACCCAATAATTCTATGTCTGTGGACTAGGGGCCTGCAAACCCTGCCGACCACGCAAGACACGATCCACGCGGCCTTCTCCCAGCATCCTCTGTGCACTCCTCGGAGCTACGCCATCACGCCTGTCTTGTGCGTCCACATCAGCCATGTTAAATTGCATCACCTCACACATCTCCACATTAAACTGCATCTGCCCCATGTCTGACCACCCTGCATTGTCCCCACAAATTCACCGGGCCCTCCACCTGTTATATTATGAAGTCCCTGGCACCCTGGACAACTCTTGTAGTCTCTCGCTCTCTCTCCCTCTCTCTGTCTCTCCCTCTCTCTGTCTCTCTCTCTGTCTGTCTCTCTCTCTGTCTCTGTGTCTCTCTCTCCCTCTCTCTCGCCTTCTTTCTGTCTCTCTCTCTCTCCCTCTCCCTCTCTCTGTCTCTCCCTCTCTCTGTCTCTCTCTCTCTCTCTGTCTCTCTCTCTCTGTCTCTGTGTCTCTCTCTCCCTCTCTCTCGCCTTCTTTCTGTCTCTCTCTCTCTCCCTCTCCCTCTCTCTGTCTCTCCCTCTCTCTGTCTCTCTCTGTCTCTGTCTATCTCTCTCCCTCTCTCTCGCCTTCTCTCTGTCTCTCTCTCTCTCTCACCTTCTCTCTGTCTCTCTCTCTCTCCCTCTCTCTGTCTCTCTCTCTCTCCCTCTCTCTGTCTCTCCCTCTCTCTGTCTCTCCCTCTGTCTCTGTCTCTCTCTCTCTGTCTCTCTCTCCCTCTCTCTCACCTTCTCTCTGTCGCTCTCTCTCTCCCTCTCTCTGTCTCTCTCTCTGTCTCTGTCTCTCTCTCCCTCTCTCTCACCTTCTCTCTGTCTCTCTCTCTCTCTCCCTCTCTCTCCCTCTCTCTGTCTCTCCCTCTCTCTGTCTCTCTCTCTCTCTGTCTCTCTCCCTCTCTCTCGCCTTCTCTCTGTCTCTCTCGCTCTCCCTCTCTCTGTCTCTCTCTCCGTCTCTCTCTCTCCCTCTCTCTGTCACCCTCTCTCTGTCTCTCACACTTCCTCTCTCTCTCTGTCTCTCTCCCTCTCTCTCTTCAGGGAGATTTAGCAGTTTGGATCAGAAATTGGCTAGCTGGAAGAAGACAAAGGGTGGTGGTTGATGGGAAATGTTCAGACTGGAGTCCAGTTACTCGTGGTGTACCACAAGGAACTGTTTTGGGGCCGCTGCCGTTTGTAATTTTTATAAATGACCTGGAGGAGGGCGTAGAAGGATGGGTGAGTAAATTTGCAGATGACACTCAAGTCGGTGGAGTTGTGGACAGTGCGGAAGGATGTTACAAGTTACAGAGGGACATAGATAAGCTGCAGCGCTGGGCTGAGAGGTGGCAAATGGAGTTTAATGCAGAAAAGTGTGAGGTGATTCATTTTGGAAGGAATACAGGAATACAGAGTACTGGGCTAATGGTAAGATTCTTGGCAGTGTGGATGAGCAGAGAGATCTCGGTGTCAATGTACATAGATCCCTGAAAGTTGCCACCCAGGTTGAGAGGGTTGTTCAGAAGGCGTACGGTGTGTTAGCTTTTATTGGTAGAGTGTGGTAGTATGTATTGGGGGTCATGTGGGACTGGAAGCCCTAATGTCATTGGCTGACAGATCCCGGGTCCTGGTTGGCCGTTGACCTCATGCTCCGCCCTGAAGGCGAAGTATAAGAAGCCGGTGCCTTTCCCCGCAGGCCAGTTTACTATCGGGCTGCTGGGGAACAGACACGCTTAATAAAGCCTCATCGACTTCACTCTTTTCGTCTCACGGAGTCTTTGTGCGCTACAATTTATTAAGCGTGCCTAAAAAGGACTATGGAGCTCAGGATCATTCCAGAATGCCTGAGGATCAGCCCCCACGCAGTGAATGCAGCAGCAGCCTTCAAACACTGGCAGACTTGTTTCGAGGCCTACCTCAGAACGGCCACCGGCCGGGTCTCAGACGAACAAAAACTGCAGGTCCTGCACTCGAGGGTGAGCACGGAGATTTTCACCCTCATTGAAGACACTGACGATTTCCAGACGGCGTTCGCAGCACTGAGAAGTCTCTACGTTCGCCCAGTTAACCAAATCTACGCTCGCTACCAGCTCGCGACGAGACGGCAAGCTCCCGAAGAATCGATGGACGAGTTCTACGCCGCGCTACCCGCGCCTACGGCCCCGACCGCGCGGCAGGCCATTGGGCCCCGTACGTACCCGTCGCGGCAAGCCCCCTACCCCCCCCCGGACACCCCACAGGCTTGCGCGGCCCAAACCCCGAGTCGCACCGGGGGCGCCCGCTGTTATTTCTGCGGCCAGGCGAAACACCCCCGACAACGCTGTCCGGCCCGCGCAGCCATCTGCAAAAGCTGCGGGAAAAAGGGCCACGATGCGGTGGTGTGCTGATCCCGCGAGGTCGCCGCCGTCCCGGGGCCACAGGGAGCCCTACAGGCAGTCTATGCCTCCCAACCCCCCCAGCACGCCATGTGCGACCCGCAGACGCCGCCATTTTGGGCCCCGACCACCGCGGCCCCGGGGCCACAGGGAGCCCTGCACGCCGCCTACGCTCCCCAACCCCCCTCCCCGCAGCCCATGTACGACCCGCCGCCGGCGCTCCCGATTTGGGTCCCGGCCAACACTCTCCACGGAGAGGAGGGGGTTATTCACATCCCGAACGCCACCCTCACCCCCGTCCCGCGCCCCACGCCTGACCCGCCGGCGCCACCTACCTTGACCCCGACCACCGCTGTCCCCGGCGAGGGAGCTCCGCGCGGTGCCAGCGCTCGCGGCCCCACGCCTGACCCGCCGGCTCCGCCGACCTGGGCCCTCACCCCCGTCCCGCGCCCCACGCCTGACCCGCCGACCTGGGCCCTCACCCCCGTCCCGTGCCCCACGCCTGACCCGCCGACTTGGAGCCCTCGCCCCCGTCCCGCGCCCCACGCCTGACCCGCCTGTCCCGCCGACCTGGGCCCTCACCCCCGTCCCGCGCCCCACGCCTGACCCGCCTGTCCCGCCGACCTGGGCCCTCACCCCCGTCCCGCGCCCCACGCCTGACCCGCCGACCTGGGCCCTCACCCCCGTCCCGCGCCCCACGCCTGACCCGCCGACCTGGAGCCCTCGCCCCCGTCCCGCGCCCCACGCCTGACCCGCCGACCTGGAGCCCTCGCCCCCGTCCCGCGCCCCACGCCTGACCCGCCGACCTGGAGCCCTCGCCCCCGTCCCGCGCCCCACGCCTGACCCGCCGACCTGGAGCCCTCGCCCCCGTCCCGCGCCCCACGCCTGACCCGCCGACCTGGGCCCTCGCCCCCGTCCCGCGCCCCACGCCTGACCCGCCGACCTGGGCCCTCACCCCCGTCCCGCGCCCCACGCCTGACCCGCCGACCTGGAGCCCTCGCCCCCGTCCCGCGCCCCACGCCTGACCCGCCGACCTGGAGCCCTCGCCCCCGTCCCGCGCCCCACGCCTGACCCGCCGGCGCCGCCGACCTGGGCCCTCACCCCCGTCCCGCGCCCCACGCCTGACCCGCCGGCGCCGCCGACCTGGGCCCTCACCCCCGTCCCGCGCCCCACGCCTGACCCGCCGGCGCAACTTACCTGGGCCCCGACCACCGCTGTCCCCGGCGAGGGAGCTCCGCGCGGTCCTAGCGCCCGCGGCCCTGGCGCTCACAGAGAGGGAGCTCCGCGCGGTCCTAGCGCCCGCGGCCCTGGCGCTCACAGAGAGGGAGCTCCGCGCGGTCCTAGCGCCCGCGGCCCTGGTGCTCGCAGTGAAGGAACTCCGCGCGGTCCTAGCGCTCCCCAGACCCCCCAGCACACCATGTGCGACCCGCAGATGCCGCCATTTTGGGTCCCGACCACCACGAGGGGAGGAGGGGCGCCGCCATCTTGGACCACCCCCGACCTGTACGACGCATGGGGGCGGCCATTTTGTCCATCCCCGACGCCATCTTGGACGGCAACAACGGACCACACCCCACTACTACAACCACGGCTCGCTTCGGTTACGCTCGATCAGGCTCGGCCCCGGACTCTCCAGACGACGACGACAACGGTCCTAATTAACGGCCACGAGACGCCATGCCTAGTCGACTCCGGGAGCACGGAAAGTTTTATACACCCCGACACGGTAAGACGCTGTTCCTTAACTACCTACCCCAGCGCACAAAAGATTTGCCTAGCTGCAGGATCCCACTCCGTACAGATCCAGGGATTCTGCATAGTCACCCTAACGGTACAGGGGAGGGAATTCAAAAACTACAAACTTAACGTCCTTCCCCAACTCTGTGCCCCCACCTTGCTGGGCTTAGATTTCCAATGTAACCTACAGAGCCTTACGTTTAAATTCGGCGGCCCCATACCCCCACTCACTATCTGCGGCCTCGCTACCCTCAAGGTGCAACCCCCGTCCTTGTTTGCGAACCTCACCCCGGATTGCAAACCCGTCGCCACTAGGAGCAGACGGTACAGCGCCCAGGACCGGACCTTCATTCGGTCCGAAGTCCAGCGGCTACTAAAGGAGGGCATAATCCAGGCCAGCAATAGTCCCTGGAGAGCGCAGGTGGTAGTAGTGAAGACAGGGGAGAAACAAAGGATGGTCATTGACTATAGCCAGACCATCAACAGGTACACACAACTAGACGCGTACCCTCTCCCCCGCATATCCGACATGGTCAATCGGATTGCCCAGTATAAAGTCTTCTCCACCGTGGACCTCAAGTCCGCCTACCATCAGCTCCCCATCCGCCCAAGTGACCGCAAGTACACAGCCTTCGAGGCAGATGGGCGATTATACCATTTCCTACGGGTCCCTTTTGGCGTCACAAACGGGGTCTCGGTCTTCCAACGGGAAATGGACCGAATGGTTGATCAACATGGGTTACGGGCCACGTTCCCGTATCTCGACAATGTAACCATCTGCGGCCACGATCAGCAGGACCACGACGCCAACCTCCAAAAATTCCTCCAGACCGCCAAAGCCTTGAACCTCACGTACAACGAGGACAAGTGCGTTTTTAGCACTGATCGGCTAGCCATTCTGGGCTACGTAGTGCGCAATGGGATAATAGGCCCCGACCCCGAACGTATGCGCGCCCTCATGGAATTTCCCCTCCCGCACTGCCCAAAAGCCCTGAAACGCTGCCTGGGGTTCTTTTCGTACTACGCCCAGTGGGTCCCCCAGTACGCAGACAAGGCCCGCCCCCTAATACAGACCACGACCTTCCCTCTGTCGACAGAGGCTTGCCAGGCCTTCAGCCGCATCAAAGCGGACATCGCAAAGGCCACGATGCGCGCCATCGACGAGTCCCTCCCCTTCCAGGTCGAGAGCGACGCCTCCGACGTAGCTCTAGCGGCCACCCTTAACCAAGCGGGCAGACCCCTGGCCTTCTTCTCCCGAACCCTCCACGCCTCAGAAATCCGCCACTCCTCAGTGGAAAAGGAAGCCCAAGCCATAGTGGAAGCTGTGCGACATTGGAGGCATTACCTGGCCGGCAGGAGATTCACTCTCCTCACTGACTAACGGTCGGTAGCCTTCATGTTCGATAATGCACAGCGGGGCAAGATTAAAAATGACAAGATCTTAAGGTGGAGGATCGAGCTCTCCACCTTTAACTATGAGATCTTGTACCGGCCCGGAAAGCTGAACGAGCCGTCCGATGCCCTATCCCGCGGCACATGTGCCAACGCACAAAATAACCACCTCCAAACCCTCCACGAGGACCTCTGCCACCCGGGGGTCACTCGGTTTTACCACTTCATCAAGTCCCGCAATCTCCCCTACTCTTTAGAGGAGGTCCGTACAGTCACAAGGGACTGCCACATCTGCGCGGAATGCAAGCCGCTTTTTTTCAGGCCAGATGGAGCGCACCTGATCAAGGCTTCCCGCCCCTTTGAACGCCTCAGTCTCGATTTCAAAGGGCCCCTCCCCTCCACCGACCGCAACGCATATTTCCTTAATGTAGTGGACGAATACTCCCGCTTCCCTTTTGCCATTCCCTGCTCCGACATGACCGCGGCCACAGTCATTAAAGCCCTGAACAGCATCTTCACGCTGTTCGGTTACCCCGCATACGTCCACAGCGACAGGGGGTCCTCTTTCATGAGTGACGAGCTGCGCCAGTTCCTGCTCAGCAAGGGTTGTTGTAGCAGGACGACCAGCTACAACCCCCGGGGGAACGGGCAAGTAGAAAGGGAGAACGGCACGGTCTGGAAGGCCGTCCTACTGGCCCTACGGTCCAGGGACCTCCCAGTTTCAAGGTGGCAGGAGGTCCTCCCGGACGCTCTCCATTCCATCCGGTCGTTATTATGTACAAGCACTAATCAAACGCCGCACGAGCGTCTCCTTGTCTTCCCTAGGAGGTCCTCCTCTGGAACGTCACTGCCGACCTGGCTGGCGGCCCCAGGACCCACCCTGCTCCGAAAGCACGTGCGGGCACATAAGGCGGACCCGTTGGTCGAAAGGGTTCACCTCCTCCACGCGAACCCCCAGTACGCCTACGTGGAGTACCCCGACGGCCGAACAGGACACGGTCTCCCTGCGGGATCTGGCGCCCGCCGGCACCACGCACACACCCCCGACACCATCAACCCAACCGCCCCCCTTCCTGCCACCGCCGCACCCTGCGACCGCTCCTTCCCAGGAGGATCAGTCCCCCTCCCCTTTGCACCGACAGCTGAAACCGTGCGGCTCCCGGAGGCGACAACGCTGGTACAAGCACCACCACCACCGCCGGGGCCGAGGCGATCGACACGGACGACCAGACCGCCCGACCGACTCGTGGCGTCGATGTAAAACAAAGATGGACTGTTCAATGAACATTTTGTTTTTCCTATACCCTCTGTAAATAGTTGTAACAGGACGATACTGTCCAATACGGTCCTACCATGTAACTGTTCTATCCTCCCAGGACCAGCCCTGTAAACCCTTACCACCATACGAAGCATCACCCCGCCGGGTTCATTTTTGACAAGGGGTGAATGTGGTAGGATGTATTGGGGGTCATGTGGGACTGGAAGCCCTAATGTCATTGGCTGACAGATCCCGGGTCCTGGTTGGCCGTTGACCTCATACTCCGCCCTGAAGGCGGAGTATAAGAAGCCGGTGCCTTCCCCCGCAGGCCAGTTTACTATCGGGCTGCTGGGGAACAGACACGTTAATAAAGCCTCATCGACTTCACTCTATTCGTCTCATGGAGACTTTGTGCGCTACATAGAGGGATCGAGTTTCGGAGCCATGAGGCCATGTTGCAGCTGTACAACACTCTGGTGCGGCCGCATTTGGAGTATTGCGTGCAATTCTGGTCGCTGCATTATAGGAAGGATGTGGAAGCGTTGGAAAGGGTGCAGAGGAGATTTACCAGAATGTTGCCTGGTATGGAGGGAAGATCTTATGAGGAAAGGCTGAGGGATTTGAGGCTGTTTTCGTTAGAGAGAAGAAGGTTAAGAGGTGACTTAATTGAGGCATACAAGATGATCAGAGGATTGGATAGGGTGGACAGTGAGAGCCTTTTTCCTCGGATGACGATGTCTAGCACGAGGCGACATAGCTTTAAATTGAGGGGAGATAGAGATAGGACAGAGGTCAGAGGTAGGTTCTTTACTCAGAGAGTAGTAAGGGCGTGGAATGCCCTGCCTGCAACAGTAGTGGACTCGCCAACACTAAGGGTATTCAAATGGTCATTGGATAGACATATGGACGATAAGGGAATAGTGTAGATGGGCTTCAGAGTGGTTTCACAGGTCGGCGCAACATCGAGGGCTGAAGGGCCTGTACTGCGCTGTAATGTTCTATGTTCTATGCTCTCCCTATCCCTCTCTCTCTCGCTCTCACTATGTCTCCCTCTCTGTCTCTCTCTCTCCCCCTCTCTCTCTCACCCTCCGTGTCTCTGTCTCTCCCTCTCTCTCCCGCTCTCTCTCGCCCCCTCTCTATCTCTCTCCCTCTCTCTGTTTCACTCTCTCCTTCTCTCTCTATCCCCCTCTGTCTCACCCTCACTCTCTCTCTCCCTCTCTCTCACCCTCTCTCTCTCGCTCTCTCTGTCCCTCTCCCTCTGTGTGTGTCTCTTCTCACACTTCCTGTCTCTCTCTCTCTCTCTCTCTCACACTCCCTGTCTCTCTCTCCCTCCCTCACTTTCTCTGTCTATCGCTCTCCCTTTCTCTGTCTCTCTCTCTCACACTCCCTCTCTCTCTCTCTCTTCTCTGTCTCTCTCTCCCCCCTCTCTCTCTCTCTCCTTCTCTCTCTCTCTCTCTCTCTGCCTCTCCCTCCCTCTCTCTCTCTCCCTCTCTCTCACCCTCTATCTCTCGTCCTCTCTCTATCTCTCTCCCTCTCTCTGCCTCTCTCTCTCCTTCTCTCTCTCTCACACTCCCTGTCTCTCTCTCACTCCCTCACTCTCTCTGTCTCTCTCTCTCCCTTTCTGTCTCTCTCTCTCACACTCCCTCTCTCTCTCTCTTCTCTGTCTCTCTCTCTCTCCCTCTCTCTCGCCCTCTCTCTATCTCTGTCCCTCTCTCAGTCACTCTCCTTCTCTCTCTCTCCCTGTCTCTCCCTTACTCTCTCTCCCTCCCTCTCTCTCGCCCTCTCTCTCACGTCCTCTTTCTATCTATCTCCCTCTCTCTGTCTCCCTCTCCTTCTCTCTCTCTCCCTCTCTGTCTCTCCCTCACTCTCTCTCTCTCCCTCTCTCTCGCCCTCTCTCTGTCTCTCTCTCTCTGTCCCTCTCCTCTGTGACTCTCTCTCTCACACTCCCTGTCTCTCAGTCTCCCTCTCTCTCTCTCTCTCTCTCTCCCTCTCCCTCTCCATATCTCTCTCTCTCACGCTCCCTGTCTCTCTCGCTCTGTCTCTCCATATCTCTCTCTCTCACGCTCCCTGTCTCTCTCGCTCTGTCTCTCTCTGTCTCTCTCTCTGTCTCTCTCTCTCTCCCTCTCTCTGTCTCTCTCTCTCTGTCCCTCCCCCTTCCCATGTCTCTCTCTCACACGCTCCCTGTCTCTCTCTCTGTCTCTCTCTCTCTGTCTATCTCTCTCTGTCTCTCTCTCTCTGTCTCTCTCTGTCTCTCTCTCTCTCTGTCTCTGTCTCTCTCTCTCTGTCTCTCTGTCTGTCTCTCTCTCTGTCTCTCTCTCTCTGCCTCTGTCTCTCTCTCTATCTCTCCCTCTCACACTCCCTCTCTCTTTCTCTTTTCAGGGAACATTGACCCTAAAAATGCCTCTGTGGTGACGGCGAGCATGCACAACCTGGTTCACATCTTCTGCGGGGGGACCTTGAGCAGCATCCAGCTCTCCAGCAACGACCCTCTCTTCCCATCCCTGCACGCCTACGTTGACAAGTGAGTTTTGGATGCTTCCCCCCTCGGTGCACAGTACATCGCACACCCACACCATCCCGAAGGTAACAGCACAGGGGGCCGCCGACCCTGGCCCCCACTGACTCGGGCTCAGGAGGGAGGAATATTGTCTTTTGAATTATTTACGGGACGTGTGTGTTGCTGGCCCTGACCCGCATTTGCCCCCTCATCCCGAATTGCCCCCTTCAGAAGGGGCTGGGTGCTCCGCCAACTTGAGGCTCCAGTCAGACATCATAGAATTTACAGTGCAGAAGGAGGCAATTCGGCCCATCGAGTCGGCACCGGCTCTTGGAAAGAGCACCCTACTCAAGCCCAGTTATCTACCCTGTCCCCATAACCATTCCTTGACCTTTTTGGACACTAAGGGACAATTGATCATGGCTAATCTACATGACCTGTACATCTCTGGACACTAAGGAACAATTTATCACGGCCAATCCACCTAACCTGTACATCCCTGGACACTAAGGGACAATTGATCATGGCCAATCCACCTAACCTGTACATCCCTGGACACTAAGGGACAATTGATCATGGCCAATCCACCTAACCTGTACATCCCTGGACACTAAGGAACAATTTATCACGGCCAATCCACCTAACCTGTACATCCCTGGACACTAAGGGACAATTGATCATGGCCAATCCACCTAACCTGTACATCCCTCGACACTAAGGGATAATTGATCATGGCCAATCCCCCTAACCTGTACATCCCTGGACACTAAGGGACAATTGATCATGGCCAATCCACCTAACCTGTACATCCCTGGACACTAAGGGACAATTGATCATGGCCAATCCACCTAACCTGTACATCCCTGGACACTAAGGGACAATTGATCATGGCCAATCCACCTAACCTGTACATCCCTGGACACTAAGGGACAATTGATCATGGCCAATCCACCTAACCTGTACATCCCTGGACACTAAGGGACAATTGATCATGGCCAATCCACCTAACCTGTACATCCCTGGACACTAAGGGACAATTGATCATGGCCAATCCACCTAACCTGTACATCCCTGGACACTAAGGGACAATTGATCATGGCCAATCCACCTGACCTGTACATCCCTGGACACTAAGGGATAATTGATCAGTGGACAGTGAGAGCCTTCTCCCGCGGATGGAAATGGCTGACACGAGGGGACATAGCTTTAAACTGAGGGGTAATAGATACAGGACAGAGGTCAGAGGTAGGTTCTTTGCGCAAAGAGTGGTGAGGCCGTGGAATGCCCTACCTGCAACAGTAGTGAACTCTCCAACATTGAGGGCATTTAAAGATTTATTGGATAAGCATATGGATGATAACGGCATAGTGTAGGTTAGATGGCTTTTGTTTCGGTGCAACACCGTGGGCCGAAGGGTCTGTACTGCGCTGTATCGTTCTATGTTCTATGTTCTATCCCTGGACACTAAGGGACAATTGATCGTGGCCAATCCAGCTAACCTGTACATCTCTGGACACTAAGGGATAATTGATCATGGCCAATCCACCTAACCTGTACAACCCTGGACACTAAGGGACAATTGATCATGGTCAATCCACCTAACCTGTACATCCCTGGACACTAAGGGACAATTGATCATGGCCAATCCACCTAACCTGTACATCCCTGGACACTAAGGGACAATTGATCATGGCCGATCCACCTAACCTGAACACCGCTGGACACTAAGGGACAATTGATCATGGTCAATCCACCTAACCTGTACATCCCTGGACACAAAAGGATAATTGATCATGGCCAATCCACCTAACCTGTACATCCCTGGACATTAAGGGACAATTGATCATGGCCAATCCACCTAACCTGTACATCCCTGGACACTAAGGGACAATTGATCATGGCCAATCCACCTAACCTGTACATCCCTGGACACAAAAGGATAATTGATCATGGCCAATCCACCTAACCTGTACATCCCTGGACACTAAGGGACAATTGATCATGGCCAATCCACCTAACCTGTACATCCCTGGACACTAAGGGACAATTGATCATGGCCAATCCACCTAACCTGTACATCCCTGGACACAAAAGGATAATTGATCATGGCCAATCCACCTAACCTGTACATCCCTGGACACTAAGGGACAATTGATCACGGCCAATCCTCCTAACCTGTACATCCCTGGACACTAATTGATAATTGATCATGGCCAATCCACATAACCTGTACATCCCTGGACACTAAGGGACAATTGATCATGGCCAATCCACCAAACGTGTACATCCCTGGAAAGTAAGGGACAATTGATCATGGCCAATCCACCTACCCTGTACAACCCTGGACACTAAGGGACAATTGATCATGGCCAATCCACCTAACTTGTACATCCCTGGACACTAAGGGACAATTGATCATGGCCAATCCACCTAACCTGTACATCCCTGGACACTAAGGGATAATTGATCATGGCCAATCCACCTACCCTGTACAACCCTGGACACTAAGGGACAATTGATCATGGCCAATCCACCTAACCTGTACATCCCTGGACACTAAGGGACAATTGATCATGGTCAATCCACCATCCTGTACATCCCTGGACACTAAGGGACAATTGATCATGGCCAATCCACCTAACCTGTACATCCCTGGACACTAAGGGACAATTGATCATGGCCAATCCACCTACCCTGTACAACCCTGGACACTAAGGGACAATTGATCATGGCCAATCCGCCTAACCTGTACATCCCTGGACACTAAGGGACAATTGATCATGGTCAATCCACCTAACCTGTACATCCCTGGACACTAAGGGACAATTGATCATGGCCGATCCACCTAACCTGAATACCGCTGGACACTAAGGGACAATAATCATGGCCAATCCACCTAACCTGCACATCCCTGGACACTAAAGGATAATTGATCATGGCCAATCCACCTAACCTGTACATCCCTGGACATTAAGGGACAATTGATCATGGCCAATCCACCAAACGTGTACATCCCTGGACACTAAGGGACAATTGATCACGGCCAATCCTCCTAACCTGTACATCCCTGGACACTAAGGGACACTTGATCATGGCCAATCCACCTAACCTGTACATCCCTGGGCACTAAGGGACAATTGATCATGGCCAATCCACCTAACCTGTACATCCCTGGACACTAAGGGACAATTGATCTTGGCCAATCCACCTAACCTGTAGATCCCTGGACACTAAGGGACAATTGATCATGGCCAATCCACCTAAGCTGTACATCCCTGGGCACTAAGGGACAATTGATCATGGCCAATCCACCTGACCTGTACATCCCTGGACACTAAGGGACAATTGATCAGTGGACAGTGAGAGCCTTCTCCCGCGGATGGAAATGGCTGACACGAGGGGACATAGCTTTCAACTGAGGGGTAATAGATACAGGACAGAGGTCAGAGGTAGGTTCTTTACGCAAAGAGTGGTGAGGCCATGGAATGCCCTATCTGCAACAGTAGTGAACTCTCCAACATTGAAGGCATTTAAAGGTTTATTGGATATGCATTTGGATTATAATGGCATAGTGTAGGTTAGATGGCTTTTGTTTCGGTGCAACATCGTGGGCCGAAGGGCCTGTACTGTGCTGTATTGTTCTATGTTCTATGTTCTATCCCTGGACACTAAGGGAGAATTGATCATGGTCAATCCACCTGACCTGTACATCCCTGGACACTAAGGGACATTTGATCATGGTCAACCCACCTGACCTGTACATCCCTGGACACTAAGGGACATTTGATCATGGTCAACCCACCTGACCTGTACATCCCTGGACACTAAGGAACAATTTATCACGGCCAATCCACCTAACCTGTACATCCCTGGACACTAAGGGATGATTGATCATCGTCAATCCTCCTAACCTGTACATCCCTGGACACTAAGGGACAATTGACCATGGCCAATCCACCTAACCTGTACATCCCTGGACACTAAGGGACAATTGATCACGGCCAATCCACCTAACCTGTACATCCCTGGACACTAAGGGACAATTGATCACGGCCAATCCACCTAACCTGTACATCCCTGGACACTAAGGGACAATTGATCATGGCCAATCTACCTAACCTGTACATCCCTGGACACTAAGGGACAACTGATCATGGCCAATCCACCTAACCTGTACATCCCTGGACACTAAGGGACAATTGATCATGGCCAATCTACCTAACCTGTACATCCCTGGACACTAAGGGACAATTGATCATGGCCAATCCACCTAACCTGTACATCCCTGGACACTAAGGGACAATTGATCATGGCCAATCCTACTAACCTGTACATCCCTGGACACTAAGGGACAATTTATCATGGCCAATCCACCTAACCGTGAAGATGAAGTGTGAAGTTTCGGTTCGGGCGATGGATAGTTACAAGGTAGCGAGGAAGGATCTAAAGAGAGAGCTGAGACGAGCAAGGAGGGGACATGAGAAGTATTTGGCAGGAAGGATCAAGGAAAACCCAAAAGCTTTCTATAGGTATGTCAGGAATAAGCGAATGACTAGGGAAAGAGTAGGACCAGTCAAGGACAGGGATGGGAAATTGTGTGTGGAGTCTGAAGAGATAGGCGAGATACTAAATGAATATTTTTCGTCAGTATTCACTCAGGAAAAAGATAATGTTGTGGAGGAGAATGCTGAGCCCCAGGCTAATAGAATAGATGGCATTGAGATACGTCGGGAAGAGGTGTTGGCAATTCTGGACAGGCTGAAAATAGATAAGTCCCCGGGACCTGATGGGATTTATCCTAGGATTCTCTGGGAGGCCAGGGAAGAGATTGCTGGACCTTTGGCTTTGATTTTTATGTCATCATTGGCTACAGGAATAGTGCCAGAGGACTGGAGGACAGCAAATGTGGTCCCTTTGTTCAAAAAGGGGAGCAGAGACAACCCCGGCAACTATAGACCGGTGAGCCTCACGTCTGTAGTGGGTAAAGTCTTGGAGGGGATTATAAGAGACAAGATTTATAATCATCTAGATAGGAATAATATGATCAGGGATAGTCAGCATGGCTTTGTGAAGGGTAGGTCATCCTGTACATCCCTGGACACTAAGGGACAATTGATCATGGCCAATCCACCTAACCTGTACATCCCTGGACACTAAGGGATAATTGATCATGGCCAATCCACCTAACCTGTACATCCCCGGACACTAAGGGACAATTGATCATGGTCAATCCACCTAACCTGTACATCCCTGGACACTAAGGGACAATTGATCACGGCCAATCCACCTAACCTGTACATCCCCGGACACTAAGGGACAATTGATCATGGCCAATCCACCTAACCTGTACATCCCTGGACACTAAGGGACAATTGATCACGGCCAATCCACCTAACCTGTACATCCCCGGACACTAAGGGACAATTGATCATGGCCAATCCACCTAACCTGTACATCCCTGGACACTAAGGGACAATTGATCATGGCCAATCCACCTACCCTGTACAACCCTGGACACTAAGGGACAATTGATCATGGCCAATCCACCTAACCTGTACATCCCTGGACACTAAGGGACAATTGATCATGGCCAATCCACCTAACCTGTACATCCCTGGACACTAAGGGACAATTGATCATGGCCAATCCACCTACCCTGTACAACCCTGGACACTAAGGGACAATTGATCATGGCCAATCCACCTACCCTGTACAACCCTGGACACTAAGGGACAATTGATCATGGCCAATCCACCTAACCTGTACATCCCTGGACACTAAGGGACAATTGATCATGGTCAATCCACCTAACCTGTACATCCCTGGACACTAAGGGACAATTGATCATGGCCAATCTACCTACCCTGTACAACCCTGGACACTAAGGGACAATTGATCATGGTCAATCCACCTAACCTGTACATCCCTGGACACTAAGGGACAATTGATCATGGCCGATCCACCTAACCTGAACACCGCTGGACACTAAGGGACAATTGATCATGGCCAATCCACCTAACCTGTACATCCCTGGACACTAAAGGATAAATGATCATGGCCAATCCACCTAACCTGTACATCCCTGGATATTAAGGGACAATTGATCATGGCCAATCCACCTAACCTGTACATCCCTGGACACTAAGGGACAATTGATCACGGCCAATCCTCCTAACCTGTACATCCCTGGACACTAATTGATAATTGATCATGGCCAATCCACATAACCTGTACATCCCTGGACACTAAGGGACAATTGACCATGGCCAATCCACCTAACCTGTACATCCCTGGACACTAAGGGACAATTGATCATGGCCAATCCACCTACCCTGTACAACCCTGGACACTAAGGGACAATTGATCATGGTCAATCCACCTAACCTGTACATCCCTGGACACTAAGGGACAATTGATCATGGCCGATCCACCTAACCTGAATACCGCTGGACACTAAGGGACAATAATCATGGCCAATCCACCTAACCTGTACATCCCTGGACACTAAAGGCTAATTGATCATGGCCAATCCACCAAACGTGTACATCCCTGGACACTAAGGGACAATTGATCACGGCCAATCCTCCTAACCTGTACATCCCTGGACACTAAGGGACACTTGATCATGGCCAATCCACCTAATCTGTACATCCCTGGGCACTAAGGGACAATTGATCATGGCCAATCCACCTAACCTGTACATCCCTGGGCACTAAGGGACAATTGATCTTGGCCAATCCACCTAACCTGTAGATCCCTGGACACTAAGGGACAATTGATCATGGCCAATCCACCTAAGCTGTACATCCCTGGGCACTAAGGGACAATTGATCATGGCCAATCCACCTGACCTGTACATCCCTGGACACTAAGGGACAATTGATCAGTGGACAGTGAGAGCCTTCTCCCGCGGATGGAAATGGCTGACACGAGGGGACATAGCTTTCAACTGAGGGGTAATAGATGCAGGACAGAGGTCAGAGGTAGGTTCTTTACGCAAAGAGTGGTGAGGCCATGGAATGCCCTATCTGCAACAGTAGTGAACTCTCCAACATTGAAGGCATTTAAAGGTTTATTGGATAAGCATTTGGATTATAATGGCATAGTGTAGGTTAGATGGCTTTTGTTTCGGTGCAACATCGTGGGCCGAAGGGCCTGTACTGTGCTGTATTGTTCTATGTTCTATGTTCTATCCCTGGACACTAAGGGAGAATTGATCATGGTCAATCCACCTGACCTGTACATCCCTGGACACTAAGGGACATTTGATCATGGTCAACCCACCTGACCTGTACATCCCTGGACACTAAGGGACATTTGATCATGGTCAACCCACCTGACCTGTACATCCCTGGACACTAAGGAACAATTTATCACGGCCAATCCACCTAACCTGTACATCCCTGGACACTAAGGGATGATTGATCATCGTCAATCCTCCTAACCTGTACATCCCTGGACACTAAAGGACAATTGACCATGGCCAATCCACCTAACCTGTACATCCCTGGACACTAAGGGATAATTGATCACGGCCAATCCACCTAACCTGTACATCCCAGGACACTAAGGGACAATTGATCATGGCCAATCCACCTAACCTGTACATCCCTGGACACTAAGGGACAATTGATCACGGCCAATCCACCTAACCTGTACATCCCCGGACACTAAGGGACAATTGATCATGGCCAATCCACCTAACCTGTATATCCCTGGACACTAAGGGACAATTGATAATGGCCAATCCACCTAACCTGTACATCCCCGGACACTAAGGGACAATTGATCATGGCCAATCCACCTAACCTGTACATCCCTGGACACTAAGGGATAATTGATCATGGTCAATCCACCTAACCTGTACATCCCTGGACACTAAGGGATAATTGATCATGGCCAATCCACCTAACCTGTACATCCCTGGACACTAAGGGACAATTGATCATGGCCAATCCACCTAACCTGTACATCCCTGGACACTAAGGGACAATTGATCATGGCCAATCCACCTAACCTGTACATCCCCGGACACTAAGGGACAATTGATCATGGCCAATCCACCTAACCTGTACATCCCCGGACAATAAGGGACAATTGATAATGGCCAATCCACCTAACCTGTACATCCCTGGACACTAAGGGATAATTGATCATGGCCAATCCACCTTACCTGTACATCCCTGGACACTAAGGGATAATTGATCATGGCCAATCCACCTAACCTGTACATCCCTGGACACTAAGGGATAATTGATCATGGCCAATCCACCTAACCTGTACATACCTGGACACTAAGGGACAATTGATCACGGCCAATCCACCTAACCTGTACATCCCTGGACACTAAGGGACAATTGATCATGGCCAATCCACCTAACCTGTACATCCCTGGAAAGTAAGGGACAATTGATCATGGCCAATCCACCTACCCTGTACAACCCTGGACACTAAGGGACAATTGATCATGGTCAATCCACCATCCTGTACTTCCCTGGACACTAAGGGACAATTGATCATGGCCAATCCACCTACCCTGTACAACCCTGGACACTAAGGGACAATTGATCATGGTCAATCCACCTAACCTGTACATCCCTGGACACTAAGGGACAATTGATCATGGCCGATCCACCTAACCTGAATACCGCTGGACACTAAGGGACAATAATCATGGCCAATCCACCTAACCTGTACATCCCTGGACACTAAAGGATAATTGATCATGGCCAATCCACCTAACCTGTACATCCCTGGATATTAAGGGACAATTGATCATGGCCAATCCACCAAACGTGTACATCCCTGGACACTAAGGGACAATTGATCACGGCCAATCCTCCTAACCTGTACATCCCTGGACACTAAGGGACACTTGATCATGGCCAATCCACCTAACCTGTACATCCCTGGGCACTAAGGGACAATTGATCATGGCCAATCCACCAAACCTGTACATCCCTGGACACTAAGGGACAATTGATCTTGGCCAATCCACCTAACCTGTAGATCCCTGGACACTAAGGGACAATTGATCATGGCCAATCCACCTAAGCTGTACATCCCTGGGCACTAAGGGACAATTGATCATGGCCAATCCACCTGACCTGTACATCCCTGGACACTAAGGGACAATTGATCAGTGGACAGTGAGAGCCTTCTCCCGCGGATGGAAATGGCTGACACGAGGGGACATAGCTTTCAACTGAGGGGTAATAGATGCAGGACAGAGGTCAGAGGTAGGTTCTTTACGCAAAGAGTGGTGAGGCCATGGAATGCCCTATCTGCAACAGTAGTGAACTCTCCAACATTGAAGGCATTTAAAGGTTTATTGGATAAGCATTTGGATTATAATGGCATAGTGTAGGTTAGATGGCTTTTGTTTCGGTGCAACATCGTGGGCCGAAGGGCCTGTACTGTGCTGTATTGTTCTATGTTCTATGTTCTATCCCTGGACACTAAGGGAGAATTGATCATGGTCAATCCACCTGACCTGTACATCCCTGGACACTAAGGGACATTTGATCATGGTCAACCCACCTGACCTGTACATCCCTGGACACTAAGGGACATTTGATCATGGTCAACCCACCTGACCTGTACATCCCTGGACACTAAGGAACAATTTATCACGGCCAATCCACCTAACCTGTACATCCCTGGACACTAAGGGATGATTGATCATCGTCAATCCTCCTAACCTGTACATCCCTGGACACTAAGGGACAATTGACCATGGCCAATCCACCTAACCTGTACATCCCTGGACACTAAGGGATAATTGATCACGGCCAATCCACCTAACCTGTACATCCCAGGACACTAAGGGACAATTGATCATGGCCAATCCACCTAACCTGTACATCCCTGGACACTAAGGGACAATTGATCACAGCCAATCCACCTAACCTGTACATCCCCGGACACTAAGGGACAATTGATCTTGGCCAATCCACCTAACCTGTACATCCCTGGACACTAAGGGACAATTGATAATGGCCAATCCACCTAACCTGTACATTCCCGGACACTAAGGGACAATTGATCATGGCCAATCCACCTAACCTGTACATCCCTGGACACTAAGGGATAATTGATCATGGTCAATCCACCTAACCTGTACATCCCTGGACACTAAGGGATAATTGATCATGGCCAATCCACCTAACCTGTACATCCCTGGACACTAAGGGACAATTGATCATGGCCAATCCACCTAACCTGTACATCCCTGGACACTAAGGGACAATTGATAATGGCCAATCCACCTAACCTGTACATCCCCGGACACTAAGGGACAATTGATTATGGCCAATCCACCTAACCTGTACATCCCTGGACACTAAGGGATAATTGATCATGGTCAATCCACCTAACCTGTACATCCCTGGACACTAAGGGATAATTGATCATGGCCAATCCACCTAACCTGTACATCCCTGGACACTAAGGGACAATTGATCATGGCCAATCCACCTAACCTGTACATCCCTGGACACTAAGGGACAATTGATCATGGCCAATCCACCTAACCTGTACATCCCCGGACACTAAGGGACAATTGATCATGGCCAATCCACCTAACCTGTACATCCCCGGACACTAAGGGACAATTGATCATGGCCAATCCACCTAACCTGTACATCCCTGGACACTAAGGGATAATTGATCATGGCCAATCCACCTTACCTGTACATCCCTGGACACTAAGGGATAATTGATCATGGCCAATCCACCTATCCTGTACATCCCTGGACACTAAGGGATAATTGATCATGGCCAATCCACCTAACCTGTACATACCTGGACACTAAGGGACAATTGATCACGGCCAATCCACCTAACCTGTACATCCCAGGACACTAAGGGACAATTGATCATGGCCAATCCACCTAACCTGTACATCCCTGAACACTAAGGGACAATTGATCATTGCCAATCCACCTAACCTGTACCTCACAGGACACTAAGGGACAATTAATCATGGCCAATCCACCTAACCTGTACATCCCTGGACACTAAGGGATAATTGATCATGGCCAATCCACCTAACCTGTACATACCCGGACACTAAGGGACAATTGATCATGGCTAATCCACCTAACCTGTACATCCCTGGACACTAAGGGACAATTGATCATGGCCAATCCACCAAACCTGTACTTCCCTGGACACTAAGGGACAACTGATCATGGCCAATCCACCAAACCTGTACATCCCTGGACACTAAGGGACAATTGATCATGGCCAATCCACCTAACCTGTACATCCCTGGACACTAAGGGACAATTGATCATGGCCAATCCACCTAACCTGTACATCCCTGGACACTGAGGGACAATTGATCATGGCCAATCCACCTAACCTGTACATCCCTGGACACTAAGGGACAATTGATCATGGCCAATCCACCTAACCTGTACATCCCTGGACACTGAGGGATAATTGATCATGGCCAATCCACCTAACCTGTACATCCCTGGACACTAAGGGACAATTGATCATGGCCAATCCTCCTAACCTGTACATCCGTGGACACTAAGGGACAATTGATCATGGCCAATCCACCTAACCTGTACATCCCTGGACACTAAGGGACAATTGATCATGGCCAATCCTACTAACCTGTACATCCCTGGACACTAAGGGACAATTTATCATGGCCAATCCACCTAACCGTGAAGATGAAGTGTGAAGTTTCGGTTCGGGCGATGGATAGTTACAAGGTAGCGAGGAAGGATCTAAAGAGAGAGCTGAGACGAGCAAGGAGGGGACATGAGAAGTATTTGGCAGGAAGGATCAAGGAAAACCCAAAAGCTTTCTATAGGTATGTCAGGAATAAGCGAATGACTAGGGAAAGAGTAGGACCAGTCAAGGACAGGGATGGGAAATTGTGTGTGGAGTCTGAAGAGATAGGCGAGATACTAAATGAATATTTTTCGTCAGTATTCACTCAGGAAAAAGATAATGTTGTGGAGGAGAATGCTGAGCCCCAGGCTAATAGAATAGATGGCATTGAGATACGTCGGGAAGAGGTGTTGGCAATTCTGGACAGGCTGAAAATAGATAAGTCCCCGGGACCTGATGGGATTTATCCTAGGATTCTCTGGGAGGCCAGGGAAGAGATTGCTGGACCTTTGGCTTTGATTTTTATGTCATCATTGGCTACAGGAATAGTGCCAGAGGACTGGAGGACAGCAAATGTGGTCCCTTTGTTCAAAAAGGGGAGCAGAGACAACCCCGGCAACTATAGACCGGTGAGCCTCACGTCTGTAGTGGGTAAAGTCTTGGAGGGGATTATAAGAGACAAGATTTATAATCATCTAGATAGGAATAATATGATCAGGGATAGTCAGCATGGCTTTGTGAAGGGTAGGTCATCCTGTACATCCCTGGACACTAAGGGACAATTGATCATGGCCAATCCACCTAACCTGTACATCCCTGGACACTAAGGGACAATTGATAATGGCCAATCCACCTAACCTGTACATCCCCGGACACTAAGGGACAATTGATCATGGCCAATCCACCTAACCTGTACATCCCTGGACACTAAGGGATAATTGATCATGGCCAATCCACCTAACCTGTACATCCCTGGACACTAAGGGACAATTGATCATGGCCAATCCACCTAACCTGTACATCCCTGGACACTAAGGGACAATTGATCATGGCCAATCCACCTAACCTGTACATCCCCGGACACTAAGGGACAATTGATCATGGCCAATCCACCTAACCTGTACATCCCCGGACACTAAGGGACAATTGATCATGGCCAATCCACCTAACCTGTACATCCCTGGACACTAAGGGATAATTGATCTAGGCCAATCCACCTTACCTGTACATCCCTGGACACTAAGGGATAATTGATCATGGCCAATCCACCTAACCTGTACATCCCTGGACACTAAGGGATAATTGATCATGGCCAATCCACCTAACCTGTACATCCCTGGACACTAAGGGACAATTGATCACGGCCAATCCACCTAACCTGTACATCCCTGGACACTAAGGGACAATTGATCATGGCCAATCCACCTAACCTGTACATCCCTGGACACTAAGGGACAATTGATCATGGCCAATCCACCTAACCTGTACATCCCAGGACACTAAGGGACAATTGATCATGGCCAATCCTCCTAACCTGTACATCCCTGAACACTAAGGGACAATTGATCATTGCCAATCCACCTAACCTGTACCTCACAGGACACTAAGGGACAATTGATAATGGCCAATCCACCTAACCTGTACATCCCTGGACACTAAGGGCCGATTGATCATGGCCAATCCACCTAACCTGTACATCCCTGGACACTTAGGGATAATTGATCATGGCCAATCCTCCTAACCTGTACATCCCTGGACACTAAGGGACAATTGATAATGGCCAATCCACCTAACCTGTACATCCCTGGACACTAAGGGACAATTGATCATGGCCAATCCACCTAACCTGTACATCCCTGGACACTAAGGGACAATTGATCATGGCCAATTCACCTAACCTGTACATCCCTGGACACTAAGGGACATTTTATCACGGCCAATCCACCTAACCTGTACATCCCTGGACACTAAGGGACAATTGATCATGTACAATCCACCTAACCTGTACATCCCTGGACACTAAGGGACAATTGATCATGGCCAATCCACCTAACCTGTACATCCCTGGACACTAAGGGATAATTGATCATGGCCAATCCACCTAACCTGTACATCCCTGGACACTAAGGGATAATTGATCATGGCCAATCCACCTAACCTGTGCATCCCTGGACACTAAGGGATAATTGATCATGGCCAATCCACCTAACCTGCACATCCCTGGACACTAAGGGACAATTTAGCATGGCCAATCCACCTAAACTGTACGTCCCTGGACACTAATGGACAATTGATCATGGCCAATCCACCTAACCTGTACATCCATGGACACGAGGGGATAATTGATCATGGCCAATCCACCTAACCTGTACATCCCTGGACACTAAGGGATAATTGATCATGGCCAATCCACCTAACCTGTACATCCGTGGACACTAAGGGATAATTGATCATGGCCAATCCACATAACCTGCACATCCCTGGACACTAAGGGCCGATTGATCATGGCCAATCCACCTAACCTGTACATCCCTGGACACTTAGGGATAATTGATCATGGCCAATCCTCCTAACCTGTACATCCCTGGACACTAAGGGACAATTGATAATGGCCAATCCACCTAACCTGTACATCCCTGGACACTAAGGGACAATTGATCATGGCCAATCCACCTAACCTGTACATCCCTGGACACTAAGGGACAATTGATCATGGCCAATCCACCTAACCTGTACATCCCTGGACACTAAGGGACATTTTATCACGGCCAATCCACCTAACCTGTACATCCCTGGACACTAAGGGACAATTTATCATTGCCAATCCACCTAACCTGTACATCTTTGGACACTTAGGGATAATTGATCATGGCCAATCCTCCTAACTTGTACATGCCTGGACACTAACGGACAATTGATAATGGCCAATCCACCTAACCTGTACATCCCTGGACACTAAGGGACAATTGATCATGGCCAATCCACCTTACCTGTACATCCCTGGACATTAAGGGACTATTGATCATGGCCACTCTACCTAACCTGTACATCCCTGGGCACTAAGGGACAATTGATCATGGCCAATCCACCTAACCTGTACATCCCTGGACACTAAGGGACAATTGATCATGGCCAATCCACCTGACCTGTACATCCCTGGACACTAAGGGACAATTGATCATGGCTAATCCACCTAACCTGTACATCCCTGGACACTAAGGGATAATTGATCATGGCCAATCCACCTAACCTGTACATCCCTGGACACGAAGGGATAATTGATCATGGCCAATCCACCTGACCTGTGCATCCGTGGACACTAAGGGATAATTGATCATGGCCAATCCACCTAACCTGCACATCCCTGGACACTAAGGGACAATTGATCATGGCCAATCCACCTAACCTGTACATCCCTGGACACTAAGGGATAATTGATCATGGCCAATCCACCTGACCTGTGCATCCCTGGACACTAAGGGGTAATTGATCATGGCCAATCCACCTAACCTGCACATCCCAGGACACTAAGGGACAATTTATCATGGCCAATCCACCTAACCTGTACATCCCTGGACACTAAGGGACAATTGATCATGGCCAATCCACCTAAACTGTACGTCCCTGGACACTAAGGGACAATTGATCATGGCCAATCCACCAACCCGTACATCCCTGGACACTAAGGGCCGATTGATTATGGTCAATCCACCTAACCTGTACATCCCTGGACACTAAGGGACAATTGATCATGGTCAATCCACCTGACCTGTACATCCCTGGACACTAAGGGACAATTGATCATGGCCAATACACCTAACCCGTACATCCCTGGACACTAAGGGCCGATTGATCACGGCCAATCCACCTAACCTGTACATCCCTGGACACTAAGGGCCGATTGATCATGGTCAATCCACCTGACCTGTACATCCCTGGACACTAAGGGACAATTGATCATGGCCAATCCACCTAACCTGTACATCCCTGGACACTTAGGGATAATTGATCATGGCCAATCCACCTAACCCGTACATCCCTGGACACTAAGGGACAATTGATCATGGTCAATCCACCTAACCTGTACATCCCTGGACACTAAGGGCCGATTGATCACGGCCAATCCACCTAACCTGTACATCCCTGGACACTAAGGGCCGATTGATCATGGTCAATCCACCTGACCTGTACATCCCTGGACACTTAGGGATAATTGATCATGGCCAATCCTCCTAACCTGTACATCCCTGGACACTAAGGGACAATTGATCATGGCCAATCCACCTAACCTGTACATCCCTGGACACTAAGGGACAATTGATCATGGCCAATCCACCTAACCTGTACATCCCTGGACACTAAGGGACAATTGATCATGGTCTATCCACCTAACCTGTACATCCCTGGACACTAAGGGACAATTGATCATGGCCAATCCACCTAACCTGTACTTCCTGGACACTAAGGGACAATTGATCATGGCCAATCCACCTAACCTGTACTTCCTGGACACTAAGGGACAATTGATCATGGTCAATCCACCTAACCTGTACATCCCTGGACACTAAGGGATAATTGATCATGGCCAATCCTCCTAACCTGTACATCCCTGGACACTAAGGGACAATTGATCATGGCCAATCCACCTAACCTGTACATCCCTGGACACTAAGGGACAATTGATCATGGCCAATCCACCTAACCTGTACATCCCTGGACACTAAGGGACAATTGATCATGGTCAATCCACCTAACCTGTACATCCCTGGACACTAAGGGACAATTGATCATGGCCAATCCACCTAACCTGTACTTCCTGGACACTAAGGGACAATTGATCATGGTCAATCCACCTCACCTGTACATCCCTGGACACTAAGGGACAATTGATCATGGCCAATCCACCTAACCTGTACATCCCTGGACACTAAGGGACAATTGATCATGCCCAATCCACCTAACCTGTACATCCCTGGACACTAAGGGACATTTTATCACGGCCAATCCACCTAACCTGTACATCGCTGGACACTAAGGGACAATTGATCATGGCCAATCCACCTAACTTGTACATCCCTGGACACTGAGGGGCAATTGATCATGGCCAATCCACCTAACCTGCACATTCCTGGACACTAAGGGACAATTTATCACGGCCAATCTACCTAACCTGTACATCCCTGGACACTAATGGACAATTGATCATGGACAATCCACCTAACCTGTACATCCCTGGACACTAAGGGACAATTGATCATGGCCAATCCACCTAACCTGCACATCCCTGGACACTAAGGGACAATTGATCATGGCCAATCCACCTAAACTGTACATCCCTGGACACTAAGGGACAATTGATCATGGCCAATCCACCTAACCTGCACATCCCTGGACACTAAGGGACAATTGATCATGGCCAATCCACCTAACCTGTACATCCCTGGACACGAAGGGACAATTGATCATGGCCAATCCACCTAACCTGCACATCCCTGGACACTAAGGGACAATTTATCATGGCCAATCCACCTAAACTGTACGTCCCTGGACACTAAGGGACAATTGATCATGGCCAATCCACCTAACCCGTACATCCCTGGACACTAAGGGACAATTGATCATGGCCAATCCACCTAACCTGTACATCCCTGGACACTAAGGGACAATTGATCATGGCCAATACACCTAACCCGTACATCCCTGGACACTAAGGGCCGATTGATCACGGCCAATCCACCTAACCTGTACATCCCTGGACACTAAGGGCCGATTGATCATGGTCAATCCACCTGACCTGTACATCCCTGGACACTAAGGGACAATTGATCATGGCCTATCCACCTAACCTGTACATCCCTGGACACTTAGGGATAATTGATCATGGCCAATCCACCTAACCCGTACATCCCTGGACACTAAGGGACAATTGATCATGGTCAATCCACCTAACCTGTACATCCCTGGACACTAAGGGCCGATTGATCACGGCCAATCCACCTAACCTGTACATCCCTGGACACTAAGGGCCGATTGATCATGGTCAATCCACCTGACCTGTACATCCCTGGACAGTAAGGGACAATTGATCATGGCCAATCCACCTAACCTGTACATCCCTGGACACTAAGGGACAATTGATCATGGCCAATCCACCTAACCTGTACATCCCTGGACACTAAGGGACAATTGATCATGGTCAATCCACCTAACCTGTACATCCCTGGACACTTAGGGATAATTGATCATGGCCAATCCTCCTAACCTGTACATCCCTGGACACTAAGGGACAATTGATCATGGCCAATCCACCTAACCTGTACATCCCTGGACACTAAGGGACAATTGATCATGGCCAATCCACCTAACCTGTACATCCCTGGACACTAAGGGACAATTGATCATGGTCAATCCACCTAACCTGTACATCCCTGGACACTAAGGGACAATTGATCATGGCCAATCCACCTAACCTGTACTTCCTGGACACTAAGGGACAATTGATCATGGTCAATCCACCTCACCTGTACATCCCTGGACACTAAGGGACAATTGATCATGGCCAATCCACCTAACCTGTACATCCCTGGACACTAAGGGACAATTGATAATGCCCAATCCACCTAACCTGTACATCCCTGGACACTAAGGGACATTTTATCACGGCCAATCCACCTAACCTGTACATCGCTGGACACTAAGGGACAATTGATCATGGCCAATCCACCTAACTTGTACATCCCTGGACACTGAGGGGCAATTGATCATGGCCAATCCACCTAACCTGCACATTCCTGGACACTAAGGGACAATTGATCATGGCCAATCCACCTAACCTGTACATCCCTGGACACTAAGGGACAATTTATCACGGCCAATCTACCTAACCTGTACATCCCTGGACACTAATGGACAATTGATCATGGACAATCCACCTAACCTGTACATCCCTGGACACTAAGGGACAATTGATCATGGCCAATCCACCTAACCTGTACATCCCTGGACACTAAGGGACAATTGATCATGGCCAATCCACCTAACCTGTACATCCCTGGACACTAAGGGACAATTGATCACGGCCAATCCACCTAACCTGTACATCCCTGGACACTAAGGGATAATTGATCATGGCCAATCCACCTAACCTGTACATCCCTGGACACTAAGGGATAATTGATCATGGCCAATCCACCTGACCTGTGCATCCCTGGACACTAAGGGATAATTGATCATGGCCAATCCACCTAACCTGCACATCCCTGGACACGAAGAGGCAATTTATCATGGCCAATCCACCTAAACTGTACATCCCTGGACACAAAGGGATAATTGATCATGGTCAATCCACCTAACCTGCACATCCCTGGACACGAAGAGACAATTTATCATGGCCAATCCACCAAAACTGTACGTCCCTGGACACAAATGGACAATTGATCATGGCCAATCCACCTAACCTGTACATCCGTGGACACTAGGGGATAATTGATCATGGCCAATCCACCTAACCTGTACATCCGTGGACACAAAGGCATAATTGATCATGGCCAATCCACCTAACCTGTAGATCCCTGGACACTAAGGGACAATTGATCATGGCCAATCCACCTAACCTGTACATCCCTGGACACTAAGGGCCGCTTGGTCATGGCCAATCCACCTAACCTGTACATCCCTGGACACTAAGGGCCGCTTGGTCATGGCCAATCCACCTAACCTGTACATCCCTGGACACTTAGGGATAATTGATCATGGCCAATCCTCCTAACCTGTACATCCCTGGACACTAAGGGACAATTGATCATGGCCAATCCACCTAACCTGTACATCCCTGGACACTGCGGGGCAATTGATCATGGCCAATCCACCTAACCTGCACATTCCTGGACACTAAGGGAAAATTGATCACGGCCAATCCACCTAACCTGTACATCCCTGGTCACTAAGGGACAATTTATCACGGCCCATCTACCTAACCTGTACATCCCTGGACACTAAGGGACAATTGATCATGGACAATCCACCTAACCTGTACATCCCTGGACACTAAGGGACAATTGATCATGGCCAATCCACCTAACCTGTTCATCCCTGGAGACTAAGGGAAAATTGATCATGGCCAATCCACCTGACCTGTGCATCCCTGGACACTACGGGATAATTGATCATGGTCAATCCACCTAACCTGTGCATCCCTGGACACTAAGGGACAATTGATCATGGCCAATCCACCTGACCTGTGCAGCCCTGGACACTAAGGGACAATTGATCATGGCCAATCCACCTAACCTGCACATCCCTGGACACTAAGGGACAATTTATCATGGCCAATCCACCTAAACTGTACGTCCCTGGACACTAATGGACAATTGATCATGGCCAATCCACCTAACCTGTACATGCGTGGACACTAGGGGATAATTGATCATGGCCAATCCACCTAACCTGTACATCCCTGGACACTAAGGGATAATTGATGATGGCCAATCCACCTAACCTGTACATCCGTGGACACTAAGGGATAATTGATCATGGCCAATCCACCTAACCTGTACATCCCTGGACACTAAGGGCCGATTGATCATGGCCAATCCACCTAACCTGTACATCCCTGGACACTTAGGGATAATTGATCATGGCCAATCCTCCTAACCTGTACATCCCTGGACACTAAGGGACAATTGATAATGGCCAATCCACCTAACCTGTACATCCCTAGACACTAAGGGACAATTGATCGTGGCCAATCCACCTAACCTGTACATCCCTGGACACTAAGGGACAATTGATCATGGCCAATCCACCTAACCTGTACATCCCTGTAAACTAAGGGACATTTTATCACGACCAATCCACCTAACCTGTACATCCCTGGACACTAAGGGACAATTTATCATTGCCAATCCACCTAACCTGTACATCTTTGGACACTTAGGGATAATTGATCATGGCCAATCCTCCTAACCTGTACATGCCTGGACACTAACGGACAATTGATAATGGCCAATCCACCTAACCTGTACATCCCTGGACACTAAGGGACAATTGATCATGGCCAATCCACCTAACCTGTACATCCCTGGACACTAAGGGACATTTTATCACGGCCAATCCACCTAACCTGCACATCCCTGGACACTAAGGGACAATTGATCATGGCCAATCCACCTAACCTGTACATCCCTGGACACTGAGGGGCAATTGATCATGGCCAATCCACCTAACCTGCACATTCCTGGACACTCAGGGACAATTGATCACGGCCAATCCACCTAACCTGTACATCCCTGGACACAAAGGGACAATTGATCATGGACAATCCACCTAACCTGTACATCCCTGGACACTAAGGGACAATTGATCATGGCCAATCCACCTAACCTGTACATCCCTGGACACTAAGGGATAATTGATCATGGCCAATCCACCTAACCTGTACATCCCTGGACACTAAGGGATAATTGATCATGGCCAATCCACCTGACCTGTGCATCCCTGGACGCTAAGGGATAATTGATCATGGCCAATCCACCTAACCTGCACATCCCTGGACAGTAATGGACAATTGATCATGGCCAATCCACCTAACCTGTACATCCGTGGACACTAGGGGATAATTGATCATGGCCAATCCACCAAACCTGTACATCCCTGGACACTAAGGGATAATTGATCATGGCCAATCCGCCTAACCTGTACATCCGTGGACACTAAGGGATAATTGATCATTGCCAATCCACCTAACCTGTACATCCCTGGACACTAAGGGCCGATTGATCATGGTCAATCCACCTAACCTGTACATCCCTGGACACTTAGGGATAATTGATCATGGCCAATCCTCCTAACCTGTACATCCCTGGCCACTAAGGGACAATTGATCATGGCCAATCCACCTAACCTGTACATCCCTGTACACTAAGGGACATTTTATCACGGCCAATCCACCTAACCTGTACATCCCTGGACACTAAGGGACAAGTTATCATCGCCAATCCACCTAACCTGTACATCTTTGGACACTTAGGGATAATTGATCATGGCCAATCCTCCTAACCTTTCCATGCCTGGACACTAACGGACAATTGATAATGGCCAATCCACCTAACCTGTACATCCCTGGACACTAAGGGACAATTGATCATTGCCAGTCCACCTAACCTGTACATCCCTGGACATTAAGGGACTATTGATCATGGCCAATCTACCTAACCTGTACATCCCTGGACACTAAGGGACAATTGATCATAGCCAATCCACCTAACCTGTACATCCCTGGACACTAAGGGACATTTTATCACGGCCAATCCACCTAACCTGCACATCCCTGGACACTAAGGGACAATTGATCATGGCCAATCCACCTAACCTGTACATCCCTGGACACTGAGGGGCAATTGATCATGGCCAATCCACCTAACCTGCACATTCCTGGACACTCAGGGACAATTGATCACGGCCAATCCACCTAACCTGTACATCCCTGGACACAAAGGGACAATTGATCATGGACAATCCACCTAACCTGTACATCCCTGGACACTAAGGGACAATTGATCATGGCCAATCCACCTAACCTGTACATCCCTGGACACTAAGGGATAATTGATCATGGCCAATCCACCTAACCTGTACATCCCTGGACACTAAGGGATAATTGATCATGGCCAATCCACCTGACCTGTGCATCCCTGGACGCTAAGGGATAATTGATCATGGCCAATCCACCTAACCTGCACATCCCTGGACAGTAATGGACAATTGATCATGGCCAATCCACCTAACCTGTACATCCCTGGACACTGAGGGACAATTGATCATGGCCAATCCACCTAACCTGTACATGCCTGGACACTAGGGGATAATTGATCATGGCCAATCCACCTAACCTGTACATCCCTGGACACTAAGGGATAATTGATCATGGCCAATCCACCTAACCTGTACATCCGTGGACACTAAGGGATAATTGATCATTGCCAATCCACCTAACCTGTACATCCCTGGACACTAAGGGCCGATTGATCATGGTCAATCCACCTAACCTGTACATCCCTGGACACTTAGGGATAATTGATCATGGCCAATCCTCCTAACCTGTACATCCCTGGCCACTAAGGGACAATTGATAATGGCCAATCCACCTAACCTGTACATCCCTGGGCACTAAGGGACAATTGATCATGGCCAATCCACCTAACCTGTACATCCCTGGTCACTAAGGGACAATTGATCATGGCCAATCCACCTAACCTGTACATCCCTGTACACTAAGGGACATTTTATCACGGCCAATCCACCTAACCTGTACATCCCTGGACACTAAGGGACAATTTATCATCGCCAATCCACCTAACCTGTACATCTTTGGACACTTAGGGATAATTGATCATGGCCAATCCTCCTAACCTTTCCATGCCTGGACACTAACGGACAATTGATAATGGCCAATCCACCTAACCTGTACATCCCTGGACACTAAGGGACAATTGATCATTGCCAGTCCACCTAACCTGTACATCCCTGGACATTAAGGGACTATTGATCATGGCCAATCTACCTAACCTGTACATCCCTGGGCACTAAGGGACAATTGATCATGGCAAATCCACCTAACCTGTACATCCCTGGACCCTGAGGGGCAATTGATCATGGCCAATCCACCTAACCTGCACATTCCTGGACACTAAGGGACAATTGATCACGGCCAATCCACCTAACCTGTACATCCCTGGACACTAAGGGACAATTTATCACGGCCAATCTACCTAACCTGTACATCCCTGGACATTAAGGGACAATTGATCATGGACAATCCAACTAACCTGTACATCCCTGGACACTAAGGGACAATTGATCATGGCCAATCCACCTAACCTGTACATCCCTGGACACTAAGGGATAATTGATCATGGCCAATCCACCTAACCTGTATATCCCTGGGCACTAAGGGATAATTGATCATGGCGAATCCACCTGACCTGTGCATCCCTGGACACTAAGGGATAATTGATCATGGCCAATCCACCTAACCTGCACATCCCTGGACTCTAAGGGACAATTTATCATGTCCAATCCACCTAAACTGTACGTCCCTGGACACAAATGGACAATTGATCATGGCCAATCCACCTAACCTGTACATCCGTGGACACTAGGGGATAATTGATCATGGCCAATCCACCTAACCTGTACATCCGTGGACACAAAGGCATAATTGATCATGGCAATCCACCTAACCTGTAGATCCCTGGACACTAAGGGACAATTGATCATGGCCAATCCACCTAACCTGTACATCCCTGGACACTAAGGGCCGCTTGGTCATGGCCAATCCACCTAACCTGTTCATCCCTGGACACTTAGGGATAATTGATCATGGCCAATCCTCCTAACCTGTACATCCCTGGACACTAAGGGACAATTGATAATGGCCAATCCTCCTAACCTGTACATCCCTGGACACTAAGGGACAATTGATCATGGCCAATCCACCTAACCTGTACATCCCTGGACACTAAGGGACAATTGATCATGGCCAATCTACCTAACCTGTACATCCCTGGACACTAAGGGCCGATTGATCATGGCCAATCCACCTAACCTGTACATCCCTGGACACTTAGGGATAATTGATCATGGCCAATCCTCCCAACCTGTACATCCCTGGACACTAAGGGACAATTGATAATGGCCAATCCACCTAACCTGTACATCCCTGGACACTAAGGGACAATTGATCATGGCCAATCCACCTAACCTGTACATCCCTGGACACTTAGGGACAATTGATCATGGCCAATCCACCTAACCTGTACATCCCTGGACACTAAGGGACAATTGATCATGGCCAATCCACCTAACCTGTACATCCCTGGACACTAAGGGACATTTTATCACGGCCAATCCACCTAACCTGTACATCCCTGGACACTAAGGGACAATTGATCATGGCCAATCCACCTAACCTGTACATCCCTGGACACTGAGGGGCAATTGATCATGGCCAATCCACCTAACCTGCACATTCCTGGACACTAAGGGAAAATTGATCACGGCCAATCCACCTAACCTGTACATCCCTGGACACTAAGGGACAATTTATCACGGCCAATCTACCTAACCTGTACATCCCTGGACACTAAGGGACAATTGATCATGGACAATCCACCTAACCTGTACATCCCTGGACACTAAGGGACAATTGATCATGGCCGATCCACCTAACCTGTTCATCCCTGGAGACTAAGGGATAACTGATCATGGCCAATCCACCTGACCTGTGCATCCCTGGACACTACGGGATAATTGATCATGGTCAATCCACCTAACCTGTGCATCCCTGGACACTAAGGGACAATTGATCATGGCCAATCCACCTGACCTGTGCATCCCTGGACACTAAGGGACAATTGATCATGGCCAATCCACCTAACCTGTACACCCCTGGACACTAAGGGACAATTGATCATGGCCAATCCACCTAACCTGCACATCCCTGGACACTAAGGGACAATTTATCATGGCCAATCCACCTAAACTGTACGTCCCTGGACACTAATGGACAATTGATCATGGCCAATCCACCTAACCTGTACATCCGTGGACACTAGGGGATAATTGATCATGGCCAATCCACCTAACCTGTACATCCCTGGACACTAAGGGATAATTGATCATGGCCAATCCACCTAACCTGTACATCCGTGGACACTAAGGGATAATTGATCATGGCCAATCCACCTAAACTGTACATTCCTGGACACTAAGGGCCGATTGATCATGGCCAATCCACCTAACCTGTACATCCCTGGACACTTAGGGATAATTGATCATGGCCAATCCTCCTAACCTGTACATCCCTGGACACTAAGGGACAATTGATAATGGCCAATCCACCTAACCTGTACATCCCTGGACACTAAGGGACAATTGATCATGGCCAATCCACCTAACCTGTACATCCCTGGACACTAAGGGACAATTGATCATGGCCAATCCACCTAACCTGTACATCCCTGTAAACTAAGGGACATTTTATCACGACCAATCCACCTAACCTGTACATCCCTGGACACTAAGGGACAATTGATCATTGCCAATCCACCTAACCTGTACATCTTTGGACACTTAGGGATAATTGATCATGGCCAATCCTCCTAACCTGTACATGCCTGGACACTAACGGACAATTGATAATGGCCAATCCACCTAACCTGTACATCCCTGGACACTGAGGGGCAATTGATCATGGCCAATCCACCTAACCTGCACATTCCTGGACACTCAGGGCCAATTGATCACGGCCAATCCACCTAACCTGTACATCCCTGGACACTAAGGGACAATTGATCATGGACAATCCACCTAACCTGTACATCCCTGGACACTAAGGGACAATTGATCATGGCCAATCCACCTAACCTGTACATCCCTGGACACTAAGGGATAATTGATCATGGCCAATCCACCTAACCTGTAGTTCCCTGGACACTAAGGGATAATTGATCATGGCCAATCCACCTAACCTGTACATCCGTAGACACTAAGGGATAATTGATCATGGCCAATCCACCTAACCTGCACATCCCTGGACACTAAGGGCCGATTGATCATGGTCAATCCATCTAACCTGTACATCCCTGGACACTTAGGGATAATTGATCATGGCAAATCCTCCTAACCTGTACATCCCTGGACACTAAGGGACAATTGATAATGCCAATCCACCTAACCTGTACATCCCTGGGCACTAAGGGACAATTGATCATGGCCAATCAACCTAACCTGTACATCCCTGGTCACTAAGGGACAATTGATCATGGCCAATCCACCTAACCTGTACATCCCTGTACACTAAGGGACATTTTATCACGGCCAATCCACCTAACCTGTACACCCCTGGACACGAAGGGACAATTTATCATCGCAAATCCACCTAACCTGTACATCTTTGGACACTTAGGGATAATTGATCATGGCCAATCCTCCTAACCTTTCCATGCCTGGACACTAACGGACAATTTATAAAGGCCAATCCACCTAACCTGTACATCCCTGGACACTAAGGGACAATTGATCATTGCCAGTCCACCTAACCTGTACATCCCTGGACATTAAGGGACTATTGATCATGGCCAATCTACCTAACCTGTACATCCCTGGGCACTAAGGGACAATTGATCATGGCCAATCCACCTAACCTGTACATCCCTGGACACTGAGGGACAATTGATCATGGCCAATCCACCTAACCTGCACATTCCTGGACACTAAGGGACAATTGATCACGGCCAATCCACCTAACCTGTACATCCCTGGACACTAAGGGACAATTTATCACGGCCAATCTACCTAACCTGTACATCCCTGGACACTAAGGGACAATTGATCATGGACAATCCACCTAACCTGTACATCCCTGGACACTAAGGGACAATTGATCATGGCCAATCCACCTAACCTGTACATCCCTGGACACTAAGGGATAATTGATCATGGCCAATCCACCTAACCTGTATATCCCTGGGCACTAAGGGATAATTTATCATGGCCAATCCACCTGACCTGTGCATCCCTGGACACTAAGGGATAATTGATCATGGCCAATCCACCTAACCTGCACATCCCTGGACTCTAAGGGACAATTGATCATGGCCAATCCACCTAACCTGTACTTCCTGGACACTAAGGGACAATTGATCATGGTCAATCCACCTCACCTGTACATCCCTGGACACTAAGGGACAATTGATCATGGCCAATCCACCTAACCTGTACATCCCTGGACACTAAGGGACAATTGATCATGCCCAATCCACCTAACCTGTACATCCCTGGACACTAAGGGACATTTTATCACGGCCAATCCACCTAACCTGTACATCGCTGGACACTAAGGGACAATTGATCATGGCCAATCCACCTAACTTGTACATCCCTGGACACTGAGGGGCAATTGATCATGGCCAATCCACCTCACCTGTACATCCCAGGACACTAAGGGACAATTGATCATGGCCAATCCACCTAACCTGCACATTCCTGGACACTAAGGGACAATTGATCATGGCCAATCCACCTAACCTGTACATCCCTGGACACTAAGGGACAATTTATCACGGCCAATCTACCTAACCTGTACATCCCTGGACACTAATGGACAATTGATCATGGACAATCCACCTAACCTGTACATCCCTGGACACTAAGGGACAATTGATCATGGCCAATCCACCTAACCTGTACATCCCTGGACACTAAGGGACAATTGATCATGGCCAATCCACCTAACCTGTACATCCCTGGACACTAAGGGACAATTGATCATGGCCAATCCACCTAACCTGTACATCCGTGGACACTAGGGGATAATTGATCATGGCCAATCCATCTAACCTGTACATCCGTGGACACAAAGGCATAATTGATCATGGCCAATCCACCTAACCTGTAGATCCCTGGACACTAAGGGACAATTGATCATGGCCAATCCACCTAACCTGTACATCCCTGGACACTAAGGCCCGCTTGGTCATGGCCAATCCACCTAACCTGTACATCCCTGGACACTAAGGGCCGCTTGGTCATGGCCAATCCACCTAACCTGTACATCCCTGGACACTTAGGGATAATTGATCATGGCCAATCCTCCTAACCTGTACATCCCTGGACACTAAGGGACAATTGATCATGGCCAATCCACCTAACCTGTACATCCCTGGACACTGCGGGGCAATTGATCATGGCCAATCCACCTAACCTGCACATTCCTGGACACTAAGGGAAAATTGATCACGGCCAATCCACCTAACCTGTACATCCCTGGTCACTAAGGGACAATTTATCACGGCCAATCTACCTAACCTGTACATCCCTGGACATTAAGGGACAATTGATCATGGACAATCCACCTAACCTGTACATCCCTGGACACTAAGGGACAATTGATCATGGCCAATCCACCTAACCTGTTCATCCCTGGAGACTAAGGGATAATTGATCATGGCCAATCCACCTGACCTGTGCATCCCTGGACACTACGGGATAATTGATCATGGTCAATCCACCTAACCTGTGCATCCCTGGACACTAAGGGACAATTGATCATGGCCAATCCACCTGACCTGTGCATCCCTGGACACTAAGGGACAATTGATCATGGCCAATCCACCTAACCTGCACATACCTGGACACTAAGGGACAATTTATCATGGCCAATCCACCTAAACTGTACGTCCCTGGACACTAATGGACAATTGATCATGGACAATCCACCTAACCTGTACATCCGTGGACACTAGGGGATAATTGATCATGGCCAATCCACCTAACCTGTACATCCCTGGACACTAAGGGATAATTGATGATGGCCAATCCACCTAACCTGTACATCCGTGGACACTAAGGGATAATTGATCATGGCCAATCCACCTAACCTGTACATCCCTGGACACTAAGGGCCGATTGATCATGGCCAATCCACCTAACCTGTACATCCCTGGACACTTAGGGATAATTGATCATGGCCAATCCTCCTAACCTGTACATCCCTGGACACTAAGGGACAATTGATAATGGCCAATCCACCTAACCTGTACATCCCTAGACACTAAGGGACAATTGATCGTGGCCAATCCACCTAACCTGTACATCCCTGGACACTAAGGGACAATTGATCATGGCCAATCCACCTAACCTGTACATCCCTGTAAACTAAGGGACATTTTATCACGACCAATCCACCTAACCTGTACATCCCTGGACACTAAGGGACAATTTATCATTGCCAATCCACCTAACCTGTACATCTTTGGACACTTAGGGATAATTGATCATGGCCAATCCTCCTAACCTGTACATGCCTGGACACTAACGGACAATTGATAATGGCCAATCCACCTAACCTGTACATCCCTGGACACTAAGGGACAATTGATCATGGCCAATCCACCTAACCTGTACATCCCTGGACACTAAGGGACATTTTATCACGGCCAATCCACCTAACCTGCACATCCCTGGACACTAAGGGACAATTGATCATGGCCAATCCACCTAACCTGTACATCCCTGGACACTGAGGGGCAATTGATCATGGCCAATCCACCTAACCTGCACATTCCTGGACACTCAGGGACAATTGATCACGGCCAATCCACCTAACCTGTACATCCCTGGACACAAAGGGACAATTGATCATGGACAATCCACCTAACCTGTACATCCCTGGACACTAAGGGACAATTGATCATGGCCAATCCACCTAACCTGTACATCCCTGGACACTAAGGGATAATTGATCATGGCCAATCCACCTAACCTGTACATCCCTGGACACTAAGGGATAATTGATCATGGCCAATCCACCTGACCTGTGCATCCCTGGACGCTAAGGGATAATTGATCATGGCCAATCCACCTAACCTGCACATCCCTGGACAGTAATGGACAATTGATCATGGCCAATCCACCTAACCTGTACATCCGTGGACACTAGGGGATAATTGATCATGGCCAATCCACCTAACCTGTACATCCCTGGACACTAAGGGATAATTGATCATGGCCAATCCACCTAACCTGTACATCCGTGGACACTAAGGGATAATTGATCATTGCCAATCCACCTAACCTGTACATCCCTGGACACTAAGGGCCGATTGATCATGGTCAATCCACCTAACCTGTACATCCCTGGACACTTAGGGATAATTGATCATGGCCAATCCTCCTAACCTGTACATCCCTGGCCACTAAGGGACAATTGATAATGGCCAATCCACCTAACCTGTACATCCCTGGGCACTAAGGGACAATTGATCATGCCCAATCCACCTAACCTGTACATCCCTGGTCACTAAGGGACAATTTATCATGGCCAATCCACCTAACCTGTACATCCCTGTACACTAAGGGACATTTTATCACGGCCAATCCACCTAACCTGTACATCCCTGGACACTAAGGGACAATTTATCATCGCCAATCCACCTAACCTGTACATCTTTGGACACTTAGGGATAATTGATCATGGCCAATCCTCCTAACCTTTCCATGCCTGGACACTAACGGACAATTGATAATGGCCAATCCACCTAACCTGTACATCCCTGGACACTAAGGGACAATTGATCATTGCCAGTCCACCTAACCTGTACATCCCTGGACATTAAGGGACTATTGATCATGGCCAATCTACCTAACCTGTACATCCCTGGGCACTAAGGGACAATTGATCATGGCAAATCCACCTAACCTGTACATCCCTGGACCCTGAGGGGCAATTGATCATGGCCAATCCACCTAACCTGCACATTCCTGGACACTAAGGGACAATTGATCACGGCCAATCCACCTAACCTGTACATCCCTGGACACTAAGGGACAATTTATCACGGCCAATCTACCTAACCTGTACATCCCTGGACATTAAGGGACAATTGATCATGGACAATCCAACTAACCTGTACATCCCTGGACACTAAGGGACAATTGATCATGGCCAATCCACCTAACCTGTACATCCCTGGACACTAAGGGATAATTGATCATGGCCAATCCACCTAACCTGTATATCCCTGGGCACTAAGGGATAATTGATCATGGCCAATCCACCTGACCTGTGCATCCCTGGACACTAAGGGATAATTGATCATGGCCAATCCACCTAACCTGCACATCCCTGGACTCTAAGGGACAATTTATCATGGCCAATCCACCTAAACTGTACGTCCCTGGACACAAATGGACAATTGATCATGGCCAATCCACCTAACCTGTACATCCGTGGACACTAGGGGATAATTGATCATGGCCAATCCACCTAACCTGTACATCCGTGGACACAAAGGCATAATTGATCATGGCCAATCCACCTAACCTGTAGATCCCTGGACACTAAGGGACAATTGATCATGGCCAATCCACCTAACCTGTACATCCCTGGACACTAAGGGCCGCTTGGTCATGGCCAATCCACCTAACCTGTTCATCCCTGGACACTTAGGGATAATTGATCATGGCCAATCCTCCTAACCTGTACATCCCTGGACACTAAGGGACAATTGATAATGGCCAATCCTCCTAACCTGTACATCCCTGGACACTAAGGGACAATTGATCATGGCCAATCCACCTAACCTGTACATCCCTGGACACTAAGGGACAATTGATCATGGCCAATCCACCTAACCTGTACATCCCTGGACACTGAGGGGCAATTGATCATGGCCAATCCACCTAACCTGCACATTCCTGGACACTAAGGGAAAATTGATCACGGCCAATCCACCTAACCTGTACATCCCTGGACACTAAGGGACAATTTATCACGGCCAATCTACCTAACCTGTACATCCCTGGACACTAAGGGACAATTGATCATGGACAATCCACCTAACCTGTACATCCCTGGACACTAAGGGACAATTGATCATGGCCAATCCACCTGACCTGTGCATCCCTGGACACTAAGGGACAATTGATCATGGCCAATCCACCTAACCTGTACACCCCTGGACACTAAGGGACAATTGATCATGGCCAATCCACCTAACCTGCACATCCCTGGACACTAAGGGACAATTTATCATGGCCAATCCACCTAAACTGTACGTCCCTGGACACTAATGGACAATTGATCATGGCCAATCCACCTAACCTGTACATCCGTGGACACTAGGGGATAATTGATCATGGCCAATCCACCTAACCTGTACATCCCTGGACACTAAGGGATAATTGATCATGGCCAATCCACCTAACCTGTACATCCGTGGACACTAAGGGATAATTGATCATGGCCAATCCACCTAACCTGTACATTCCTGGACACTAAGGGCCGATTGATCATGGCCAATCCACCTAACCTGTACATCCCTGGACATTTAGGGATAATTGATCATGGCCAATCCTCCTAACCTGTACATCCCTGGACACTAAGGGACAATTGATAATGGCCAATCCACCTAACCTGTACATCCCTGGACACTAAGGGACAATTGATCATGGCCAATCCACCTAACCTGTACATCCCTGGACACTAAGGGACAATTGATCATGGCCAATCCACCTAACCTGTACATCCCTGTAAACTAAGGGACATTTTATCACGACCAATCCACCTAACCTGTACATCCCTGGACACTAAGGGACAATTGATCATTGCCAATCCACCTAACCTGTACATCTTTGGACACTTAGGGATAATTGATCATGGCCAATCCTCCTAACCTGTACATGCCTGGACACTAACGGACAATTGATAATGGCCAATCCACCTAACCTGTACATCCCTGGACACTAAGGGACAATTGATCATGGCCAATCCACCTAACCTGTACATCCCTGGACACTAAGGGACATTTTATCACGGCCAATCCACCTAACCTGCACATCCCTGGACACTAAGGGACAATTGATCATGCCCAATCCACCTAACCTGTACATCCCTGGACACTGAGGGGCAATTGATCATGGCCAATCCACCTAACCTGCACATTCCTGGACACTCAGGGACAATTGATCACGGCCAATCCACCTAACCTGTACATCCCTGGACACTAAGGGACAATTGATCATGGACAATCCACCTAACCTGTACATCCCTGGACACTAAGGGACAATTGATCATGGCCAATCCACCTAACCTGTACATCCCTGGACACTAAGGGATAATTGATCATGGCCATTCCGCCTAACCTGTACATCCCTGGACACTAAGGGATAATTGATCATGGCCAATCCACCTGACCTGTGCATCACTGGACGCAAAGGGATAATTGATCATGGCCAATCCACCTAACCTGCACATCCCTGGACAGTAATGGACAATTGATCATGGCCAATCCACCTAACCTGTACATCCGTGGACACTAGGGGATAATTGATCATGGCCAATCCACCTAACCTGTACATCCCTGGACACTAAGGGATAATTGATCATGGCCAATCCACCTAACCTGTACATCCGTGGACACTAAGGGATAATTGATCATGGCCAATCCACCTAACCTGTACATCCCTGGACACTAAGGGCCGATTGATCATGGTCAATCCATCTAACCTGTACATCCCTGGACACTTAGGGATAATTGATCATGGCAAATCCTCCTAACCTGTACATCCCTGGACACTAAGGGACAATTGATAATGCCAATCCACCTAACCTGTACATCCCTGGGCACTAAGGGACAATTGATCATGGCCAATCCACTAACCTGTACATCCCTGGTCACTAAGGGACAATTGATCATGGCCAATCCACCTAACCTGTACATCCCTGTACACTAAGGGACATTTTATCACGGCCAATCCACCTAACCTGTACACCCCTGGACACTAAGGGACAATTTATCATCGCCAATCCACCTAACCTGTACATCTTTGGACACTTAGGGATAATTGATCATGGCCAATCCTCCTAACCTTTCCATGCCTGGACACTAACGGACAATTGATAATGGCCAATCCACCTAACCTGTACATCCCTGGACACTAAGGGACAATTGATCATTGCCAGTCCACCTAACCTGTACATCCCTGGACATTAAGGGACTATTGATCATGGCCAATCTACCTAACCTGTACATCCCTGGGCACTAAGGGACAATTGATCATGGCCAATCCACCTAACCTGTACATCCCTGGACACTGAGGGACAATTGATCAGGGTCAATCCACCTAACCTGTACATCCCTGGACACTAAGGGACAATTGATCACGGCCAATCCACCTAACCTGTACATCCCTGGACACTAAGGGACAATTTATCACGGCCAATCCACCTAACCTGTACATCCCTGGACACTAAGGGACAATTGATCATGGTCAATTCACCTAACCTGCACATTCCTGGACACTAAGGGACAATTGATCACGGCCAATCCACCTAACCTGCACATTCCTGGACACTAAGGGACAATTGATCACGGCCAATCCACCTAACCTGTACATCCCTGGACACTAAGGGACAATTTATCACGGCCAATCTACCTAACCTGTACATCCCTGCACACTAAGGGACAATTGATCATGGACAATCCACCTAACCTGTACATCCCTGGACACTAAGGGACAATTGATCATGGCCAATCCACCTAACCTGTACATCCCTGGACACTAAGGGATAATTGATCATGGCCAATCCACCTAACCTGTATATCCCTGGGCACTAAGGGATAATTGATCATGGCCAATCCACCTGACCTGTGCATCCCTGGACACTAAGGGATAATTGATCATGGCCAATCCACCTAACCTGCACATCCCTGGACTCTAAGGGACAATTTATCATGGCCAATCCACCTAAACTGTACGTCCCTGGACACTAATGGACAATTGATCATGGCCAATCCACCTAACCTGTACATCCGTGGACACTAGGGGATAATTGATCATGGCCAATCCACCTAACCTGTACATCCCTGGACACTAAGGGATAATTTATCATGGCCAATCCACCTAACCTGTACATCCGTGGACACTAAGGGATAATTGATCATGGCCAATCCACCTAACCTGGACATCCCTGGACACTAAGGGCCGATTGATCATGGCCAATCCACCTAACCTGTACATCCCTGGACACTTAGGGATAATTGATCATGGCCAATCCTCCTAACCTGTACATCCCTGGACACTAAGGGACAATTGATAATGGCCAATCCACCTAACCTGTACATCCCTGGACACAAAGGGACAATTGATCATGGCCAATCCACCTAACCTGTACATCCCTGGACACTTAGGGATAATTGATCATGGCCAATCCTCCTAACCTGTACATCCCTGGACACTAAGGGACAATTGATAATGGCCAATCCACCTAACCTGTACATCCCTGGACACAAAGGGACAATTGATCATGGCCAATCCACCTAACATGTACATCCCTGGACACTAAGGGACATTTTATCACGGCCAATCCACCTAACCTGAACATCCCTGGACACTAAGGGACAATTTATCATCGCCAATCCACCTAACCTGTACATCTTTGGACACTTAGGGATAATTGATCATGGCCAATCCTCCTAACCTGTACATGCCTGGACACTAACGGACAATTGATAATGGCCAATCCACCTAACCTGTACATCCCTGGACACGAAGGGACAATTGATCATTGCCAGTCCACCTAACCTGTACATCCCTGGACATTAAGGGACTATTGATCATGGCCAGTCTACCTAACCTGTACATCCCAGGGCACTAAGGGACAATTGATCATGGCCAATCCACCTAACCTGTACATCCCTGGACACTAAGGGATAATTGATCATGGCCAATCCAACTAACCTGTGCATCCCTGGACACTAAGGGATAATTGATCATGGCCAAGCCACCTAACCTGTACATCCATGGACACTAAGGGATAATTGATCATGGCCAACCCACCTAACCTGCACATCCCTGGACACTAAGGGACAATTGATCATGGCCAATCCACCTAACCTGTACATCCCTGGACACTAAGGGATAATTGATCATGGCCAATCCACCTAACCTGTACATCCCTGGACACTAAGGTTTAATTGATCATGGCCAATCCACCTGACCTGTGCATCCCTGGACACTAAGGGATAATTGATCATGGCCAATCCACCTAACCTGCACATCCCTGGACACTAAGAGACAATTTATCATGGCCAATCCACCTAAACTGTACGTCCCTGGACACTAATGGACAATTGATCATGGCCAATCCACCTAACCTGTACATCCGTGGACACTAGGGGATAATTGATCATGGCCAATCCACCTAACCTGTACATCCCTGGACACTAAGGGATAATTGATCATGGCCAATCCACCTAACCTGTACATCCCTGGACACTAAGGCCCGTTGATCATGGCCAATCCACCTAACCTGTACATCCCTGGACACTTAGGGATAATTGATCATGGCCAATCCTCCTAACCTGTACATCCCTGGACACTAAGGGACAATTGATAATGGCCAATCCACCTAACCTGTACATCCCTGGACACTAAGGGACAATTGATCATGGCCAATCCACCTAACCTGTACATCCCTGGACACTAAGGGACAATTGATCATGGCCAATCCACCTAACCTGTACATCCCTGGACATTAAGGGACAATTGATCATGGCCAATCCACCTAACCTGTACATCCCTGGACACTAAGGGACATTTTATCACGGCCAATCCACCTAACCTGTACATCCCTGGACACTAAGGGACAATTGATCATGGCCAATCCACCTAACCTGTACATCCCTGGACACTGAGGGGCAATTGATCATGGCCAATCCACCTAACCTGCACATTCCTGGACACTCAGGGACAATTGATCACGGCCAATCCACCTAACCTGTACATCCCTGGACACTAAGGGACAATTTATCACGGCCAATCTACCTAACCTGTACATCCCTGGACACTAAGGGACAATTGATCATGGACAATCCACCTAACCTGTACATCCCTGGACACTAAGAGACAATTGATCATGGCCAATCCACCTAACCTGTACATCCCTGGACACTAAGGGATAATTGATCATGGCCAATCCACCTAACCTGTACATCCCTGGAGACTAAGGGATAATTGATCATGGCCAATCCACCTGACCTGTGCATCCCTGGACACTAAGGGATAATTGATAATGGCCATTCCACCTAACCTGTACATCCCTGGACACTAAGGGACATTTTATCACGGCCAATCCACCTAACCTGTACATCCCTGGACACTAAGGGCCGATTGATCATGGCCAATCCACCTAACCTGTACATCCCTGGACACTAAGGGCCGATTGATCATGCCCAATCCACCTAACCTGTACATCCCTGGACACTTAGGGATAATTGATCATGGCCAATCCTCCTAACCTGTACATCCCTGGACACTAAGGGACAATTGATAATGGCCAATCCACCTAACCTGTACATCCCTGGACACTAAGGGATAATTGATCATGGCCAATCCACCTAACCTGTACATCCCTGGACACTAAGGGATAATTGATCATGGCCAATCCACCTGACCTGTGCATCCCTGGACACTAAGGTATAATTGATCATGGCCAATCCACCTAACCTGTACATCCGTGGACACTAGGGGATAATTGATCATGGACAATCCACCTAACCTGTACATCCCTGGACACTAAGGGATAATTGATCATGGCCAATCCACCTAACCTGTACATCCGTGGACACTAAGGGATAATTGATCATGGCCAATCCACCTAACCTGTACATCCCTGGACACTAAGGGCCGATTGATCATGGCCAATCCACATAACCTGTACATCACTGGACACTTAGGGATAATTGATCATGGCCAATCCTCCTAACCTGTACATCCCTGGACACTAAGGGACAATTGATAATGGCCAATCCACCTAACCTGTACATCCCTGGACACTAAGGGACAATTTATCATCGCCAATCCACCTAACCTGTACATCTTTGGACACTTAGGGATAATTGAACATGGCCAATCCTCCTAACCTGTACATGCCTGGACACTAACGGACAATTGATAATGGCCAATCCACCTAACCTGTACATCCCTGGACACTAATGGACAATTGATCATTGCCAGTCCACCTAACCTGTACATCCCTGGACATTAAGGGACTATTGATCATGGCCAATCTACCTAACCTGTACACACCTGGACACTAAGGGACAATTGAACATGGTCAATCCACCTAACCTGTACATCCGTGGACACTAGGGGATAATTGATCATGGCCAATCCACCTAACCTGTACATCCCTGGACACTAAGGGATAATTGATCATGGCCAATCCACCTAACCTGCACATCCGTGGACACTAGGGGATAATTGATCATGGACAATCCACCTAACCTGTACATCCCTGGACACTAAGGGATAATTGATCATGGCCAATCCACCTAACCTGTACATCCGTGGACACTAAGGGATAATTGATCATGGCCAATCCACCTAACCTGTACATCCCTGGACACTAAGGGCCGATTGATCATGGCCAATCCACATAACCTGTACATCACTGGACACTTAGGGATAATTGATCATGGCCAATCCTCCTAACCTGTACATCCCTGGACACTAAGGGACAATTGATAATGGCCAATCCACCTAACCTGTACATCCCTGGACACTAAGGGACAATTGATCATGGCCAATCCACCTAACCTGTACATCCCTGGACACTAAGGGACAATTTATCATCGCCAATCCACCTAACCTGTACATCTTTTTTAGACACTTAGGGATAATTGATCATGGCCAATCCTCCTAACCTGTACATGCCTGGACACTAACGGACAATTGATAATGGCCAATCCACCTAACCTGTACATCCCTGGACACTAATGGACAATTGATCATTGCCAGTCCACCTAACCTGTACATCCCTGGACATTAAGGGACTATTGATCATGGCCAATCTACCTAACCTGTACATCCCTGGGCACTAAGGGACAATTGATCATGGCCAATCCACCTAACCTGTACATCCCTGGACACTGAGGGGCAATTGATCATGGCCAATCCACCTAACCTGCACATTCCTGGACACTAAGGGACAGTTGATCACGGCCAATCCACCTAACCTGTACATCCCTGGACACTAAGGGACAATTTATCACGGCCAATCTACCTAACCTGTACATCCCTGGACACTAAGGGACAATTGTTCATGGACAATCCACCTAACCTGTACATCCCTGGACACTAAGGGACAATTGATCATGGCCAATCCACCTAACCTGTACATCCCTGGACACGAAGGGATAATTGATCATGGCCAATCCACCTAACCTGTACATCCCTGGACACTAAGGGATAATTGATCATGGCCAATCCACCTAACCTGTACATCCGTGGACACTAAGGGATAATTGATCATGGCCAATCCACCTAACCTGTACATCCCTGGACACTAAGGGCCGATTGATCATGGCCAATACACCTAACCTGTACATCCCTGGACACTTAGGGATAATTGATCATGGCCAATCCTCCTAACCTGTACATCCCTGGACACTAAGGGACAATTGATAATGGCCAATCCACCTAACCTGTACATCCCTGGACACTAAGGGACAATTGATCATGGCCAATCCACCTAACCTGTACATCCCTGGACAGTAAGTGACAATTGATCATGGCCAATTCACCTAACCTGTACATCCCTGGACACTAAGGGACATTTTATCACGGCCAATCCACCTAACCTGTACATCCCTGGACACTAAGGGACAATTTATCATCGCCAATCCACCTAACCTGTACATCTTTGGACACTTAGGGATAATTGATCATGGCCAATCCTCCTAACCTGTACATGCCTGGACACTAACGGACAATTGATAATGGCCAATCCACCTAACCTGTACATCCCTGGACACTAAGGGACAATTGATCATTGCCAGTCCACCTAACCTATACATCCCTGGACATTAAGGGACTATTGATCATGGCCAATCTACCTAACCTGTACATCCCTGGACACTAAGGGACAATTGATCATGGCCAATCCATCTGACCTGTGCATCCCTGGACACTAAGGGATAATTGATCATGGCCAATCCACCTAACCTGTACATCCCTGGACACTAAGGGACAATTGATCATGGCTAATTCACCTAACCTGTACATCCCTGGACACTAAGGTATAATTGATCATGGCCAATCCACCTAACCTGTACATCCCTGGACACTAAGGGATAATTGATCATGGCCAATCCACCTGACCTGTGCATCCCTGGACACTAAGGGATAATTGATCATGGCCAATCCACCTAACCTGCACATCCCTGGACACTAAGCGACAATTTATCATGGCCAATCCACCTAAACTGTACGTCCCTGGACACTAAGGGACAATTGATCATGGCCAATCCACCTAACCTGTACATCCGTGGACACTAGGGGATAATTGATCATGGCCAATCCACCTAACCTGTACATCCCTGGACACTAAGGGATAATTTATCATGGCCAATCCATCTAACCTGTACATCCCTGGACACTAAGGGATAATTTATCATGGCCAATCCACCTAACCTGTACATCCCTGGACACTGAGGGACAATTGATCATGGCCAATCCACCTAACCTGTACATCCCTGGACACTAAGGGACAATTGATCATGGCCAATCCACCTAACCTGTACATCCCTGGACACTAAGGGACAATTGATCATGGCCAATCCACCTAACCTGTACATCCCTGGACACTAAGGGATAATTGATCATGGCCAATCCACCTAACCTGTACATCCCTGGACACTAAGGGACAATTGATCATGGCCAATCCTCCTAACCTGTACATCCCTGGACACTAAGGGATAATTGATCATGGCCAATCCTCCTAACCTGTACATCCCTGGACACTAAGGGATAATTTATCATGGCCAATCCACCTAACCTGTACATCCCTGGACACTAAGGGACAATTGATCATGGCCAATCCACCTAACCTGTACATCCCTGGACACTGAGGGGCAATTGATCATGGCCAATCCACCTAACCTGTACATCCCTGGACACTAAGGGACATTTTATCACGGCCAATCCACCTAACCTGTACATCCCTGGACACTGAGGGGCAATTGATCATGGCCAATCCACCTAACCTGCACATTCCTGGACACTGAGGGACAATTGATCATGGCCAATCCACCTAACCTGTACATCCCTGGACACTGAGGGGCAATTGATCATGGCCAATCCACCTAACCTGTACATCCCTGGACACTGAGGGGCAATTGATCATGGCCAATCCACCTAACCTGTACATCCCTGGACACTAAGGGACATTTTATCACGGCCAATCCAGCTAACCTGTACATCCCTGGACACTAAGGGACAATTGATCATGGCCAATCCACCTAACCTGTACATCCCTGGACACTGAGGGGCAATTGATCATGGCCAATCCACCTAACCTGCACATTCCTGGACACTAAGGGACAATTGATCACGGCCAATCCACCTAACCTGTACATCCCTGGACACTAAGGGACAATTTATCACGGCCAATCTACCTAACCTGTACATCCCTGGACACTAAGGGACAATTGATCATGGACAATCCACCTAACCTGTACATCCCTGGACACTAAGGGACAATTGATCATGGCCAATCCACCTAACCTGTACATCCCTGGACACTAAGGGATAATTGATCATGGCCAATCCACCTAACCTGTACATCCCTGGACACTAAGGGATAATTGATCATGGCCAATCCACCTAACCTGTACATCCCTGGACACTAAGGGACAATTGATCATGGCCAATCCACCTAACCTGTACATCCCTGGACACTAAGGGACAATTTATCACGGCCAATCCACCTAACCTGTACATCCCTGGGCACTAAGGATCAATTGATCATGTCCAATCCACCTAACCTGTACATCCCTGGACACTAAGGGACAATTCATCATCGCCAATCCACCTAACCTGTACAACATTGGACTGTGGGATGAAACCGGAGCACCAGGAGGAAACCCACGCACGTACGGGGAGAATGTGCAGACTCCGCACAGACAGTGACCCGAGCCGGGAATCGAACCCGGGACCCTGGAGCTGTGAAGCAACTGTGCTAACCACTGTGCTACCGTGCTGCCCATTCAGTCCCGAGTGGTGTAGGTACAGTCACATCGCTGTTAGGGAGGGGGGGGTTCCAGGATTCTGGAGGAGGGCGGTAGATGTAAATCAGAGAATTACAGACGTTAGCCTGACGTCTGGGATGGGGAAATTGCTGGAGCCCATAATCGGGGATGGGGGGGTAACTGAACGCTTTGAAACACTTTGGTCGACCACGGAGCGCCGGCATGGATTGGTGAAGGGAAGGTCATGCCTGACCAATCTTATTGAATTTCTTGAAGAGGTGACCAATGTAGTGGACAGGGGAATGTCGGTGGATGTCATTTATATGGACTTCCAGAAGGCATTTGACAAAGTTCCACACAAGAGACTGTCAACTAAGGTGGAAGCTCACGGAATTGAGTGGAAATTATTGACATGGTGAGGAAATTGGTTAAGTGGTGGGCGGCAGAGAGAGGGGCTGATGGGTAATTACTCTAATTGACAGGAAGTGACACGTGGCGTACCACAGGGTTTTGTGATGGAGCCTGAATTATTCACATTATTCCTCAATGACTTGAATGATGGCAAAGAAAGTCGCAGATCCAGATTTGCGGATGATACAAAGTGAGGCAGCATTGTAGACAGCCTGGATGATAGCAGAAATTACAAGATATTGACAGGTGAATGGGTACAATTGTGGCAGATGCAATTCAATGCGAGCAAGTGAGGGGTTATCCATTTGGGTCGAAAAAAGGATCGAGCAGAGTACGTTCCAAATGGAACCTGGCGGGGGGTCGGAGAACCCCGCCCCATGAGTCTACTGTAGCTTTCCCCACTCTCCCCCCCTCCACCTCTGGCTCACTTGCTATTGGCTCAAAACAGATCTCGTGCCAACCGGGTGAAAGGCTCCCACGTTCTGTGGAAACACACTCCGCCCGACCCCCGGATGGTGAATTTGATTTCTCCTATTGGACAACTTCCGAGAGGTCGGACAGCCAGTCGGCAGCTATGGCCAGTGCGGCCGATCGCCTATCGGGCTGGATTCTCCGGCGGGCGATCAGGGAGGCAAGGGCGTCGGCCCTCGTCCCCGTGTCCAGAACCCGGCGTGTCTGGGCCCAAGCCCGGGACGTGTGGGCGTGGTTGGCGGCCCTCCTTGGCACCGCTCACCTCCACCTCCCGGAAGGACCTGCTCATTGGGGTACTGATCGGGTACGCTCTGTGCCCCACTTTGAGCTGCATTAGGCTGAGCCTTGCGCAGGAGGAGGTGGAGTTGGCCCTGTGCACTGCTTCACTGCAGAGTCCCCACCCTATTTCAAACCCCAACTTCTCCTCTCACTTCTCTCTCACCCAATGGTGTACCTGCCCTCCCCAGTAGTCCCCCACACAGGTCGGCGCAGTCTCCCTCCCTCAGATGTCCGTGTCCAGTAGGTCCTCGAACAATGAGTGTTGCCGTGGTCGTGGGTGTGTCCTTGTCTCCCGACGTGGGAGGTTTTTGACCTGCAGGTATCTCGGCTCGTTCCCCCCCGGTCAGCTGGAACTTCTCTGTCAGTTCCTCGAGTGTGTTGTCCGTCTGTTGCGAGTGTAGGAAATCCCAAACCGTCAGCGTTTCCCCCGTCCCACCGTCCCGTCTCCACCGTTCGAAGGTGGCGCCCATTGTCACGGGAGCGGACCGGTGGGGCTTTAACGGGCATTTCGGGTCGTCCGAAGTGCTGCCCGAGCTGGTTCCATGGGCGGAGTGCGGCTCCCACCACTGGGCTGGGTGAGTGTTTGTTCAGTGGGGATGGGGGTGTCGCCGTGGCCAGGGCCCGGAGGGAGGTCCCCGTGCAGGAGCCCTCCTCCATTCCCACCCACTCCGCTTCTGGCCCCTTTACCCCCCCCCTTACCCTCCTCGGACCCCCCCTCCCCCTCGCCACTCACTCAAACGCCATGATCAGTTTTTCTGATGCGTTGAAGAAGGTCTTGGGGATGTCGATCGGGATGGATCTGAACAGGAAGAGGAGCCTGGGCAGTACGGTCATCTTGATCATCTGCACCCTCCCCGCCAGGGAGAGCGGGAGCGCGTCCCACCTCCGCAGGTCCTATTTAACTTCCTCCGCCCAGGTTCCCCTCGTGGCTCCGTGTCCAGTTGTGAGCGATTTGGATCCCCAGGTAGCGGTATTTGTTTCGGGCCTGTTTGGACGGCAGCCCCTCCAGCTCTTCCCCCTCCCCCTTTCCGGGTTCACCGGGAAGATCTCGCTCTTGCTCAGGTTGGGTTTGTAGCCCGAGAAGGCCCCAAACTCTTTCAGCAGCGCGATGATTCCCCCCATGCTGCTTTGTGGGTCTGAGATGTCGAGGAGCAGGTCACCCGCACAGAGCGAGACTCTGTGCTCTCTGCCTCCTCTCCGGATCCACTTCCGATCGCCAGTGGTGGATTCCCCAGGGCGAACAGCACTTGGGGGCACGCACGTTGACCAGGACTACTGGTGCCCCGTCTGGGACACCACTGACCATGATGTACTGTCCCCCCCTGTGTCCGTAACCATCCTCGCTGTGGGAAACACCGTCCTCTTATTGAACAGTACGGCCACATCGCAGTAGTGTCCCGGCCCTCGATCCCCTCCGGCAGGCCCACAGTCCGCAGATTGTGGGCCCTCGATCGGTTTCCCCCTCTCCTCAGTCTTTCCTCTCAGACTCCCCCCCCCACTGCGCCGTGGACAATCTTGTCATCCCCTTCCCCAGGGCGGCCATCGATCGCTCTGGTCTGTCGAGGCCTTCTCTCGCTCCTTCACGGATCTCTCCTTGGCCTACGATCGCCTCTCTGCCTTGCCCAGGGCTGCCTGGATGGTCGCCACCGCGATCGCCTCCCTGGCCGCCGCCCGGATATCCGTCTTCCTTTCCTCTCAGTTCCCTTGAGAGGACTATCCTCCCCCCACCCGCTGGTGAGGGGGTGGGGGGGCTCCTTGTGCGGCGGGTCCCGAGTTCCGTCGCCTCTTGCGTCTGCCAACTTAGCCACTTGCTGTCCTGGCATTTCCCACTTATGGGCCGGGATTCTCCGCAATCGGCGCGATGTCCGCCGACCGGCGCGAATCAGTCCGGCATCGCGCCGCCCCAAAGGTGCAGAATTCACCACATCTTGGGGGGCCGCGCCCTCACCTTGAGGGGCTAGGCCCGCGCCGGACTGATGTCCGCCCCGCCAGCTGGCGCAGAAATGACTTTGCCGGGCGGCGCATGCGCAGTGGAGGGGGTCTCTTCCGCCTCCCCATGGTGGAGACCCCATGGGGCCAGAGCCCCGCGCCCCCCCCCGGAGCCCGCCCGCGCCGCCTTGTCCCGCCGGTAAGAGAGGTGGTTTAATCCACGCCGGCGAGACAGGCGTTCCAGCAGCGGGACTTCGGCCCATCTGGGCCGGAGAATCGCGGGGGGGGGGCCCCGCCAACCGGCGCGGCGCGATTCCCGCCCCCGCCGAATATCCGGTGCCGGGGAATTCGGCAACCGGCGGGGGCGGGATTCACGCCAGCCCCCTGGCGATTCTCCGACCCGGCCGGTCTCTCTGTGGCCTCTGGAATGGCTGTTGTTGAACATCTCCCTCCGTGTTGATGTTGCGTGAGGATATTCCTTCCCCTGTATTAACGGCTATGTGGAGCAAAATAGCCTATTTTTGGATTCGTGAGAGGTGAACCACGTGATGTGCGACTCCTCAGCACATCCCCGTCGCCAGACGTCCATTACTGTTTATTAATAACCAGGACTGGACTGAAATCTGCCACAAATACGACTGGCCAGCTGTTATCTAATTCCTAAATTCCCACTTCAACATGCCCCCACCCTCTACACACACACACAAGACAGACAAACGCTGAAGGGGAGGAAAGGGGTGAAAACCACAAGTAAATGGAAAAGGGAGTCCTTGTTACAGATGGCGCCTTAATCCTCTTCAAACTTGGCTTCAGTGTGAGGTTTTACTGTAGGTTCATTCAGCTCTCTGCATTTTCAGGAGTGCAGCTCTCACAGGCTTTCTGGAGAGAGAGAGAGAGAGAGAGGGAGAGAAAGGGAGTCCTGGGGCGGGATTCTCCAACCCCCCCGCCGGGTCGGAGAATCGCGGGGGCTGGCGTGAATCCCGCCCCCGCCGGTTGCCGAAGTCTCCGGCACCGGATATTCGGCGGGGGCGGGAATCGCACCGCGCCAGTTGGCGGGCCCCCCCGATCGATTCTCCGGCCCGGATGGGCCGAAGTCCCGCCGATAAATTGCCTGTCCCGCCGGCGTAAATTAAATCACCTACCTTACCGGCGGGACAAGGCGGCGTGGGCGGGCTCCGGGGTCCTGGGGGGGGGGGGGGGCTGCGCTGGAACAGGTTGGCGAGGGGCGCGGAAAGTTCTGGAACACAGGTCTTCAGTACTGTTGCCGGGATACTGTCAGAGCCCACAGCCTTTGTTTTGGCCAGTTGGTCAATGGTTGGCGAAGCATGCTCTCTCTGTCCAGAGGTCATCAAGTCACATGTGGGCCAGAGTGGGCAAGGGTGACAGACTTCCCTCCCTTAAAGGGGCATCGGTGAACCAGGCAGGTGTATACGCCGATCGGCGGCAGTCACCCTCTGCGTCGGCTCATTAACTTCTAACTCCCGATGGTTCCAACATGGGGCACTGGCCAGGTTTCTATCCCAGTGGCACTACCGCCAGTCCCAACAGAGAGAGCTGGCGGTCGGTGTTAATGAATCGGTGATGGTGGAATAACAACATGGTTAATAACACCTATAGAATCCTTCTGCGCTGCCCGTCCCCTCAAGATGCGGAGAGTTCCGCACCTTTGGGGCGGCGCGATGCCGGACTGATTCGCGCCGTTTTTGGCGCCGGTCGGCGGACATCGCGCCGATTGCGGAGAATCCCGCCCGGGGAGTGGGGAGAATGTGGGACTCGCTCCCACGGAGAGTGGGGAGAATGTGGGACTCGCTCCCACGGGGAGTGGGGAGAATGTGGGACTCGCTCCCACAGGGAGTGTGGAGAATGTGTGACTCGCTCCCACAGGGAGTGGGGAGTATGTGGGACTCGTTCCCACGGGGAGTGGGGAGAATGTGGAACTCGCTCCCACGGGGAGTGGGGAGAATGTGGGACTCGCTCCCACGGGGAGTGGGGAGAATGTGCACCTCGCTCCCACGGGGAGTGGGGAGTATGTGGGACTCGCTCCCACAGGGAGTGGGGAGAATGTGGGACTCGCTCCCACAGGGAGTGGGGAGTGTGTGGGACTCGCTCCCACGGGGAGTGGGGAGAATGTGGAACTCGCTCCCACGGGGAGTGGGGAGAATGTGGGACTCGCTCCCACAGGGAGTGGGGAGTGTGTGGGACTCGCTCCCACGGGGAGTGGGGAGAATGTGGAACTCGCTCCCACAGGGAGTGGGGAGTATGTGGAACTCGCTCCCACGGGGAGTGGGGAGAATGTGGGACTCGCTCCCACAAGGAGTGGGGAGTATGTGGGCCTCACTCCCACAGGGAGTGGGGAGTGTGTGGGACTCGCTCCCACGGGGAGTGGGGAGAATGTGGAACTCGCTCCCACGGGGAGTGGGGAGAATGTGGGACTCGCTCCCACAAGGAGTGGGGAGAATGTGGAACTCGCTCCCACAGGGAGTGGGGAGAATGTGGGACTCGCTCCCACAAGGAGTGGGGAGTATGTGGGCCTCACTCCCACAGGGAGTGGGGAGTATGTGGGACTCGCTCCCACAGGGAGTGGGGAGTATGTGGGACTCGCTCCCACAGGGAGTGGGGAGAATGTGGGACTCGCTCCCACAAGGAGTGGGGAGAATGTGGAACTCGCTCCCACAGGGAGTGGGGAGAATGTGGGACTCGCTCCCACAAGGAGTGGGGAGTATGTGGGCCTCACTCCCACAGGGAGTGGGGAGTATGTGGGACTCGCTCCCACGGGGAGTGGGGAGAATGTGGGACTCGCTCCCACAAGGAGTGGGGAGAATGTGGAACTCGCTCCCACAGGGAGTGGGGAGAATGTGGGACTCGCTCCCACAAGGAGTGGGGAGTATGTGGGCCTCACTCCCACAGGGAGTGGGGAGTATGTGGGACTCGCTCCCACAGGGAGTGGGGAGTATGTGGGACTCGCTCCCACAGGGAGTGGGGAGTGTGTGGGACTCGCTCCCACGGGGAGTGGGGAGAATATGGGACTCGCTCCCACAGGGAGTGGGGATAAATAGAACACAAAACATTCCAGCGCAGTACAGGCCCTTCGGCCCTCGATGTTGGCCCGACCTGTGAAACCACTCTAAAGCCCATCTACACTATTCCCTTATCGTCCATATGTCTATCCAATGACCATTTGAATACCCTTAGTGTTGGCGAGTCCACTACTGTTGCAGGCAGGGCATTCCACACCCTTACTACTCTCTGAGTAAAGAACCTACCTCTGACATCTATCTCCCCTCAATTTAAAGCTATGTCCCCTCGTGCTAGACATCACCATCCGAGGAAAAAGGCTCTCACTGTCCACCCTATCCAATCCTCTGATCATCTTGTATGCTTCAATTAAGTCACCTCTTAACCTTCTTCTCTCTAACGAAAACAGCCTCAAGTACCTCAGCCTTTTCTCATAAGATCTTCCCTCCATACCAGGCAACATTCTGGTAAATCTCCTCCGCACCCTTTCCAATGCTTCCACATCCTTCCTATAATGCGGCGACCAGAATTGCACGCAATACTCCAAATGCGGCCGCACCAGAGTTTTGTACAGCTGCAACATGACCTCATGGCTCCGAAACTCGATCCCTCTACCAATAAAAGCTAACACACCGTACGCCTTCTTAACGACTCTCTCAACCTGGGTGGCAACTTTCAGGGATCTATGTACATGGACACCGAGATCTCTCTGCTCATCCACACTGCCAAGAATCTTACCATTAGCCCAGTACTCTGTCTTCCTGTTATTCCTTCCAAAATGAATCACCTCACACTTTTCTGCATTAAACTCCATTTGCCACCTCTCAGCCCAGCGCTGCAGCTTATCTATGTCCCTCTGTAACTTGTAACATCTTTCCGCACTGTCCACAACGCCACCGACTTTAGAGTCATCTGCAAATTTACTCACCCATCCTTCTACGCCCTCCTCCAGGTCATTTATAAAAATGACAAACAGCAGTGGCCCCAAAACAGATCCTTGTGGTACACCACTAGTAACTGGACTCCAGTCTGAACATTTCCCATCAACCACCACCCTTTGTCTTCTTCCAGCTAGCCAATTTCTGATCCAAACGGCTAAATCTCCCTGAATCCCATGCTTCCGTATTTTCTGCAGTAGCCTACCGTGGGGAACCTCATCAAACGCTTTACCCTCATCCACCTGTTTGGTCACCTTCTCAAAGAACTCCAATAAGGTTTGTGAGGCACGACCTACCCTTCACAAAACCGTGTTGACTATCTCTAATCAAATTATTCCTTTCCAGATGATTATACATCCTATCTCTTATAAACCTTTACAAGATTTTGCCCACAACAGAAGTAAGGCTCACTGGTCTATAGTTACCGGGGTTGTCTCTACTCCCCTTCTTGAACAAGGGGACAACATTTGCTATCCTCCAGTCTTCTGGCACTATTCCTGTAGACAATGATGACTTAAAGATCAAAGCCAAAGGCTCAGCAATCTCCTCCCTAGCTTCCCACAGAATCCTAGGATAAATCCCATCCGGCCCAGGGGACTTATCTATTTTCACACTTTCCAGAATTGTTAACACCTCCTCCTTATGAACCTCAAGCCCTTCTAGTCTAGTAGCCTGAATCTCAGTGTTCTCCTCAACAACATTGTCTTTTTTCTGTGTGAATACTGACGGAAAATATTCATTTAGCACCTCTCCTATCTCCTCGGACTCCAAGCACAACTTCCCACTACTGTCCTTGACTGGCCCTACTCTTACCCTAGTCATTCGTTTATTCCTGACATATCTATAGAAAGCTTTAGGGTTATCCTTGATCCTACCTGCCAAAGACTTCTCATGTCCCCTCCTGGCTCTTAGCTCTCTCTTTAGGTCCTTCCTAGCTAAGTTGTAACTCTCGAGCGCCCTAACTGAACCTTCATGTCTCATCTTTACATAAGCCTCCTTCTTCCTCTTGACAAGTGTTTCGACTGCTTTAGTAAACCACGGTTCCCTTGCTCGACCACTTCCTCCCTGCCTGACAGGTACATACTTATCAAGGACACGCAGTAGCTGTTCCTTGAACAAGCTCCACATTTCCATTGTGCCCATCCCCTGCAGTTTTTCTCTCCATCCGATGCATCCTAAATCTTGCCACATCGCATCATAATTGCCTTTCCCCAGCTATAACTCTTGCCCTGCGGTATATACCTATCCCTTTCCATCACTAAAGTGAACGTAATCGAATTGTGGTCACTATCACCAAAGTGCTCCCCTACCTCCAAATTCTAACACCTGTCCTGGTTCATTTCCCAGTACCAAATCCAATACTGCCTCGCCCCTCGTTGGCCTATCTACATACTGTGTCAGGAAACCCTCCTGCACACATTGGACAAAAATGGAACCTGCTCCCGCAGATGGGGGGGAAACTGGATAAAGGGGAGGGACAAAGGAATCGGAAAATATGAATTTGAGCAGAAACAGTCCATTCAGTCCTTTGAAGCAGCTCTTCCCTGAATCGAGCCTTTCGCAGATCTGTCACCTGTGCCCACATTCCCTCGCTTTGCCGACAGTGTCCATCAATCTCTCGATATCAGTTTGGAATGTAGGCGCAAGCTCACCTCCACATTTCACGGGAGGATTGTCATTTCTGTTCTCAGGATCTTTGAGGAGTGGTTACGGTTCCACGAAAAAAGCAACTATCCCACGGGGAGAATTCCCGAAGGTCATCGGGCAGAAGACATCATCGTTCCTTTCCTCCCACTGTGGAAAAACAAGGATCTGTTTACTACCTGTGAGGATTTCGGATATGATTACATCGACAAGGATTAAGAGAATCGGCAAGACGGCAACATTCCTCCTCGGACTCGGTCAGAATCTGCCTCAATTTCTTCTCTCTGAACTAGTCCCTCGATTACCAATTCACAGTCGCATCAACAGAGGGACGTCCCTCGCTAGTGCATGAAAGAGTCAGAATTCATATATTCAATTGGGACAGTGTCAAAGGAGCTTTTCTCTGTATCTAACCCCGTGCTGTACCTGTCCTGGGAGTGTTTGATGGGGACAGTGTAGAGGGAGCTTTACTCTGTATCTAACCCCGTGCTGTACCTGTCCTGGGAGTGTTTGATGGGGACAGTGTAGAGGGAGCTTTACTCTGTATCTAACCCCGTGCTGTATCTGTCCTGGGAGTGTTTGATGGGGACAGTGTAGAGGGAGTTTTACTCTGTATCTAACCCCGTGCTGTACCTGTCCTGGGAGTGTTTGATGGGGACAGTGTAGAGGGAGGTTTACTGTGTATCTAACCCCGTGCTGTACCTGTCCTGGGAGAGTTTGGTGGGGACAGTGTAGAGGGAGCTTTACTCTGTATCTAACCCCGTGCTGTACATGTCCTGGGAGTGTTTGGTGGGGACAGTGTAGAGGGAGCTTTACTCTGTATCTAACCCCGTGCTGTAACTGTCCTGGGAGAGTTTGATGGGGACAGTGTAGAGGGAGCTTTACTCTGTATCTAACCCCGTGCTGTGCCTGTCTTGGGAGTGTTTGAGGGGGACAGTGTAGAGGGAGCTTTACTCTGTATCTAATCCCGTGCTGTACCTGTCCTGGGAGTGTTTGATGGGGACAGTGTAGAGGGAGCTTTACTCTGTATCTAACCCCGTGCTGTACCTGTCCTGGGAGTATTTGATGGGGACAGTGTAGAGGGAGCTTTACTCTGTATCTAACCCCGTGCTGCACCTGTCCTGGGAGTGTATGATGGGGACAGTGTAGAGGGAGCTTTACTCTGTATCTAACCGCATGCTGCACCTGTCCTGGGTGTGTTTGATGGGAACAGTGTAGAGGGAGCTTTACTCCGTTTCTAACCCCGTGCTGTACCTGTCCTGGGAGTGTTTGATGGGGACAGTGTAGAGTGAGCTTTACTCTGTATCTAACCCCGTGCTGTACCTGTCCTGGGAGTGCTTGATGGGGACAGTGTAGAGGGAGCTTTACTCCGTATCTAACCACGTGCTGTACCTGTCCCGGGAGGGTTTGATGGGGACAGTGTAGAGGGAGCTTTACTCTGCATCTAACCCCGTGCTGTATTTGTCCTGGGAGTGTTTGATGGGGACAGTGTAGAGGGAGCTTTACTCTGTGTCTAACCCGTGCTGTACCTGTCCTGGGAGAGTTTGATGGGGACAGTGTAGAGGGAGCTTTACTCTGTGTCTAACCCCGTGCTGTACGTGTCCTGGGAGTGTTTAATGGGGACAGTGTAGAGGGAGCTTTACTCTGTATCTAACTCTGTGCTGTACCTGTCCTGGGAGTGTTTGATGGAGGAAGTGTAGAGGGAGCATTAATCTGTGACTAACCCCGTGCTGTACCTGTCCAGGGAATGTTTGATGGGGACAATGCAGAGGGAGCTTTACTCTGTATCTAACCCCATGCTGTACCTGTCCTGGGAGTGTTTGATGGGGACAGTTTAGAGGGAGCTTTACTCTGTATCTAACGCCATGCTGTACCTGTCCTGGGAGTGTTTGATGTGACAGTGTAGAGGGAGCTTTACTCTGTATCTAACCCCGTGCTGTACCTGTCCTGGGATTGTTTGATGGGGACGGTGTAGAGGGAGCTTTACTCTGTATCTAACCCCGTGTTGTACCTGTCCTGGGAGTGTTTGATGGGGACAGTGTAGAGAGAGTTTTACTCTGTATCTAACCCCGTGCTGTACCTGTCCTGGGAGTGATTGATGGGGACAGTGTAGAGGGAGCTTTACTCAGTATCTAACCACGTGCTGTACCTGTCCCGGGAGTGTTTGATGGGGACAGTGTAGAGGGAGCTTTACTCTGGATCTAACCCCGTGCTGTATCTGTCCTGGGAGTGTTTGATGGGGACAGTGTAGAGGGAGCTTTGCTCTGTGTCTAACCCGTGCTATACCTGTCCTGGGAGAGTTTGATGGGGACAGTGTAGAGGGAGCTTTACTCTGTGTCTAACCCCGTGCTGTACCTGTCCTGGGAATGTTTGATGGGGACAGTGCAGAGGGAGCTTTACTCTGTATCTAACCCCATGCTGTACCTGTCCTGGGAGTGTTTGATGGGGACAGTTTAGAGGGAATTTTACTCTGTATCTAACGCCATGCTGTACCTGTCGTGGGAATGTTTGATGGGGACAGTGTACAGGGAGCTTTACTCTGTATATAACCCCGTGCTGTACCTGTCGTGGGAATGTTTGATGGGGACAGTGTAGAGGGAGCTTTACTCTGTGTCTAACCCCGTGCTGTACCTGTCCTGGAAGTGTTTGATGGGGACAGTGTAGAGGGAGCTTTACTCTGTGTCTAACCCCGTGCTGTACCTGTCCTGGGAGTGTTTGATGGGGACAGTGTAGAGAGAGCTTTACTCTGTATCTAACCCCGTGCTGTACCTGTCCTGGGAGTGTTTGATGTGGACAGTGTAGAGGGAGCTTTACTTTGTATCTATCCCCGTGCTGTACCTGTCCTGGGAGTGTTTGATGGGGCAGTGCACAGGGAGATTTACTCTGGATCTAACCCCGTGCTGTATCTGTCCTGGGAGTGTTTGATGGGGACAGTGTAGAGGGAGCTTTACTCTGTGTCTAACCCGTGCTGTACCTGTCCTGGGAGAGTTTGATGGGGACAGTGTAGAGGGAACTTTACTCTGTATCTAACCCTGTGCTGTACCTGTCCTGGGAGTGTTTGATGGAGGAAGTGTAGAGGGAGCATTAATCTGTGACTAACCCCGTGCTGTACCTGTCCAGGGAATGTTTGATGGGGACAATGCAGAGGGAGCTTTACTCTGTATCTAACGCCATGCTGTACCTGTCCTGGGAGTGTTTGATGTGACAGTGTAGAGGGCGCTTTACTCTGTATCTAACCCCGTGCTGTACCTGTCCTGGGAGTGTTTGATGGGGACGGTGTAGAGGGAGCTTTACTCTATATCTAACCCAGTGCTCTACCTGTCCTGGGAGTGTTTGATGGGGACAGTGTAGAGAGAGTTTTACTCTGTATCTAACCCCGTGCTGTACCTGTCCTGGGAGTGATTGATGGGGACAGTGTAGAGGGAGCTTTACTCAGTATCTAACCACGTGCTGTACCTGTCCCGGGAGTGTTTGATGGGGACAGTGTAGAGGGAGCTTTACTCTGGATCTAACCCCGTGCTGTATCTGTCCTGGGAGTGTTTGATGGGGACAGTGTAGAGGGAGCTTTGCTCTGTGTCTAACCCGTGCTATACCTGTCCTGGGAGAGTTTGATGGGGACAGTGTAGAGGGAGCTTTACTCTGTGTCTAACCCCGTGCTGTACCTGTCCTGGGAATGTTTGATGGGGACAGTGCAGAGGGAGCTTTACTCTGTATCTAACCCCATGCTGTACCTGTCCTGGGAGTGTTTGATGGGGACAGTTTAGAGGGAGTTTTACTCTGTATCTAACGCCATGCTGTACCTGTCCGTTTGAGTGTTTGATGTGACAGTGTAGAGGGAGCTTTACTCTGTATCTAACCCCGTGCTGTTCTGTCCTGGAAGTGTTTGATGGGGACAGTGTAGAGGGAGCTTTACTCTGTATCTAACCCCGTGCTGTACGTGTCCTGGGAGTGTTTAATGGGGACAGTGTAGAGGGAGCTTTACTCTGTATCTAACCCTGTGCTGTACCTGTCCTGGGAGTGTTTGATGGAGGAAGTGTAGAGGGAGCTTTACTCTGTATCTAACCCCGTGCTGTACCTGTCCTGGGAGTGTTTGATGTGGACAGTGTAGAGGGAGCTTTACTTTGTATCTATCCCCGTGCTGTACCTGTGCTGGGAGTGTTTGATGGGGCAGTGCACAGGGAGCTTTACTCTGTATCTAACCCCGTGCTGTTTCTGTCCTGGGAGTGTTTGATGGGGACAGCGTAGAGGGAGCTTTACTCTGTGTCTAACCCGTGCTGTACCTGTCCTGGGAGAGTTTGATGGGGACAGTGTAGAGGGAGCTTTACTCTGTATCTAACCCCGTGCTGTACCTGTCCTGGGAGTGTTTGAATGGGACAGTGCACAGGGAGCTTTTCTCTGTTTCTAACCCCGTGTTGTACCTGTCCTGGGAGTGTTTGATGGCGACAGTGTAGAGGGAGCTGTACTCTGTGTCTAACCCGTGCTGTACCTGTCCTGGGAGAGTTTGATGGGGACAGTGTAGAGGGAGCTTTACTCTGTATCTAACCCTGTGCTGTACCTGTCCTGGGAGTGTTTGATGGAGGAAGTGTAGAGGGAGCATTAATCTGTGACTAACCCCGTGCTGTACCTGTCCAGGGAATGTTTGATGGGGACAATGCAGAGGGAGCTTTACTCTGTATCTAACCCCATGCTGTACCTGTCCTGGGAGTGTTTGATGGGGACAGTTTAGAGGGAGCTTTACTCTGTATCTAACGCCATGCTGTACCTGTCCTGGGAGTGTTTGATGTGACAGTGTAGAGGGCGCTTTACTCTGTATCTAACCCCGTGCTGTACCTGTCCTGGGAGTGTTTGATGGGGACGGTGTAGAGGGAGCTTTACTCTATATCTAACCCAGTGCTCTACCTGTCCTGGGAGTGTTTGATGTGGACATTGTAGAGGGAGCTTTACTTTGTATCTCACCCCGTGCTGTACCTGTCCTGGGTGTGTTTGATGGGGACAGTGCACAGGGAGCTTTTCTCTGTATCTAACCCCGTGTTGTACCTGTCCTGGGAGTGTTTGATGGGGCAGTGCACAGGGAGCTTTACTCTGTATCTAACCCCGTGCTGGACCTGTCCTGGGAGTGTTTGATGGGGACAGTGTAGAGGGAGCTTTACTCTGCATCTAACCCCGTGTTGTACCTGTTCTGGGAGTGTTTGATGGGGACAGTGTAGAGAGAGTTTTACTCTGTATCTAACCCCGTGCTGTACCTGTCCTGGGAGTGATTGATGGGGACAGTGTAGAGGGAGCTTTACTCAGTATCTAACCACGTGCTGTATCTGTCCCGGGAGTGTTTGATGGGGACAGTGTAGAGGGAGGTTTACTCTGGATCTAGCCCCGTGCTGTATCTGTCCTGGGAGTGTTTGATTGGGACAGTGTAGAGGGAGCTTTACTCTGTATCTAACGCAATGCTGTACCTGTCCTGGGACTGTTTGATGTGACAGTGTAGAGGGAGCTTTACTCTGTATCTAACCCCGTGCTGTACCTGTCCTGGGAGTGTTTGATGGGGACGGTGTAGAGGGAGCTTTACTCTATATCTAACCCAGTGCTCTACCTGTCCGGGGAGTGTTTGATGTGGACATTGTAGAGGGAGCTTTACTTTGTATCTCACCCCGTGCTGTACCTGTCCTGGGTGTGTTTGATGGGGACAGTGCACAGGGAGCTTTTCTCTGTATCTAACCCCGTGTTGTACCTGTCCTGGGAGTGTTTGATGGGGCAGTGCACAGGGAGCTTTACTCCGTATCAAACCCCGTGCTGGACCTGTCCTGGGAGTGTTTGATGGGGACAGTGTTGAGGGAGCTTTACTCTGTATCTAACCCCGTGTTGTACCTGTTCTGGGAGTGTTTTATGGGGACAGTGTAGAGAGAGTTTTACTCTGTATCTAACCCCGTGCTGTACCTGTCCTGGGAGTGATTGATGGGGACAGTGTAGAGGGAGCTTTACTCAGTATCTAACCACCTGCTGTACCTGTCCCGGGAGTGTTTGATGGGGACAGTGTAGAGGGAGCTTTACTCTGGATCTAACCCCGTGCTGTATCTGTCCTGGGAGTGTTTGATTGGGACAGTGTAGAGGGAGCTTTACTCTGTGTCTAACCCGTGCTATACCTGTCCTGGGAGAGTTTGATGGGGACAGTGTAGAGGGAGCTTTACTCTGTGTCTAACCCCGTGCTTTACCTGTCCTGGGAATGTTTGATGGGGACAGTGCAGAGGGAGCTTTACTCTGTATCTAACCCCATGCTGTACCTGTCCTGGGAGTGTTTGATGGGGACAGTTTAGAGGGAGCTTTACTCTGTATCTATCCCCGTGCTGTACCTTTCCCAGGAGTGTTTGATGGGGACAGTGTACAGGGAGCTTTACTCTGTATCTCACCACGTGCTGTACCTGTCATGGGAGTGCTTGATGGGGACAGTGTAGAGGGAGCTTTACTCTGTATCTAACCCCGTGCTGTACCTGTCCCGGGAGTGTTTGATGGGGACAGTCTTGAGTGAGCTTTACTCTGTATATAACCCCGTGCTGTATCTGTGCTTGGAGTGTTTGATGGGGACAGTGTAGAGGGAGCTTTACTCTGTATCTAACCCCGTGCTGTACCTGTCCTGGGAGTGTTTGATGGGTACAGTGTAGAGAGAGCTTTACTCTGTATCTAACCCCGTGCTGTACCTGTCCTGGGAGTGATTGATGGGGACAGTGTAGAGGGAGCTTTACTCAGTATCTAACCACGTGCTGTACCTGTCCCGGGAGTGTTTGATGGGGACAGTGTAGAGGGAGCTTTACTCTGGATCTAACCCCGTGCTGTATCTGTCCTGGGAGTGTTTGATTGGGACAGTGTAGAGGGAGCTTTACTCTGTATCTAACGCCATGCTGTACCTGTCCTGGGACTGTTTGATGTGACAGTGTAGAGGGAGCTTTACTCTGTATCTAACCCCGTGCTGTACCTGTCCTGGGAGTGTTTGATGGGGACGGTGTCGAGGGAGCTTTACTCTATATCTAACCCAGTGCTCTACCTGTCCGGGGAGTCTTTGATGTGGACATTGTAGAGGGAGCTTTACTTTGTATCTCACCCCGTGCTGTACCTGTCCTGGGTGTGTTTGATGGGGACAGGGCACAGGGAGCTTTTCTCTGTATCTAACCCCGTGTTGTACCTGTCCTGGGAGTGTTTGATGGGGCAGTGCACAGGGAGCTTTACTCTGTATCAAACCCCGTGCTGGACCTGTCCTGGGAGTGTTTGATGGGGACAGTGTAGAGGGAGCTTTACTCTGTATCTAACCCCGTGTTGTACCTGTTCTGGGAGTGTTTGATGGGGACAGTGTAGAGAGAGTTTTACTCTGTATCTAACCCCGTGCTGTACCTGTCCTGGGAGTGATTGATGGGGACAGTGTAGAGGGAGCTTTACTCAGTATCTAACCACCTGCTGTACCTGTCCCGGGAGTGTTTGATGGGGACAGTGTAGAGGGAGCTTTACTCTGTGTCTAACCCGTGCTATACCTGTCCTGGGAGAGTTTGATGGGGACAGTGTAGAGGGAGCTTTACTCTGTGTCTAACCCCGTGCTGTACCTGTCCTGGGAATGTTTGATGGGGACAGTGCAGAGGGAGCTTTACTCTGTATCTAACCCCATGCTGTACCTGTCCTGGGAGTGTTTGATGTGGACAGTGTAGAGGGAACTTTACTTTGTACCTATCCCCGTGCTGTACCTGTCCTGGGAGTGTTTGATGGGGCAGTGCACAGGGAGCTTTACTCTGTATCTAACCCCGTGCTGTTTCTGTCCTGGGAGTGTTTGATGGGGACAGCGTAGAGGGAGCTTTACTCTGTGTCTAACCCGTGCTGTACCTGTCCTGGGAGAGTTTGATGGGGACAGTGTAGAGGGAGCTTTACTCTGTATCTAACCCCGTGCTGTACCTGTCCTGGGAGTGTTTGAATGGGACAGTGCACAGGGAGCTTTTCTCTGTATCTAACCCCGTGTTGTACCTGTCCTGGGAGTGTTTGATGGCGACAGTGCAGAGGGAGCTTTACTCTGTATCTAACCCCGTGTTGTACCTGTCCTGGGAGTGTTTGATGGGGACAGTGTAGAGAGAGATTTACTCTGTATCTAACCCCGTGCTGTACCTGTCCTGGGAGTGTTTGATGGGGACAGTGTAGAGTTAGTTTTACTCTGTATCTAACCCCGTGTTGTACCTGTCCTGGGAGTGTTTAATGGGGACAGTGTAGAGAGAGTTTTACTCTGTATCTAACCCCGTGCTGTACCTGTCCTGGGAGTGTACGATGGGGACAGTGTAGAGGGAGCTTTACTCTGTATCTAATCCCGTGCTGTACCTGTCCTGGGAGTGTTTGATGTGGACAGTGTAGAGAGAGTTTTACTCTGTATCTAACCCCGTGCTGTACCTGTCCTGGGAGTGATTGATGGGGACAGTGTAGTGGGAGCTTTACTCAGTATCTAACCACGTGCTGTACCTGTCCCGGGAGTGTTTGATGTGGACATTGTAGAGGGAGCTTTACTTTGTATCTAACCCCGTGCTGTACCTGTCGTGGGAGTGATTGATGGGGACAGTGTACAGGGAGCTTTACTCTGTACCTAACCCCATGCTGTTCCTGTCCTGGGAGTGTTTGATGAAGACAGTGTAAAGGGAGCTTTACTCCATTTCGAACCCCGTGCTGTACCTGTCCTGGGAGTGTTTGATGGGGACAGTGTAGAGGGAGCTTTACTCTGTATCTAACCCCGTGTTGTACCTGTCCTGGGAGTGCTTGATGGGGACAGTGTAGAGGGAGCTTTACTCAGTATCTAACCACGTGCTGTACCTGTCCCGGGAGTGTTTGATGGGGACAGTGTAGAGGGAGCTTTACTCAGTATCTAACCACGTGCTGTACCTGTCCCGGGAGTGTTTGATGTGGACATTGTAGAGGGAGCTTTACTTTGTATCTAACCCCGTGCTGTACCTGTCGTGGGAGTGATTGATGGGGACAGTGTAGAGAGAGATTTACTCTGTATCTAACCCCGTGCTGTTCCTGTCCTGGGAGTGTTTGATGAAGACAGTGAAAAGGGAGCTTTACTCCATTTCTAACCCCGTGCTGTACCTGTCCTGGGAGTGTTTGATGGGGACAGTGTAGAGGGAGTTTTACTCTGTATCTAACCCCGTGTTGTACCTGTCCTGGGAGTGATTGATGGGGACAGTGTAGAGGGAGCTTTACTCAGTATCTAACCACGTGCTGTACCTGTCCCGGGAGTGTTTGATGGGGACAGTGTAGAGGGAGCTTTACTCTGTATCTAACCACGTGCTGTACCTGTCCTGGGAGTGTTTGATGGGGACAGTGTAGAGGGAGCTTTACTCTGTATCTAACTCCGTGCTGTACTTGTCCTGGGAGTGTTTGATGGGGACAGTGTAGAGAGAGATTTACTCTGTATCTAACCCCGTGCTGTACCTGTCCTGGGAGTGATTGATGGGGACAGTGTAGAGGGAGCTTTACTCAGTATCTAACCACCTGCTGTACCTGTCCCGGGAGTGTTTGATGGGGACAGTGTAGAGGGAGCTTTACTCTGGATCTAACCCCGTGCTGTATCTGTCCTGGGAGTGTTTGATTGGGACAGTGTAGATGGAGCTTTACTCTGTGTCTAACCCGTGCGATACCTGTCCTGGGAGAGTTTGATGGGGACAGTGTAGAGGGAGCTTTACTCTGTGTCTAACCCCGTGCTGTACCTGTCCTGGGAATGTTTGATGGGGACAGTGCAGAGGGAGCTTTACTCTGTATCTCACCACGTGCTGTACCTGTCATGGGAGTGCTTGATGGGGACAGTGTAGAGGGAGCTTTACTCTGTATCTAACCCCATGCTGTACCTGTCCCGGGAGTGTTTGATGGGGACAGTGTTGAGTGAGCTTTACTCTGTATCTAACCCCGTGCTGTATCTGTGCTTGGAGTGTTTGATGGGGACAGTGTAGAGGGAGCTTTACTCTGTATCTAACCCCGTGCTGTACCTGTCCTGGGAGTGTTTGATGGGGACAGTGTAGAGAGAGCTTTACTCTGTATCTAACCCCGTGCTGTACCTGTCCTTCGGAGTGTTTGATGTGGACAGTGTAGAGGGAACTTTACTTTGTATCTATCCCCGGGCTGTACCTGTCCTGGGAGTGTTTGATGGGGCAGTGCACAGGGAGCTTTACTCTGTATCTAACCCCGTGCTGTTTCTGTCCTGGGAGTGTTTGATGGGGACAGCGTAGAGGGAGCTTTACTCTGTGTCTAACCCGTGCTGTACCTGTCCTGGGAGAGTTTGATGGGGACAGTGTAGAGGGAGCTTTACTCTGTATCTAACCCCGTGCTGTACCTGTCCTGGGAGTGTTTGAATGGGACAGTGCACAGGGAGCTTTTCTCTGTATCTAACCCCGTGTTGTACCTGTCCTGGGAGTGTTTGATGGCGACAGTGCAGAGGGAGCTTTACTCTGTATCTAACCCCGTGTTGTACCTGTCCTGGGAGTGTTTGATGGGGACAGTGTAGAGAGAGATTTACTCTGTATCTAACCCCGTGCTGTACCTGTCCTGGGAGTGTTTGATGGGGACAGTGTAGAGTTAGTTTTACTCTGTATCTAACCCCGTGTTGTACCTGTCCTGGGAGTGTTTGATGGGGACAGTGTAGAGAGAGTTTTACTCTGTATCTAACCCCGTGCTGTACCTGTCCTGGGAGTGTACGATGGGGACAGTGTAGAGGGAGCTTTACTCTGTATCTAATCCCGTGCTGTACCTGTCCTGGGAGTGTTTGATGTGGACAGTGTAGAGAAAGTTTTACTCTGTATCTAACGCCGTGCTGTACCTGTCCTGGGAGTGATTGATGGGGACAGTGTAGTGGGAGCTTTACTCAGTATCTAACCACGTGCTGTACCTGTCCCGGGAGTGTTTGATGTGGACATTGTAGAGGGAGCTTTACTTTGTATCTAACCCCGTGCTGTACCTGTCGTGGGAGTGATTGATGGGGACAGTGTACAGGGAGCTTTACTCTGTACCTAACCCCATGCTGTTCCTGTCCTGGGAGTGTTTGATGAAGACAGTGTAAAGGGAGCTTTACTCCATTTCGAACCCCGTGCTGTACCTGTCCTGGGAGTGTTTGATGGGGACAGTGTAGAGGGAGCTTTACTCTGTATCTAGCCCCGTGTTGTACCTGTCCTGGGAGTGCTTGATGGGGACAGTGTAGAGGGAGCTTTACTCAGTATCTAACCACGTGCTGTACCTGTCCCGGGAGTGTTTGATGGGGACAGTGTAGAGGGAGCTTTACTCAGTATCTAACCACGTGCTGTACCTGTCCCGGGAGTGTTTGATGTGGACATTGTAGAGGGAGCTTTACTTTGTATCTAACCCCGTGCTGTACCTGTCGTGGGAGTGATTGATGGGGACAGTGTACAGGGAGCTTTACTCTGTACCTAACCCCATGCTGTTCCTGTCCTGGGAGTGTTTGATGAAGACAGTGTAAAGGGAGCTTTACTCCATTTCTAACCCCGTGCTGTACCTGTCCTGGGAGTGTTTGATGGGGACAGTGTAGAGGGAGTTTTACTCTGTATCTAACCCCGTGTTGTACCTGTCCTGGGAGTGATTGATGGGGACAGTGTAGAGGGAGCTTTACTCAGTATCTAACCACGTGCTGTACCTGTCCCGGGAGTGTTTGATGGGGACAGTGTAGAGGGAGCTTTACTCTGTATCTAACCACGTGCTGTACCTGTCCTGGGAGTGTTTGATGGGGACAGTGTAGAGGGAGCTTTACTCTGTATCTAACTCCGTGCTGTACTTGTCCTGGGAGTGTTTGATGGGGACAGTGTAGAGAGAGATTTACTCTGTATCTAACCCCGTGCTGTACCTGTCCTGGGAGTGTTTGATGTGGACAGTGTAGTGGGAGCTTTACTTTGTATCTATCCCCATGCTGTACCTGTCCTGGGAGTGTTTGATGGGGCAGTGCACAGGGAGCTTTACTCTGTATCTAACCCCGTGCTGTTTCTGTCCTGGGAGTGTTTGATGGGGACAGCGTAGAGGGAGCTTTACTCTGTGTCTAACCCGTTCTGTACCTGTCCTGGGAGAGTTTGATGGGGACAGTGTAGAGGGAGCTTTACTCTGTATCTAACCCCGTGCTGTACCTGTCCTGGGAGTGTTTGAATGGGACAGTGCACAGGGAGCTTTTCTCTGTATCTAACCCCATGTTGTACCTGTCCTGGGAGTGTTTGATGGCGACAGTGCAGAGGGAGCTTTACTCTGTATCTAACCCCGTGCTGTACCTCTCCTGGGAGTGTTTGATGGGGACAGTGTAGAGAGAGATTTACTCTGTATCTAACCCCGTGCTCTACCTGTCCTGGGAGTGTTTGATGGGGACAGTGTAGAGTGAGCTTTACTCTGTATCTAACCCCGTGCTGTACCTGTCCTGGGAGTGGTTGATGGGGACAGTGTAGAGGGAGCTTTACTCTGTGTCTAACCCCGTGCTGTACCTGTCTTGGGAGTGTTTGATGGAGGAAGTGTAGAGCGAGCATTACTCTGTATCTTACCCCGTGCTGTGCCTGTCCTGGGAATGTTTGATGGGGACAGTGCAGAGGGAGCTTTACTCTGTATCTAACCCCATGCTGTACCTGTCCTGGGAGTGTTTGATGGGGACAGTTTAGAGGGAGCTTTACTCTGTATCTAACGCCATGCTGTATCTGTCCTGGGAGTGTTTGATGTGACAGTGTAGAGGGAGCTTTTCTCTGTATCTAACCCCGTTCTGTACCTGTCCTGGGAGTGTTTGATGGGGACAGTGTAGAGGGAGCTTTGCTCTATATCTAACCCAGTGCTGTACCTGTCCTGGGAGTGTTTGATGTGGACATTGTAGAGGGAGCTTTACTTTGTATCTAACGCCGTGCTGTACCTGTCCTGGGAGTGTTTGATGGGGACAGTGTAGATGGACCTTTACTCTGTATCTAATCCGTGTTGTACCTGTCCTGGGAGTGTTTGATGGGGCAGTGCACAGGGAGCTTTACTCTGTATCTAACCCCGTGCTGTACCTGTCCTGGGTGTGTTCGATGGGGACAGTGTAGAGGGAGCTTTACTCCGTTTCTAACCCCGTGCTGTACCTCTCCTGGGAGTGTTTGATGGGGACAGTGTAGAGGGAGCTTTACTCGGTTTCTAACCCCGTGCTGTACCTGTCCTGGGAGTGTTTGATGGGGACAGTGTAGAGAGAGTTTTACTCTGTATCTAACCCCGTGCTGTACCTGTCCTGGGAGTGATAGATGGGGACAGTGTAGAGGGAGCTTTGCTCAGTATCTAACCCTGTGCTGTACCTGTCCCGGGAGTGTTTGATGGGGACAGTGTACAGGGAGCTTTACTCTGGATCTAACCCCATGCTGTACCTGTTCAGGGAGTGTTTGATGGGGACAGTGTAGAGGGAGCTTTACTCTGTGTCTAACCCGTGCTGTACCTGTCCTGGGAGAGTTTGATGGCGACAGTGTAGAGGGAGCTTTACTCTGTGTCTAACCCCGTGCTGTACCTGTCCTGGGAGTGTTTGATGGGGACAGTGTAGAGGGAGCTTTACTCTGTATCTAACCCCGTGCTGTACCTGTCCTGGGAGTGTTTGATGGGGACAGTTTAGAGGGAACTTTACTCTGTATCTACCGCCATGCTGTACCTGTCCTGGGAGTGTTTAATGTGACAGTGTAGAGGGAGCTTTACTCTGTATCTAATCCCGTGCTCTACCTGTCGTGGGAGTATTTGATGGGGACAGTGTACAGGGAGCTTTACTCTGTATCTAACCCCGTGCTGTTCCTGTCCTGGGAGTGTTTGATGGGGGAAGTGTAGAGGGAACTTTACTCTTTATCTAACCCCGTGCTGTACCTGTCCTGGGAGTGTTTGATGGGGACAGTGTAGAGGGAGCTTTACTCTGTATCTAACCCCATGCTGTACCTGTCCTGGGAGTGTTTGATAGGGTCAGTGTAGAGGGAGCTTTACTCTGTATCTAACCACGTGCTGTACCTGTCCTGGGAGTGCTTGATGGGGACAGTGTAGAGGGATCTTTACTCTGTATCTAAGCCCGTGCTGTACCTGTCCTGGGAGTGTTTGATGGGGACAGTGTAGAGGGAGCTTTACTCTGTATCTAACCCCGTGCTGTACCTTTCCCGGAAGTGTTTGATGGGGACAGTGTTGAGGGAGCTTTACTCTGTATCTAACCCCGTGCTGTATCTGTGCTGGGAGTGTTTGATGGGGACAGTGTAGAGGGAGCTTTACTCTGTATCTAACCCCGTGCTGTACTTGTCCTGGGAGTGTTTGATGTGGACAGTGTAGAGGGAGCTTTACTCTGTATCTAACCCCGTGCTGTACCTGTCCTGGGAGTGTTTGATGGGGACAGTGCAGAGTGAGCTTTACTCTGTATCTAACCCCGTGCTGTTTCTGTCCTGGGAGTGTTTGATGGGGACAGCGTAGAGGGAGCTTTACTCTGTGTCTAACCCGTACTGTACCTGTCCTGGGAGAGATTGATGGGGACAGTGTAGAGGGAGTTTTACTCTGTATCTAACCCCGTGCTGTACCTGTCCTGGGAGTGTTTGAATGGGAAAGTGCCCAGGGAGCTTTTCTCTGTATCTAACCCCGTGTTGTACCTGTCCTGGGAGTGTTTGATGGCGACAGTGCAGAGGGAGCTTTACTCTGTATCTAACCCCGTGCTGTACCTGTCCTGGGAGTGTTTGATGGGGACAGTGTAGAGAGAGCTTTACTCTGTATCTAACCCCGTGCTGTACCTGTCCTGGGAGTGTTTGATGGGGATAGTGCAGAGTGAGCTTTACTCTGTATCTAACCCCGTGTTGTACCTGTCCTGGGAGTGTTTGCTGGGGACAGTGTAGAGAGAGTTTTACTCTGTATCTAACCCCGTGCTGTACCTGTCCTGGGAGTGTTTGATGGGGACAGTGTAGAGGGAGCTTTACTCTGTATCTTACCCCGTGCTGTACCTGTCCTGGGAGTGTTTGATGGGGACAGTGTAGAGGGAGCTTTACTCAGTATCTAACCACGTGCTGTACCTGTCCCGGGAGTCTTTGATGGGGGCAGTGTAGAGGGAGCTTTACTCTGTATCTAACCCCGTGCTGTACCTGTCCTGGGAGTGTTTGATGGGGACAGTGTAGAGGGAGCCTTACTTTGTATCTAACCCCGTGCTGTACCTGTCCGGGGAGTGTTTGATGGGGACAGTGTAGAGGGAGCTTTACTCTGTGTCTAACCCGTGCTGTACCTGTCCTGGGAGAGTTTGATGGGGACAGTGTAGAGGGAGCTTTACTCTGTGTCTCACCCCGTGCTGTAACTGTCCTGGGAGTGTTTGATAGGGGCAGTGTAGAGGGAGCTTTACTCTGTGTCTCACCCCGTGCTGTAACTGTCCTGGGAGTGTTTGATGGGGACAGTGTAGAGAGAGCTTTACTCTGTATCTAACCCCATGCTGTACCTGTCCTCGGAGTGCTTGATGGGGACAGTTTAGAGGGAGCATTACTCTGTATCTAACGCCATGCTGTACCTGTCCTGGGTGTGTTTGATGGGGACAGTGCACAGGGAGCTTTTCTCTGTATCTAACCCCGTGTTGTACCTATCCTGGTAGTGTTTGATGGGGCAGTGCACAGGGAGCTTTCCTCTGTATCTAACCCCGTGCTGTACCTGTCCTGGGAGTGATTGATGGGGACAGTGTAGAGGGAGCTTTACTCTGTATCTAACCTCGTGCTGTACTTGTCCTGGGAGTGTTTGATGTGGACAGTGTAGAGGGAGCTTTACTTTGTATCTATCCCCGTGCTGTACCTGTCCTGGGAGTGTTTGATGGGGCAGTGCACAGGGAGCTTTACTCTGTGTCTAACCCGTGCTGTACCTGTCCTGGGAGAATTTGATGGGGACAGTGTAGAGGGAGCTTTACTCTGTATCTAACCCCGTGCTGTACCTGTCCTGGGAGTGTTTGAATGGGAAAGTGCCCAGGGAGCTTTTCTCTGTATCTAACCCCGTGTTGTACCTGTCCTGGGAGTGTTTGATGGCGACAGTGCAGAGGGAGCTTTACTCTGTATCTAACCCCGTGCTGTACCTGTCCTGGGAGTGTTTGATGGGGACAGTGTAGAGAGAGCTTTACTCTGTATCTAACCCCGTGCTGTACCTGTGCTTGGAGTGTTTGATGGGGACAGTGTAGAGTGAGCTTTACTCTGTATCTAACCCCGTGTTGTACCTGTCCTGGGAGTGTTTGATGGGGACAGTGTAGAGAGAGTTTTACTCTGTATCTAATCCCGTGCTATACCTGTCCTGGGAGTGTTTGATGGGGACAGTGTAGAGGGAGCTTTACTCTGTATCTTACCCCGTGCTGTACCTGTCCTGGGAGTGTTTGATGGGGACAGTGTAGAGGGAGCTTTACTCTGTATCTTACCCCATGCTGTACCTGTCCTGGGAGTGTTTGATGGGGACAGTGTAGAGGGAGCTTTACTCTGTATCTAATCCAGTGCTGTACTTGTCCTGGGAGTGTTTGATGTGGACAGTGTAGAGGGAGCTTTAGTTTGTATCTATCCCCGTGCTGTACCTGTCCTGGGAGTGTTTGATGGGGCAGTGCGCAGGGAGCTTTACTCTGTATCTAACCCCGTGCTGTTTCTGTCCTGGGAGTGTTTGATGGGGACAGCGTAGAGGGAGCTTTACTCTGAGTCTAACCCGTGCTGTCCCTGTCCTGGGAGAGTTTGAAGGGGACAGTGTAGAGGGAGCTTTACTCTGTATCTTACCCCGTGCTGTACCTGTCCTGGGAGAGTTTGTTGGGGACAGTGTAGAGGGAGCTTTACCCTGTGTCTAACCCCGTGCTGTAACTGTCCTGGGAGTGTTTGATAGGGACAGTGTAGAGGGAGCTTTACTCTGTATCTAACCCTGTGCTGTACCTGTCCTGGGAGTGCTTGATGGGGACAGTTTAGAGGGAGCTTTACTCTGTATCTAACGCCATGCTGTACCTGTCCTGGGTGTGTTTGATGGGGACAGTGCACAGGGAGCTTTTCTCTGTATCTAACCCCGTGTTGTACCTGTCCTGGGATTGTTTGATGGGGCAGTGCACAGGGAGCTTTACTCCGTTTCTAACCCCGTGCTGTACCTGTCCTGGGAGTGTTTGATGGGGACATTGTAGAGGGAGCTTTACTCCGTTTCTAACCCCGTGCTGTACCTGTCCTGGGAGTGTTTGATGGGGACAGTGTAGAGGGAGCTTTACTCTGTATCTAACCCCGTGTTGTACCTGTCCTGGGAGTGTTTGATGGGGACAGTGTAGAGAGAGTTTTACTCTGTATCTAGCCCCGTGCTGTACCTGTCCTGGGAGTGTTTGATGGGGACAGTGTAGAGGGAGCTTTACTCTGTATCTAACCCCGTGCTGTACCTCTCCTGGGAGTGATTGATGGGGACAGTGTAGAGGGAGCTTTACTCAGTATCTAACCACGTGCTGTACCTGTCCCGGGAGTGTTTGATGGGGACAGTGTAGAGGGAGCTTTACTCCGTTTCTAACCCCGTGCTGTACCTGTCCTGGGAGTGTTTGATGGGGACAGTGTAGAGGGAGCTTTACTCTGTATCTAACCCCGTGTTGTACCTGTCCTGGGAGTGTTTGATGGGGACAGTGTAGAGAGAGTTTTACTCTGTATCTAGCCCCGTGCTGTACCTGTCCTGGGAGTGTTTGATGGGGACAGTGTAGAGCGAGCTTTACTCTGTATCTAACCCCGTGCTGTACCTCTCCTGGGAGTGATTGATGGGGACAGTGTAGAGGGAGCTTTACTCTGTATCTAACCACGTGCTGTACCTGTCCTGGGAGTGCTTGATGGGGACAGTGTAGAGGGATCTTTACTCTGTATCTAACCCCGTGCTGTACCTGTCCTGGGAGTGTTTGATGGGGACAGTGTAGAGGGAGCTTTACTCTGTATCTAACCCCGTGCTGTACCTTTCCCGGAAGTGTTTGATGGGGACAGTGTTGAGGGAGCTTTACTCTGTATCTAACCCCGTGCTGTATCTGTGCTGGGAGTGTTTGATGGGGACAGTGTAGAGGGAGCTTTACTCTGTATCTAACCCCGTGCTGTACTTGTCCTGGGAGTGTTTGATGTGGACAGTGTAGAGGGAGCTTTACTCTGTATCTAACCCCGTGCTGTACCTGTCCTGGGAGTGTTTGATGGGGACAGTGCAGAGTGAGCTTTACTCTGTATCTAACCCCATGCTGTTTCTGTCCTGGGAGTGTTTGATGGGGACAGCGTAGAGGGAGCTTTACTCTGTGTCTAACCCGTACTGTACCTGTCCTGGGAGAGATTGATGGGGACAGTGTAGAGGGAGTTTTACTCTGTATCTAACCCCGTGCTGTACCTGTCCTGGGAGTGTTTGAATGGGAAAGTGCCCAGGGAGCTTTTCTCTGTATCTAACCCCGTGTTGTACCTGTCCTGGGAGTGTTTGATGGCGACAGTGCAGAGGGAGCTTTACTCTGTATCTAACCCCGTGCTGTACCTGTCCTGGGAGTGTTTGATGGGGACAGTGTAGAGAGAGCTTTACTCTGTATCTAACCCCGTGCTGTACCTGTCCTCGGAGTGTTTGATGGGGATAGTGCAGAGTGAGCTTTACTCTGTATCTAACCCCGTGTTGTACCTGTCCTGGGAGTGTTTGCTGGGGACAGTGTAGAGAGAGTTTTACTCTGTATCTAACCCCGTGCTGTACCTGTCCTGGGAGTGTTTGATGGGGACAGTGTAGAGGGAGCTTTACTCTGTATCTTACCCCGTGCTGTACCTGTCCTGGGAGTGTTTGATGGGGACAGTGTAGAGGGAGCTTTACTCAGTATCTAACCACGTGCTGTACCTGTCCCGGGAGTCTTTGATGGGGGCAGTGTAGAGGGAGCTTTACTCTGTATCTAACCCCGTGCTGTACCTGTCCTGGGAGTGTTTGATGGGGACAGTGTTGAGGGAGCCTTACTTTGTATCTAACCCCGTGCTGTACCTGTCCGGGGAGTGTTTGATGGGGACAGTGTAGAGGGAGCTTTACTCTGTGTCTAACCCGTGCTGTACCTGTCCTGGGAGAGTTTGATGGGGACAGTGTAGAGGGAGCTTTACTCTGTGTCTCACCCCGTGCTGTAACTGTCCTGGGAGTGTTTGATAGGGGCAGTGTAGAGGGAGCTTTACTCTGTGTCTCACCCCGTGCTGTAACTGTCCTGGGAGTGTTTGATGGGGACAGTGTAGAGAGAGCTTTACTCTGTATCTAACCCCATGCTGTACCTGTCCTCGGAGTGCTTGATGGGGACAGTTTAGAGGGAGCATTACTCTGTATCTAACGCCATGCTGTACCTGTCCTGGGTGTGTTTGATGGGGACAGTGCACAGGGAGCTTTTCTCTGTATCTAACGCCGTGTTGTACCTATCCTGGTAGTGTTTGATGGGGCAGTGCACAGGGAGCTTTCCTCTGTATCTAACCCCGTGCTGTACCTGTCCTGGGAGTGATTGATGGGGACAGTGTAGAGGGAGCTTTACTCTGTATCTAACCTCGTGCTGTACTTGTCCTGGGAGTGTTTGATGTGGACAGTGTAGAGGGAGCTTTACTTTGTATCTATCCCCGTGCTGTACCTGTCCTGGGAGTGTTTGATGGGGCAGTGCACAGGGAGCTTTACTCTGTGTCTAACCCGTGCTGTACCTGTCCTGGGAGAATTTGATGGGGACAGTGTAGAGGGAGCTTTACTCTGTATCTAACCCCGTGCTGTACCTGTCCTGGGAGTGTTTGAATGGGAAAGTGCCCAGGGAGCTTTTCTCTGTATCTAACCCCGTGTTGTACCTGTCCTGGGAGTGTTTGATGGCGACAGTGCAGAGGGAGCTTTACTCTGTATCTAACCCCGTGCTGTACCTGTCCTGGGAGTGTTTGATGGGGACAGTGTAGAGAGAGCTTTACTCTGTATCTAACCCCGTGCTGTACCTGTCCTTGGAGTGTTTGATGGGGACAGTGTAGAGTGAGCTTTACCCTGTATCTAACCCCGTGTTGTACCTGTCCTGGGAGTGTTTGATGGGGACAGTGTAGAGAGAGTTTTACTCTGTATCTAATCCCGTGCTATACCTGTCCTGGGAGTGTTTGATGGGGACAGTGTAGAGGGAGCTTTACTCTGTATCTTACCCCGTGCTGTACCTGTCCTGGGAGTGTTTGATGGGGACAGTGTAGAGGGAGCTTTACTCTGTATCTTACCCCGTGCTGTACCTGTCCTGGGAGTGTTTGATGGGGACAGTGTAGAGGGAGCTTTACTCTGTATCTAATCCAGTGCTGTACTTGTCCTGGGAGTGTTTGATGTGGACAGTGTAGAGGGAGCTTTAGTTTGTATCTATCCCCGTGCTGTACCTGTCCTGGGAGTGTTTGATGGGGCAGTGCGCAGGGAGCTTTACTCTGTATCTAAACCCGTGCTGTTTCTGTCCTGGGAGTGTTTGATGGGGACAGCGTAGAGGGAGCTTTACTCTGAGTCTAACCCGTGCTGTCCCTGTCCTGGGAGAGTTTGAAGGGGACAGTGTAGAGGGAGCTTTACTCTGTATCTAACCCCGTGCTGTACCTGTCCTGGGAGAGTTTGTTGGGGACAGTGTAGAGGGAGCTTTACTCTGTGTCTAACCCCGTGCTGTAACTGTCCTGGGAGTGTTTGATAGGGACAGTGTAGAGGGAGCTTTACTCTGTATCTAACCCTGTGCTGTACCTGTCCTGGGAGTGCTTGATGGGGACAGTTTAGAGGGAGCTTTACTCTGTATCTAACGCCATGCTGTACCTGTCCTGGGTGTGTTTGATGGGGACAGTGCACAGGGAGCTTTTCTCTGTATCTAACCCCGTGTTGTACCTGTCCTGGGATTGTTTGATGGGGCAGTGCACAGGGAGCTTTACTCCGTTTCTAACCCCGTGCTGTACCTGTCCTGGGAGTGTTTGATGGGGACATTGTAGAGGGAGCTTTACTCCGTTTCTAACCCCGTGCTGTACCTGTCCTGGGAGTGTTTGATGGGGACAGTGTAGAGGGAGCTTTACTCTGTATCTAACCCCGTGTTGTACCTGTCCTGGGAGTGTTTGATGGGGACAGTGTAGAGAGAGTTTTACTCTGTATCTAGCCCCGTGCTGTACCTGTCCTGGGAGTGTTTGATGGGGACAGTGTAGAGGGAGCTTTACTCTGTATCTAACCCCGTGCTGTACCTCTCCTGGGAGTGATTGATGGGGACAGTGTAGAGGGAGCTTTACTCAGTATCTAACCACGTGCTGTACCTGTCCCGGGAGTGTTTGATGGGGACAGTGTAGAGGGAGCTTTACTCCGTTTCTAACCCCGTGCTGTACCTGTCCTGGGAGTGTTTGATGGGGACAGTGTAGAGGGAGCTTTACTCTGTATCTAACCCCGTGTTGTACCTGTCCTGGGAGTGTTTGATGGGGACAGTGTAGAGAGAGTTTTACTCTGTATCTAGCCCCGTGCTGTACCTGTCCTGGGAGTGTTTGATGGGGACAGTGTAGAGCGAGCTTTACTCTGTATCTAACCCCGTGCTGTACCTCTCCTGGGAGTGATTGATGGGGACAGTGTAGAGGGAGCTTTACTCAGTATCTAACCACGTGCTGTACCTGTCCCGGGAGTGTTTGATGGGGACAGTGTAGAGGGAGCTTTACTCTGGATCTAACCCCGTGCTGTATCTGTCCTGGGAGTGTTTGATGGGGACAGTGTAGAGGGAGCTTTACTCTGTGTCTAACCCGTGCTGTACCTGTCCTGGGAGAGTTTGATGGGGACAGTGTAGAGGGAGTTTTACTCTGTGTCTAACCCCGTGCTGTACCTGTCCTGGGAGTGTTTGATGGGGACAGTGTTGAGGGAGCTTTACTCTGTATCTAACCCTGTGCTGTACCTGTCCTGGGAGTGTTTGATGGAGGAAGTGTAGAGGGAGCTTTAATCTGTGTCTAACCCCGTGCTGTACCTGTCCTGGGAATGTTTGATGGGGAGAGTGCAGAGGGAGCTTTACTCTGTATATAACCCCATGCTGTACCTGTCCTGGGAGTGCTTGATGGGGAGAGTGTAGAGAGAGATTTACTCTGTATCTAACCCCGTGCTGTACCTGTCCTGGGAGTGTTTGATGAAGACAGTGTAAAGGGAGCTTTACTCCATTTCTAACCCCGTGCTGTAGCTGTCCTGGGAGTGTTTGATGGGGACAGTGTGGAGGGAGCTTTACTCTGTATCTAACCCCGTGTTGTACCTGTCCTGGGAGTGCTTGATGGGGACAGTGTAGAGAGAGTTTTACTCTGTATCTAACCCCGTGCTGTACCTGTCCTGGGAGTGATTGATGGGGACAGTGTAGAGGGAGCTTTACTCAGTATCTAACCACGTGCTGTACCTGTCCCGGGAGTGTTTGATGGGGACAGTGTAGAGAGAGCTTTACTCTGTATCTAACCACGTGCTGTACCTGTCCTGGGAGTGTTTGATGGGGACAGTGTAGAGGGAGCTTTACTCTGTATCTAACTCCGTGCTGTACTTGTCCTGGGAGAGTTTGATGGGGACAGTGTAGAGAGAGATTTACTCTGTATCTAACCCCGTGCTGTACCTGTCCTGGGAGTGTTTGATGTGGACAGTGTAGTGGGAGCTTTACTTTGTATCTATCCCCGTGCTGTACCTGTCCTGGGAGTGTTTGATGGGGCAGTGCACAGGGAGCTTTACTCTGTATCTAACCCCGTGCTGTTTCTGTCCTGGGAGTGTTTGATGGGGACAGCGTAGAGGGAGCTTTACTCTGTGTCTAACCCGTTCTGTACCTGTCCTGGGAGAGTTTGATGGGGACAGTGTAGAGGGAGCTTTACTCTGTATCTAACCCCGTGCTGTACCTGTCCTGGGAGTGTTTGAATGGGACAGTGCACATGGAGCTTTTCTCTGTATCTAACCCCGTGTTGTACCTGTCCTGGGAGTGTTTGATGGCGACAGTGCAGAGGGAGCTTTACTCTGTATCTAACCCCGTGCTGTACCTGTCCTGGGAGTGTTTGATGGGGACAGTGTAGAGAGAGATTTACTCTGTATCTAACCCCGTGCTCTACCTGTCCTGGGAGTGTTTGATGGGGACAGTGAAGAGTGAGCTTTACTCTGTATCTAACCCCGTGTTGTACCTGTCCTGGGAGTGTTTGATGGGGACAGTGTAGAGAGGGTTTTACTCTGTATCTAACCCCGTGCTGTACCTGTCCTGGGAGTGTTTGATGGGGACAGTGTAGAGGGAGCTTTACTCTGTGTCTAACCCCGTGCTGTACCTGTCCTGGGAGTGTTTGATGGGGACAGTGTAGAGGGAGCTTTACTCTGTATCTAACCCTGTGCTGTACCTGTCCTGGGAGTGTTTGATGGAGGAAGTGTAGAGCGAGCATTACTCTGTGTCTTACCCCGTGCTGTACCTGTCCTGGGAATGTTTGATGGGGACAGTGCAGAGGGAGCTTTACTCTGTATCTAACCCCATGCTGTACCTGTCCTGTGAGTGTTTGATGTGGACATTGTAGAAGGAGCTTTACTTTGTATCTAACGCCGTGCTGTACCTGTCCTGGGAGTGTTTGATGGGGACAGTGTAGATGGACCTTTACTCTGTATCTAACCCGTGTTGTACCTGTCCTGGGAGTGTTTGATGGGGCAGTGCACAGGGAGCTTTACTCTGTATCTAACCCCGTGCTGTACCTGTCCTGGGTGTGTTCGATGGGGACAGTGTAGAGGGAGCTTTACTCCGTTTCTAACCCCGTGCTGTACCTGTCCTGGGAGTGTTTGATGGGGACAGTGTAGAGGGAGCTTTACTCCATTTCTAACCCCGTGTTGTACCTGTCCTGGGAGTGTTTGATGGGGACAGTGTAGAGAGAGTTTTACTCTGTATCTAACCCCGTCCTGTACCTGTCCTGGGAGTGTTTGATGGGGACAGTGTACAGGGAGCTTTACTCTGGATCTAACCCCATGCTGTATCTGTCCAGCGAGTGTTTGATGGGGACAGTGTAGAGGGAGCTTTACTCTGTGTCTAACCCGTGCTGTACCTGTCCTGGGAGAGTTTGATGGCGACAGTGTAGAGGGAGCTTTACTCTGTGTCTAACCCCGTGCTGTACCTGTCCTGGGAGTGTTTGATGGGGACAGTGTAGAGGGAGCTTTACTCTGTATCTAACCCTGTGCTGTACCTCTCCTGGGAGTGTTTGATGGACGAAGTGTAGAGGGAGCTTTACTCTGTGTCTAACCCCGTGCTGTACCTATCCTGGGAATGTTTGATGTGGACAGTGCAGAGGGAGCTTTACTCTGTATCTAACCCCATGCTGTACCTGTCCTGGGAGTGTTTAGTGGGGACAGTGTAGAGGGAACTTTACTCTGTATCTACCGCCATGCTGTACCTGTCCTGGGAGTGTTTTATGTGACAGTGTAGAGGGAGCTTTACTCTGTATCTAATCCCGTGCTCTACCTGTCGTGGGAGTGTTTGATGGGGACAGTGTACAGGGAGCTTTACTCTGTATCTAACCCCGTGCTGTTCCTGTCCTGGGAGTGTTTGATGGGGGAAGTGTAGAGGGAGCTTTACTCTTTATCTAACCCCGTGCTGTACCTGTCCTGGGAGTGTTTGATGGGGACAGTGTAGAGGGAGCTTTACTCTGTATCTAACCCCATGCTGTACCTGTCCTGGGAGTGTTTGATGGGGACAGTGTAGAGGGAGCTTTACTCTGTATCTAACCACGTGCTGTACCTGTCCTGGGAGTGCTTGATGGGGACAGTGTAGAGGGAGCTTTACTCTGTATCTAACCCCGTGCTGTACCTGTCCTGGGTGTGTTTGATGGGGACAGTGTAGAGGGAGCTTTACTCTGTATCTAACCCCGTGCTGTACCTTTCCCGGAAGTGTTTGATGGGGACAGTGTTGAGGGAGCTTTACTCTGTATCTAACCCCGTGCTGTACCTTTCCTGGGAGTGTTTGATGGGGATAGTGTAGAGGGAGCTTTACTCTGTATCTAACCCCGTGTTGTACCTGTCCTGGGAGTGTTTGATGGGGATAGTGCAGAGTGAGCTTTACTCTGTATCTAACCCCGTGTTGTACCTGTCCTGGGAGTGTTTGATGGGGACAGTGTAGAGAGAGTTTTACTCTGTATCTAACCCCGTGCTGTACCTGTCCTGGGAGTGTTTGATGGGGACAGTGTAGAGGGAGCTTTACTCTGTATCTTACCCCGTGCTGTACCTGTCCTGGGAGTGTTTGATGGGGACAGTGTAGAGGGAGCTTTACTCTGTATCTTACCCCGTGCTGTACCTGTCCTGGGAGTGTTTCATGGGGACAGTGTAGAGGGAGCTTTACTCTGTATCTAATCCAGTGCTGTACTTGTCCTGGGAGTGTTTGATGTGGACAGTGTAGAGGGAGCTTTAGTTTGTATCTATCCCCGTGCTGTACCTGTCCTGGGAGTGTTTGATGGGGCAGTGCGCAGGGAGCTTTACTCTGTATCTAACCCCGTGCTGTTTCTGTCCTGGGAGTGTTTGATGGGGACAGCGTAGAGGGAGCTTTACTCTGAGTCTAACCCGTGCTGTCCCTGTCCTGGGAGAGTTTGAAGGGGACAGTGTAGAGGGAGCTTCACTCTGTATCTAACCCCGTGCTGTACCTGTCCTGGGAGAGTTTGTTGGGGACAGTGTAGAGGGAGCTTTACTCTGTGTCTAACCCCGTGCTGTAACTGTCCTGGGAGTGTTTGATAGGGACAGTGTAGAGGGAGCTTTACTCTGTATCTAACCCTGTGCTGTACCTGTCCTGGGAGTGCTTGATGGGGACAGTTTAGAGGGAGCTTTACTCTGTATCTAACGCCATGCTGTACCTGTCCTGGGTGTGTTTGATGGGGACAGTGCACAGGGAGCTTTTCTCTGTATCTAACCCCGTGTTGTACCTGTCCTGGGATTGTTTGATGGGGCAGTGCACAGGGAGCTTTACTCCGTTTCTAACCCCGTGCTGTACCTGTCCTGGGAGTGTTTGATGGGGACATTGTAGAGGGAGCTTTACTCCGTTTCTAACCCCGTGCTGTACCTGTCCTGGGAGTGTTTGATGGGGACAGTGTAGAGGGAGCTTTACTCTGTATCTAACCCCGTGTTGTACCTGTCCTGGGAGTGTTTGATGGGGACAGTGTAGAGAGAGTTTTACTCTGTATCTAGCCCCGTGCTGTACCTGTCCTGGGAGTGTTTGATGGGGACAGTGTAGAGGGAGCTTTACTCTGTATCTAACCCCGTGCTGTACCTCTCCTGGGAGTGATTGATGGGGACAGTGTAGAGGGAGCTTTACTCAGTATCTAACCACGTGCTGTACCTGTCCCGGGAGTGTTTGATGGGGACAGTGTAGAGGGAGCTTTACTCCGTTTCTAACCCCGTGCTGTACCTGTCCTGGGAGTGTTTGATGGGGACAGTGTAGAGGGAGCTTTACTCTGTATCTAACCCCGTGTTGTACCTGTCCTGGGAGTGTTTGATGGGGACAGTGTAGAGAGAGTTTTACTCTGTATCTAGCCCCGTGCTGTACCTGTCCTGGGAGTGTTTGATGGGGACAGTGTAGAGGGATCTTTACTCTGTATCTAACCCCGTGCTGTACCTCTCCTGGGAGTGATTGATGGGGACAGTGTAGAGGGAGCTTTACTCAGTATCTAACCACGTGCTGTACCTGTCCCGGGAGTGTTTGATGGGGACAGTGTAGAGGGAGCTTTACTCTGGATCTAACCCCGTGCTGTATCTGTCCTGGGAGTGTTTGATGGGGACAGTGTAGAGGGAGCTTTACTCTGTGTCTAACCCGTGCTGTACCTGTCCTGGGAGAGTTTGATGGGGACAGTGTAGAGGGAGTTTTACTCTGTGTCTAACCCCGTGCTGTACCTGTCCTGGGAGTGTTTGATGGGGACAGTGTAGAGGGAGCTTTACTCTGTATCTAACCCTGTGCTGTACCTGTCCTGGGAGTGTTTGATGGAGGAAGTGTAGAGGGAGCTTTAATCTGTGTCTAACCCCGTGCTGTACCTGTCCTGGGAATGTTTGATGGGGAGAGTGCAGAGGGAGCTTTACTCTGTATATAACCCCATGCTGTACCTGTCCTGGGAGTGCTTGATGGGGAGAGTGTAGAGAGAGATTTACTCTGTATCTAACCCCGTGCTGTACCTGTCCTGGGAGTGTTTGATGGGGACAGTGTAGAGTGAGTTTTACTCTGTATCTAACCCCGTGTTGTACGTGTCCTGGGAGTGTTTGATGGGGACAGTGTATAGAGAGTTTTACTCTGTATCTAACCCCGTGCTGTACCTGTCCTGGGAGTGTACGATGGGGACAGTGCAGAGGGAGCTTTACTCTGTATCTAATCCCGTGCTGTACCTGTCCTGGGAGTGTTTGATGTGGACAGTGTAGAGAGAGTTTTACTCTGTATCTAACCCCGTGCTGTACCTGTCCTGGGAGTGATTGATGGGGACAGTGTATTGGGAGCTTTACTCAGCATCTAACAACGTGCTGTACCTGTCCCGGGAGTGTTTGTTGTGGACATTGTAGAGGGAGCTTTACTTTGTATCTAACCCCGTGCTGTACCTGTCGTGGGAGTGATTGATGGGGACAGTGTACAGGGAGCTTTACTCTGTACCTAACCCCATGCTGTTCCTGTCCTGGGAGTGTTTGATGAAGACAGTGTAAAGGGAGCTTTACTCCATTTCTAACCCCGTGCTGTACCTGTCCTGGGAGTGTTTGATGGGGACAGTGTAGAGGGAGCTTTACTCTGTATCTAACCCCGTGTTGTACCTGTCCTGGGAGTGCTTGATGGGGACAGTGTAGAGAGAGTTTTACTCTGTATCTAACCCCGTGCTGTACCTGTCCTGGGAGTGATTGATGGGGACAGTGTAGAGGGAGCTTTACTCAGTATCTAACCACGTGCTGTACCTGTCCCGGGAGTGTTTGATGGGGACAGTGTAGAGGGAGCTTTACTCTGTATCTAACCACGTGCTGTACCTGTCCTGGGAGTGTTTGATGGGGACAGTGGAGAGGGAGCTTTACTCTGTATCTAACTCCGTGCTGTACTTGTCCTGGGAGTGTTTGATGGGGACAGTGTAGAGAGAGATTTACTCTGTATCTAACCCCGTGCTGTTTCTGTCCTGGGAGTGTTTGATGGGGACAGCGTAGAGGGAGCTTTACTCTGTGTCTAACCCGTTCTGTACCTGTCCTGGGAGAGTTTGATGGGGGCAGTGTAGAGGGAGCTTTACTCTGTATCTAACCCCGTGCTGTACCTGTCCTGGGAGTGTTTGAATGGGACAGTGCACAGGGAGCTTTTCTCTGTATCTAACCCCGTGTTGTACCTGTCCTGGGAGTGTTTGATGGCGACAGTGCAGAGGGAGCTTTACTCTGTATCTAACCCCGTGCTGTACCTGTCCTGGGAGTGTTTGATGGGGACAGTGTAGAGAGAGATTCACTCTGTATCTAACCCCGTGCTCTACCTGTCCTGGGAGTGTTTGATGGGGACAGTGAAGAGTGAGCTTTACTCTGTATCTAACCCCGTGTTGTACCTGTCCTGGGAGTGTTTGATGGGGACAGTGTAGAGAGGGTTTTACTCTGTATCTAACCCCGTGCTGTACCTGTCCTGGGAGTGTTTGATGGGGACAGTGTAGAGGGAGCTTTACTCTGTGTCTAACCCCGTGCTGTACCTGTCCTGGGAGTGTTTGATGGGGACAGTGTAGAGGGAGCTTTACTCTGTATCTAACCCTGTGCTGTACCTGTCCTGGGAGTGTTTGATGGAGGAAGTGTAGAGCGACCATTACTCTGTGTCTTACCCCGTGCTGTACCTGTCCTGGGAATGTTTGATGGGGACAGTGCAGAGGGAGCTTTACTCTGTATCTAACCCTATGCTGTACCTGTCCTGGGAGTGTTTGATGGGGACAGTTTAGAGGGAGCTTTACTCTATATCTAACGCCATGCTGTATCTGTCCTGGGAGTGTTTGATGTGAAAGTGTAGAGGGAGCTTTTCTCTGTATCTAACCCCGTTCTGTACCTGTCCTGGGAGTGTTTGATGGGGACAGTGTAGAGGGAGCTTTGCTCTATATCTAACCCAGTGCTGTACCTGTCCTGTGAGTGTTTGATGTGGACATTGTAGAAGGAGCTTTACTTTGTATCTAACGCCGTGCTGTACCTGTCCTGGGAGTGTTTGATGGGGACAGTGTAGATGGACCTTTACTCTGTATCTAACCCGTGTTGTACCTGTCCTGGGAGTGTTTGATGGGGCAGTGCACAGGGAGCTTTACTCTGTATCTAACCCCGTGCTGTACCTGTCCTGGGTGTGTTCGATGGGGACAGTGTAGAGGGATCTTTACTCCGTTTCTAACCCCGTGCTGTACCTGTCCTGGGAGTGTTTGATGGGGACAGTGTAGAGGGAGCTTTACTCCGTTTCTAACCCCGTGTTGTACCTGTCCTGGGAGTGTTTGATGGGGACAGTGTAGAGAGAGTTTTACTCTGTATCTAACCCCGTGCTGTACCTGTCCTGGGAGTGTTTGATGGGGACAGTGTACAGGGAGCTTTACTCTGGATCTAACCCCATGCTGTATCTGTCCAGCGAGTGTTTGATGGGGACAGTGTAGAGGGAGCTTTACTCTGTGTCTAACCCGTGCTGTACCTGTCCTGGGAGAGTTTGATGGCGACAGTGTAGAGGGAGCTTTACTCTGTGTCTAACCCCGTGCTGTACCTGTCCTGGGAGTGTTTGATGGGGACAGTGTAGAGGGAGCTTTACTCTGTATCTAACCCCTTGCTGTACCTATCCTGGGAATGTTTGATGTGGACAGTGCAGAGGGAGCTTTACTCTGTATCTAACCCCGTGCTGTACCTGTCCTGGGAGTGTTTAATGTGACAGTGTACAGGGAGCTTTACTCTGTATCTAACCCCGTGCTGTTCCTGTCCTGGGAGTGTTTGATGGGGGAAGTGTAGAGGGAGCTTTACTCGTTATCTAACCCCGTGCTGTATCTGTCCTGGGAGTGTTTGATGGGGACAGTGTAGAGGGAGCTTTACTCTGTATCTAACCCCATGCTGTACCTGTCCTGGGAGTGTTTGATGGGGACAGTGTAGAGGGAGCTTGACTCTGTATCTAACCATGTGCTGTACCTGTCCTGGGAGTGCTTGATGGGGACAGTGTAGAGGGAGCTTTACTCTGTATCTAACCCCGTGCTGTACCTGTCCTGGGTGTGTTTGATGGGGACAGTGTAGAGGGAGCTTTACTCTGTATCTAACCCCGTGCTGTACCTTTCCCGGAAGTGTTTGATGGGGACAGTGTTGAGGGAGCTTTACTCTGTATCTAACCCCGTGCTGTACCTTTCCTGGGAGTGTTTGATGGGGATAGTGTAGAGGGAGCTTTACTCTGTATCTAACCCCGTGTTGTACCTGTCCTGGGAGTGTTTGATGGGGATAGTGCAGAGTGAGCTTTACTCTGTATCTAACCCCGTGTTGTACCTGTCCTGGGAGTGTTTGATGGGGACAGTGTAGAGAGAGTTTTACTCTGTATCTAACCCCGTGCTGTACCTGTCCTGGGAGTGTTTGATGGGGACAGTGTAAAGGGAGCTTTACTCTGTCTCTTACCCCGTGCTGTACCTGTCCTGGGAGTGTTTGATGGGGACAGTGTAGAGGGAGCTTTACTCAGTATCTAACCACGTGCTGTACCTGTCCCGGGAGTGTTTGATGGGGACAGTGTAGAGGGAGCTTTACTCTGTAACTAACCCCGTGCTGTACCTGTCCTGGGAGTGTTTGATGGGGACAGTGTAGAGGGAGCCTTACTTTGTATCTAACCCCGTGCTGTACCTGTCCGGGGAGTGTTTGATGGGGACAGTGTAGAGGGAGCTTTACTCTGTGTCTAACCCGTGCTGTACCTGTCCTGGGAGAGTTTGATGTGGACAGTGTAGAGGGAGCTTTACTCTGTGTCTAACCCTGTGCTGTAAATGTCCTGGGAGTGTTTGATAGGGACAGTGTAGAGGGAGCTTTACTCTGTATCTAACCCTGTGCTGTACCTGTCCTGGGAGTGTTTGATGGAGGAATTCTAGAGGGTGCTTTACTCTATGTCTAACCCCGTGTTGTACCTGTCCTCGAAATGTTTGATGGGGACAGTGCAGAGGGAGCTTTACTCTGTATATAACCCCATGCTGTACCTGTCCTGGGAGTGCTTGATGGGGACAGTTTAGAGGGAGCTTTACTCTGTATCTAACGCCATGCTGTACCTGTCCTGGGTGTGTTTGATGGGGACAGTGCACAGGGAGCTTTTCTCTGTATCTTACCCCGTGTTGTACCTATCCTGGTAGTGTTTGATGGGGCAGTGCACAGGGAGCTTTCCTCTGTATCTAACCCCGTGCTGTACCTGTCCTGGGAGTGATTGATGGGGACAGTGTAGAGGGAGCTTTACTCTGTATCTAACCCCGTGCTGTACTTGTCCTGGGAGTGTTTGATGTGGACAGTGTAGAGGGAGCTTTACTTTGTATCTATCCCCGTGCTGTACCTGTCCTGGGAGTGCTTGATGGGGCAGTGCACAGGGAGCTTTACTCTGTGTCTAACCCGTGCTGTACCTGTCCTGGGAGAGTTTGATGCGGACAGTGTAGAGGGAGCTTTACTCTGTATCTAACCCCGTGCTGTACCTGTCCTGGGAGTGTTTGAATGGGAAAGTGCCCAGGGAGCTTTTCTCTGTATCTAACCCCGTGTTGTACCTGTCCTGGGAGTGTTTGATGGCGACAGTGCAGAGGGAGCTTTACTCTGTATCTAACCCCGTGCTGTACCTGTCCTGGGAGTGTTTGATGGGGACAGTGTAGAGAGAGCTTTACTCTGTATATAACCCCGTGCTGTACCTGTCCTGGGAGCGTTTGATGGGGACAGTGTAGAGTGAGCTTTACTCTGTATCTAACCCCGTGTTGTACCTGTCCTGGGAGTGTTTGATGGGGACAGTGTAGAGAGAGTTTTACTCTGTATCTAATCCCGTGCTGTACCTGTCCTGGGAGTGTATGAAGGGGACAGTGTAGAGGGAGCTTTACTCTGTATCTTACGCCGTGCTGTACCTGTCCTGGGAGTGTTTGATGGGGACAGTGTAGAGGGAGCTTTACTCTGAATCTAATCCCGTGCTGTACTTGTCCTGGGAGTGTTTGATGTGGACAGTGTAGAGGGAGCTTTAGTTTGTATCTATCCCCGTGCTGTACCTGTCCTGGGAGTGTTTGATGGGTCAGTGCACAGGGAGCTTTACTCTGTATCTAACCCCGTGCTGTTTCTGTCCTGGGAGTGTTTGATGGGGACAGTGTAGAGGGAGCTTTACTCTGTGTCTAACCCCGTGCTGTAACTGTCCTGGGAGTGTTTGATAGGGACAGTGTAGAGGGAGCTTTACTCTGTATCTAACCCTGTGCTGTACCTGTCCTGGGAGTGCTTGATGGGGACAGTTTAGAGGGACCTTTACTCTGTATCTAACCCCGTGCTGTAACTGTCCTGGGTGTGTTTGATGGGGACAGTGCACAGGGAGCTTTTCTCTGTATCTAACCCCGTGTTGTACCTGTCCTGGGATTGTTTGATGGGGACAGTGTACAGGGAGCTTTACTCTGTATCTAACCCCGTGCTGTACCTGTCCTGGGTGTGTTTGATGGGGACAGTCTAGAGGGAGCTTTACTCCGTTTCTAACCCCGTGCTGTACCTGTCCTGGGAGTGTTTGATGGGGACATTGTAGAGGGAGCTTTACTCCGTTTCTAACCCCGTGTTGTACCTGTCCTGGGAGTGTTTGATGGGGACAGTGTAGAGGGAGCTTTACTCTGTATCTAACCCCGTGTTGTACCTGTCCTGGGAGTGTTTGATGGGGACAGTGTAGAGAGAGTTTTACTCTGTATCTAGCCCCGTGCTGTACCTGTCCTGGGAGTGTTTGATGGGGACAGTGTAGAGGGAGCTTTACTCTGTATCTAACCCCGTGCTGTACCTTTCCTGGGAGTGATTGATGGGGACAGTGTAGAGGGAGCTTTACTCTGTGTCTAACCCGTGCTGTACCTGTCCTGGGAGAGTTTGATGGGGACAGTGTAGAGGGAGTTTTACTCTGTGTCTAACCCCGTGCTGTACCTTTCCTGGGAGTGTTTGATGGGGACAGTGTAGAGGGAGCTTTACTCTGTATCTAACCCTGTGCTGTACCTGTCCTGGGAGTGTTTGATGGAGGAAGTGTAGAGGGAGCTTTACTCTGTGTCTAACCCCGTGCTGTACCTTTCCTGGGAGTGTTTGATGGGGGAAGTGTAGAGGGAGCTTTACTCTTTATCTAACCCCGTGCTGTATCTGTCCTGGGAGTGTTTGATGGGGACAGTGTAGAGGGAGCTTTACTCTGTATCTAACCCCATGCTGTACCTGTCCTGGGAGTGTTTGATGGGGACAGTGTAGAGGGAGCTTGACTCTGTATCTAACCATGTGCTGTACCTGTCCTGGGAGTGCTTGATGGGGACAGTGTAGAGGGAGCTTTACTCTGTATCTAACCCCGTGCTGTACCTGTCCTGGGTGTGTTTGATGGGGACAGTGTAGAGGGAGCTTTACTCTGTATCTAACCCCGTGCTGTACCTTTCCCGGAAGTGTTTGATGGGGACAGTGTTGAGGGAGCTTTACTCTGTATCTAACCCCGTGCTGTACCTTTCCTGGGAGTGTTTGATGGGGATAGTGTAGAGGGAGCTTTACTCTGTATCTAACCCCGTGTTGTACCTGTCCTGGGAGTGTTTGATGGGGATAGTGCAGAGTGAGCTTTACTCTGTATCTAACCCCGTGTTGTACCTGTCCTGGGAGTGTTTGATGGGGACAGTGTAGAGAGAGTTTTACTCTGTATCTAACCCCGTGCTGTACCTGTCCTGGGAGTGTTTGATGGGGACAGTGTAAAGGGAGCTTTACTCTGTATCTTACCCCGTGCTGTACCTGTCCTGGGAGTGTTTGATGGGGACAGTGTAGAGGGAGCTTTACTCAGTATCTAACCACGTGCTGTACCTGTCCCGGGAGTGTTTGATGGGGACAGTGTAGAGGGAGCTTTACTCTGTAACTAACCCCGTGCTGTACCTGTCCTGGGAGTGTTTGATGGGGACAGTGTAGAGGGAGCCTTACTTTGTATCTAACCCCGTGCTGTACCTGTCCGGGGAGTGTTTGATGGGGACAGTGTAGAGGGAGCTTTACTCTGTGTCTAACCCGTGCTGTACCTGTCCTGGGAGAGTTTGATGTGGACAGTGTAGAGGGAGCTTTACTCTGTGTCTAACCCTGTGCTGTAAATGTCCTGGGAGTGTTTGATAGGGACAGTGTAGAGGGAGCTTTACTCTGTATCTAACCCTGTGCTGTACCTGTCCTGGGAGTGTTTGATGGAGGAAGTGTAGAGGGAGCTTTACTCTATGTCTAACCCCGTGTTGTACCTGTCCTCGAAATGTTTGATGGGGACAGTGCAGAGGGAGCTTTACTCTGTATATAACCCCATGCTGTACCTGTCCTGGGAGTGCTTGATGGGGACAGTTTAGAGGGAGCTTTACTCTGTATCTAACGCCATGCTGTACCTGTCCTGGGTGTGTTTGATGGGGACAGTGCACAGGGAGCTTTTCTCTGTATCTTACCCCGTGTTGTACCTATCCTGGTAGTGTTTGATGGGGCAGTGCACAGGGAGCTTTCCTCTGTATCTAACCCCGTGCTGTACCTGTCCTGGGAGTGATCGATGGGGACAGTGTAGAGGGAGCTTTACTCTGTATCTAACCCCGTGCTGTACTTGTCCTGGGAGTGTTTGATGTGGACAGTGTAGAGGGAGCTTTACTTTGTATCTATCCCCGTGCTGTACCTGTCCTGGGAGTGCTTGATGGGGCAGTGCACAGGGAGCTTTACTCTGTGTCTAACCCGTGCTGTACCTGTCCTGGGAGAGTTTGATGCGGACAGTGTAGAGGGAGCTTTACTCTGTATCTAACCCCGTGCTGTACCTGTCCTGGGAGTGTTTGAATGGGAAAGTGCCCAGGGAGCTTTTCTCTGTATCTAACCCCGTGTTGTACCTGTCCTGGGAGTGTTTGATGGCGACAGTGCAGAGGGAGCTTTACTCTGTATCTAACCCCGTGCTGTACCTGTCCTGGGAGTGTTTGATGGGGACAGTGTAGAGAGAGCTTTACTCTGTATATAACCCCGTGCTGTACCTGTCCTGGGAGCGTTTGATGGGGACAGTGTAGAGTGAGCTTTACTCTGTATCTAACCCCGTGTTGTACCTGTCCTGGGAGTGTTTGATGGGGACAGTGTAGAGAGAGTTTTACTCTGTATCTAATCCCGTGCTGTACCTGTCCTGGGAGTGTATGAAGGGGACAGTGTAGAGGGAGCTTTACTCTGTATCTTACGCCGTGCTGTACCTGTCCTGGGAGTGTTTGATGGGGACAGTGTAGAGGGAGCTTTACTCTGTATCTAACGCCATGCTGTACCTGTCCTGGGTGTGTTTGATGGGGACAGTGCACAGGGAGCTTTTCTCTGTATCTTACCCCGTGTTGTACCTATCCTGGTAGTGTTTGATGGGGCAGTGCACAGGGAGCTTTCCTCTGTATCTAACCCCGTGCTGTACCTGTCCTGGGAGTGATTGATGGGGACAGTGTAGAGGGAGCTTTACTCTGTATCTAACCCCGTGCTGTACTTGTCCTGGGAGTGTTTGATGTGGACAGTGTAGAGGGAGCTTTACTTTGTATCTATCCCCGTGCTGTACCTGTCCTGGGAGTGCTTGATGGGGCAGTGCACAGGGAGCTTTACTCTGTGTCTAACCCGTGCTGTACCTGTCCTGGGAGAGTTTGATGCGGACAGTGTAGAGGGAGCTTTACTCTGTATCTAACCCCGTGCTGTACCTGTCCTGGGAGTGTTTGAATGGGAAAGTGCCCAGGGAGCTTTTCTCTGTATCTAACCCCGTGTTGTACCTGTCCTGGGAGTGTTTGATGGCGACAGTGCAGAGGGAGCTTTACTCTGTATCTAACCCCGTGCTGTACCTGTCCTGGGAGTGTTTGATGGGGACAGTGTAGAGAGAGCTTTACTCTGTATATAACCCCGTGCTGTACCTGTCCTGGGAGCGTTTGATGGGGACAGTGTAGAGTGAGCTTTACTCTGTATCTAACCCCGTGTTGTACCTGTCCTGGGAGTGTTTGATGGGGACAGTGTAGAGAGAGTTTTACTCTGTATCTAATCCCGTGCTGTACCTGTCCTGGGAGTGTATGAAGGGGACAGTGTAGAGGGAGCTTTACTCTGTATCTTACGCCGTGCTGTACCTGTCCTGGGAGTGTTTGATGGGGACAGTGTAGAGGGAGCTTTACTCTGAATCTAATCCCGTGCTGTACTTGTCCTGGGAGTGTTTGATGTGGACAGTGTAGAGGGAGCTTTAGTTTGTATCTATCCCCGTGCTGTACCTGTCCTGGGAGTGTTTGATGGGTCAGTGCACAGGGAGCTTTACTCTGTATCTAACCCCGTGCTGTTTCTGTCCTGGGAGTGTTTGATGGGGACAGTGTAGAGGGAGCTTTACTCTGTGTCTAACCCCGTGCTGTAACTGTCCTGGGAGTGTTTGATAGGGACAGTGTAGAGGGAGCTTTACTCTGTATCTAACCCTGTGCTGTACCTGTCCTGGGAGTGCTTGATGGGGACAGTTTAGAGGGACCTTTACTCTGTATCTAACCCCGTGCTGTAACTGTCCTGGGTGTGTTTGATGGGGACAGTGCACAGGGAGCTTTTCTCTGTATCTAACCCCGTGTTGTACCTGTCCTGGGATTGTTTGATGGGGACAGTGTACAGGGAGCTTTACTCTGTATCTAACCCCGTGCTGTACCTGTCCTGGGTGTGTTTGATGGGGACAGTCTAGAGGGAGCTTTACTCCGTTTCTAACCCCGTGCTGTACCTGTCCTGGGAGTGTTTGATGGGGACATTGTAGAGGGAGCTTTACTCCGTTTCTAACCCCGTGTTGTACCTGTCCTGGGAGTGTTTGATGGGGACAGTGTAGAGGGAGCTTTACTCTGTATCTAACCCCGTGTTGTACCTGTCCTGGGAGTGTTTGATGGGGACAGTGTAGAGAGAGTTTTACTCTGTATCTAGCCCCGTGCTGTACCTGTCCTGGGAGTGTTTGATGGGGACAGTGTAGAGGGAGCTTTACTCTGTATCTAACCCCGTGCTGTACCTTTCCTGGGAGTGATTGATGGGGACAGTGTAGAGGGAGCTTTACTCAGTATCTAACCACGTGCTGTACCTGTCCCGGGAGTGTTTGATGGGGACAGTGTAGAGGGAGCTTTACTCTGGATCGAACCCCGTGCTGTATCTGTCCTGGGAGTGTTTGATGGGGACAGTGTAGAGGGAGCTTTACTCTGTGTCTAACCCGTGCTGTACCTGTCCTGGGAGAGTTTGATGGGGACAGTGTAGAGGGAGTTTTACTCTGTGTCTAACCCCGTGCTGTACCTTTCCTGGGAGTGTTTGATGGGGACAGTGTAGAGGGAGCTTTACTCTGTATCTAACCCTGTGCTGTACCTGTCCTGGGAGTGTTTGATGGAGGAAGTGTAGAGGGAGCTTTACTCTGTGTCTAACCCCGTGCTGTACCTTTCCTGGGAGTGTTTGATGGGGGAAGTGTAGAGGGAGCTTTACTCTTTATCTAACCCCGTGCTGTATCTGTCCTGGGAGTGTTTGATGGGGACAGTGTAGAGGGAGCTTTACTCTGTATCTAACCCCATGCTGTACCTGTCCTGGGAGTGTTTGATGGGGACAGTGTAGAGGGAGCTTGACTCTGTATCTAACCATGTGCTGTACCTGTCCTGGGAGTGCTTGATGGGGACAGTGTAGAGGGAGCTTTACTCTGTATCTAACCCCGTGCTGTACCTGTCCTGGGTGTGTTTGATGGGGACAGTGTAGAGGGAGCTTTACTCTGTATCTAACCCCGTGCTGTACCTTTCCCGGAAGTGTTTGATGGGGACAGTGTTGAGGGAGCTTTACTCTGTATCTAACCCCGTGCTGTACCTTTCCTGGGAGTGTTTGATGGGGATAGTGTAGAGGGAGCTTTACTCTGTATCTAACCCCGTGTTGTACCTGTCCTGGGAGTGTTTGATGGGGATAGTGCAGAGTGAGCTTTACTCTGTATCTAACCCCGTGTTGTACCTGTCCTGGGAGTGTTTGATGGGGACAGTGTAGAGAGAGTTTTACTCTGTATCTAACCCCGTGCTGTACCTGTCCTGGGAGTGTTTGATGGGGACAGTGTAAAGGGAGCTTTACTCTGTATCTTACCCCGTGCTGTACCTGTCCTGGGAGTGTTTGATGGGGACAGTGTAGAGGGAGCTTTACTCAGTATCTAACCACGTGCTGTACCTGTCCCGGGAGTGTTTGATGGGGACAGTGTAGAGGGAGCTTTACTCTGTAACTAACCCCGTGCTGTACCTGTCCTGGGAGTGTTTGATGGGGACAGTGTAGAGGGAGCCTTACTTTGTATCTAACCCCGTGCTGTACCTGTCCGGGGAGTGTTTGATGGGGACAGTGTAGAGGGAGCTTTACTCTGTGTCTAACCCGTGCTGTACCTGTCCTGGGAGAGTTTGATGTGGACAGTGTAGAGGGAGCTTTACTCTGTGTCTAACCCTGTGCTGTAAATGTCCTGGGAGTGTTTGATAGGGACAGTGTAGAGGGAGCTTTACTCTGTATCTAACCCTGTGCTGTACCTGTCCTGGGAGTGTTTGATGGAGGAAGTGTAGAGGGAGCTTTACTCTATGTCTAACCCCGTGTTGTACCTGTCCTCGAAATGTTTGATGGGGACAGTGCAGAGGGAGCTTTACTCTGTATATAACCCCATGCTGTACCTGTCCTGGGAGTGCTTGATGGGGACAGTTTAGAGGGAGCTTTACTCTGTATCTAACGCCATGCTGTACCTGTCCTGGGTGTGTTTAATGGGGACAGTGCACAGGGAGCTTTTCTCTGTATCTTACCCCGTGTTGTACCTATCCTGGTAGTGTTTGATGGGGCAGTGCACAGGGAGCTTTCCTCTGTATCTAACCCCGTGCTGTACCTGTCCTGGGAGTGATCGATGGGGACAGTGTAGAGGGAGCTTTACTCTGTATCTAACCCCGTGCTGTACTTGTCCTGGGAGTGTTTGATGTGGACAGTGTAGAGGGAGCTTTACTTTGTATCTATCCCCGTGCTGTACCTGTCCTGGGAGTGCTTGATGGGGCAGTGCACAGGGAGCTTTACTCTGTGTCTAACCCGTGCTGTACCTGTCCTGGGAGAGTTTGATGCGGACAGTGTAGAGGGAGCTTTACTCTGTATCTAACCCCGTGCTGTACCTGTCCTGGGAGTGTTTGAATGGGAAAGTGCCCAGGGAGCTTTTCTCTGTATCTAACCCCGTGTTGTACCTGTCCTGGGAGTGTTTGATGGCGACAGTGCAGAGGGAGCTTTACTCTGTATCTAACCCCGTGCTGTACCTGTCCTGGGAGTGTTTGATGGGGACAGTGTAGAGAGAGCTTTACTCTGTATATAACCCCGTGCTGTACCTGTCCTGGGAGCGTTTGATGGGGACAGTGTAGAGTGAGCTTTACTCTGTATCTAACCCCGTGTTGTACCTGTCCTGGGAGTGTTTGATGGGGACAGTGTAGAGAGAGTTTTACTCTGTATCTAATCCCGTGCTGTACCTGTCCTGGGAGTGTATGAAGGGGACAGTGTAGAGGGAGCTTTACTCTGTATCTTACGCCGTGCTGTACCTGTCCTGGGAGTGTTTGATGGGGACAGTGTAGAGGGAGCTTTACTCTGAATCTAATCCCGTGCTGTACTTGTCCTGGGAGTGTTTGATGTGGACAGTGTAGAGGGAGCTTTAGTTTGTATCTATCCCCGTGCTGTACCTGTCCTGGGAGTGTTTGATGGGTCAGTGCACAGGGAGCTTTACTCTGTATCTAACCCCGTGCTGTTTCTGTCCTGGGAGTGTTTGATGGGGACAGTGTAGAGGGATCTTTACTCCGTTTCTAACCCCGTGCTGTACCTGTCCTGGGAGTGTTTGATGGGGACAGTGTAGAGGGAGCTTTACTCCGTTTCTAACCCCGTGTTGTACCTGTCCTGGGAGTGTTTGATGGGGACAGTGTAGAGAGAGTTTTACTCTGTATCTAACCCCGTGCTGTACCTGTCCTGGGAGTGTTTGATGGGGACAGTGTACAGGGAGCTTTACTCTGGATCTAACCCCATGCTGTATCTGTCCAGCGAGTGTTTGATGGGGACAGTGTAGAGGGAGCTTTACTCTGTGTCTAACCCGTGCTGTACCTGTCCTGGGAGAGTTTGATGGCGACAGTGTAGAGGGAGCTTTACTCTGTGTCTAACCCCGTGCTGTACCTGTCCTGGGAGTGTTTGATGGGGACAGTGTAGAGGGAGCTTTACTCTGTATCTAACCCCTTGCTGTACCTATCCTGGGAATGTTTGATGTGGACAGTGCAGAGGGAGCTTTACTCTGTATCTAACCCCGTGCTGTACCTGTCCTGGGAGTGTTTAATGTGACAGTGTACAGGGAGCTTTACTCTGTATCTAACCCCGTGCTGTTCCTGTCCTGGGAGTGTTTGATGGGGGAAGTGTAGAGGGAGCTTTACTCGTTATCTAACCCCGTGCTGTATCTGTCCTGGGAGTGTTTGATGGGGACAGTGTAGAGGGAGCTTTACTCTGTATCTAACCCCATGCTGTACCTGTCCTGGGAGTGTTTGATGGGGACAGTGTAGAGGGAGCTTGACTCTGTATCTAACCATGTGCTGTACCTGTCCTGGGAGTGCTTGATGGGGACAGTGTAGAGGGAGCTTTACTCTGTATCTAACCCCGTGCTGTACCTGTCCTGGGTGTGTTTGATGGGGACAGTGTAGAGGGAGCTTTACTCTGTATCTAACCCCGTGCTGTACCTTTCCCGGAAGTGTTTGATGGGGACAGTGTTGAGGGAGCTTTACTCTGTATCTAACCCCGTGCTGTACCTTTCCTGGGAGTGTTTGATGGGGATAGTGTAGAGGGAGCTTTACTCTGTATCTAACCCCGTGTTGTACCTGTCCTGGGAGTGTTTGATGGGGATAGTGCAGAGTGAGCTTTACTCTGTATCTAACCCCGTGTTGTACCTGTCCTGGGAGTGTTTGATGGGGACAGTGTAGAGAGAGTTTTACTCTGTATCTAACCCCGTGCTGTACCTGTCCTGGGAGTGTTTGATGGGGACAGTGTAAAGGGAGCTTTACTCTGTCTCTTACCCCGTGCTGTACCTGTCCTGGGAGTGTTTGATGGGGACAGTGTAGAGGGAGCTTTACTCAGTATCTAACCACGTGCTGTACCTGTCCCGGGAGTGTTTGATGGGGACAGTGTAGAGGGAGCTTTACTCTGTAACTAACCCCGTGCTGTACCTGTCCTGGGAGTGTTTGATGGGGACAGTGTAGAGGGAGCCTTACTTTGTATCTAACCCCGTGCTGTACCTGTCCGGGGAGTGTTTGATGGGGACAGTGTAGAGGGAGCTTTACTCTGTGTCTAACCCGTGCTGTACCTGTCCTGGGAGAGTTTGATGTGGACAGTGTAGAGGGAGCTTTACTCTGTGTCTAACCCTGTGCTGTAAATGTCCTGGGAGTGTTTGATAGGGACAGTGTAGAGGGAGCTTTACTCTGTATCTAACCCTGTGCTGTACCTGTCCTGGGAGTGTTTGATGGAGGAATTCTAGAGGGTGCTTTACTCTATGTCTAACCCCGTGTTGTACCTGTCCTCGAAATGTTTGATGGGGACAGTGCAGAGGGAGCTTTACTCTGTATATAACCCCATGCTGTACCTGTCCTGGGAGTGCTTGATGGGGACAGTTTAGAGGGAGCTTTACTCTGTATCTAACGCCATGCTGTACCTGTCCTGGGTGTGTTTGATGGGGACAGTGCACAGGGAGCTTTTCTCTGTATCTTACCCCGTGTTGTACCTATCCTGGTAGTGTTTGATGGGGCAGTGCACAGGGAGCTTTCCTCTGTATCTAACCCCGTGCTGTACCTGTCCTGGGAGTGATTGATGGGGACAGTGTAGAGGGAGCTTTACTCTGTATCTAACCCCGTGCTGTACTTGTCCTGGGAGTGTTTGATGTGGACAGTGTAGAGGGAGCTTTACTTTGTATCTATCCCCGTGCTGTACCTGTCCTGGGAGTGCTTGATGGGGCAGTGCACAGGGAGCTTTACTCTGTGTCTAACCCGTGCTGTACCTGTCCTGGGAGAGTTTGATGCGGACAGTGTAGAGGGAGCTTTACTCTGTATCTAACCCCGTGCTGTACCTGTCCTGGGAGTGTTTGAATGGGAAAGTGCCCAGGGAGCTTTTCTCTGTATCTAACCCCGTGTTGTACCTGTCCTGGGAGTGTTTGATGGCGACAGTGCAGAGGGAGCTTTACTCTGTATCTAACCCCGTGCTGTACCTGTCCTGGGAGTGTTTGATGGGGACAGTGTAGAGAGAGCTTTACTCTGTATATAACCCCGTGCTGTACCTGTCCTGGGAGCGTTTGATGGGGACAGTGTAGAGTGAGCTTTACTCTGTATCTAACCCCGTGTTGTACCTGTCCTGGGAGTGTTTGATGGGGACAGTGTAGAGAGAGTTTTACTCTGTATCTAATCCCGTGCTGTACCTGTCCTGGGAGTGTATGAAGGGGACAGTGTAGAGGGAGCTTTACTCTGTATCTTACGCCGTGCTGTACCTGTCCTGGGAGTGTTTGATGGGGACAGTGTAGAGGGAGCTTTACTCTGAATCTAATCCCGTGCTGTACTTGTCCTGGGAGTGTTTGATGTGGACAGTGTAGAGGGAGCTTTAGTTTGTATCTATCCCCGTGCTGTACCTGTCCTGGGAGTGTTTGATGGGTCAGTGCACAGGGAGCTTTACTCTGTATCTAACCCCGTGCTGTTTCTGTCCTGGGAGTGTTTGATGGGGACAGTGTAGAGGGAGCTTTACTCTGTGTCTAACCCCGTGCTGTAACTGTCCTGGGAGTGTTTGATAGGGACAGTGTAGAGGGAGCTTTACTCTGTATCTAACCCTGTGCTGTACCTGTCCTGGGAGTGCTTGATGGGGACAGTTTAGAGGGACCTTTACTCTGTATCTAACCCCGTGCTGTAACTGTCCTGGGTGTGTTTGATGGGGACAGTGCACAGGGAGCTTTTCTCTGTATCTAACCCCGTGTTGTACCTGTCCTGGGATTGTTTGATGGGGACAGTGTACAGGGAGCTTTACTCTGTATCTAACCCCGTGCTGTACCTGTCCTGGGTGTGTTTGATGGGGACAGTCTAGAGGGAGCTTTACTCCGTTTCTAACCCCGTGCTGTACCTGTCCTGGGAGTGTTTGATGGGGACATTGTAGAGGGAGCTTTACTCCGTTTCTAACCCCGTGTTGTACCTGTCCTGGGAGTGTTTGATGGGGACAGTGTAGAGGGAGCTTTACTCTGTATCTAACCCCGTGTTGTACCTGTCCTGGGAGTGTTTGATGGGGACAGTGTAGAGAGAGTTTTACTCTGTATCTAGCCCCGTGCTGTACCTGTCCTGGGAGTGTTTGATGGGGACAGTGTAGAGGGAGCTTTACTCTGTATCTAACCCCGTGCTGTACCTTTCCTGGGAGTGATTGATGGGGACAGTGTAGAGGGAGCTTTACTCAGTATCTAACCACGTGCTGTACCTGTCCCGGGAGTGTTTGATGGGGACAGTGTAGAGGGAGCTTTACTCTGGATCGAACCCCGTGCTGTATCTGTCCTGGGAGTGTTTGATGGGGACAGTGTAGAGGGAGCTTTACTCTGTGTCTAACCCGTGCTGTACCTGTCCTGGGAGAGTTTGATGGGGACAGTGTAGAGGGAGTTTTACTCTGTGTCTAACCCCGTGCTGTACCTTTCCTGGGAGTGTTTGATGGGGACAGTGTAGAGGGAGCTTTACTCTGTATCTAACCCTGTGCTGTACCTGTCCTGGGAGTGTTTGATGGAGGAAGTGTAGAGGGAGCTTTACTCTGTGTCTAACCCCGTGCTGTACCTTTCCTGGGAGTGTTTGATGGGGGAAGTGTAGAGGGAGCTTTACTCTTTATCTAACCCCGTGCTGTATCTGTCCTGGGAGTGTTTGATGCGGACAGTGTAGAGGGAGCTTTACTCTGTATCTAACCCCATGCTGTACCTGTCCTGGGAGTGTTTGATGGGGACAGTGTAGAGGGAGCTTGACTCTGTATCTAACCATGTGCTGTACCTGTCCTGGGAGTGCTTGATGGGGACAGTGTAGAGGGAGCTTTACTCTGTATCTAACCCCGTGCTGTACCTGTCCTGGGTGTGTTTGATGGGGACAGTGTAGAGGGAGCTTTACTCTGTATCTAACCCCGTGCTGTACCTTTCCCGGAAGTGTTTGATGGGGACAGTGTTGAGGGAGCTTTACTCTGTATCTAACCCCGTGCTGTACCTTTCCTGGGAGTGTTTGATGGGGATAGTGTAGAGGGAGCTTTACTCTGTATCTAACCCCGTGTTGTACCTGTCCTGGGAGTGTTTGATGGGGATAGTGCAGAGTGAGCTTTACTCTGTATCTAACCCCGTGTTGTACCTGTCCTGGGAGTGTTTGATGGGGACAGTGTAGAGAGAGTTTTACTCTGTATCTAACCCCGTGCTGTACCTGTCCTGGGAGTGTTTGATGGGGACAGTGTAAAGGGAGCTTTACTCTGTATCTTACCCCGTGCTGTACCTGTCCTGGGAGTGTTTGATGGGGACAGTGTAGAGGGAGCTTTACTCAGTATCTAACCACGTGCTGTACCTGTCCCGGGAGTGTTTGATGGGGACAGTGTAGAGGGAGCTTTACTCTGTAACTAACCCCGTGCTGTACCTGTCCTGGGAGTGTTTGATGGGGACAGTGTAGAGGGAGCCTTACTTTGTATCTAACCCCGTGCTGTACCTGTCCGGGGAGTGTTTGATGGGGACAGTGTAGAGGGAGCTTTACTCTGTGTCTAACCCGTGCTGTACCTGTCCTGGGAGAGTTTGATGTGGACAGTGTAGAGGGAGCTTTACTCTGTGTCTAACCCTGTGCTGTAAATGTCCTGGGAGTGTTTGATAGGGACAGTGTAGAGGGAGCTTTACTCTGTATCTAACCCTGTGCTGTACCTGTCCTGGGAGTGTTTGATGGAGGAAGTGTAGAGGGAGCTTTACTCTATGTCTAACCCCGTGTTGTACCTGTCCTCGAAATGTTTGATGGGGACAGTGCAGAGGGAGCTTTACTCTGTATATAACCCCATGCTGTACCTGTCCTGGGAGTGCTTGATGGGGACAGTTTAGAGGGAGCTTTACTCTGTATCTAACGCCATGCTGTACCTGTCCTGGGTGTGTTTGATGGGGACAGTGCACAGGGAGCTTTTCTCTGTATCTTACCCCGTGTTGTACCTATCCTGGTAGTGTTTGATGGGGCAGTGCACAGGGAGCTTTCCTCTGTATCTAACCCCGTGCTGTACCTGTCCTGGGAGTGATCGATGGGGACAGTGTAGAGGGAGCTTTACTCTGTATCTAACCCCGTGCTGTACTTGTCCTGGGAGTGTTTGATGTGGACAGTGTAGAGGGAGCTTTACTTTGTATCTATCCCCGTGCTGTACCTGTCCTGGGAGTGCTTGATGGGGCAGTGCACAGGGAGCTTTACTCTGTGTCTAACCCGTGCTGTACCTGTCCTGGGAGAGTTTGATGCGGACAGTGTAGAGGGAGCTTTACTCTGTATCTAACCCCGTGCTGTACCTGTCCTGGGAGTGTTTGAATGGGAAAGTGCCCAGGGAGCTTTTCTCTGTATCTAACCCCGTGTTGTACCTGTCCTGGGAGTGTTTGATGGCGACAGTGCAGAGGGAGCTTTACTCTGTATCTAACCCCGTGCTGTACCTGTCCTGGGAGTGTTTGATGGGGACAGTGTAGAGAGAGCTTTACTCTGTATATAACCCCGTGCTGTACCTGTCCTGGGAGCGTTTGATGGGGACAGTGTAGAGTGAGCTTTACTCTGTATCTAACCCCGTGTTGTACCTGTCCTGGGAGTGTTTGATGGGGACAGTGTAGAGAGAGTTTTACTCTGTATCTAATCCCGTGCTGTACCTGTCCTGGGAGTGTATGAAGGGGACAGTGTAGAGGGAGCTTTACTCTGTATCTTACGCCGTGCTGTACCTGTCCTGGGAGTGTTTGATGGGGACAGTGTAGAGGGAGCTTTACTCTGAATCTAATCCCGTGCTGTACTTGTCCTGGGAGTGTTTGATGTGGACAGTGTAGAGGGAGCTTTAGTTTGTATCTATCCCCGTGCTGTACCTGTCCTGGGAGTGTTTGATGGGTCAGTGCACAGGGAGCTTTACTCTGTATCTAACCCCGTGCTGTTTCTGTCCTGGGAGTGTTTGATGGGGACAGTGTAGAGGGAGCTTTACTCTGTGTCTAACCCCGTGCTGTAACTGTCCTGGGAGTGTTTGATAGGGACAGTGTAGAGGGAGCTTTACTCTGTATCTAACCCTGTGCTGTACCTGTCCTGGGAGTGCTTGATGGGGACAGTTTAGAGGGACCTTTACTCTGTATCTAACCCCGTGCTGTAACTGTCCTGGGTGTGTTTGATGGGGACAGTGCACAGGGAGCTTTTCTCTGTATCTAACCCCGTGTTGTACCTGTCCTGGGATTGTTTGATGGGGACAGTGTACAGGGAGCTTTACTCTGTATCTAACCCCGTGCTGTACCTGTCCTGGGTGTGTTTGATGGGGACAGTCTAGAGGGAGCTTTACTCCGTTTCTAACCCCGTGCTGTACCAGTCCTGGGAGTGTTTGATGGGGACATTGTAGAGGGAGCTTTACTCCGTTTCTAACCCCGTGTTGTACCTGTCCTGGGAGTGTTTGATGGGGACAGTGTAGAGGGAGCTTTACTCTGTATCTAACCCCGTGTTGTACCTGTCCTGGGAGTGTTTGATGGGGACAGTGTAGAGAGAGTTTTACTCTGTATCTAGCCCCGTGCTGTACCTGTCCTGGGAGTGTTTGATGGGGACAGTGTAGAGGGAGCTTTACTCTGTATCTAACCCCGTGCTGTACCTTTCCTGGGAGTGATTGATGGGGACAGTGTAGAGGGAGCTTTACTCAGTATCTAACCACGTGCTGTACCTGTCCCGGGAGTGTTTGATGGGGACAGTGTAGAGGGAGCTTTACTCTGGATCGAACCCCGTGCTGTATCTGTCCTGGGAGTGTTTGATGGGGACAGTGTAGAGGGAGCTTTACTCTGTGTCTAACCCGTGCTGTACCTGTCCTGGGAGAGTTTGATGGGGACAGTGTAGAGGGAGTTTTACTCTGTGTCTAACCCCGTGCTGTACCTTTCCTGGGAGTGTTTGATGGGGACAGTGTAGAGGGAGCTTTACTCTGTATCTAACCCTGTGCTGTACCTGTCCTGGGAGTGTTTGATGGAGGAAGTGTAGAGGGAGCTTTAATCTGTGTCTAACCCCGTGCTGAACCTGTCCTGGGAATGTTTGATGGGGAGAGTGCAGAGGGAGCTTTACTCTGTATCTAACCCCATGCTGTACCTGTCCTGGGAGTGTTTGATGGGGACAGTCTAGAGGGAACTTTACTCTGTATCTAACGCCATGCTGTACCTGTCCTGGGAGTGTTTGATGTGACAGTGTAGAGGGAGCTTTACTCTGTATCAAACCCCATGCTGTACCTGTCCTGGGAGTGCTTGATGGGGACAGTTTAGAGGGAGCTTTACTCTGTAGCTAACGCCATGCTGTACCTGTCCTGGGTGTGTTTGATGGGGACAGTGCACAGGGAGCTTTTCTCTGTATCTAACCCCGTGTTGTACCTGTCCTGGGAGTGTTTGATGGGGCAGTGCACAGGGAGCTTTACTCTGTATCTAACCCCGTGCTGTACCTGTCCTGGGTGTGTTTGATGGGGACAGTGTAGAGGGAGCTTTACTCCGTTTCTAACCCCGTGCTGTACCTGTCCTGGGAGTGTTTGATGGGGACAGTGTAGAGGGAGCTTTAATTTGTATCTATCCCCGTGCTGTACCTGTCCTGGGAGTGTTTGATGGGGACAGTGTAGAGGGAGCTTTACTCTTTATCTAACCCCGTGTTGTACCTGTCCTGGGAGTGTTTGATGGGGACAGTGTAGAGAGAGTTTTACTCTGTATCTAACCCCGTGCTGTACCTGTCCTGGGAGTGTTTGATGGAGACAGTGTAGAGGGAGCTTTACTCTGTATCTAACCCTGTGCTGTAGCTGTCCTGTGAGTGTTTGATGGAGGAAGTGTAGAGGGAGCTTTACTCTGTGTCTAACCCCGTGCTGAACCTGTCCTGGGAATGTTTGAAGGGGAGAGTGCAGAGGGAGCTTTACTCTGTATCTAACCCCATGCTGTACCTGTCCTGGGAGTGTTTGATGGGGACAGTCTAGAGGGAACTTTACTCTGTATCTAACACCATGCTGGACCTGTCCTGGGAGTGTTTGATGTGACAGTGTAGAGGGAGCTTTACTCTGTATCTAACCCCGTGCTGTACCTGTCGTGGGAGTGTTTGATGGGGACAGTGTACAGGGAGCTTTACTCTGTATCTAACCCTGTGCTGTACCTGTCCTGGGAGTGTTTGATGGAGGAAGTGTAGAGGGAGCTTTACTCTGTGTCTAACCCCGTGCTGAACCTGTCCTGGGAATGTTTGATGGGGAGAGTGCAGAGGGAGCTTTACTCTGTATCTAACCCCATGCTGTACCTGTCCTGGGAGTGTTTGATGGGGACAGTCTTGAGGGAACTTTACTCTGTATCTAACGCCATGCTGTACCTGTCCTGGGAGTGTTTGATGTGACAGTGTAGAGGGAGCTTTACTCTGTATCTAACCCCGTGCTGTACCTGTCCTGGGAGTGTTTGATGGGGACAGTCTAGAGGGAGCTTTACTCTGTGTCTAACGCCTTGCTGTACCTGTCCTGGGAGTGTTTGATGGGGACAGTGTAGAGGGAGCTTTACTCTGTATCTAACCCCGTGCTGTATCTGTCCCGGGAGTGTTTGATGGGGACAGAGTTGAGGGAGCTTTACTCTGTATCTAACCCCGTGCAGTATCTGTGCTGGCAGTGTTTGATGGGGACAGTGTAGAGGGAGCTTTACTCTGTATCTAACCCCGTGCTGTATCTGTCCCGGGAGTGTTTGATGGGGACAGAGTTGAGGGAGCTTTACTCTGTATCTAACCCCGTGCTGTATTTGTGCTGGGAGTGTTTGATGGGGACAGTGTAGAGGGAGCTTTACTCTGTATCTTACCCCGTGCTGTACCTGTCCTGGGAGTGTTTGATGGGAACAGTGTAGAGGGAGCCTTACTTTGTATCTAACCCCGTGCTGTACCTGTCCTGGTAGTGTTGATGGGGACAGTGTAGAGGGAGCTTTACTCTGTGTCTAACCAGTGCTGTACCTGTCCTGGGAGAGTTTGATGGGGACAGTGTAGAGGGAGCTTTACTCTCTGTCTAACCCTGTGCTGTACCTGTCCTGGGAGTGTTTGATAGGGACAGTGTAGAGGGAGCTTTACTCTGTATCTAACCCTGTGCTGTACCTGTCCTGGGAGTGTTTGATGGAGGAAGTGTAGAGGAAGCTTTACTCTATGTCTAACCCTGTGCTGTACCTGTCCTGGAAATGTTTGATGGGGACAGTGCAGAGGGAGCTTTACTCTGTATCTAACTCCATGCTGTACCTGTCCTGGGAGTGCTTGATGGGGACAGTTTAGAGGGAGCTTTACTCTGTATCTAACCCCATGCTGTACCTGTCCTGGGAGTGTTTGATGTGACAGTGTAGAGGGAGCTTTACTCAGTATCTAACCACGTGCTGTACATGTCCCGGGAGTGTTTGATCGGGACAGTGTAGAGGGAGCTTTACTCTGGATCTAACCCCGTGCTGTATCTGTCCTGGGAGTGTTTCATGGGGACAGTGTAGAGGGAGCTTTACTCTGTGACTAACCCGTGCTGTACCTGTCCTGGGAGAGTTTGATGGGGACAGTGTAGAGGGAGTTTTACTCTGTGTCTAACCCCGTGCTGTAACTGTCCTGGGAGTGTTTGATGGGGACAGTGTAGAGGGAGCTTTACTCTGTATCTAACCCTGTGCTGTACCTGTCCTGGGAGTGTTTGATGAAGGAAGTGTAGAGGGAGCTTTAATCTGTGTTAACCCCGTGCTGAACCTGTCCTGGGAATGTTTGATGGGGAGAGTGCAGAGGGAGCTTTACTCTGTATCTAACCCCATGCTGTACCTGTCCTGGGAGTGCTTGATGGGGACAGTTTAGAGGGAGCTTTACTCTGTATCTAACGCCATGCTGTACCTGTCCTGGGTGTGTTTGATGGGGACAGTGCACAGGGAGCTTTTCTCTGTATCTTACCCCGTGTTGTACCGATCCTGGTAGTGTTTGATGGGGCAGTGCACAGGGAGCTTTCCTCTGTATCTAACCCCGTGCTGTACCTGTCCTGGGAGTGATTGATGGGGACAGTGTAGAGGGAGCTTTACTCTGTATCTAACCCCGTGCTGTACTTGTCCTGGGAGTGTTTGATGTGGACAGTGTAGAGGGAGCTTTACTTTCTATCTATCCCCGTGATGTACCTGTCCTGGGAGTGTTTGATGGGGCAGTGCACAGGGAGCTTTACTCTGTGTCTAACCCGTGCTGTACCTGTCCTGGGAGAGTTTGATGCGGACAGTGTAGAGGGAGCTTTACTCTGTATCTAACCCCGTGCTGTACCTGTCCTGGGAGTGTTTGAATGGGAAAGTGCCCAGGGAGCTTTTCTCTGTATCTAACCCCGTGTTGTACCTGTCCTGGGAGTGTTTGATGGCGACAGTGCAGAGGGAGCTTTACTCTGTATCTAACCCCGTGCTGTACCTGTCCTGGGAGTGTTTGATGGGGACAGTGTAGAGAGAGCTTTACTCTGTATCTAACCCCGTGCTGTACCTGTCCTGGGAGTGTTTGATGGGGACAGTGTAGAGTGAGCTTTACTCTGTATCTAACCCCGTGTTCTACCTGTCCTGGGAGTGTTTGATGGGGACAGTGTAGAGAGAGTTTTACTCTGTATCTAATCCCGTGCTGTACCTGTCCTGGGAGTGTATGATGGGGACAGTGTAGAGGGAGCTTTACTCTGTATCTTACCCCGTGCTGTACCTGTCCTGGGAGTGTTTGATGGGGACAGTGTAGAGGGAGCTTTACTCTGTATCTAATCCCGTGCTGTACTTGTCCTGGGAGTGTTTGATGTGGACAGTGTAGAGGGAGCTTTAGTTTGTATCTATCCCCGTGCTGTACCTGTCCTGGGAGTGTTTGATGGGTCAGTGCACAGGGAGCTTTACTCTGTATCTATCCCCGTGCTGTTTCTGTCCTGGGAGTGTTTGATGGGGACAGTGTAGAGGGAGCTTTACTCTGTGTCTAACCCCGTGCTGTAACTGTCCTGGGAGTGTTTGATAGGGACAGTGTAGAGGGAGCTTTACTCTGTATCTAACCCTGTGCTGTACCTGTCCTGGGAGTGCTTGATGGGGACAGTTTAGAGGGACCTTTACTCCGTTTCTAACCCCGTGCTGTACCTGTCCTGGGAGTGTTTGATGGGGACATTGTAGAGGGAGCTTTACTCCGTTTCTAACCCCGTGCTGTACCTGTCCTGGGAGTGTTTGATGGGGACAGTGTAGAGGGAGCTTTACTCTGTATCTAACCCCGTGTTGTACCTTTCCTGGGAGTGTTTGATGGGGACAGTGTAGAGAGAGTTTTACTCTGTATCTAGCCCCGTGCTGTACCTGTCCTGGGAGTGTTTGATGGGGACAGTGTAGAGGGAGCTTTACTCTGTATCTAACCCCGTGCTGTACCTTTCCTGGGAGTGATTGATGGGGACAGTGTAGAGGGAGCTTTACTCAGTATCTAACCACGTGCTGTACCTGTCCCGGGAGTGTTTGATGGGGACAGTGTAGAGGGAGCTTTACTCTGGATCGAACCCCGTGCTGTATCTGTCCTGGGAGTGTTTGATGGGGACAGTGTAGAGGGAGCTTTACTCTGTGTCTAACCCGTGCTGTACCTGTCCTGGGAGAGTTTGATGGGGACAGTGTAGAGGGAGTTTTACTCTGTGTCTAACCCCGTGCTGTACCTGTCCTGGGAGTGTTTGATGGGGACAGTGTAGAGGGAGCTTTACTCTGTATCTAACCCTGTGCTGTACCTGTCCTGGGAGTGTTTGATGGAGGAAGTGTAGAGGGAGCTTTAATCTGTGTCTAACCCCGTGCTGAACCTGTCCTGGGAATGTTTGATGGGGAGAGTGCAGAGGGAGCTTTACTCTGTATCTAACCCCATGCTGTACCTGTCCTGGGAGTGTTTGATGTGACAGTGTAGAGGGAGCTTTACTCTGTATCTAACCCTGTGCTGTACCTGTCCTGGGAGTGCTTGATGGGGACAGTTTAGAGGGAGCTTTACTCTGTATCTAACCCCGTGCTGTACCTGTCCTGGGAGTGTTTGATGGGGACAGTGCACAGGGAGCTTTTCTCTGTATCTAACCCCGTGTTGTACCTGCCCTGGGAGTGTTTGATGGGGACAGTGTAGAGGGAGCTTTACTCTGTATCTAACCCCGTGCTGTAACTGTCCTGGGTGTGTTTGATGGGGACAGTGCACAGGGAGCTTTTCTCTGTATCTAACCCCGTGTTGTACCTGTCCTGGGAGTGTTTGATGGGGACAGTGTAGAGGGAGCTTTACTCTGTATCTAACCCCGTGTTGTACCTGTCCTGGGAGTGTTTGATGGGACAGTGTAGAGAGAGTTTTACTCTGTATCTAGCCCCGTGCTGTACCTGTCCTGGGAGTGTTTGATGGGGACAGTGTAGAGGGAGCTTTACTCTGTATCTAACCCCGTGCTGTACCTTTCCTGGGAGTGATTGATGGGGACAGTGTAGAGGGAGCTTTACTCAGTATCTAACCACGTGCTGTACCTGTCCCGGGAGTGTTTGATGGGGACAGTGTAGAGGGAGCTTTACTCTGGATCTAACCCCGTGCTGTATCTGTCCTGGGAGTGTTTGATGGGGACAGTGTAGAGGGAGCTTTACTCTTTGTCTAACCCGTGCTGTACCTGTCCTGGGAGAGTTTGATGGGGACAGTGTAGAGGGAGTTTTACTCTGTGTCTAACCCCGTGCTGTACCTGTCCTGGGAGTGTTTGATGGGGACAGTGTAGAGGGAGCTTTACTCTGTATCTAACCCTGTGCTGTACCTGTCCTGGGAGTGTTTGATGGAGGAAGTGTAGAGGGAGCTTTAATCTGTGTCTAACCCCGTGCTGAACCTGTCCTGGGAATGTTTGATGGGGAGAGTGCAGAGGGAGCTTTACTCTGTATCTAAACTCATGCTGTACCTGTCCTGGGAGTGTTTGATGGGGACAGTCTAGAGGGAACTTTACTCTGTATCTAACGCCATGCTGTACCTGTCCTGGGAGTGTTTGATGTGACAGTGTAGAGGGAGCTTTACTCTGTATCTAACCCCATGCTGTACCTGTCCTGGGAGTGCTTGATGGGGACAGTTTAGAGGGAGCTTTACTCTGTAGCTAACGCCATGCTGTACCTGTCCTGGGTGTGTTTGATGGCGACAGTGCACAGGGAGCTTTTCTCTGTATCTAACCCCGTGTTGTACCTGTCCTGGGAGTGTTTGATGGGGCAGTGCACAGGGAGCTTTACTCTGTATCTAACCCCGTGCTGTACCTGTCCTGGGTGTGTTTGATGGGGACAGTGTAGAGGTAGCTTTACTCCTTTTCTAACCCCGTGCTGTACCTGTCCTGGGAGTGTTTGATGGGGACAGTGTAGAGGGAGCTTTAATTTGTATCTATCCCCGTGCTGTACCTGTCCTGGGAGTGTTTGATGGGGACAGTGTAGAGGGAGCTTTACTCTGTATCTAACCCCGTGTTGTACCTGTCCTGGGAGTGTTTGATGGGGACAGTGTAGAGAGAGTTTTACTCTGTATCTAACCCCGTGCTGTACCTGTCCTGGGAGTGTTTGATGGGGACAGTGTAGAGGGAGCTTTACTCTGTATCTAACCCTGTGCTGTACCTGTCCTGGCAGTGTTTGATGGAGGAAGTGTAGAGGGAGCTTTACTCTGTGTCTAACCCCGTGCTGAACCTGTCCTGGGAGTGTTTGATGGAGGAAGTGTTGAGGGAGCTTTTCTCTGTGTCTAAACCCGTGCTGAACCTGTCCTGGGAATGTTTGATGGGGAGAGTGCAGAGGGAGCTTTACTCTGTATCTAACCCCATGCTGTACCTGTCCTGGGAGTGTTTGATGGGGACAGTCTAGAGGGAACTTTACTCTGTATCTAACGCCATGCTGTACCTGTCCTGGGAGTGTTTGATGTGACAGTGCAGAGGGAGCTTTACTCTGTATCTAACCCCGTGCTGTACCTGTCCTGGGAGTGTTTGATGGGGACAGTCTAGAGGGAGCTTTACTCTGTATCTAACGCCATGCTGTACCTGTCCTGGGTGTGTTTGATGGGGACAGTGCACAGGGAGCTTTTCTCTGTATATCACCCCGTGTTGTACCTGTCCTGGGAGTGTTTGATGGGGCAGTGCACAGGGAGCTTTACTCTATATCTAACCCCGTGCTGTACCTGTCCTGGGTGTGTTTGATGGGGACAGTGTAGAGGTAGCTTTACTCCGTTTCTAACCCCGTGCTGTACCTGTCCTGGGAGTGTTTGATGGGGACAGTGTAGAGGGAGCTTTAATTTGTATCTATCCCCGTGCTGTACCTGTCCTGGGAGTGTTTGATGGGGACAGTGTAGAGGGATCTTTACTCTGTATCTAACCCCGTGTTGTACCTGTCCTGGGAGTGTTTGATGGGGACAGTGTAGAGAGAGTTTTACTCTGTATCTAACCCCGTGCTGTACCTGTCCTGGGAGTGTTTGATGGGGACAGTGTAGAGGGAGCTTTACTCTGTATCTAACCCTGTGCTGTACCTGTCCTGGCAGTGTTTGATGGAGGAAGTGTAGAGGGAGCTTTACTCTGTGTCTAACCCCGTGCTGAACCTGTCCTGGGAGTGTTTGATGGAGGAAGTGTAGAGGGAGCTTTACTCTGTGTCTAAACCCGTGCTGAACCTGTCCTGGGAATGTTTGATGGGGAGAGTGCAGAGGGAGCTTTACTCTGTATCTAACCCCATGCTGTACCTGTCCTGGGAGTGTTTGATGGGGACAGTCTAGAGGGAACTTTACTCTGTATCTAACGCCATGCTGTACCTGTCCTGGGAGTGTTTGATGTGACAGTGTAGAGGGAGCTTTATTCTGTATCTAACCCCGTGCTGTACCTGTCCTGGGAGTGTTTGATGGGGACAGTCTAGAGGGAGCTTTACTCTGTGTCTAACCCCGTGCTGTACCTGTCCTGGGAGCGTTTGATGGGGACAGTGTAGAGGGAGCTTTACTCTGTATCTAACCCCGTGCTGTATCTGTCCCGGGAGTGTTTGATGGGAACAGAGTTGAGGGAGCTTTACTCTGTATCTAACCCCGTGCTGTATCTGTGCTGGGAGTGTTTGATGGGGACAGTGTAGAGGGAGCTTTACTCTGTATCTTACCCCGTGCTGTACCTGTCCTGGGAGTGTTTGATGGGAACAGTGTAGAGGGAGCCTTACTTTGTATCTAACCCCGTGCTGTACCTGTCCTGGGAGTGTTGATGGGGACAGTGTAGAGGGAGCTTTACTCTGTGTCTAACCAGTGCTGTACCTGTCCTGGGAGAGTTTGATGGGGACAGTGTAGAGGGAGCTTTACTCTCTGTCTAACCCCGTGCTGTACCTGTCCTGAGAGTGTTTGATAGGGACAGTGTAGAGGGAGCTTTACTCTGTATCTAACCCTGTGCTGTATCTGTCCTGGGAGTGTTTGATGGAGGAAGTGTAGAGGAAGCTTTACTCTATGTCTAACCCTGTGCTGTACCTGTCCTGGAAATGTTTGATGGGGACAGTGCAGAGGGAGCTTTCCTCTGTATCTAACCCCATGCTGTACCTGTCCTGGGAGTGCTTGATGGGGACAGTTTAGAGGGAGCTTTACTCTGTATCTAACCCCATGCTGTACCTGTCCTGGGAGTGTTTGATGTGACAGTGTAGAGGGAGCTTTACTCTGTATCTAACCCCATGCTGTACCTGTCGTGGGAGTGTTTGATCGGGACAGTGTAGAGGGAGCTTTACTCTGTATCTAACCCCGTGCTGTACCTTTCCTGGGAGTGATTGATGGGGACAGTGTAGAGGGAGCTTTACTCAGTATCTAACCACGTGCTGTACCTGTCCCGGGAGTGTTTGATGGGGACAGTGTAGAGGGAGCTTTACTCTGGATCTAACGCCGTGCTGTATCTGTCCTGGGAGTGTTTGATGGGGACAGTGTACAGAGAGCTTTACTCTGTGTCTAACCCGTGCTGTACCTGTCCTGGGAGAGTTTGATGGGGACAGTGTAGAGGGAGTTTTACTCTGTGTCTAACCCCGTGCTGTACCTGTCCTGGGAGTGTTTGATGGGGACAGTGTAGAGGGAGCTTTACTCTGTATCTAACCCTGTGCTGTACCTGTCCTGGGAGTGTTTGATGGAGGATGTGTAGAGGGAGCTTTAATCTGTGTCTAACCCCGTGCTGAACCTGTCCTGGGAATGTTTGATGGGGAGAGTGCAGAGGTAGCTTTACTCTGTATCTAACACCATGCTGTACCTGTCCTGGGAGTGTTTGATGGGGACAGTCTAGAGGGAACTTTACTCTGTATCTAACGCCATGCTGTACCTGTCCTGGGAGTGTTTGATGTGACAGTGTAGAGGGAGCTTTACTCTGTATCTAACCCCATGCTGTACCTGTCCTGGGAGTGCTTGATGGGGACAGTTTAGAGGGAGCTTTACTCTGTAGCTAACGCCATGCTGTACCTGTCCTGGGTGTGTTCGATGGGGACAGTGCACAGGGAGCTTTTCTCTGTATCTAACCCCGTGTTGTACCTGTCCTGGGAGTGTTTGATGGGGCAGTGCACAGGGAGCTTTACTCTGTATCTAACCCCGTGCTGTACCTGTCCTGGGAGTGTTTGATGGGGACAGTGTAGAGGGAGCTTTAATTTGTATCTATCCCCGTGCTGTACCTGTCCTGGGAGTGTTTGAGGGGGACAGTGTAGAGGGAGCTTTACTCTGTATCTAACCCCGTGTTGTACCTGTCCTGGGAGTGTTTGATGCGGACAGTGTAGAGAGAGTTTTACTCTGTATCTAACCCCGTGCTGTACCTGTCCTGGGAGTGTTTGATGGGGACAGTGTAGAGGGAGCTTTACTCTGTATCTAACCCTGTGCTGTACCTGTCCTGGGAGTGTTTGATGGAGGAAGTGTAGAGGGAGCTTTACTCTGTGTCTAACCCCGTGCTGAACCTGTCCTGGGAATGTTTGATGGGGAGAGTGCAGAGGGAGCTTTACTCTGTATCTAACCCCATGCTGTACCTGTCCTGGGAGTGTTTGATGGGGACAGTCTAGAGGGAACTTTACTCTGTATCTAACACCATGCTGGACCTGTCCTGGGAGTGTTTGATGTGACAGTGTAGAGGGAACTTTACTCTGTATCTAACCCCGTGCTGTACCTGTCGTGGGAGTGTTTGATGGGGACAGTGTACAGGGAGCTTTACTCTGTATCTAACCCTGTGCTGTACCTGTCCTGGGAGTGTTTGATGGAGGAAGTGTAGAGGGAGCTTTACTCTGTGTCTAACCCCGTGCTGAACCTGTCCTGGGAATGTTTGATGGGGAGAGTGCAGAGGGAGCTTTACTCTGTATCTAACCCCATGCTGTACCTGTCCTGGGAGTGTTTGATGGGGACAGTCTAGAGGGAACTTTACTCTGTATCTAACGCCATGCTGTACCTGTCCTGGGAGTGTTTGATGTGACAGTGTAGAGGGAGCTTTACTCTGTATCTAACCCCGTGCTGTACCTGTCCTGGGAGTGTTTGATGGGGACAGTCTAGAGGGAGCTTTACTCTGTGTCTAACCCCGTGCTGTACCTGTCCTGGGAGTGTTTGATGGGGACAGTGTAGAGGGAGCTTTACTCTGTATCTAACCCCGTGCTGTATCTGTCCCGGGAGTGTTTGATGGGGACAGAGTTGAGGGAGCTTTACTCTGTATCTAACCCCGTGCTGTATCTGTGCTGGGAGTGTTTGATGGGGACAGTGTAGAGGGAGCTTTACTCTGTATCTAACCCCGTGCTGTATCTGTCCCGGGAGAGTTTGATGGGGACAGAGTTGAGGGAGCTTTACTCTGTATCTAACCCCGTGCTGTATCTGTGCTGGGAGTGTTTGATGGGGACAGTGTAGAGGGAGCTTTACTCTGTATCTTACCCCGTGCTGTACCTGTCCTGGGAGTGTTTGATGGGAACAGTGTAGAGGGAGCCTTACTTTGTATCTAATCCCGTGCTGTACCTGTCCTGGTAGTGTTGATGGGGACAGTGTAGAGGGCGCTTTACTCTGTGTCTAACCAGTGCTGTACCTGTCCTGGGAGTGTTTGATAGGGACAGTGTAGAGGGAGCTTTACTCTGTATCTAACCCTGTGCTGTACCTGTCCTGGGAGTGTTTGATGGAGGAAGTGTAGAGGAAGCTTTACTCTATGTCTAACCCTGTGCTGAACCTGTCCTGGAAATGTTTGATGGGGACAGTGCAGAGGGAGCTTTACTCTGTATCTAACCCCATGCTGTACCTGTCCTGGGAGTGCTTGATGGGGACAGTTTAGAGGGAGCTTTACTCTGTATCTAACCCCATGCTGTACCTGTCCTGGGAGTGTTTGATGTGACAGTGTAGAGGGAGCTTTACTCTGTATCTAACCCCATGCTGCACCTGTCGTGGGAGTGTTTGATCGGGACAGTGTAGAGGGAGCTTTACTCTGTATCTAACCCCGTGCTGTACCTTTCCTGGGAGTGATTGATGAGGACAGTGTAGAGGGAGCTTTACTCAGTATCTAACCACGTGCTGTACCTGTCCCGGGAGTGTTTGATGGGGACAGTGTAGAGGGAGCTTTACTCTGGATCTAACCCCGTGCTGTATCTGTCCTGGGAGTGTTTGATGGGGACAGGGTAGAGGGAGCTTTACTCTGTGTCTAACCCGTGCTGTACCTGTCCTGGGAATGTTTGATGGGGAGAGTGCAAAGGGAGCTTTACTCTATATCTAACCCCATGTTGTACCTGTCCTTGGAGTGTTTGATGGGGACAGTCTAGAGGGAACTTTACTCTGTATCTAACGCCATGCTGTACCTGTCCTGGGAGTGTTTGATGTGACAGTGTAGAGGGAGCTTTACTCTGTATCTAACCCCATGCTGTACCTGTCCTGGGAGTGCTTGATGGGGACAGTTTAGAGGGAGCTTTACTCTGTATCTAACCCCGTGTTGTACCTGTCCTGGGAATGTTTGATGGGGACAGTGTAGAGAGAGTTTTACTCTGTATCTAACGCCGTGTTGTACCTGTCCTGGGAGTGTTTGATGGAGGAAGTGTAGAGGGAGCTTTACTCTGTATCTTACCCCGTGCTGTACCTGTCCTGGGAGTGTTTGATGGGAACAGTGTAGAGGGAGCCTTACTTTGTATCTAACCCCGTGCTGTACCTGTCCTGGGAGTGTTGATGGGGACAGTGTAGAGGGAGCTTTACTCTGTGTCTAACCAGTGCTGTACCTGTCCTGGGAGAGTTTGATGGGGACAGTGTAGAGGGAGCTTTACTCGCTGTCTAACCCCGTGCTGTACCTGTCCTGGGAGTGTTTGATAGGGACAGTGGAGAGGGAGCTTTACTCTGTATCTAACCCTGTGCTGTACCTGTCCTGGGAGTGTTTGATGGAGGAAGTGTCGAGGAAGCTTTACTCTATGTCTAAACCTGTGCTGTACCTGTCCTGGAAATGTTTGATGGGGACAGTGCAGAGGGAGCTTTACTCTGTATCTAACCCCATGCTGTACCTGTCCTGGGAGTGCTTGATGGGGACAGTTTAGAGGGAGATTTACTCTGTATCTAACCCCATGCTGTAACTGTCCTGGGAGTGTTTGATGTGACAGTGTAGAGGGAGCTTTACTCTGTATCTAACCCCATGCTGTACCTGTCGTGGGAGTGTTTGATCGGGACAGTGTACAGTGAGCTTTACTCTGTATCTAACCCCATGCTGTAACTGTCCTGGGAGTGTTTGATGGGGACAGTTTTGTGGTAGCTTTACTCTGTATCTCACCCCGTGCTGTATCTGTGCTGGGAGTGTTTGATGGGGACATTGTAGAGGGAGCTTTACTCTGTATCTAACCCCGTGCTGTACTTGTCCTGGGAGTGTTTGATGTGGACAGTGTAGAGGGAGCTTTACTTTGTATCTATCCCCGTGCTGTACCTGTCCTGGGAGTGTTTGATGGGGCCGTGCACAGGGAGCTTTACTCTGTATCTAACCCGGTGCTGTTTCTGTCCTGGGAGTGTTGGATGGGGACAACGTAGAGGGAGCTTTACTCTGTGTCTAACCCGTGCTGTACCTGTCCTGGGAGAGTTTGATGGGGACAGTGTAGCGGGAGCTTTACTCTGTATCTAACCCCGTGCTGTACCAATCCTGGGAGTGTTTGAATGGGAAAGTGCACAGGGAGCTTTTCTCTGTATCTAACCCCGTGTTGTAACTATCCTGGGAGTGTTTGATGGCGACAGTGCAGAAGGAGCTTTACTCTGTATCTAACCCCGTGCTGCACCTGTCCTGGGAGTGTTTGGTGGGGACAGTGTAGAGAGAGCTTTACTCTGTATCTAACACCGTGCTGTACCTGTCCTGGGAGTGTTTGATGGGGACAGTGTAGAGTGAGCTTTACTCTGTATCTAACCCCGTGTTGTACCTGTCCTGGGAGTGTTTGATGGGGACAGTGTAGAGAGAGTTCTACTCTGTATCTAACACTGTGCTGTACCTGTCCTGGGAGTGTTTGATGGGGACAGTGTAGAGGGAGATTTACTCTGTATCTTACCCCGTGCTGTACCTGGCCTGGGAGTGTTTGATGGGGACAGTGTAGGGGAAGCTTTACTCAGTATCTAACCACGTGCTGTACCTGTCCCGGGAGTGTTTGATGGGGACAGTGTAGAGGGAGCTTTACTCTGTATCTAACCCCGTGCTGTACCTGTCCTGGGAGTGTTTGAATGGGACAGTGTAAAGGGAGCCTTACTTTGTATCTAACCCCGTGCTGTACCTGTCCTGGGAGTGTTGATGGGGAAATTGTAGAGGGAGCTTTACTCTGTGTCTAACCCGTGCTGTACCTGTCCTTGGAGAGTTTGATGGGGACAGTGTAGAGGGAGCTTTACACTGTGTCTAACCCCGTGCTGTACCTGTCCTGGGAGTGTTTGATAGGGACAGTGTAGAGGGAGCTTTACTGTGTATCTAGCCCTGTGCTGTACCTGTCCTGGGAGTGTTTGATGGAGGAAGTGTAGAGGGAGCTTTACTCTGTGTCTAACCCCGTGCTGAACCTGTCCTGGGAATGTTTGATGGGGAGAGTGCAGAGGGAGCTTTACTCTGTATCTAACGCCATGCTGTACCTGTCCTGGGAGTGTTTGATGGGGACAGTCTAGAGGGAACTTTACTCTGTATCTAACGCCATGCTGTACCTGTCCTGGGAGTGTTTGATGTGACAGTGTAGAGGGAGCTTTACTCTGTATCTAACCCCGTGCTGTACCTGTTCTGGGAGTGTTTGATGGGGAAAGTCTAGAGGGAGCTTTACTCTGTGTCTAACCCCGTGCTGTACCTGTCCTGGGAGTGTTTGATGGTGACAGTGTAGAGGGAGCTTTACTCTGTATCTAACCCCGTGCTGTATCTGTCCCGGGAGTGTTGATGGGGACAGTGTAGAGGGAGCTTTACTCTGTGTCTAACCAGTGCTGTACCTGTCCTGGGAGAGTTTGATGGGGACAGTGTAGAGGGAGCTTTACTCTCTGTCTAACCCCGTGCTGTACCTGTCCTGGGAGTGTTTGATAGGGACAGTGTAGAGGGAGCTTTACTCTGTATCTAACCCTGTGCTGTACCTGTCCTGGGAGTGTTTGATGGAGGAAGTGTAGAGGAAGCTTTACTCTATGTCTAAACCTGTGCTGTACCTGTCCTGGAAATGTTTGATGGGGACAGTGCAGAGGGAGCTTTACTCTGTATCTAACCCCATGCTGTACCTTTCCTGGGAGTGCTTGATGGGGACAGTTTAGAGGGAGCTTTACTCTGTATCTAACCCCAAGCTGTACCTGTCCTGGGAGTGTTTGATGTGACAGTGTAGAGGGAGCTTTACTCTGTATCTAACCCCATGCTGTACCTGTCGTGGGAGTGTTTGATCGGGACAGTGTACAGTGAGCTTTACTCTGTATCTAACCACATGCTGTAACTGTCCTGGGAGTGTTTGATGGGGACAGTTTTGTGGGAGCTTTACTCTGTATCTCACCCCGTGCTGTATCTGTGCTGGGAGTGTTTGATGGGGACAGTGTAGAGGGAGCTTTACTCTGTATCTAACCCCGTGCTGTACTTGTCCTGGGAGTGTTTGATGTGGACAGTGTAGAGGGAGCTTTACTTTGTATCTATCCCCGTGCTGTACCTGTCCTGGGAGTGTTTGATGGGGCCGTGCACAGGGAGCTTTACTCTGTATCTAACCCGGTGCTGTTTCTGTCCTGGGAGTGTTGGATGGGGACAACGTAGAGGGAGCTTTACTCTGTGTCTAACCCGTGCTGTACCTGTCCTGGGAGAGTTTGATGGGGACAGTGTAGCGGGAGCTTTACTCTGTATCTAACCCCGTGCTGTACCTGTCCTGGGAGTGTTTGAATGGGAAAGTGCACAGGGAGCTTTTCTCTGTATCTAACCCCGTGTTGTAACTGTCCTGGGAGTGTTTGATGGCGACAGTGTAGAGGGAGCTTTACTCTGTATCTAACCCCGTGCTGCACCTGTCCTGGGAGTGTTTGGTGGGGACAGTGTAGTGAGAGCTTTACTCTGTATCTAACACCGTGCTGTACCTGTCCTGGGAGTGTTTGATGGGGACGGTGTAGAGTGAGCTTTACTCTGTATCTAACCCCGTGTTGTACCTGTCCTGGGAGTGTTTGATGGGGACAGTGTAGAGATAGTTCTACTCTGTATCTAACACTGTACTGTACCTGTCCTGGGAGTGTTTGATGGGGACAGTATAGAGGGAGATTTACTCTGTATCTTACCCCGTGCTGTACCTGGCCTGGGAGTGTTTGATGGGGACAGTGTAGAGGGAGGTTTACTCTGTATCTAACCCCGTGCTGTACTTGTGCTGAGAGTGTTTGATGTGGACAGTGTAGAGGGAGCTTTAGTTTGTATCTATCCCCGTGCTGTACCTGTCCTGGGAGTGTTTGATGGGGCAGTGCACAGGGAGCTTTACTCTGTATCTAACCCCGTGCTGTTTCTGTCCTGGGAGTGTTTGATGGGGACAGCGTAGAGGGAGCTTTACTCTGTGTCTAACCCGTGCTGTACCTGTCCTGGGAGAGTTTGATGGGGACAGTGTAGAGGGAGCTTTACTCTGTACCTAACCCCGTGCTGTACCTGTCCTTTGAGTGTTTGAATGGGAAAGTGCACAGGGAGCTTTTCTCTGTATCTAACCCCGTGTTGTACCTGTCCTGGGAGTGTTTGATGGCGATAGTGCAGAGGGAGCTTTACTCTGTATCTAACCCCGTGCTGTACCTGACCTGGGAGTGTTGATGGGGAAATTGTAGAGGGAGCTTTACTCTGTGTCTAACCCGTGCTGTACCTGTCCTTGGAGAGTTTGATGGGAAAAGTGTAGAGGGAGCTTTACACTGTGTCTAACCCCGTGCTGTACCTGTCCTGGGAGTGTTTGATAGGGACAGTGTAGAGGGAGCTTTACTGTGTATCTAGCCCTGTGCTGTACCTGTCCTGGGAGTGTTTGATGGAGGAAGTGTAGAGGGAGCTTTACTCTATGTCTAACCCCGTGCTGTACCTGTCCTGGAAATGTTTGATGGGGACAGTGCAGAGGGAGCTTTACTCTGTATCTAACCCCATGCTGTACCTGTCCTGGGAGTGCTTGATGGGGACAGTTTAGAGGGAGCTTTACTCTGTATCTAACGCCATGCTGTACCTGTCCTGGGAGTGTTTGATGTGACGGTGTAGAGGGAGCTTTACTCTGTATCTAACGCCATGCTGTACCTGTCGTGGGAGTGTTTGATCGGGACAGTGTACAGTGAGCTTTACTCTGTATCTAACCCCATGCTGTAACTGTCCTGTGAGTGTTTGATGGGGACAGTGTTGAGGGAGCTTTACTCTGTATCTAACCCCGTGCTGTATCTGTGCTGGGAGTGTTTGATGGGGACAGTGTAGAGGGAGGTTTACTCTGTATCTAACCCCGTGCTGTACTTGTGCTGAGAGTGTTTGATGTGGACAGTGTAGAGGGAGCTTTAGTTTGTATCTATCCCCGTGCTGTACCTGTCCTGGGAGTGTTTGATGGGGCAGTGCACAGGGAGCTTTACTCTGTATCTAACCCCGTGCTGTTTCTGTCCTGGGAGTGTTTGATGGGGACAGCGTAGAGGGAGCTTTACTCTGTGTCTAACCCGTGCTGTACCTGTCCTGGGAGAGTTTGATGGGGACAGTGTAGAGGGAGCTTTACTCTGTACCTAACCCCGTGCTGTACCTGTCCTTTGAGTGTTTGAATGGGAAAGTGCACAGGGAGCTTTTCTCTGTATCTAACCCCGTGTTGTACCTGTCCTGGGAGTGTTTGATGGCGATAGTGCAGAGGGAGCTTTACTCTGTATCTAACCCCGTGCTGTACCTGTCCTTGGAGTGTTTGGTGGGGACAGTGTAGAGAGAGCTTTACTCTGTATCTAACCCCGTGCTGTACCTGTCCTGGGAGTGTTTGATGGGGACAGTGTAGAGTGAGCTTTACTCTGTATCTAACCCCGTCTGTACCTGTCCTGGGAGTGTTTGATGGGGACAGTGTAGAGAGAGTTTTACTCTGTATCTAACCCCGTGCTGTACCTGTCCTGGGAGTGTTTGATGGGGACAGTGCAGAGGGAGCTTTACTCTGTATCTTACCCCGTGCTGTACCTGTCCTGGGAGTGTTTGATGGGGACAGTGTAGAGGGAGCTTTACTCAGTATCTAACCACGTGCTGTACCTGTCCCGGGAGTGTTTGATGGGGAGAGTGTAGAGGGAGCTTTACTCTGTATCTAACCCTGTGCTGTACCTGTCCTGGGAGTGTTTGATGGGGACAGTGTAGAGGGAGCCTTAATTTGTATCTAACCCCGTGCTGTACCTGTCCTGGGAGTGTTGATGGGGACAGTGTAGAGGGAGCTTTACTCTGTGTCTAACCCGTGCTGTACCTGTCCTGGGAGAGTTTGATGGGGACAGTGTAGAGGGAGCTGTGCTCTGTGTCTAACCCCATGCTGTACCTGTCCTGGGAGTGTTTGATAGGGACAGTGTAGAGGGAGCTTTACTCTGTATCTAACCCTGTGCTGTACCTGTCCTGGGAGTATTTGATGGAGGAAGTGTAGAGGGAGCTTTACTCTATGTCTAACCCCGTGCTGTACCTGTCCTGGAAATGTTTGATGGGGACAGTGCAGAGGGAGCTTTACTCTGTATCTAACCCAATGCTGTACCTGTCCTGGGAGTGCTTGATGGGGACAGTTTAGAGGGAGCTTTACTCTGTATCTAACCCCATGCTGTACCTGTCCTGGGAGTGTTTGATGTGACAGTGTAGAGGGAGCTTTACTCTGTATCTAACCCCATGCTGTACCTGTCGTGGGAGTGTTTGATCGGGACAGTGTACAGTGAGCTTTACTCTGTATCTAACCCCATGCTGTAACTGTCCTGGGAGTGTTTGATGGGGACAGTTTTGAGGGAGCTTTACTCTGTATCTAACCCCGTGCTGTATCTGTGCTGGGAGTGTTTGATGGGGACAGTGTAGAGGGAGCTTTACTCTGTATCTAACCCCGTGCTGTACCTGTCCTGGGAGTGTTTGATGGGGACAGTGTAGAGGGAGTTTACTCTGTATCTAACCCTGTGCTGTACCTGTCCTGGGAGTGTTGGATGGCGACAGTGCAGAGGGAGCTTTACTCTGTATCTAACCCCGTGCTGTACCTGTCCTGGGAGTGTTTGGTGGGGACAGTGTAGAGAGAGCTTTACTCTGTATCTAACCCCGTGCTGTACCTGTCCTGGGAGTGTTTGATGGGGACAGTGTAGAGTGAGCTTTACTCTTTATCTAACCCCGTGTTGTACCTGTCCTGGGAGTGTTTGATGGGGACAGTGTAGAGAGAGTTCTACTCTGTATCTAACCCCGTGCTGTACCTGTCCTGGGAGTGTTTGATGGGGACAGTGTAGAGGGAGCTTTACTCTGTATCTTACCCCGTGCTGTACCTGTCCTGGGAGTGTTTGATGGGGACAGTGTAGAGGGAGCTTTACTCAGTATCTAACCACGTGCTGTACCTGTCCCGGGAGTGTTTGATGGGGACAGTGTAGAAGGAGCTTTACTCTGTATCTAACCCCGTGCTGTACCTGTCCTGGGAGTGTTTGATGGGGACAGTGTAGAGGGAGCCTTACTTTGTATCTAACCCCGTGCTGCACCTGTCCTGGGAGTGTTGATGGGGACAGTGTAGAGGGAGCTTTACTCTGTATCTAACCCGTGCTGTACCTGTCCTGGGAGAGTTTGATGGGGACAGTGTAGAGGGAGCTTTACTCTGTGTCTAACCCCGTGCTGTACCTGTCCTGGGAGTGTTTGATAGGGACAGTGTAGAGGGAGCTTTACTCTGTATCTAACCCTGTGCTGTACCTGTCCTAGGAGTGGTTGATGGAGGAAGTGTAGAGGGAGCTTTACTCTATGTCTAACCCCGTGCTGTACCTGTCCTGGAAATGTTTGATGGGGACAGTGCAGAGGGAGCTTTACTCTGTATCTAACCCCATGCTGTACCTGTCCTGGGAGTGTTTGATGGGGACAGCGTAGAGGGAGCTTTACTCTGAGTCTAACCCGTGCTGTACCTGTCCTGGGAGTGTTTGATGGGGACAGTGTGGCGGGAGCTTTACTCTGTATCTAACCCCGTGCTGTACCTGTCCTTGGAGTGTTTGAATGGGAAAGTGCACAGGGAGCTTTTCTCTGTATCTAACCCCGTGTTGTACCTGTCCTGGGAGTGTTTGATGGCGACAGTGCAGAGGGAGCTTTACTCTGTATCTAACCCCGTGCTGTACCTGTCCTGGGAGTGTTTGGTGGGGACAGTGTAGAGAGAGCTTTACTCTGTATCTAACCCCGTGCTGTACCTGTCCTTGGAGTGTTTGATGGGGACAGTGTAGAGTGAGCTTTACTCTGTATCTATCCCCATGTTGTACCTGTCCTGGGAGTGTTTGATGGGGACAGTGTAGAGAGAGTTTTACTCTGTATCTAACCCCGTGCTGTACCTGTCCTGGGAGTGTTTGATGGGGACAGTGTAGAGGGAGCTTTACTCTGTATCTTACCCCGTGGTGTACCTGTCCTGGGAGTGTTTGATGGGGACAGTGTAGAGGGAGCTTTACTCAGTATCTAACCACGTGCTGTACCTGTCCCGGGAGTGTTTGATGGGGACAGTGTAGAGGGAGCTTTACTCTGTATTTAACCCCGTGCTGTACCTGTCCTGGGAGTGTTTGATGGGGATAGTGCAGAGGTAGCCTTACTTTGTATCTAACCCCGTGCTGTACCTGTCCTGGGAGTGTTGATGGGGACAATGTAGAGGGAGCTTTACTCTGTGTCTAACCCGTGCTGTACCTGTCCTGGGAGAGTTTGATGGGGACAGTGTAGAGGGAGCTTTACTATGTGTCTAACCCCGTGCTGTATCTGTGCTGGGAGTGTTTGATGGGGACAGTGTAGAGGGAGCTTTACTCTGTATCTAACCCCGTGCTGTACTTGTCCTGGGAGTGTTTGATGTGGACAGTGTAGAGGGAACTTTAGTTTGTATCTATCCCCCTGCTGTACCTGTCCTGGGAGTGTTTGATGGGGCAGTGCACAGGGAGCTTTACTCTGTATCTAACCCCGTGCTGTTTCTGTCCTGGGAGTGTTTGATGGGGACAGCGTAGAGGGAGCTTTACTCTGAGTCTAACCCGTGCTGTACCTGTCCTGGGAGAGTTTGATGGGGACAGTGTAGAGGGAGTTTTACTCTGTATCCAACCCCGTGCTGTACCTGTCCTTGGAGTGTTTGATGGCGACAGTGCAGAGGGAGCTTTACTCTGTATCTAACCCCGTGCTGTACCTGTCCTGGGAGTGTTTGATGGGGACAGTGTAGCGGGAGCTTTACTCTGTATCTAACCCCGTGCTGTACCTGTCCTGGGAGTGTTTGGTGGGGACAGTTTAGCGGGAGCTTTACTCTGTATCTAAGCCCGTGGTGTACCTGTCCTGGGAGTGTTTGATGGGGACAGTGTCGAGGGAGCTTTACTCTGTATCGAACCCCGTGCTGTACCTGTGCTGGGAGTGTTTGATGGGGACAGTGTAATGGGAGCTTTGCTCTGTATCTAAACCCATGCTTTACCTGTCCTGCGAGTGTGTGATGGGGACAGTGAAGTGGGAGATTTACCCTCTATCTAACCCGTGCTGTACCTGTCCTGGGAATGTTTGATGGGGACAGTGTAGAGGGAGCTTTACTCTGTGTCTAACCCCGTGCTGTATCTGCCCTGGGAGTGTTTGATGGGGACAGTGTAGAGGGAGCTTTACTCTGTGTCTAACCCCGTGCTGTATCTGTCCTGGAGGTGTTTGATGGGGACAGTGTAGAGGGCGCTTTACTCTGTATCTAACACCGTGCTGTACCTGTCCTGGGAGTGTTTGATGGGGACAGTGTAGAGGGAGCTTTACTCTGTGTCTAACCCCGTGCTGTATCTGTCCTGGAGGTGTTTGATGGGGACAGTGTAGAGGGCGCTTTACTCTGTATCTAACCCTGTGCTGTACCGGTCCTGGGAGTGTTTGATGGAGGAAGTGTAGAGGGAGCTTTACTCTATGTCTAACCCCGTGCTGTACCTGTCCTGGAAATGTTTGATGGGGACAGTGCAGAGGGAGCTTTACTCTGTATCTAACCCCATGCTGTACCTGTCCTGGGAGTGCTTGATGGGGACAGTTTAGAGGGAGCTTTACTCTGTATCTAACGCCATGCTGTACCTGTCCTGGGAGTGTTTGATGTGACAGTGTAGAGGGAGCTTTACTCTGTATCTAACCCCATGCTGTACCTGTCGTGGGAGTGTTTGATCGGGACAGTGTACAGTGAGCTTTACTGTGTATCTAACCCCATGCTGTAACTGTCCTGGGAGTGTTTGATGGGGACAATTTAGGGGGAGCTTTACTCAGTATCTAACCACGTGCTGTACCTGTCCCGGGAGTGTTTGATGGGGACAGTGTAGAGGGAGCTTTACTCTGTATCTTACCCCGTGGTGTACCTGTCCTGGGAGTGTTTGATGGGGACAGTGTAGAGGGAGCTTTACTCAGTATCTAACCACGTGCTGTACCTGTCCCGGGAGTGTTTGATGGGGACAGTGTAGAGGGAGCTTTACTCTGTATTTAACCCCGTGCTGTACCTGTCCTGGGAGTGTTTGATGGGGATAGTGCAGAGGTAGCCTTACTTTGTATCTAACCCCGTGCTGTACCTGTCCTGGGAGTGTTGATGGGGACAGTGTAGAGGGAGCTTTACTCTGTGTCTAACCCGTGCTGTACCTGTCCTGGGAGAGTTTGATGGGGACAGTATAGAGGGAGCTTTACTCTGTGTCTAACCCCGTGCTGTATCTGTGCTGGGAGTGTTTGATGGGGACAGTGTAGAGGGAGCTTTACTCTGTATCTAACCCCGTGCTGTACTTGTCCTGGGAGTGTTTGATGTGGACAGTGTAGAGGGAGCTTTAGTTTGTATCTATCCCCGTGCTGTACCTGTCCTGGGAGTGTTTGATGGGGCAGTGCACAGGGAGCTTTACTCTGTATCTAACCCCGTGCTGTTTCTGTCCTGGGAGTGTTTGATGGGGACAGCGTAGAGGGAGCTTTACTCTGAGTCTAACCCGTGCTGTACCTGTCCTGGGAGAGTTTGATGGGGACAGTGTAGAGGGAGTTTTACTCTGTATCTAACCCCGTGCTGTACCTGTCCTTGGAGTGTTTGATGGCGACAGTGCAGAGGGAGCTTTACTCTGTATCTAACCCCGTGCTGTACCTGTCCTGGGAGTGTTTGGTGGGGACAGTGTAGCGGGAGCTTTACTCTGTATCTAACCCCGTGCTGTACCTGTCCTGGGAGTGTTTGGTGGGGACAGTTTAGCGGGAGCTTTACTCTGTATCTAAGCCCGTGGTGTACCTGTCCTGGGAGTGTTTGATGGGGACAGTGTAAAGGGAGCTTTACTCTGTATCGAACCCCGTGCTGTACCTGTGCTGGGAGTGTTTGATGGGGACAGTGTAATGGGAGCTTTACTCTGTATCTAACCCCATGCTTTACCTGTCCTGGGAGTGTGTGATGGGGACAGTGAAGTGGGAGATTTACCCTCTATCTAACACCGTGCTGTACCTGTCCTGGGAGTGTTTGATGGGGACAGTGTAGAGGGAGTTTTACTCTCTATCTAACCCCTTGTTGTACCTGGCCTGGGAGTGTTTGCTGGGGACAGTGTAGAGGGAGCTTTACTCTGTGTCTAACCCGTGCTGTACCTGTCCTGGGAATGTTTGATGGGGACAGTGTAGAGGGAGCTTTACTCTGTGTCTAACCCCGTGCTGTATCTGTCCTGGGAGTGTTTGATGGGGACAGTGTAGAGGGAGCTTTACTCTGTGTCTAACCCCGTGCTGTATCTGTCCTGGAGGTGTTTGATGGGGACAGTGTAGAGGGCGCTTTACTCTGTATCTAACACCGTGCTGTACCTGTCCTGGGAGTGTTTGATGGGGACAGTGTAGAGGGAGCTTTACTCTGTGTCTAACCCCGTGCTGTATCTGTCCTGGAGGTGTTTGATGGGGACAGTGTAGAGGGCGCTTTACTCTGTATCTAACCCTGTGCTGTACCGGTCCTGGGAGTGTTTGATGGAGGAAGTGTAGAGGGAGCTTTACTCTATGTCTAACCCCGTGCTGTACCTGTCCTGGAAATGTTTGATGGGGACAGTGCAGAGGGAGCTTTACTCTGTATCTAACCCCATGCTGTACCTGTCCTGGGAGTGCTTGATGGGGACAGTTTAGAGGGAGCTTTACTCTGTATCTAACGCCATGCTGTACCTGTCCTGGGAGTGTTTGATGTGACAGTGTAGAGGGAGCTTTACTCTGTATCTAACCCCATGCTGTACCTGTCATGGGAGTGTTTGATCGGGACAGTGTACAGTGAGCTTTACTGTGTATCTAACCCCATGCTGTAACTGTCCTGGGAGTGTTTGATGGGGACAATTTAGGGGGAGCTTTACTCTGTATCTAACGCCGTGCTGTACCTGTCCTGGGAGTGTTGATGTGACAGTGTAGAGGGAGCTTTACTCTGTATCTAACCCCGTGCTGTACCTGTCCTGGGAGTGTCGATGTGACAGTGTAGAGGGAGCTTTGCTCTGTATCTAACCCCGTGCTGTACCTGTCCTGTGAGTGTTTGATGGGGACAGTGTAGAGGGAGCTTTACTCTGTATCTAACCCCATGCTGTACCTGTCCTGGGAATGTTTGATGGGGACAGTGTAGAGGGAGCTTTACTCTGTACCTAACCCCGTTCTGTACCTGTCCTGGGAGTGTTTGATGGGGACAGAGTAGAAGAAGCTTTACTCTGTATCTAACCCCGTGCTGTACCTGTCCTGGGAGTTTTTGATGGGGACAATATAGAGGGAGCTTTACTCCGTATCTAACCCGTGCTGTACCTGTCCTGGGTGTGTTTGATGGGGACGGTGTAGAGTGAGATTTACACTGTATCTAACCCCATGCTGTAACTGCCCAGGGAGTGTTTGATGGGTATAGTGTAGAGGGAGCTTTACTCTGTATCTAACCCCGTGCTGTACCTGTCCTGGGAGTGTTTGATGGAGACAGTGTAGAGGGAGCTTTACTCTGTATCTAACCCCGTGCTTTACCTGTCCTGGGAGTGTTTGATGGGGACAGTGTAGAGGGAGCTTTACTCTGTATCTAACCCCGTGCTGTACCAGTTCTGCAGTGTTTGATGGGGAATGTGTAGAGCGTGCTTTCCTCTGTATCTAACCCCGTGCTGTACCTGTCCTGTGAGTGTCTGATGGGGACAGTGTAGAGGGAGCTTTACTCTGTATCTAATCCCATGCTGTACCTATCCTGTGAGTGTATGATGGGGACAGTGTAGAAGGAACTTTACTCTGTATCTAACCCCATGCTGTACCTGTCCTGGGAGTGTTTGATGGGGACAGTGTAGAGGGAGATTCACTCTGTATCTTACCCTGTGCTGTACCTGTTCTGGGAGTGTTTGATGGGACAGTGTAGAGGGAAGTTTACTCTGTATCTAACACCATGCTGTACCAGTGCTGGGAGTGTTTGATGGGAACAGTGTAGAGGGAGCTTTACTCTATATCTGACCCCATGCTGTCCCTGTCCTGCGAGTGTTTGATGGGGACAGTGTAGAGGGCTCTTTACTCTGTATGTAATCCCGCGCTGTACCTGTCCTGGGAGTGTTTGATGGGGACAGTGTAGAGGGAGCTTTACTCTGGATATAACCCCATGCTTTACCTGACCTGGCAGTGTTTGATGGGAAAGGGAAGAGGGAGCTTTACTCTGTATCTAACCCCGTCCTGTACCTGTCCTGGGAGTGTTTGATGGACAGTGTAGAGGGAGCTTTACTCTGTATCTAACCCCGTGATGTGCCTCTCCATGGAGTGTTTGATGGGGACAGTGTAGCGGGAGCTTTACTCTGTATCTAAGCCCGTGGTGTAGCTGTCCTGGGAGTGTTTGATGGGGACAGTGTAATGGGAGCTTTACTCTGTATCTAACCCCATGCTTTACCTGTCCTGGGAGTGTGTGATGGGGACAGTGAAGTGGGAGATTTACCCTCTATCTAACACCGTGCTGTACCTGTCCTGGGAGTGTTTGATGGGGACAGTGTAGAGGGAGTTTTACTCTCTATCTAACCCCTTGTTGTACCTGGCCTGGGAGTGTTTGCTGGGGACAGTGTAGAGGGAGCTTTACTCTGTATCTAACCCCGTGCTGTACCTGTCCTGGGAGTGTTTGATGGGGACTGTGTAGAGGGAGCGTTACTCTGTATCAAACTCCGTGCTGTACCTGTCCGGGGAGTGTTTGATGGGGACAGTGTAGAGGGAGGTTTACTCTGTATCTAACGCCGTGCAGTACCTGTCCTGGGAGTGTTTGATGGGGACAGTGTAGAGGGAGCTTTACTCTGTATCTAACGCCGTGCTGTACCTGTCCTGGGAGTGTTTGATCGGGACAGTGTAAAGGGAGCTTTACTCTGTATCTAACGCCGTGCAGTACCTGTCCTGGGAGTGTTTGATGGGGACAGTGTAGAGGGAGCTTTACTCTGTATCTGTCCCGTGCTGTACCTGTCCTGGGAGTGTTTGATGGGGACAGTGTAGAGGGTGCTTTACTCTGTATCTAACCCCGTGCTGCACCTGTCCTGCGAGTGTTTGATGAGGACAGGGTAGAGGGAGCTTTACTCTGTATCTAACCCCGTGCTGTACCTGTCCTGGGAGGGTTTGATGGGGACAGTGTAGAGGGAGCTTTACTCTGTATCTAACCCCGTGCTGTACCTGTCCTGGTAGTGTTTGATGGGGACAGTGTAGAGGGAGCTTTACTCTGTATCAAACTCCCTGCTGTACCTGTCCTGGGAGTGTTTGATGGGGACAGTGTAGTGGGAGCTTTACTCTGTATCTTACCCCATGCTTTACCTGTCCTGTGAGTGTCTGATGGGGACAGTGTAGAGGGAGCTTTACTCTGTATCTAACCCCTTGCTGTACCTATCCTGTGAGTGTATGATGGGGACAGTGTAGAGGAACTTTACTCTGTATCTAACCCCATGCTGTACCTGTCCTGGGAGTGTTTGATGGGGACAGTGTAGAGGGAGTTTTACTCTGTATCTAACCCCGTGCTGTACATGTCCTGGGAGTGTTTGATGGGGACAGTGTAGAGGGAGCTTTACTCTGTATCTAACCCCGTGCTGTACCTGTCCTGGTAGTGTTTGATGGGGACAGTGTAGAGGGAGCTTTACTCTGTATCAAACTCCCTGCTGTACCTGTCCTGGGAGTGTTTGATGGGGACAGTGTAGTGGGAGCTTTACTCTGTATCTTACCCCATGCTTTACCTGTCCTGTGAGTGTCTGATGGGGACAGTGTAGAGGGAGCTTTACTCTGTATCTAACCCCTTGCTGTACCTATCCTGTGAGTGTATGATGGGGACAGTGTAGAAGGAACTTTACTCTGTATCTAACCCCATGCTGTACCTGTCCTGGGAGTGTTTGATGGGGAGAGTGTAGAGGGAGTTTTACTCTGTATCTAACCCCGTGCTGTACCTGTCCTGGGTGTGTTTGTTGGGGACAATGTGGAGGGAGCTTTACTCTGTATCTGACACCATCCGGCCCTGTCCTTGGAGTGTTTGATGGGGACACTGTAGAGGGAGCTTTACTCTGGATTTAACCCCATGCTGTACCTGTCCTTGGAGTGTTTGATGGGGACACTGTAGAGGGAGCTTTACTCTGGATTTAACCCCATGCTTTACCTGTCATGGGAGTGTTTGATGGGAAAGGGAAGAGGGAGCTTTACTCTGTATCTAACCCCGTCCTGTACCAGACCTGGGAGTGTTTGATGGACAGTGTAGATAGAGCTTTACTCTGTATCTAACCCCGTGATGTACCTGTCCATGGTGTGTTTGATGGCGACAGTTTAGAGGGAGCTTTACTCTGTATCTAACCACATGCTGTACCTGTCCTGGGAGTGTTTGATGGGGAGAGTGTCGAGGGAGCTTTACTCTGTATCTAACACCGTGATGTACCTGTCCTGGGTGTGATTGATGGGGACAGTGTAGAGGGAGCTTTACTCTGTATCTAACCCCATGCTGTACCTGTCCTGGGAGTGTTTGATGGGGACAGTGTAGAGGGAGCTTTACACTGTATCGAACCCCGTTCTGTACCTGTCCTGGGAGTGTTTGATGGGGAGAGTGTAGTGGGAGCTTTACTCTGTATCTAACCCCATGCTTTACCTGTCCTGGGAGTGTTTGATGGGGACAGTGTAGTGGGAGCTTTACTCTGTATCTAACCCCGTGCTGTACCAGTTCTGCAATGTTTGATGGGGGATGTGTAGAGCGTGCTTTCCTCTGTATCTAACCCCGTGCTGTACCTGTCCTGTGAGTGTCTGATGGGGACAGTGTAGAGGGAGCTTTACTCTGTATCTAACCCCTTGCTGTACCTATCCTGTGAGTGTATGATGGGGACAGTGTAGAGGAACTTTACTCTGTATCTAACCCCATGCTGTACCTGTCCTGGGAGTGTTTGATGGGGACAGTGTAGAGGGAGTTTTACTCTGTATCTAACCCCGTGCTGTACATGTCCTGGGCGTGTTTGATGGGGACAGTGTAGAGGGAGCTTTACTCTTGATTTAACCCCATGCTTTACCTGTCATGGGAGTGTTTGATGGGAAAGGGAAGAGGGAGCTTTACTCTGTATCTAAGCCCGTCCTGTACCTGTCCTGGGAGTGTTTGATGGACAGTGTAGAGGGAGCTTTACTCTGTATCTAAGCCCATGCTGTACCTGTCCTGGGAGTGTTTGATGGGGACAGTATAGAGGGAGCTTTACTCTGTATCTAACCCCATGATTTACCTGTCCTGGGAGTGTTTGATGGGGACAGTGAAGTGGGAGATTTACTCTCTATCTAACACCGTGCTGTACCTGTCCTGGGAGTGTTTGATGGGGACAGTGTGGAGGGAGCTTTACCCTGTGTCTAACCCCTTGTTGTACCTGGCCTGGGAGTGTTTGCTGGGGACAGTGTAGAGGGAGCTTTACTCTGTATCTAACCCGTGCTGTACCTGTCCTGGGAGTGTTTGATGGGGACAGTGTAGAGGGAGCTTTACTCTGTATCTAACCCCGTGCTGTACCTGTCCTGGGACTGTTTGATGGGGACAGTGTAGAGGGAACTTTACTCTGTATCTAACGCCGTGCAGTACCTGTCCTGGGAGTGTTTGATGGGGACAGTGTAGAGGGAGCTTTACTCTGTATCTGTCCCGTGCTATACCTGTCCTGGGAGTGTTTGATGGGGACAGTGTAGAGGGAACTTTACTCTGTATCTAACGCCGTGCAGTACCTGTCCTGGGAGTGTTTGATGGGGACAGTGTAGAGGGAGCTTTACTCTGTATCTGTCCCGTGCTATACCTGTCCTGGGAGTGTTTGATGGGGACAGTGTAGAGGGAGATTTCCCCTTTATCTAACCCCTTGCTGTACCTGTCCTGGGAGTGTTTGATGGGGACAGTGTAGAGGGTGCTTTACTCTGTATCTAACCCCGTGCTGCACCTGTCCTGGGAGTGTTTGATGGGGACAGTGTAGAGGGATCTTTACTCTGTATCTAACCCCGTGCTGTACCTGTCCTTGGAGTGTTTGACGAGAACAGTGTAGAGGGAGATTTACTCTGTATATCACCATGTGCTGTACCTGTCCTGGGAGTGTTTGATGGGGACAGTGTAGTGGGAGCTTTACTCTGTATCTAACCCCGTGCTATACCAGTTCTGCAGTGTTTGATGGGGAATGTGTAGAGCGTGCTTTCCTCTGTATCTAACCCCGTGCTGTACCTGTCCTGTGAGTGTATGATGGGGACAGTGTAGAGGGAGCTTTACTGTGTATCTAACCCCTTGCTGTACCTGTCCTGTGAGTGTATGATGGGGACACTGTAGAGGGAGTTTTACTCTGTATCTAACCCCGTGCTGTACCTGTCCTGGGTGTGTTTGTTGGGGACAATGTGGAGGGAGCTTTACTCTGTATCTGACCCCATGCTGTCCCTGTCCTGGAAGTGTTTGATGGGGACAGTGTAGAGGGAGCTTTACTCTCTATCTAACCCCGTGCTGTACCTGTCCTGGGAGTATTTGATGGGGACAGTGTAGAGAGAGCTTTACTCTGTATTTAACCCCATGCTTTACCTGTCCAGGGAGTGTTTGATGGGAAAGGGAAGAGGGAGCTTTACTCTGCATCTAACCCCGTCCTGTACCTGTCCTGGGAGTGTTTGATGGACAGTGTAGAGGGAGCTTTACTCTGTATCTAACCCCATACTTTACTTGTCCTGGGAGTATTTGATGGGGACAGTGAAGTGGGAGATTTACTCTCTATCTAACACCGTGCTGTACCTGTCCTGGGAGTGTTTGATGGGGACAGTGTAGAGGGAGCTTTACTCTGTACCTAACCACTTGTTGTACCTAGCCTGGGAGTGTATGATGGGGACAGAGGAGAGGGAGATTTTCTCTGCATCTGACCCCGTGATGTACCTGTCCTGGGAGTGTTTGGTGGGGACAGTGTAGAGGGAGCTTTACTCTGTATCTAACCCCGTGCTCTACCTGTCCTGGGAGTGTTTGATGGGGACAGTGTAGAGGGAGCTTTACTCTGTATCTAACCCCGTGCTGCACCTGTCCTGGGTGTGTTTTATGGGGACAGTGTAGAGGGAGCTTAACTCTGTATCTAACCCCTTGGAGTACCTGTCCTGGGAGTGTTTGATGGGGACAGTGTAGAGGGAGCTTTACTCTGTATCTAATCCCATGCTGTACCTGTCCAGTGAGTGTTTGATGGGGAAAGTGTAGAGGGAGCTTTACTCTGTATTTAACCCCGTGCTGTACCTGTCCTGGGAGTGTTTGATGGGGACAGTGTAGAGGGAGCTTTCCTCTGGATCTAACCCCGTGGTGTACCTGTCCTGGGAGTGTTTGATGGGAACAGTGTAGAGGGAGTTTTATTCTGTATCTAACCCCGTGCTGTACCTGTCCTTGGAGTGTTTGACGGGAACAGTGTAGAGGGAGATTTACTCTGTATCTCACCCTGTGCTGTACCTGTTCTGGGTGTGTTTGATGGAGACAGTGTAGAGGGAGCTTTACTCTGTATCGAACCTCGTTCTGTACCTGTCCTGGGAGTGTTTGTTGGGGACAGTGTAGTGGGAGCTTTACTCTGTATCTAACCCCATGCTTTACCTGACCTGGGAGTGTTTGATATGGACAGTGTAGAGTGAGCTTTACTCTGTATCTAACCCCATGATTTACCTGTCCTGGGAGTGTTTGATGGGGACAGTGAAGTGGGAGATTTACTCTCTAACACCGTGCTGTACCTGTCCTGGGAGTGTTTGATGGGGACAGTGTAGAGGGAGCTTTACTCTGTATCTAATCCCATGCTGTACCTGTCCAGTGAGTGTTTGATGGGGAAAGTGTAGAGGGAGCTTTACTCTGTATTTAACCCCGTGCTGTACCTGTCCTGGGAGTGTTTGATGGGGACAGTGTAGAGAGAGCTTTCCTCTGTATCTAACCCCGTGCTGTACCTGTCCTGGGAGTGTTTGATGGGAACAGTGTAGAGGGAGCTTTATTCTGTATCTAACCCCGTGCTGTACCTGTCCTTGGAGTGTTTGACGGAAACAGTGTAGAGGGAGATTTACTCTGTATCTCACCCTGTGCAGTACCTGTTCTGGGTGTGTTTGATGGAGACAGTGTAGAGGGAGCTTTACTCTGTATCGAACCTCGTTCTGTGCCTGTCCTGGGAGTGTTTGATGGGGACAGTGTAGTGGGAGCTTTACTCTGTATCTAACCCCATGCTTTACCTGTCCTGGGAGTGTTTGATATGGACAGTGTAGAGTGAGCTTTACTCTGTATCTAACCCCTGATTTAACTGTCCTGGGAGTGTTTGATGGGGACAGTGAATTGGGAGATTTACTCTCTATCTAACAACGTGCTGTACCTGTCCTGGGAGTGTTTGATGGGGACAGTGTGGAGGGAGCTTTACTCTGTATCTAACCCCTTGTTGTACCTGTCCTGGGAGGGTTTGCTGGGGACAGTGTAGAGGGAGCTTTACTCTGTATCTAACCCCGTGCTGTACCTGTCCTGGGAGTGTTTGATGGAGACAGTGTAGAGGGAGATTTACTCTGTATCTAATCCCGTGCTGTACCTGTCCTGGGACTGTTTGATGGGGACAGTGTAGAGGGAACTTTACTCTGTATCTAACGCCGTGCAGTACCTGTCCTGGGAGTGTTTGATGGGTACAGTGTAGAGGGAGCTTTACTCTGTATCTGTCCCGTGCTATACCTGTCCTGGGAGTGTTTGATGGGGACAGTGTAGCGGGAACTTTACTCTGTATCTAACGCCGTGCAGTACCTGTCCTGGGAGTGTTTGATGGGGACAGTGTAGAGGGAGCTTTACTCTGTATCTAACCCCGTGCTGTACCTGTCCTGGGAGTGTTTGATGGAGACAGTGTAGAGGGAGCTTTACTCTGTATCTAACCCCGTGCTGTACCTGTCCTGGGACTGTTTGATGGGGACAGTGTAGAGGGAACTTTACTCTGTATCTAACGCCGTGCAGTACCTGTCCTGGGAGTGATTGATGGGGACAGTGTAGAGGGAGCTTTACTCTGTATCTGTCCCGTGCTATAGCTGTCCTGGGAGTGTTTGATGGGGACAGTGTAGAGGGAACTTTACTCTGTATCTAACGCCATGCAGTACCTGTCCTGCGAGTGTTTGATGGGGACAGTGTAGAGGGAGATTTACCCTTCATCTAACCCCTTGCTGTACCTGTCCTGGGAGTGTTTGATGGGGACAGTGTAGAGGGTGCTTTACTCTGTATCTAACCCCGTGCTGCACCTGTCCTGGGAGTGTTTGATGGGGATAGTGTAGAGGGAGCTTTACTCTGTATCTAACCCCGTGCTGTACCTGTCCTTGGAGTGTTTGACGAGAACAGTGCAGAGGGAGATTTACTCTGAATATCACCCTGTGCTGTACCTGTCCTGGGAGTGTTTGATGGGGACAGTGTAGTGGGAGCTTTACTCTGTATCTAACCCCGTGCTGTACCAGTTCTGCAGTGTTTGATGGGGAATGTGTAGAGCGTGCTTTCCTCTGTATCTAACCCCGTGCTGTACCTGTCCTGTGAGTGTATGATGGGGACAGTGTAGAGGGAGCTTTACTGTGTATCTAACCCCTTGCTGTACCTGTCCTGTGAGTGTATGATGGGGACAGTGTAGAGGGAGTTTTACTCAGTATCTAACCCCGTGCTGTACCTGTCCTGGGTGTGTTTGTTGGGGACAATGTAGAGGGAGCTTTACTCTGTATCTGACCCCATGCTGTCCCTGTCCTGGAAGTGTTTGATGGGGACAGTGTAGAGGGAGCTTTACTCTCTATCTAACCCCGTGCTGTACCTGTCCTGGGAGTATTTGATGGGGACAGTGTAGAGGGAGCTTTACTCTGTAATTAACCCCATGCTTTACCTGTCCAGGGAGTGTTTGATGGGAAAGGAAAGAGGGAGCTTTACTCTGCATCAAACCCCGTCCTGTACCTGTCCTGGGAGTGTTTGATGGGGACAGTGAAGTGGGAGATTTACTCTCTATCTAACACCGTGCTGTACCTGTCCTGGGCGTGTTTGATGGGGACAGTGTAGAGGGAGCTTTACTCTGTACCTAAACCCTTGTTGTACCTAGCCTGGGAGTGTATGATGGGGACAGAGGAGAGGGAGATTTACTCTGCATCTGACCCCGTGATGTACCTGTCCTGGGAGTGTTTGATGGGGACAGTGTAGAGGGAGCTTTACTCTGTATCTAACCCCGTGCTCTACCTGTCCTGGGAGTGTTTGATTGGGACAGTGTAGAGGGAGCTTTACTCTGTATCTAACCCCGTGATGCACCTGTCCTGGGTGTGTTTGATGGGGACAGTGTAGAGGGAGCTTAACTCTGTATCTAACCCCTTGGAGTACCTGTCCTGGGAGTGTATGATGGGGACAGTGTAGAGGGAGCTTTACTCAGTATCTAATCCCATGCTGTACCTGTCCAGTGAGTGTTTGATGGGGAAAGTGTAGAGGGAGCTTTACTCTGTATTTAACCCCGTGCTGTACCTGTCCTGGGAGTGTTTGATGGGAACAGTGTAGGGGGAGCTTTATTCTGTATCTAACCCCGTGCTGTACCTGTCCTTGGAGTGTTTGACGGGAACAGTGTAGAGGGAGATTTACTCTGTATCTCACCCTGTGCTGTACCTGTTCTGGGTGTGTTTGATGGGGACAGTGTAGAGGGAGCTTTACTCTGTATCTAACACCGTGCAGTACCTGTCCTGGGAGTGTTTGATGGGGACAGTTTAGAGGGAGCTTTACTCTGTATCTATCCCGTGCTATACCTGTCCTGGTATTGTTTGATGGGGACAGTTGAGAGGGAGATTTACCCTTTATCTAACCCCTTGCTGTACCTGTCCTGCAAGTGTTTGATGGGGACAGTGTAGAGGGAGCTTTACTCTGAATCTAACCCCGTGCTGCACCTGTCCTGGGAGTGTTTGATGGGGACAATGTAGAGGGAGCTTTACTCTGTATCTAACCCCGTGCTGTACCTGTCCTGCGAGTGTATGATGGGGACAGTGTAGAAGGAACTTTAGTCTGTATCTAACCCCATGCTGTACCTGTCCTTGGAGTGTTTGCTGGGGACAGTGTGGAGGGAGCTTTACTCTGTATCTCACCCTGTGCTGTACCTGCCCTGGGAGTGTTTGATGGGGACAGTGTAGTGGGAGCTTTACTCTGTATCTAACCCCGTGCTGTACCTGACCTGGGAGTGTTTGATGGGGACAGTGTAGAGGGAGCTTTCCTCTGTATCTAACCCTGTGCTGTACCTGTCCTGTGAGTGTCTGATGGGGACATTGTAGAGGGAGCTTTATTCTGTATCTAACCCCTTTCTGTACCTGTCCTGTGAGTGTTTGATCGGGACAGTGTAGAGGGAGTTTTACTCTGTATTTAACCCCGTGCTGTACCTGTCCTGGGACTGTTTGATGGGGACAGTGTAGAGGGAGCTTTACTCTGTGTCTAACCTGGTGCTGTACCTGTCCTGGTAGTGTTTGATGGGGACAGTGTAGAGGGAGCTTTACTCTATATCGAACTCCCTGCTGTACCTGTCCTGGGAGTGTTTGATGGGGACAGTGTAGTGGGAGCTTTAGTCTGTATCGAACCCCATGCTTTACCTGTCCTGGGAGTGTTTGATTGGGACAGTGTAGTGGGAGCTTTACTCTGTATCTAACCCCGTGCTGTACCAGTTCTGCAGTGTTTGATGGGGAATGTGTAGAGCGTGCTTTCCTCTGTATCTAAGCCCGTGCTGTACCTGTCCTGTGAGTGTCTGATGGGGACAGTGTAGAGGGAGCTTTACTCTGTATCTAACCCCTTGCTGTATCTATCCTGTGAGTGTATGATGGGGACAGTGGAGAGGAACTTTACTCTGTATCTAACCCCACGCTGTACCTGTCCTGGGAGTGTTTGATGGGGACAGTGTAGACGGAGTTTTACTCTGTATCTAACCCCGTGCTGTACCTGTCCTGGGAGTGTTTGATGGGGACAGTGTAGAGGGAGCTTTACTCTGTATCTGACCCCATGCTGTCCCTGTCCTGGGAGTGTTTGATGGGGACAGTGTAGAGGGATCTTTACTCTGTATCTAACCCCGTGCTGTACCTGTCCTGGGAGTGTTTGATGGGGACAGTGTAGAGGCAGCTTCACTCTGTATCTAACCCCGTGCTGTACCTGTCCTGGGAGTGTTTGTTGGGGACAGTGTAGAGAGAGCTTTACTCTGGATTTAACCCCATGTTTTACCTGTCATGGGAGTGTTTGATGGGAAAGGGAAGAGGGAGCTTTACTCTGTATCTAACCCCGTCCTGAACCTGTCCTGGGAGTGTTTGATGGACAGTGTAGAGGGAGCTTTACTCTGTATCTAACCCCGTGATGTACCTGTCCATGGAGTGTTTGATGGCGACAGTGTAGCGGGAGCTTTACTCTGTATCTAAACCCGTGATGTACCTGTCCTGGGTGTGTTTGATGGGGACAGTGTAGAGGGAGCTTTACTCTGTATCTAACCCAATGCTGTACCTGTCCTGGGAGTGTTTGATGGGGACAGTGTAGAGGGATCTTTACTCTGTATCGAACCCCGTTCTGTACCTGTCCTGGGAGTGTTTGATGGGGACAGTGCAGAGGGAGCTTTACTCTGGATTTAACCCCATGCTTTACCTGTCATGGGAGTGTTTGATGGGAAAGGGAAGAGGGAGCTTTACTCTGTATCTAACCCCGTCCTGTACCTGTCCTGGGAGTGTTTGATGGACAGTGTAGAGGGAGCTTTACTCTGTATCTAACCCCGTGATGTACCTGTCCATGGAGTGTTTGATGGCGACAGTGTAGAGGGAGCTTTACTCTGTATCTAACCCCGTGATGTACCTGTCCTGGGTGTGTTTGATGGGGACAGTGTAGAGGGAGCTTTACTCTGTATCTAACCCCATGCTGTACCTGTCCTGGGAGTGTTTGATGGGGACAGTGTAGAGGGAGCTTTACTCTGTATCGAACCCCGTTCTGTACCTGTCCTGGGAGTGTTTGATGGGGAGAGTGTAGTGGGAGCTTTACTCTGTATCTAACCCCATGCTTTACCTGTCCTGTGAGTGTTTGATGGGGACAGTGTAGTGGGAGCTTTACACTGTATCTAACCCCGTGCTGTACCAGTTCTGCAGTGTATGATGGGGAATGTGTAGAGCGTGCTTTCCTCTGTATCTAACCCCGTGCTGTACCTGTCCTGGGAGTGTTTGATGGGGACAGTGTAGAGGGAGCTTTACTCTGTATCTAAGCCCGTGCTGTACCTGTCCTGGGAGTGTTTGATGGGGACAGTGTAGAGGGAGCTTTACTCTGGATTTAACCCCATGCTTTACCTGTCATGGGAGTGTTTGATGGGAAAGGCAAGAGGGAGCTTTACTCTGTATCTAACCCCGTCCTGTACCTGTCCTGGGAGTGTTTGATGGGGACAATGTAGAGGGAGCTTTACTCTGTATCTAACCCCGTGCTGTACCTGTCCTGCGAGTGTATGATGGGGACAGTGTAGAAGGAACTTTAGTCTGTATCTAACCCCATGCTGTACCTGTCCTTGGAGTGTTTGCTGGGGACAGTGTGGAGGGAGCTTTACTCTGTATCTCACCCTGTGCTGTACCTGCCCTGGGAGTGTTTGATGGGGACAGTGTAGTGGGAGCTTTACTCTGTATCTAACCCCGTGCTGTACCTGACCTGGGAGTGTTTGATGGGGACAGTGTAGAGGGAGCTTTCCTCTGTATCTAACCCTGTGCTGTACCTGTCCTGTGAGTGTCTTATGGGGACATTGTAGAGGGAGCTTTATTCTGTATCTAACCCCTTTCTGTACCTGTCCTGTGAGTGTTTGATCGGGACAGTGTAGAGGGAGTTTTACTCTGTATTTAACCCCTTTCTGTACCTGTCCTGGGAGTGTTTGATGGGGACAATGTAGAGGGAGCTTTACTCTGTATCTAACCCCGTGCTGTACCTGTCCTGGGACTGTTTGATGGGGACAGTGTAGACGGAGTTTTACTGTGTATCTAACCCCGTGCTGTACCTGTCCTGGGAGTGTTTGATGGGGACAGTGTAGAGGGAGCTTTACTCTGTATCTGACCCCATGCTGTCCCTGTCCTGGGAGTGTTTGATGGGGACAGTGTAGAGGGATCTTTACTCTGTATCTAACCCCGTGCTGTACCTGTCCTGGGAGTGTTTGATGGGGACAGTGTAGAGGGAGCTTCACTCTGTATCTAACCCCGTGCTGTACCTGTCCTGGGAGTGTTTGATGGGGACAGTGTAGTGAGAGCTTTACTCTGGATTTAACCCCATGCTTTACCTGTCATGGGAGTGTTTGATGGGAAAGGGAAGAGGGAGCTTTACTCTGTATCTAACCCCGTCCTGAACCTGTCCTGGGAGTGTTTGATGGACAGTGTAGAGGGAGCTTTACTCTGTATCTAACCCCGTGATGTACCTGTCCATGGAGTGTTTGATGGCGACAGTGTAGAGGGAGCTTTACTCTGTATCTAACCCCGTGATGTACCTGTCCTGGGTGTGTTTGATGGGGACAGTGTAGAGGGAGCTTTACTCTGTATCTAACCCAATGCTGTACCTGTCCTGGGAGTGTTTGATGGCGACAGTGTAGAGGGATCTTTACTCTGTATCGAACCCCGTTCTGTACCTGTCCTGGGAGTGTTTGATGGGGACAGTGTAGAGGGAGCTTTACTCTGGATTTAACCCCATGCTTTACCTGTCATGGGAGTGTTTGATGGGAAAGGGAAGAGGGAGCTTTACTCTGTATCTAACCCCGTCCTGTACCTGTCCTGGGAGTGTTTGATGGACAGTGTAGAGGGAGCTTTACTCTGTATCTAACCCCGTGATGTACCTGTCCATGGAGTGTTTGATGGCGACAGTGTAGAGGGAGCTTTACTCTGTATCTAACCCCGTGATGTACCTGTCCTGGGTGTGTTTGATGGGGACAGTGTAGAGGGAGCTTTACTCTGTATCTAACCCCATGCTGTACCTGTCCTGGGAGTGTTTGATGGGGACAGTGTAGAGGGAGCTTTACTCTGTATCTAACCCCGTGCTGTACCTGTCCTGGGAGTGTTTGATGGGGACAGTGTAGAGGGAGCTTTACTCTGTATCGAACCCCGTTCTGTACCTGTCCTGGGAGTGTTTGATGGGGAGAGTGTAGTGGGAGCTTTACTCTGTATCTAACCCCATGCTTTACCTGTCCTGTGAGTGTTTGATGGGGACAGTGTAGTGGGAGCTTTACACTGTATCTAACCCCGTGCTGTACCAGTTCTGCAGTGTTTGATGGGGAATGTGTAGAGCGTGCTTTCCTCTGTACCTAACCCCGTGCTGTACCTGTCCTGGGAGTGTTTGATGGGGACACTGTAGAGGGAGTTTTACTCTGTATCTAACCCCGTGCTGTACCTGTCCTCGGTGTGTTTGATGGACAGTGAAGAGGGAGCTTTACACTGTATCTAAGCCCGTGCTGTACCTGTCCTGGGAGTGTTTGATGGGGACAGTGTAGAGGGAGCTTTACTCTGTATCTAACCCCTTGCTGTACCTGTCCTGGGAGTGTTTGATGGGGACAGTGTAGAGGGAGCTTTACTCTGGATTTAACCCCATGCTTTACCTGTCATGGGAGTGTTTGATGGGAAAGGCAAGAGGGAGCTTTACTCTGTATCTAACCCCGTCCTGTACCTGTCCTGGGAGTGTTTGATGGGGACAGTGTTGAGGGAGCTTTACTCTGTATCTAAGCCCGTGCTGTACCTGTCCTGGGAGTGTTTGATGGGGACAGTGTAGAGGGAGCTTTACTCTGTATCGAACCTCGTTCTTTACCTGTCACTGGGAGTGTTTGATGGGGACAGTGTAGTGGGAGCTTTACTCTGTATCTAACCCCATGCTTTACCTGTCCTGGGAGTGTTTGATATGGACAGTGTAGAGTGAGCTTTACTCTGTATCTAACCCCATGATTTACCTGTCCTGGGAGTGTTTGATGGGGACAGTGAAGTGGGAGATTTACTCTCTATCTAACATCGTGCTGTACCTGTCCTGGGAGTGTTTGATGGGGACAGTGTGGAGGGAGCTTTACTCTGTATCTAACCCCTTGTTGTACCTGGCCTGGGAGTGTTTGCTGGGGACAGTGTAGAGGGAGCTTTACTCTGTATCTAACCCCGTGCTGTACCTGTCCTGGGAGTGTTTGATGGGGACAGTGTAGAGGGAGCTTTACTCTGTATCTAACACCGTGCTGTACCTGTCCTGGGAGTGTTTGATGGGGACAGTGTAGAGGGAGCTTTACTCTGTATCTAACCCCGTGCTGTACCTGTCCTGGGACTGTTTGATGGGGACAGTGTAGAGGGAACTTTCCTCTGTATCTGTCCCGTGCTATACCTGTCCTGGGAGTGTTTGATGGGGACAGTGTAGAGGGAGATTTACCCTTTATCTAACCCCTTGCTGTACCTGTCCTGGGAGTGTTTGATGTGGACAGTGTAGAGGGAGATTTACCCTTTATCTAACCCCTTGCTGTACCTGTCCTGGGAGTGTTTGATGGGGACAGTGTAGAGGGTGCTTTACTCTGTATCTAACACCGTGCTGTACCTGTCCTTGGAGTGTTTGACGAGAACAGTGTAGAGGGAGATTTACTCTGTATATCACCCTGTGCTGTACCTGTCCTGGGAGTGTTTGATGGGGACAGTGTAGTGGGAGCTTTACTCTGTATCTAAACCCTTGCTGTACCTGTCCTGTGAGTGTATGATGGGGACAGTGTAGAGGGAGTTTTACTCTGTATCTAACCCCGTGCTGTACCTGTCCTGGGAGTGTTTGTTGGGGACAATGTGGAGGGAGCTTTACTCTGTATCTAACCCCATGCTGTCCCTGTCCTGGGAGTGTTTGATGGGAAAGGGAAGTGGGAGCTTTACTCTGTATCTAACCCCGTGCTCTACCTGTCCTGGGAGTGTTTGATGGGGACAGTGTAGAGGGAGCTTTACTCTGTATCTAACCCCGTGCTGCACCTGTCCTGGGTGTGTTTGATGGGGACAGTGTAGAGGGAGCTTAACTCTGTATCTAACCCCTTGGAGTACCTGTCCAGGGAGTGTTTGATGGGGACAGTGTAGAGGGAGCTTTACTCTGTATCTAATCCCATGCTGTACCTGTCCAGTGAGTGTTTGATGGGGAAAGTGTAGAGGGAGCTTTACTCTGTATTTAACCCCGTGCTGTACCTGTCCTGGGAGTGTTTGATGGGGACAGTGTAGATGGGGCTTTCCTCTGTATCTAACCCCGTGCTGTACCTGTCCTGGGACTGTTTGATGGGAACAGTGTAGAGGGAGGTTTACTCTGTATCTAACCCCGTGCTGTACCTATCCTTGGAGTGTTTGACGGGAACAGTGTAGAGGGAGTTTTACTCTATATCTAACCCCGTGCTGTACCTGTCCTTGGATTGTTTGATGGGGACAGTGTAGAGTGATCTTTATTCTGTATCTAACACCGTGCAGTACCTGTCCTGGGAGAGTTTGATGGGGACAGTTTAGAGGGAGCTTTACTCTGTATCTATCCCGTGCTATACCTGTCCTGGGATTGTTTGATGGGGACAGTTGAGAGGGAGATTTACCCTTTATCTAACCCCTTGCTGTACCTGTCCTGGGAGTGTTTGATGGGGACAGTGTAGAGGGAGCTTTACTCTGAATCTAACCCCGTGCTGCATCTGTCCTGGGAGTGTTTGATGGGGACAATGTAGAGGGAGCTTTACTCTGTATCTAACCCCTTGGCGTACCTGTCCTGGGAGTGTTTGATATGGACAGTGTAGAGGGAGCTTTACTCTGTATCTAATCCCATGCTGTACCTGCCCGTGAGTGTTTGATGGGGAAAGTGTAGAGGGAACTTTACTGTGTATCTCACCCCTTTCTGTACCTGTCCTGTGAGTGTTTGATGGGGACAGTGTAGAGGGAGCTTTACTCTGTATTTAACCCCATGCTGTACCTGTCCTGGGAGTGTTTGATGGGGACAGTGTAGCGGAAGCTTTCCTCTGTATCTAAACCCGTGCTGTACCTGTCCTGGGAGTGTTTGATGGGGACAGTGTAGAGGGGGCTTTCCTCTGTATCTAAACCCGTGCTGTACCTGTCCTGGGAGTGTTTGATGGGAACAGTGTAGAGGGAGCTTTACTCTGTATCTAACCCCGTGCTGTACCAGTCCTGGGAGTGTTTGATGGGGACAGTGTAATGGGAGCTTTACTCTGTATCTAACCCCGTGCTGTACCTGACCTGGGAGTGTTTGATGGGGACAGGGTAGAGGGAGCTTTCCTCTGTATCTAACCCCGTGCTGTACCTGTCCTGTGAGTGTCTGATGGGGACAATGTAGAGGGAGCTTTATTCTGTATCTAACCCCTTTCTGTACCTGTCCTGTGAGTGTTTGATGGGGACAGTGTAGAGGGAGCTTTACTCTGTATTTAACCCCATGCTGTACCTGTCCTGGGAGTGTTTGATGGGGACAGTGTAGAGGGAGCTTTTCTCTGTATCTAACCCAATGCTGTACCTGTCCCGGGAGTGTTTGATGGAGACAGTGTGGAGGGAGATTTACTCTGTATCTCACCCTGTGCTGTACCTGTCCTGGGAGTGTTTGATGGGGACAGTGTAGTGGGAGCTTTACTCTGTATCTAACCCCGTGCTGTACCTGACCTGGGAGTGTTTGATGGGGACAGTGTAGAGGGAGCTTTACTCTGTATCTAACCCCGTGCTGTACCTGTCCTGGGAGTGTTTGATGGGAACAGTGTAGAGGGAGGTTTACTCTGTATCTAACCCCGTGCTGTACCTGTCCTTGGAGTGTTTGACGGGAACAGTGTAGAGGGAGATTTACTCTGTATCTCACCCTGTGCTGTACCTGTTCTGGGAGTGTTTGATGGGGACAGTGTAGAGGGAGCTTTATTCTGTATCTAAGACCGTGCAGTACCTGTCCTGGGAGTGTTTGATGGGGACAGTTTAGAGGGAGCTTTACTCTGTATCTATCCCGTGCTATACCTGTCCTGGGATTGTTTGATGGGGACAGTTGAGAGGAAGATTTACCCTTTATCTAACCCCTTGCTGTACCTGTCCTGGGAGTGTTTGATGGGGACAGTGTAGAGGGAGCTTTACTCTGAATCTAACCCCGTGCTGCACCTGTCCTGGGAGTTTTTGATGGGGACAATGTAGAGGGAGCTTTACTCTGTATCTAACCCCTTGGCGTACCTGTCCTGGGAGTGTTTGATATGGACAGTGTAGAGGGAGCTTTACTCTGTATCTAATCCCATGCTGTACCTGTCCAGTGAGTGTTTGATGGGGAAAGTGTAGAGGGAGCTTTACTCTGTATTTAACCCCGTGCTGTACCTGTCCTGGGAGTGTCTGATGGGGACAGTGTAGAGGGGGCTTTACTCTGTATCTAATCCCATGCTGTACCTGTCCAGTGAGTGTTTGATGGGGACAGTGTAGAGGGAGCTTTACTCTGTATCTAACCCCGTGATTTACCTGTGCTGGGAATGTTTGATGGGACATTGTAGAGGGAGCTCTACTCTGTATCCAATCCCGTGCTGTACATGTCCTGGGAGTGTTTGATGGGGACAGTGTAGAGGGAGATTTACTCTATCTGTAACCCCGTGCTGTACCTGTCCTGGGAGTGTATGGTGGGGACAGTGTAGAGGGAGCTTGACTCTGTATCTAAACCCATGCTGTACCTGTCCTGGGAGTGTTTGATGGGGGCAGTGCAGAGGAAGCGTTACTCTGTACCTAAACCCGTGCTGTACCTGTCTTGGGAGTGTTTCATGGGGCCAGTGTAGAGGGAACTTTACTATGTATCTCACCCCGTGCGGTAGCTGTCGTGGGAGTGTTTGTTGGGGACCGTGGACAGGGAGCTTTACTCTGTATCCAACGCTGTGCTGCACCTGTCCTGGGAGTGTTTGACGTGGACAGTGTAGTAGGAGCTTTACTCTGTATCTAACCCCGTGCTGCACCTGTCCTGGGAGAGTTTGATGGGGACAGTGCAGAGGGAGATTTACTCTGTATTTAACCCCGTGCTGCACCTGGTCTTGGAGTGTTTGATGGGGACAGTGAAGAGGGAGCTTTACTCTGTATTTAACCCCATGCTGTACCTGTCCTGGGAGTGTTTGATGGGGACAGTGTAGAGGGAGCTTTACTCTGTCTATAACCCCGTGCTGTACCTGTCCTGGGAGTGTTTGATGGGACATTATAGAGGATGTTTTACTCTGTATCCAATCCCTTGCTGTACCTGTCCTTGGAATGTTTGATGGGACATTGTAGAAGGAGCTTTACTCTGTATCCAATCCCGTGCTGTACCTGTCCTGGGAGTGTGTGATGGGGACAGTGTAGAGGGAGCTTCACTCTGTATATAACTCCGTGCTGTACCTGTCCTGGCGGTGTTTGATGGGGACAGGTTAGAGGGAGCTTTACTCTATATCTAACCCCGTGCTCTACCTGTCCATGGAGTGATTGATGGGAACAGTGTAGAGGGAGCTTTACTGTATCTATCCCTGTGACCTACCTGTCCTGGGAGAGTTTGATGGGAACAGTGTAGAGGGAGATTTAGTCTGTATCTAACCCCTGCTGTAGCTGTCCTGTGAGTGTTTGATGGGGACAGTGTAGAGGGAGCTTTAATCTGTATCTAACCCCGTGCTGTACCTGTCCTGGGAATGTTTGATGGGGACAGTGTAGAGGGAGATTTACTCTGTATCTAACCCCGTGCTGTACCTGTCCTAGGAAAGTTTGATGGGACATTGTAGAGGGAGCTTTGCTCCGTAACCAATCCCGTGCTGTACATGTCCTGGAAGTGTTTGATGGGGACAGTGTAGAGGCAGCTTTACTCTGTATCTAACCCCGTGCTGTACCTGTCCTGGGAGTGTTTGATGGGACATTGTAGAGGGAGCTTTACTCTGTATCCAATCCCGTGCTGTACCTGTCCTGGGAGTGTGTGATGGGGAGAGTGTAGAGGGAGCTTTACTCTGTATCTAACCCCGTGCTGTACCTGTCTTGGGAGTGTTTCATGGGGCCAGTGTAGAGGGAGCTTTACTCTGTACCTAAACCCGTGCTGTACCTGTCCTGAGAGTGTTTGATGGGGGCAGTGCAGAGGGAGCTTTACTCTGTACCTAAACCCGTGCTGTACCTGTCTTGGGAGTGTTTCATGGGGCCAGTGTAGAGGGAACTTTACTATGTATCTCACCCCGTGCGGTAGCTGTCGTGGGAGTGTTTGTTGGGCACCGTGGAGAGGGAGCTTTACTCTGTATCTAACCCCATGCTGTACTTGTCCTAGGAATGTTTGATGGGACAGTGTAGACGGAGCTTTACTCTGTATCCAACGCTGTGCTGCACCTGTCCTGGGAGTGTTTGACGTGGACAGTATAGTAGGAGCTTTACTCTGTATCAAACCCTGTGCTGCACCTGTCCTGGGAGAGTTTGATGGGGACAGTGCAGAGGGAGATTCACTCTGTATCTAACCCCGTGCTGTACCTGTCCTGGGAATGTTTGATGGGACATTGTAGAGGGAGCTTTGCTCCTTATCTAAACCCGTGCTGTGCATGTCCTGGGAGTGTTTGATGGGGACAGTGTCGAGGCAGCTTTACTCTGTATCAAACCCGTGCTCTACCTGTCCTGGGAGTGTTTGATGGGGACTGTGTAGTGGGAGTTTTACTCTGTATCAAACCCCGTGCTGTACTTGTCCTAGGAATGTTACATGAGACAGTGTAGACAGAGCTTTACTCTGTATTTAACCTTGTGTTGTACCTGTCCTGGGAGTTTTTGAATGTGACCGTTGAGAGGGAGCTTTGCTCTGTATCCAATCCCGTGCTGTACCTGTCCTGGGAGTGTTTCATGGGGACAGTGTAGAGGGAGCTTTACTCTGTATATAACCCCGTGCTGTACCTGTCCTGGGAGTGTTTGATGGGGACAGTGTAGAGGGAGCTTTACTCTGTATCTAACACCGTGATTTACCTGTGCTGGGAATGTATGATGGGACATTGTAGAGGGAGCATTACTCTGTATCTAACCCCGTGCAGTACCTGTCCTGGGAGTGTTTGATGGGGACAGTGTAGAGGGAGCTTTACTCTGTATCTAACCCCGTGCTGTACCTGTCCTGGGAGTGTTTGATGAGGGCAGTGTAGAGGGAGCTTTACTCTGTATCTAACCCCGTGCTGTACCTGTCCTGTGAGTGTTTGATGGGGACAGTGTAGAGGGAGCTTTACTCTGTATCTAACCCCGTGCTGTACCTGTCCTGGGAGTGTTTGATGGGGACAGTGTAGAGGGAGCTATACTCTGTATCTAACCCCGTGCTGTACCTGTCCTGGAAATGTTTGATGGGACATTATAGAGGATGTTTTACTCTGTATACAATCCCGTGCTGTACCTGTCCTGGGAATGTTTTATGGGACATTGTAGAAGGAGCTTTACTCTGTATCCAATCCCGTGCTGTACCTGTCCTGGGAAAGGTGATGGGGACAGTGTAGAGGGAGCTTTACTCTGTATGTAACTCCGTGCTGTACCTGTCCTGGGAGTGTTTGATGGGGACAGTGTAGAGGGAGCTTTACTCTATATCTAACCCCGAGCTTTACCTGTCCTGGGAGTGATTGATGGGGACAGTGTAGAGGGAGCTTTACTCTGTATCTAACCCCGTGCTGCACCTGTCCTGCGAGTGTTTGATGGGGACAGTGTAGAGGGAGCTTTACTCTGTATCTAACCCCGTGCTGCACCTGTCCTGGGAGTGTTTGATGGGGAGAGTGTAGAGGGAGCTTTACTCTGTATCCAACCCCCTGCTGTACCTGTCCTGGGAGTGTTTGATGGGGACAGTGCAGAGGCAGCTTTACTCTGTATCTAACCCCGTGCTGTACCTGTCCTGGGAGTGTTTGATGGGACATTGTAGAGGTAGCTTTGCTCTGTATCCAATCCCGTGCTGTACCTGTCCTGGGAGTGTTTCATGGGCACAGTGTAGAGGGAGCTTTACTCTGTATCTAACCCCGTGCTGTACCTGTCCTGGGAGTGTTTGATGGGGACAGTGTAGAGGGAGATTTACTCTATCTGTAACCCCGTGCTGTACCTGTCCTGGGAGTGTATGGTGGGGACAGTGTAGAGGGAGCTTGACTCTGTATCTAAACCCATGCTGTACCTGTCCTGGGAGTGTGTGATGGGGACAGTGTAGAGGGAGCTTTACTCTGTATCTAAACCCGTGCTGTACCTGTCTTGGGAGTGTTTCATGGGGCCAGTGTAGAGGGAACTTTACTATGTATCTCACCCCGTGCGGTAGCTGTCGTGGGAGTGTTTGTTGGGCACCGTGGAGAGGGAGCTTTACTCTGTATCTAACCCCATGCTGTACTTGTCCTAGGAATGTTTGATGGGACAGTGTAGACGGAGCTTTACTCTGTATCCAACGCTGTGCTGCACCTGTCCTGGGAGTGTTTGACGTGGACAGTGTAGTAGGAGATTTACTCTGTATCAAACCCTGTGCTGCACCTGTCCTGGGAGAGTTTGATGGAGACAGTGTAGAGGGAGCTTTACTCTGTATCTAACCCCATGCTGTACCTGCCCTGGGAGTGTTTGATGGGGACAGTGTGGAGGGAGCTTTACTCTGTATCTAACCCCATGCTGTACCTGTCCTGGCAGTGTTTGATGGGGACAGTGTGGCGGGAGCTTTACTCTGTATCTAACCCTGTGCTGTACCTGTCCTGGGAGTGTTTGATGGGGACAGTGTAGAGGAAGCTTTATTCCATATCTAACCCCGTGCTGTACCTGTCCTGGGAGTGTTTGATGGGGAAAGTGTAGAGGGAGCTTTACTCTGTATCTAGCCCCGTGCTGTAGCTGTCCTGGGAGTGTTTGATGGGGACAGTGTAGAGGGAGCTTTACTCTGTATCTAACCCCTTGCTGTACCAGTATGTGAGTGTTTGATGGAGACAGTGTAGACAGAGCTTTACTCTGTATTTAACCTTCTGTTGTACCTGTCCTGGGAGTTTTTGAATGTGACCGTTGAGAGGGAGCTTTGCTCTGTATCCAATCCCGTGCTGTACCTGTCCTGGGAGTGTTTCATGGGGACAGTGTAGAGGGAGCTTTACTCTGTATATAACCCCGTGCTGTACCTGTCCTGGGAGTGTTTGATGGGGACAGTGTAGAGGGAGCTTTACTCTGTATCTAACACCGTGATTTACCTGTGCTGGGAATGTATGATAAGACATTGTAGAGGGAGCTTTACTCTGTATCTAACCCCGTGCAGTACCTGTCCTGGGAGTGTTTGATGGGGACAGTGTAGAGGGAGCTTTACTCTGTATCTAACCCCGTGCTGTACCTGTCCTGGGAGTGTTTGATGAGGGCAGTGTAGAGGGAGCTTTACTCTGTATCTAACCCCGTGCTGTACCTGTCCTGTGAGTGTTTGATGGGGACAGTGTAGAGGGAGCTTTACTCTGTATCTAACCCCGTGCTGTACCTGTCCTGGGAGTGTTTGATGGGGACAGTGTAGAGGGAGCTATACTCTGTATCTAACCCCGTGCTGTACCTGTCCTGGAAATGTTTGATGGGACATTATAGAGGATGTTTTACTCTGTATACAATCCCGTGCTGTACCTGTCCTGGGAATGTTTTATGGGACATTGTAGAAGGAGCTTTACTCTGTATCCAATCCCGTGCTGTACCTGTCCTGGGAAAGGTGATGGGGACAGTGTAGAGGGAGCTTTACTCTGTATGTAACTCCGTGCTGTACCTGTCCTGGGAGTGTTGATGGGGACAGTGTAGAGGGAGCTTTACTCTATATCTAACCCCGAGCTTTACCTGTCCTGGGAGTGATTGATGGGGACAGTGTAGAGGGAGCTTTACTCTGTATCTAACCCCGTGCTGCACCTGTCCTGCGAGTGTTTGATGGGGACAGTGTAGAGGGAGCTTTACTCTGTATCTAACCCCGTGCTGCACCTGTCCTGCGAGTGTTTGATGGGGACAGTGTAGAGGGAGCTTTACTCTGTATCTAACCCCGTGCTGCACCTGTCCTGGGAGTGTTTGACAGGGACAGTGTAGAAGGAGCTTTACTCTGTATCCAGCCCTGTGCTGCACCTGTCCTGGGAATGTTTGATGGGGACAGTGTAGAGGGAGATTTACTCTGTATCTAACCCCGTGCTGTACCTGTCCTGGGAATGTTTGATGGGAAATTGTAGAGGGAGCTTTGCTCCGTATCCAATCCCGTGCTGTACATGTCCTAGGAGTGTTTGATGGGGACAGTGTAGAGGGAGCTTTACTCTGATTCTAACCCGGTGCTGTACATGTCCTGGGAGTGTTTGATGGGGACTGTGTAGTGGGAGTTTTACACTGTATCAAACCCCATGCTGTACTTGTCCTAGAAATGTTTGATGGGACATTGTAGAGGGAGCTTTACTCTATCTGTAACCCCGTGCTGTACCTGCCCTGGGAGTATTTGATGGGACATTATAGAGGATGTTTTCCTCTGTATCCAGTCCCGTGCTGTACCTGTCCTGGGAGTGTTTGATGTGGACAGTGAAGAGGGAGCTTTACTCTATATCTAACCCCGTGCTGTACCTGTCCTGGGAGTGAGTGATGGGGACAGTGTAGAGGGAGCTTTACTGTATCTATCCCTGTGATCTACCTGTCCTGGGAGTGTTTGTTGTGGAAAGTGTAGTGGGAGCTTTACTCTGTATCTAACCCCGTGCTGCACCTGTCCTGGGAGTGTTTGATGGGGACTGTGTAGAGGGAGCTTTAATCTGTATCTCACCCCGTGCTGTACCTGTCCTGGGAGTGTTTGATGGGGACAGTGTAGAGGGAGCTTTACTCTGTGTCTAGCCCCGTGCTGTACCTGTCCTGGGAGTCTTTGATGGGGACAGTGTATAGGGAGCTTTACTCTGTATCTAACCCCGTGCTGTACCAGTATGGGAGTGTTTGATGGAGACAGTGTAGAGGGAGCTTTACAAAGTATCTAACCCCGTGCTGTACCTGTCCTGGGAGTGTTTGATGGAGACAGTGTACAGGGAGCTTTACTCTGTATCTAACCCCATGCTGTACCTGCCCTGGGAGTGTTTGATGGGGACAGTGTGGAGGGAGCTTTACTCTGTATCTAACCCCATGCTGTACCTGTCCTGGCAGTGTTTGATGGGGACAGTGTGGCGGGAGCTTTACTCTGTATCTAACCCTGTGCTGTACCTGTCCTGGGAGTGTTTGATGGGGACAGTGTAGAGGAAGCTTTATTCCATATCTAACCCCGTGCTGTACCTGTCCTGGGAGTGTTTGATGGGGAAAGTGTAGAGGGAGCTTTACTCTGTATCTAGCCCCGTGCTGTAGCTGTCCTGGGAGTGTTTGATGGGGACAGTGTAGAGGGAGCTTTACTCTGTATCTAACCCCTTGCTGTACCAGTATGTGAGTGTTTGATGGAGACAGTGTAGAGGGAGCTTTACTCTGTACCTAACCCCATGCTGTACCTGCCCTGGGAGTGTTTGATGGGGACAGTGTAGAGGGAGCTTTACTCTGTATCTAACCCCATGCTGTACCTGCCCTGGGAATGTTTGATGGGGACAGTGTGGAGGGAACTTTACTCTGTATCTAACCCCCTGCTGTACCTGTCCTGGGAGTGTTTGATGGGGACAGTGTAGGGGGAGCTTTACTCTGTATATAACTCCGTGCTGTACCTGTCCTGGGAGTGTTTGATGGGGACAGTGTAGAGGGAGCTTTACTCTGTATCTAACCCCGTGATTTACCTGTGCTGGGATTGTTTGATGAGACATTGTAGAGGGAGCTTTACTCTGTCTGTAACCCCATGCTGTACCTGTCCTGGGAGTGTTTGATGGGACATTATAGAGGAAGTTTTACTCTGTAACCAATCCCGTGCTGTGCCTGTCGTGGGAATGTTTGATGGGACATTGTAGAAGGAGCTTTACTCTGTATCCAATCCCGTGCTGTACCTGTCCTGGGAGTGTGTGATGGGGACAGTGTAGAGGGAGCTTCACTCTGTATATAACTCCGTGCTGTACCTGTCCTGGGAATGTTTGATGGGAAATTGTAGAGGGAGCTTTGCTCCGTATCCAATCCCGTGCTGTACATGTCCTGGGAGTGTGTGATGGGGACAGTGTAGAGGGAGCTTCACTCTGTATATAACTCCGTGCTGTACCTGTCCTGGGAATGTTTGATGGGACATTGTAGAAGGAGCTTTACTCTGTATCCAATCCCGTGCTGTACCTGTCCTGGGAGTGTGTGATGGGGACAGTGTAGAGGGAGCTTCACTCTGTATATAACTCCGTGCTGTACCTGTCCGGGGAATGTTTGATGGGAAATTGTAGAGAGAGCTTTGCTCCGTATCCAATCCCGTGCTTACATGTCCTGGGAGTGTTTGATGTGGATAGTATAGAGGGAGCTTTACTCTATATCTAACCCCGTGCTGTACCTGTCCTGGGAGTGTGTGATGGGTACAGTGTAGAGGGAGCTTTTCTGTATCTATCCCTGTGATCTACCTGTCCTGGGAGTGTTTGATGTGGACAGTGTAGTGGGAGCTTTACTCTGTATCTAACCCCGTGCTGCACCTGTCCTGGGAGTGTTTGATGGGGACAGTGTAGAGGGAGCTTTACTCGGTATCTAACCCCGTGCTGTACCTGTCCAGGGAGTGTTTGATGGGGACTGTGTATAGGGAGCTTTACTCTGTATCTAACCCCGTGCTGTACCTGTCCTGGGAGTATTTGATGGGGACAGTGTAGAGGGAGCTTTACTCTGTATCGAGCCCCGTGCTGTACCTGTCCTGGGAGTGTTTGATGGGGACAGTGTATAGGGAGCTTTACTCTGTATCTAACACCGTGCTGTACCAGTATGGGAGTGTTTGATGGAGACAGTGTAGAGGGAGCATTACAAAGTATCTAAGCCCGTGCTGTACCTGTCCTGGGAGTGTTTGATGGAGACAGTGTAGAGGGAGCTTTACTCTATATATAACTCCGTGCTGTACCTGTCCTGGGAGTGTTTGATGGGGACAGTGTAGAGGGAGCTTTACTCTGTATCTAACCCCGTGCTGTACCTGTCCAAGGAAAGTTTGATGGGACATTGTAGAGGGAGCTTTGCTCCGTAACCAATCACGTGCTGTACATGTCCTGGGAGTGTTTGATGGGGGCTGTGTAGTGGGAGTTTTACTCTGTATCAAACCCCGTGCTGTACTTTTCCTTGGAATGTTTGATGGGACATTGTAGAGGGAGCTTTACTCTGTATCCAATCCCGTGCTGTACATGTCCTGGGAGTGTTTGATGGGGACAGTGTACAGGGAGATTTACTCTTTCTGTAACCCCGTGCTGTACCTGTCCTGGGAGTGTTTGATGGGGACAGTGTAAAGGGAGCTTTACTCTGTATCTAACCCCGTGCTGTACCTGTCCTGGGAATGTTTGATGGGACATTGTAGAGGGAGCTTTACTCTGTATCCAATCCCGTGCTGTACCTGTCCTGGGAGTGTTTGAAGGGGACAGTGCCGAGGGAGCTTTACTCTGTATCCAATCCCGTGCTGTACCTGTCCTGGGAGTGTTTGATGGAGACAGTGTAGAGGGAGCTTTACTCTGTATCTAACCCCGTGCTGTACCTGTCCTGGGAATGTTTGATGGGACATTGTAGAGGGAGCTTTACTCTGTATCTAACCCCGTGCTGTACCTGTCCTGGGAGTGTTTGATGGGGACAGTGTAGAGGGAGCTTTACTCTGTATCCAATCCCGTGCTGTACCTGTCCTGGGAGTGTTTGATGGAGAAAGTGTAGAGGGAGCTTTACTCTTTATCTAACGCCGTGCTGTACCTGTCCCGGGAGTGATTGATGGAGACAGTGTAGAGGAAGCTTTACTCTTTATCTAACGCCGTGCTGTACCTGTCCTGGGAGTGTTTGATGGGGCAGTGTGGAGGGAGCTTTACTCTGTATCTAAACCGGTGCTGTACCTGTCCTGGGAGTGTTTGATGGTGGCAGTGCAGAGGGAGCTTGACTCTGTATCTAACCCCGTGCTGTACCTTTCCTGGGAGTGTTTGATGGGGACAGTGCAGAGGGAGCTTGACTCTGTATCTAACCCCGTGCTGTACCTGTCCTGGGAATGTTTGATGGGACATTGTAGAGGGAGCTATGCTCCGTGTCCAATCCAGTGCTGTACATGTCATGGGAGTGTTTGATGGGGACAGTGTAGAGGCAGCTTTACTCTGTATCTAACCCCGTGCTGCAGCTGTCCTGGGAGTGTTTGATGGGGACAGCGTAGAGGGAGCTTTACTCTGTATCTAACCCCGTGCTGTACCTGCCCTGGGAGTGTTTGATGGGGACAGTGTGGAGGGAGCTTTTCTCTGTATCTAACCCCATGCTGTACCTGCCCTGGGAGTGTTTGATGGGTACAGTGTGGAGGGAGCTTTACTCAGTATCTAACCCCGTGCTGTACCTGTCCTGGGAGTGTTTGATGGGGACAGTGTAGGGGGAGCTTTACTCTGTATATAACTCCGTGCTGTACCTGTCCTGGGAGTGTTTGATGGGGACAGTGTAGAGGGAGCTTTACTCTGTATCAAACCCCGTGCTGTACTTGTCCTTGGAATGTTAGATGGGACATTGTAGAAGGAGCTTTACTCTGTATCCAATCCCGTGCTGTGCATGTCCTGGGAGTGTTTGATGGGGACAGTGTAGAGGGAGATTTACTCTTTCTGTAACCCCGTGCTGTACCTGTCCTGGGAGTGTTTGATGGGGACATTGTATGGGAGCTTTACTCTGTATCCAATCCCGTGCAGTACCTGTCCTGGGAGTGTGTGTTGGGGACAGTGTAGAAGGAGCTTTACTCTATATCTAACGCCGTGCTGTACCTGTCCTGGGAGTGATTGATGGAGACAGTTTAGAGGGAGCTTTACTCTGTATCTAACCCCGTGCTGTACCTGTGCTGGGAGTGTTTGATGGGGAGAGTGGAGAGGGAGCTTTACTCTGTATCTAAACCCGTGCTGTACCTGTCCTGGGAGTGTTTGATGGGGACAGTGTAGGGGGAGCTTTACTCTGTATATAACTCCGTGCTGTACCTGTCCTGGGAGTGTTTGATGGGGACAGTGTAGAGGGAGCTTTACTCTGTATCAAACCCCGTGCTGTACTTGTCCTTGGAATGTTAGATGGGACATTGTAGAGGGAGCTTTACTCTGTATCCAATCCCGTGCTGTGCATGTCCTGGGAGTGTTTGATGGGGACAGTGTAGAGGGAGATTTACTCTTTCTGTAACCCCGTGCTGTACCTGTCCTGGGAGTGTTTGATGGGGACATTGTATGGGAGCTTTACTCTGTATCCAATCCCGTGCTGTACCTGTCCTGGGAGTGTGTGTTGGGGACAGTGTAGAAGGAGCTTTACTCTGTATCTAACCCCGTGCTGTACCTGTGCTGGGAGTGTTTGATGGGGAGAGTGGAGAGGGAGCTTTACTCTGTATCTAAACCCGTGCTTTACCTGTGCTGGGAGTGTTTGATGGGGAGAGTGGAGAGGGAGCTTTACTCTGTATCTAACCCCGTGCTGTACCTGTCCTGGGAATGTTTGATGGGGACAGTGAAGAGGGAGATTTACTCTGTATCTAACCCCGTGCTGTACCTGACATGGGAATGTTTGATGGGATATTGTAGAGGGAGCTTTGCTCCGTATCCAATCCAGTGCTGTACATGTCCTGGGAGTGTTTGATGGGGACAGTGTAGAGGGAGCTTTACTCTGCATCTAACCCCATGCTGTACCTGTCCTGGGAGTGTTTGATGGGGACAGTGTAGTGGGAGTTTTACTCTGTATCAAACCCCGTGATGTACTTGTCCTAGGAATGTTTGATGGGACATTGTAGAGGGAGCTTTACTCTGTATCCAATCCCGTGCTGTACATGTCCTGGGAGTGTTTGATGGGGACAGTGTAGAGGGAGCTTTACTCTGTATCTAACGCCGTGCTGTACCTGTCCTGGGAGTGTTTAATGGGGACAGTGTAGAGGGAGCTTTACTCTGTATCTAACGCCGTGCTGTACCTGTCCTGGGAGTGATTGATGGAGACAGTTTAGAGTGAGCTTTACTCTGTATCTAACCCCGTGCTGTACCTGTGCTGGGAGTGTTTGATGGGGAGAGTGGAGAGGGAGCTTTACTCTGTATCTAAACCCGTGCTGTACCTGTCCTGGGAGTGTTTGATGGGGACAGTGTAGGGGGAGCTTTACTCTGTATATAACTCCGTGCTGTACCTGTCCTGGGAGTGTTTGATGGGGACAGTGTAGAGGGAGCTTTACTCTGTATCAAACCCCGTGCTGTACTTGTCCTTGGAATGTTAGATGGGACATTGTAGAAGGAGCTTTACTCTGTATCCAATCCCGTGCTGTGCATGTCCTGGGAGTGTTGGATGGGGACAGTGTAGAGGGAGATTTACTCTTTCTGTAACCCCGTGCTGTACCTGTCCTGCGAGTGTTTGATGGGGACATTGTATGGGAGCTTTACTCTGTATCCAATCCCGTGCTGTACCTGTCCTGGGAGTGTGTGTTGGGGACAGTGTAGAAGGAGCTTTACTCTATATGTAACGCCGTGCTGTACCTGTCCTGGGAGTGATTGATGGAGACAGTTTAGAGGGAGCTTTACTCTGTATCTAACCCCGTGCTGTACCTGTGCTGGGAGTGTTTGATGGGGAGAGTGGAGAGGGAGCTTTACTCTGTATCTAAACCCGTGCTTTACCTGTGCTGGGAGTGTTTGATGGGGAGAATGGAGAGGGAGCTTTACTCTGTATCTAACCCCGTGCTGTACCTGTGCTGGGAGTGTTTGATGGGGAGAGTGGAGAGGGAGCTTTACTCTGTATCTAACCCCGTGCTGTACCTGTCCTGGGAATGTTTGATGGGGACAGTGAAGAGGGAGATTTACTCTGTATCTAACCCCGTGCTGTACCTGACATGGGAATGTTTGATGGGATATTGTAGAGGGAGCTTTGCTCCGTATCCAATCCAGTGCTGTACATGTCCTGGGAGTGTTTGATGGGGACAGTGTAGAGGGAGCTTTACTCTGCATCTAACCCCATGCTGTACCTGTCCTGGGAGTGTTTGATGGGGACAGTGTAGTGGGAGTTTTACTCTGTATCAAACCCAGTGATGTACTTGTCCCAGGAATGTTTGATGGGACATTGTAGAGGGAGCTTTACTCTGTATCCAATCCCGTGCTGTACATGTCCTGGGAGTGTTTGATGGGGACAGTGTAGAGGGAGCTTTACTCTGTATCTAACCTCGTGATTTACCTGTGCTGGGATTGTTTGATGGGACATTGTAGAGGGAGCTTTACTCTGTCTGTAACCCCGTGCTGTACCTGTCCTGGGAGTGTTTGATGGGACATTATAGAGCATGTTTTACTCTGTATCCAATCCCGTGTGTACCTGTCCTGGGAATGTTTGATGGGATATTGTAGAAGGAGCTTTACTCTGTATCCAATCCCGTGCTGTACCAGTCCTGGGAGTGTGTGATGGGGACAGTGTAGAGGGAGCTTCACTCTGTATATAACTCAGTGCTGCACCTGTCCTGGGAGTCTTTGACGGGGACAGTGTAGAAGGAGCTTTACTCGATATATAACCACATGCTGTACCTGCCCTGGGAGTGTTTGATGGGGACAGTGTGGAGGGAGCTTTACTCTATGTATCTAACCCCATGCTGTACCTGCCCTGGGAGTGTTTGATGGGGACAGTGTGGCGGGAGCTTTACTCTGTATCTAACGCCGTGCTGTGCCTGTCCTGGGAGTGTTTGATGGGGACAGTGTAGAGGGAGCTTTACTCTGTATCTAACCCTGTGCTGTACCTGTCCTGGGAGTGTTTGATGGGGACAGTGTAGAGGAAGCTTTATTCCATATCTAACCCCGTGCTGTACCTGTCCTGGGAGTGTTTGATGGGGAAAGTGTAGAGGGAGCTTTACTCTGTATCTAGCCCCGTGCTGTACCTGTCCTGGGAGTGTTTGATGGGGACAGTGTAGAGGGAGCTTTACTCTGTATCTAACCCCTTGCTGTACGAGTATGTGAGTGTTTGATGGAGACAGTGTAGAGGGAGCTTTACTCTGTATCTAACCCCATGCTGTACCTGCCCGGGAGTGTTTCATGGGGACAGTGTAGAGGGAGCTTTACTCTTTATCTAACCCCATGCTGTACCTGCCCTGGGAGTGTTTGATGGGGACAGTGTGGAGGGAGCTTTACTCTGTATCTAACCCCCTGCTGTACCTGTCCTGGGAGTGTTTGATGGGGACAGTATAGGGGGAGCTTTACTCTATATATAACTCCGTGCTGTACCTGTCCTGGGAGCGTTTGATGGGGACAGTGTAGAGGGAGCTTTACTCCGTATCTAACCCCGTGATTTACCTGTGCTGGGATTGTTTGATGGGACATTGTAGAGGGAGCTTTACTCTGTCTGTAACCCCGTGCTGTACCTGTCCTGGGAGTGTTTGATGGGACATTATAGAGGATGTTTTACTCTGTATCCAATCCCGTGCTGTACCTGTCCTGGGAATGTTTGATGGGACATTGTAGAAGGAGCTTTACTCTGTATCCAATCCCGTGCTGTACCTGTCCTGGGAGTGTGTGATGGGGACAGTGTAGAGGGAGCTTCACTCTGTATATAACTCCGTGCTGCACCTGTCCTGGGAATGTTCGATGGGGACAGTGTAGAGGGAGATTTACTCTGTATCTAAGCCCGTGCTGTACCTGTCCAAGGAAAGTTTGATGGGACATTGTAGAGGGAGCTTTGCTCCGTAACCAATCACGTGCTGTACATGTCCTGGGAGTGTTTGATGGGGGCTGTGTAGTGGGAGTTTTACTCTGTATCAAACCCCGTGCTGTACTTGTCCTTGGAATGTTTGATGGGACATTGTAGAGGGAGCTTTACTCTGTATCCAATCCCGTGCTGTACATGTCCTGGGAGTGTTTGATGGGGACAGTGTACAGGGAGATTTATTCTTTCTGTAACCCCGTGCTGTACCTGTCCTGGGAGTGTTTGATGGGGACAGTGTAGAGGGAGCTTTACTCTGTATCTAACCCCGTGCTGTACCTGTCCTGGAAATGTTTGATGGGACATTATAGAGGATGTTTTACTCTGTAACCAATCCCGTGCTGTACCTCTCCTGGGCATGTTTGATGGGACATTGTAGAGGGAGCTTTACTCTGTATCCAATCCCGTGCTGTACCTGTCCTGGGAGTGTGTGATGGGGACAGTGTAGAGGGAGCTTTACTCTTTATCTAACGCCGTGCTGTACCTGTCCTGGGAGTGATTGATGGAGACAGTGTAGAGGGAGCTTTACTCTTTATCTAACGCCGTGCTGTACCTGTCCTGGGAGTGTTTGATGGGGCAGTGTGGAGGGAGCTTTACTCTGTATCTAAACCGGTGCTGTACCTGTCCTGGGAGTGTTTGATGGGGACAGTGCAGAGGGAGCTTTACTCTGTATCTAAACCCATGCTGTACCTGTCCTGGGTGTGTTTGATGGGGACAGTGTAGAGGGAGCTTTACTCTGTATCTAACCCCGTGCTGTACCTTTCCTGGGAGTGTTTGATGGTGGCAGTGCAGAGGGAGCTTGACTCTGTATCTAACCCCGTGCTGTACCTGTCCTGGGAATGTTTGATGGGACATTGTAGAGGGAGCTTTGCTCCGTGTCCAATCCAGTGCTGTACATGTCATGGGAGTGTTTGATGGGGACAGTGTAGAGGCAGCTTTACTCTGTATCTAACCCCGTGCTGCACCTGTCCTGGGAGTGTTTGATGGGGACAGCGTAGAGGGAGCTTTACTCTGTATCTAACCCCGTGCTGTACCAGTATGTGAGTGTTTGATGGCGACAGTGTAGAGGGAGCTTTACTCTGTATCATTTCCAGCTGTACCTGCCCTGGGAGTGTTTGATTGGGACATTGTAGAGGGAGCTTTACTCTGTATCTAACCCCATGCTGTACCTGCCCTGGGAGTGTTTGATGGGGACAGTGTGGAGGGAGCTTTACTCTGTATCTAACCCCGTGCTGTACCTGTCCTGGGAGTGTTTGATGGGGACAGTGTAGGGGGAGCTTTACTCTGTATATAACTCCGTGCTGTACCTGTCCTGGGAGTGTTTGATGGGGACAGTGTAGAGGGAGCTTTACTCTGTATCAAACCCCGTGCTGTACTTGTCCTTGGAATGTTAGATGGGACATTGTAGAAGGAGCTTTACTCTGTATCCAATCCCGTGCTGTACCTGTCCTGGGAGTGTTTGATGGGGACAGTGTAGAGGGAGATTTACTCTTTCTGTAACCCCGTGCTGTACCTGTCCTGGGAGTGTGTGTTGGGGACAGTGTCGAAGGAGCTTTACTCTATATCTAACGCCGTGCTGTACCTGTCCTGGGAGTGATTGATGGAGACAGTTTAGAGGGAGCTTTACTCTGTATCTAACCCCGTGCTGTACCTGTGCTGGGAGTGTTTGATGGGGAGAGTGGAGAGGGAGCTTTACTCTGTATCTAACCCCGTGCTGTACCTGTCCTGGGAGTGTTTGATGGTGGCAGTGTAGAGGGAGCTTTACTCTGTATCTAACCCCGTGCTGTACCTGTCCTGGGAGTGTGTGATGGGGACAGTGTAGAGGGAGCTTTACTCTATATCTAACGCCGTGCTGTACCTGTCCTGGGAGTGATTGGTGGAGAAAGTGTAGAGGGAGCTTTACTCTGTATCTAACCCCGTGCTGTACCTGTCCTGGGAATGTTTGATGGGGACAGTGTAGAGGGAGCTTTACTCTTTATCTAACCCCATGCTGTACCTGCCCTGGGAGTGTTTGATGGGGACAGTGTGGAGGGAGCTTTACTCTGTATCTAACCCCCTGCTGTACCTGTCCTGGGAGTGTTTGATGGGGACAGTATAGGGGGAGCTTTACTCTATATATAACTCCGTGCTGTACCTGTCCTGGGAGCGTTTGATGGGGACAGTGTAGAGGGAGCTTTACTCCGTATCTAACCCCGTGATTTACCTGTGCTGGGATTGTTTGATGGGACATTGTAGAGGGAGCTTTACTCTGTCTGTAACCCCGTGCTGTACCTGTCCTGGGAGTGTTTGATGGGACATTATAGAGGATGTTTTACTCTGTATCCAATCCCGTGCTGTACCTGTCCTGGGAATGTTTGATGGGACATTGTAGAAGGAGCTTTACTCTGTATCCAATCCCGTGCTGTACCTGTCCTGGGAGTGTGTGATGGGGACAGTGTAGAGGGAGCTTCACTCTGTATATAACTCCGTGCTGCACCTGTCCTGGGAATGTTCGATGGGGACAGTGTAGAGGGAGATTTACTCTGTATCTAACCCCGTGCTGTACCTGTCCAAGGAAAGTTTGATGGGACATTGTAGAGGGAGCTTTGCTCCGGAACCAATCACGTGCTGTACATGTCCTGGGAGTGTTTGATGGGGGCTGTGTAGTGGGAGTTTTACTCTGTATCAAACCCCGTGCTGTACTTGTCCTTGGAATGTTTGATGGGACATTGTAGAGGGAGCTTTACTCTGTATCCAATCCCGTGCTGTACATGTCCTGGGAGTGTTTGATGGGGACAGTGTACAGGGAGATTTACTCTTTCTGTAACCCCGTGCTGTACCTGTCCTGGGAGTGTTTGATGGGGACAGTGTAGAGGGAGCTTTACTCTGTATCTAACCCCGTGCTGTACCTGTCCTGGAAATGTTTGATGGGACATTATAGAGGATGTTTTACTCTGTAACCAATCCCGTGCTGTACCTCTCCTGGGCATGTTTGATGGGACATTGTAGAGGGAGCTTTACTCTGTATCCAATCCCGTGCTGTACCTGTCCTGGGAGTGTGTGATGGGGACAGTGTAGACGGAGCTTTACTCTTTATCTAACGCCGTGCTGTACCTGTCCTGGGAGTGATTGATGGAGACAGTGTAGAGGGAGCTTTACTCTTTATCTAACGCCGTGCTGTACCTGTCCTGGGAGTGTTTGATGGGGCAGTGTGGAGGGAGCTTTACTCTGTATCTAAACCGGTGCTGTACCTGTCCTGGGAGTGTTTGATGGGGACAGTGCAGAGGGAGCTTTACTCTGTATCTAAACCCATGCTGTACCTGTCCTGGGTGTGTTTGATGGGGACAGTGTAGAGGGAGCTTTACTCTGTATCTAACCCCGTGCTGTACCTTTCCTGGGAGTGTTTGATGGTGGCAGTGCAGAGGGAGCTTGACTCTGTATCTAACCCCGTGCTGTACCTGTCCTGGGAATGTTTGATGGGACATTGTAGAGGGAGCTTTGCTCCGTGTCCAATCCAGTGCTGTACATGTCATGGGAGTGTTTGATGGGGACAGTGTAGAGGCAGCTTTACTCTGTATCTAACCCCGTGCTGCACCTGTCCTGGGAGTGTTTGATGGGGACAGCGTAGAGGGAGCTTTACTCTGTATCTAACCCCGTGCTGTACCAGTATGTGAGTGTTTGATGGCGACAGTGTAGAGGGAGCTTTACTCTGTATCATTTCCAGCTGTACCTGCCCTGGGAGTGTTTGATGGGGGCATTGTAGAGGGAGCTTTACTCTGTATCTAACCCCATGCTGTACCTGCCCTGGGAGTGTTTGATGGGGACAGTGTGGAGGGAGCTTTACTCTGTATCTAACCCCGTGCTGTACCTGTCCTGGGAGTGTTTGATGGGGACAGTGTAGGGGGAGCTTTACTCTGTATATAACTCCGTGCTGTACCTGTCCTGGGAGTGTTTGATGGGGACAGTGTAGAGGGAGCTTTACTCTGTATCAAACCCCGTGCTGTACTTGTCCTTGGAATGTTAGATGGGACATTGTAGAAGGAGCTTTACTCTGTATCCAATCCCGTGCTGTACCTGTCCTGGGAGTGTTTGATGGGGACAGTGTAGAGGGAGATTTACTCTTTCTGTAACCCCGTGCTGTACCTGTCCTGGGAGTGTGTGTTGGGGACAGTGTCGAAGGAGCTTTATTCTATATCTAACGCCGTGCTGTACCTGTCCTGGGAGTGATTGATGGAGACAGTTTAGAGGGAGCTTTACTCTGTATCTAACCCCGTGCTGTACCTGTGCTGGGAGTGTTTGATGGGGAGAGTGGAGAGGGAGCTTTACTCTGTATCTAACCCCGTGCTGTACCTGTCCTGGGAGTGTTTGATGGTGGCAGTGTAGAGGGAGCTTTACTCTGTATCTAATCCCGTGCTGTACCTGTCGTGGGAGTGTGTGATGGGGACAGTGTAGAGGGAGCTTTACTCTATATCTAACGCCGTGCTGTACCTGTCCTGGGAGTGATTGGTGGAGAAAGTGTAGAGGGAGCTTTACTCTGTATCTAACCCCGTGCTGTACCTGTCCTGGGAATGTTTGATGGGACATTGTAGAGGGAGCTTTGCTCCGTATCCAATCCAGTGCTGTACATGTCCTGGGAGTGTTTGATGGGGACAGTGTAGAGGCAGCTTTACTCTGCATCTAACCCCGTGCTGTACCTGTCCTGGGAGTGTATAATGGGGGCTGTGTAGTGGGAGTTTTACTCTGTATCAAACCCTGTGATGTACTTGTCCTAGGAATGTTTGATGGGACATTGTAGAGGGAGCTTTACTCTGTATCCAACCCCGTGCTGTACATGTCCTGGGAGTGTTTGATGGGGACAGTGTTGAGGGAGATTTACTCTGTCTGTAACCCCGTGCTGTACCTGTCCTGGGAGTGTTTGATGGGGTCAGTGTAGAGGGAGCTTTACTCTGTATCTAACCCCGTGCTGTACCTGTCCTGGAAATGTTTGATGGGACATTATAGAGGATGTTTTACTCTGTATCCAATACCGTGCTGTACCAGTATGGGAGTGTTTGATGGAGACAGTGTAGAAGGAGCTTTACTCTATATCTAACGCCGTGCTGTACCTGTCCTGGGAGTGATTGGTGGAGACAGTGTAGAGGGAGCTTTTCTCTGTATCTCACCCCGTGCTCTATCTGTCCTGGTAGTGTTTGATGGGGAGAGTGGAGTGGGAGCTTTACTCTATATCGAACCCCGTGCTGTACCTGTCGTGGGAGTGTTTGATGGTGACAGTGTAGAGGGAGCTTTATCTGTATCTAACCCCGTGCGGTACCTGTCCTGGGAGTGTTTGATGGGGACAGTGTACAGAGAGCTTTACTCTGTATCTAACCCCGTGCGGTACCTGTCCTGGGAGTGTTTGATGGGGACAGTGCAGAGGGAGCTTTACTCTGTATCTAACCCCGTGCTGTACCTGTCCTGGGAGTGTTTGATGGGGGACAGTGTAGAGGGAGCTTTACTCTGTATCTAACCACGTGCTGTACCTGTCCTGGGAGTGTTTGATGGGGACAGTGCAGAGGGAGCTTTACTCGGTATCCAACCCTGTGCTGCACCTGCCCTGGGAATGTTTGACGGGGACAGTGTAGAGGGTGATTTACTCTGTATCTAACCCCGTGCTGTACCTGTCCTGGTAATGTTTGATGGGCCATTGTAGAGGGAGCTTTGCTCCGTATCCAATCCAGTGCTGTACATCTCCTGGGAGTGTTTGATGGGGACATTGTAGAGTGAGCTTTTCTCTGTATCCAATGCCGTGCTGTACATGTCCTGGGAGTGTTTGATGGGGACCGTGTAGAGGGAGATTTACTCTGTCTGTAACCCCGTGCTGTACCTGTCCTGGGAGTGTTTGATGGGGACAGTGTAGAGGGAGCTTTACTCTGTATCTAACCCCGTGCTGTACCTGTCCTGGAAATGTTTGATGGGACATTATAGAGGATGTTTTACTCTGTATCCAATCCCGTGCTGTACCTGTTCTGGGAGTGATTCATGGGGACAGTGTAGAGGGAGCTTTACTCTGTATCAAATCCGTGGTGTACCTGTCCTGGGAGTGTTTGATGGGGACAGTGTAGAGGGAGCTTTACTCTGTATCTAACCCCGTGCTGTACCTGCCCTGGGAGTGTTTGAGGTGGACAGTGTAGAGGGAGCTTTACTCTGTATCTAACCCCGTGCTGTACCTGTCCTGGAAATGTTTGATGGGACAGTGTAGAGGGAGCTTTACTCTGTATCTAACCCCGTGCTGTACCTGCCCTGGGAGTGTTTGAGGTGGACAGTGTAGAGGGAGCTTTACTCTGTATCTAACCCCGTGCTGTACCTGTCCTGGAAATGTTTGATGGGACAGTGTAGAGGGAGCTTTACTCTGTATCTAACCCCGTGCTGTATCTGTGCTGGGAGTGTTTGATGGGGACAGTGTAGAGGGAGCTTTACTCTGTATCCAATCCCGTGCTGTACCTGTCCTGGGAGTCTTTGATGGGGACAGTGTAGAGGGAGCTTTACTCTATATCTAACCACGTGCTGTACCTGTCCTGGGAGTGTGATGGGGTCAGTGTAAAGGGAGCTTTACTGTATCTATCCCTGTGATCTACCTGTCCTGGGAGTGTTTGATGTGGACAGTGTAGAGGGAGCTTTACTCTGTATCTAACCCCGAGCTGCACCTGTCCTGGGAGTGTTTGATGGGGACAGTGTAGAGGGAGCTTTACTCTGTATCTAACCCCATGCTGTAACTGTCCTGGGAGTGTTTGATGGGGACAGTGTAGATGGAGCTTTACTCTGTATCTAACCCTGTGCTGTACCTGTCCTGGGAGTGTTTGATGGGGACAGTGTAGAGGGAACTTTATTCTATATCTAACCCCATGCTGTAACTGTCCTGGGAGTGGTTGATGGGTACAGTGTAGAGGGAGGTTTACTCTGTATCTAACCCTGTGCTGTACCTGCCCTGGGAGTGTTTGATGGAGACAGTGTAGAGGGAGCTTTAATCTTTATCTAACCCCGTGCTGTACCTGTCCTGGGAGTGTTTGATGGGGACAGTGTAGAGGGAGCTTTTCTCTGTATCTAACCCCATGCTGTACCTGCCCTGCGAGTGTTTGATGGGGACAGTGTGGAGGGAGCTTTACTCTGTATTTTTCCCCGTGCTGTACCTGTCCTGGGAGTGTTTGATGGGGTCTGTGTAGCGGGAGCTTTACCCTGTATCTAACCCCGTGCTGTACCTGTCCTGGGAGTGTTTGATGGGGACAGTGTAGAGGGAGCTTTACTCTGTATCTAACACTGTGCTGTACCTGTCCTGGGAGTGTTTGATGGGGACTGTTTAGTGGGAGTTTTACTCTGTATCAAACCCTGTTCTGTACTTGTCCTAGGAATGTTTGATGGGACATTGTAGAGGGAGCTTTACTCTATCTGTAACCCCGTGCTGTACCTGCCCTGGGAGTGTTTGATGGGAACAGTGTAGAGGGAGCTTTACTCTGTATCTAACGCCGTGCTGTACCTGTCCTGGAAATGTTTGATGGGACATTATAGAGGATGTTTTACTCTGTATCCTATTCCGTGCTGTACCTGTCCTGGGAGTGTTTGATGGGGACAGTGTAGAGGGAGCTTTAGTCTATATCTAACCCCGTGCTGTACCTGTCCTGGGAGTGTTTGATGGGGACAGTGCAGAGGGAGCTTTACTCTGTATCTAACCGCGTGCGGTACCTGTCCTGGGAGTTTTTGATGGGGACAGTGTAGAGGGAGCTTTACTCTGTATCTAACCCCGTGCTGTACCTGTCCTGGGAGTGTTTGATGGGGACAGTGTGGAGGGAGATTTACTCTGTATCTAACCCCGTGCTGGACCTGTCCTGGGAGTGTTTGATGGGGACAGTGTGGAGGGAGCTTTACTCTGTATCTAACCCCGTGCTGTACCTGCCCTGGGAGTGTTTGATGGGGACAGTGTGGAGGGAGATTTACTCTGTATCTAACCCCGTGCTGTACCTGTCCTGGGAGTGTTTGATGGGGTCAGTGTAGAGGGAGCTTTACCCTGTATCTAACCCCGTGCTGTACCTGTCCTGGGAATGTCTGATGGGGACAGTGTAGAGGGAGGTTTACTCTGTATCTAACCCCGTGCTGTACCTGTCCTGGGAGTGTTTGATGGGGACAGTGTGGAGGGAGCTTTACTCTGTATCCAACCCCGTGCTGTACCTGTCCTGGGAGTGTTTGATGGAGAATGTGTAGAGGGAGCTTTACTCTGTATCTAACCCTGTGCTGTACCTGTCCTGGGAGTGTATGATGGGGACAGTGTAGAGGCAGCTTTTCTCTGTATCTAACCCCGTGCTGTACCTGTCCTGGGAGTGATTCATGGGGACAGTGTAGAGGGAGCTTTACTCTGTATCTAATACCGTGCTGTACCTGTTCTGGGAGTGTTAGATGGGGATAGTGTAGAGGGAGCTTTACTCTGTATCTAACCCCGTGCTGTATCTGTGCTGGGAGTGTTTGATGGGGACAGTGTAGAGGGAGCTTTACTCTGTATCTAACCCCGTGCTGTACCTGTCCTGGGAGTGTTTGATGGGGACAGTGTAGAGGGAGTTTACTCTGTATCTAACACTGTGCTGTACCTGTCCTGGGAGTGTTTGATGGGGACTGTTTAGTGGGAGTTTTACTCTGTATCAAACCCTGTTCTGTACTTGTCCTAGGAATGTTTGATGGGACATTGTAGAGGGAGCTTTACTCTATCTGTAACCCCGTGCTGTACCTGCCCTGGGAGTGTTTGATGGTAACAGTGTAGAGGGAGCTTTACTCTGTATCTAACGCCGTGCTGTACCTGTCCTGGAAATGTTTGATGGGACATTATAGAGGATGTTTCACTCTGTATCCTATTCCGTGCTGTACCTGTCCTGGGAGTGTTTGATGGGGACAGTGTAGAGGGAGCTTTAGTCTATATCTAACCCCGTGCTGTACCTGTCCTGGGAGTGTTTGATGGGTCAGTGCAGAGGGAGATTTACTCTGTATCTAACCGCGTGCGGTACCTGTCCTGGGAGTTTTTGATGGGGACAGTGTAGAGGGAGCTTTACTCTGTATCTAACCCCGTGCTGTACCTGTCCTGGGAGTGTTTGATGGGGACAGTGTGGAGGGAGCTTTACTCTGTATCCAACCCCGTGCTGTACCTGTCCTGGGAGTGTTTGATGGGGACAGTGTAGAGGGTGCTTTACTCTGTATCTAACCCCGTGCTGTACCAGTATGGGAGTGTTTGATGGAGAATGTGTAGAGGGAGCTTTACTCTGTATCTAACCCTGTGCTGTACCTGTGCTGGGAGTGTATGATGGGGACAGTGTAGAGGCAGCTTTACTCTGTATCTAACCCCGTGCTGTACCTGTCCTGGGAGTGTTTGATGGGGACTGTGTAGTGGGATTTTTACTTTGTATCAAACCCCGTGCTGTACTTGTCCTAGGAATGTTTGATGGGGACAGTGAAGAGGGAGCTTTACTCTGTATCCAACCCTGTGCTGTACCTGTCCTGGGAGTGTTTGATGGGGACTGTGTAGTGTGAGATTTACTCTGTATCAAACCCCGTGCTGTACTTGTCCTGGAAATGTTTGATGGGACATTGTAGAGGGAACTTTACTCTGTATCCAATCCCGTGCTGTACCTGTCCTGGGAATGTTTGATGGGGACAGTGTAGAGGGAGCTTTACTCTATATCTAAACCCGTGCTGTCCCTGTCCTGGGAGTGTGTGATATGGACAGTGTATAGGGAGCTTTAATGTATCTATCCCTGTGATCTACCTGTCCTGGGAGTGTTTGATGTGGACAGTGTAGAGGGAGCTTTATTCTGTATCTAACCCCGTGCTGCACCTGTCCTGGGAGTGTTTGATGGGGACAGTGTAGAGGGAGCTTTACTCTGTATCTAACCCCGTGCTGTACCTGTCCAGGGAGTGTTTGATGGGGACTGTGTAGAGGGAGATTTACTCTGTATCTAACCCCATGCTGTAACTGTCCTGGGAGTGTTTGATGGGGACAGTGTAGAGGGAGCTTTACTCTGTATCTAACCCTGTGCTGTACCTGTCCTGGGAGTGTTTGATGGGGACAGTGTCGAGGGAGTTTACTCTGTATCTAACACTGTGCTGTACCTGTCCTGGGAGTGTTTGATGGGGACTGTTTAGTGGGAGTTTTACTCTGTATCAAACCCTGTTCTGTACTTGTCCTAGGATTGTTTGATGGGACATTGTAGAGGGAGCTTTACTCTATCTGTAACCCCGTGCTGTACCTGCCCTGGGAGTGTTTGATGGTAACAGTGTAGAGGGAGCTTTACTCTGTATCTAACGCCGTGCTGTACCTGTCCTGGAAATGTTTGATGGGACATTATAGAGGATGTTTCACTCTGTATCCTATTCCGTGCTGTACCTGTCCTGGGAGTGTTTGATGGGGACAGTGTAGAGGGAGCTTTAGTCTATATCTAACCCCGTGCTGTACCTGTCCTGGGAGTGTTTGATGGGTCAGTGCAGAGGGAGATTTACTCTGTATCTAACCGCGTGCGGTACCTGTCCTGGGAGTTTTTGATGGGGACAGTGTAGAGGGAGCTTTACTCTGTATCTAACCCCGTGCTGTACCTGTCCTGGGAGTGTTTGATGGGGACAGTGTGGAGGGAGCTTTACTCTGTATCCAACCCCGTGCTGTACCTGTCCTGGGAGTGTTTGATGGGGACAGTGTAGAGGGTGCTTTACTCTGTATCTAACCCCGTGCTGTACCAGTATGGGAGTGTTTGATGGAGAATGTGTAGAGGGAGCTTTACTCTGTATCTAACCCTGTGCTGTACCTATCCTGGGAGTGTATGATGGGGACAGTGTAGAGGCAGCTTTACTCTGTATCTAACCCCGTGCTGTACCTGTCCTGGGAGTGTTTGATGGGGACTGTGTAGTGGGATTTTTACTTTGTATCAAACCCCGTGCTGTACTTGTCCTAGGAATGTTTGATGGGGACAGTGAAGAGGGAGCTTTACTCTGTATCCAACCCTGTGCTGTACCTGTCCTGGGAGTGTTTGATGGGGACTGTGTAGTGTGAGATTTACTCTGTATCAAACCCCGTGCTGTACTTGTCCTGGAAATGTTTGATGGGACATTGTAGAGGGAACTTTACTCTGTATCCAATCCCGTGCTGTACCTGTCCTGGGAGTGTTTGATGGGGACAGTGTAGAGGGAGCTTTACTCTATATCTAACCCCGTGCTGTCCCTGTCCTGGGAGTGTGTGATATGGACAGTGTATAGGGAGCTTTAATGTATCTATCCCTGTGATCTACCTGTCCTGGGAGTGTTTGATGTGGACAGTGTAGAGGGAGCTTTATTCTGTATCTAACCCCGTGCTGCACCTGTCCTGGGAGTGTTTGATGGGGACAGTGTAGAGGGAGCTTTACTCTGTATCTAACCCCGTGCTGTACCTGTCCAGGGAGTGTTTGATGGGGACTGTGTAGAGGGAGATTTACTCTGTATCTAACCCCATGCTGTAACTGTCCTGGGAGTGTTTGATGGGGACAGTGTAGAGGGAGCTTTACTCTGTATCTAACCCTGTGCTGTACCTGTCCTGGGAGTGTTTGATGGGGACAGTGTCGAGGGAACTTTATTCTATATCTAACCCCATGCTGTAACTGTCCTGGGAGTGTTTGATGGGGACAGTGTAGAGGGAGCTTTACTCTGTATCTAACCCTGTGCTGTACCTGTCCTGGGAGTGTTTGATGGGGACAGTGTAGAGGGAGCATTATTCTATATCTAACCCCGTGCTGTACCAGTATGGGAGTGTTTGATGGAGACAGTTTAGAGGGAGCTTTACTCTGTATCTATCCCCGTGCTGTACCTGTCCTGGGAGTGTTTGATGGGGACGGTGTAGAGGGAGCTTTACTCTGTATCTAACCCCATGCTGTACCTGCCCTGCGAATGTTTGATGGGGACAGTGTGGAGGGAGCTTTACTCTGTATCTATCCCCGTGCTGTACCTGTCCTGGGAGTGTTTGATGGGGTCAGTGTAGAGGGAGCTTTACCCTGTATCTAACCCCGTGCTGTACCTGTCCTGGGAGTGTTTGATGGGGACAGTGTAGAGGGAGCTTTACTCTGTATCTAACCCTGTGCTGTACCTGTCCTGGGAGTGTTTGATGGGTACTGTGTAGTGGGAGTTTTACTCTGTATCAAACCCCGTGCTGTACTTGTCCTAGGAATGTTTGATGGGACATTGTAGAGGGAGCTTTACTCTATCTGTAACCCCGTGCTGTACCTGCCCTGGGAGTGTTTGATGGGGACAGTGTAGAGGTAGCTTTACTCTGTATCTAACACCGTGCTGTACCTGTCCTGGGAGTGTTTGATGGGGACAGTGTAGAGGGACCTTTACTCTGTATCTAACCCCGTGCTGTACCAGTATGGGAGTGTTTGATGGGGACAGTGTGGAGGGAGATTTACTCTGTATCTAACCCTGTGCTGTACCTGTCCTGGGAGTGTTTGATGGGGTCAGTGTAGAGGGAGCTTTACCCTGTATCTAACCCGATGCTGTATCTGTCCTGGGAATGTCTGATGGGGACAGTGCAGAGGGAGGTTTACTCTGTATCTAACCCTGTGCTGTACCTGTCCTGGGAGTGTTTGATGGGGACAGTGTAGAGGGTGCTTTACTCTGTATCTAACCCCGTGCTGTACCAGTATGGGAGTGTTTGATGGAGACAGTGTAGAGGGAGCTTTACTCTGTATCTAACCCCGTGCTGTACCTGTCCTGGGAGTGTTTGATGGGGACAGTGTAGAGGCATCTTTACTCTGTATCTAACCCCGTGCTGTGCCTGTCCTGGGAGTGTTTGATGGGGACAGTGTAGTGGGATTTTTACTCTGTATCAAACCCCGTGCTGTACTTGTCCTAGGAATGTTTGATGGGACATTGTAGAGGGAGCTTTACTCTATCTGTAACCCCGTGCTGTACCTGCCCTTGGAGTGTTTGATGGGGACAGTGTCGAGGGAGCTTTACCCTGTATCTAACGCCGTGCTGTACCTGTCCTGGAAATGTTTGATGGGACATTATAGAGGATGTTTTACTCTGTATCCAATCCCGTGCTGTACCTGTCCTGGGAGTGTTTGATGGGGACAGTGTAGAGGGAGCTTTACTCTATATCTAACCCCGTGCTGTACCTGTCCTGGGAGTGTGTGATGGGGACAGTGTCGAGGGAGCTTTACTGTATCTATCCCTGTGATCTACCTGTCCTAGGGGTGTTTGATGTGGACAGTGGAGAGGGAGCTTTACTCTGTATCTAACCCCGTGCTGCACCTCTCCTGGTAGTGTTTGATGGGGACAGTGTAGAGAGAGCTTTACTCTGTATCTAACCCCGTGCTGTACCTGTCCAGGGAGTGTTTGATGCGGACAGTGCAGAGGGAGCTTTACTCTGTATCTAACCCCATGCTGTAACTGTCCTGGGAGTGTTTGATGGGGACAGTGTAGAGGGAGCTTTACTCTGTATCTAACCCTGTGCTGTACCTGTCCTGGGAGTGTTTGATGGGGACGGTGTAGAGGGAGCTTTATTCTATATCTAACCCCGTGATGTACCAGTTTTTGAGTGTTTGATGGAGACAGTGTAGAGGGAGCTTTACTCTGTATCTAACCCCATGCTGTACCTGCCCTGGGAGTGTTTGATGGGGACAGTGTAGAGGGAGCTTTACTCTGTATCTAACCCCATGCTGTACCTACCCTGGGAGTGTTTGATGGGGATAGTGTGGAGGGAGCTTTACTCTGTATCTAACCCCGTGCTGTACCTGTCCTGGGAGTGTTTGATGGGGACAGTGTAGGGGGAGCTTTACTCTGTATCTAACCCCATGCTGTACCTGTCCTGGGAGTGTCTGATGGGGACAGTGTAGAGGGAGCTTTACTCTGTATCTAACCCCGTGCTGTACCTGTCCTGGGAGTGTCTGATGGGGACAGTGTAGAGGGAGGTTTACTCTGTATCTAACCCCGTGCTGTACCTTTCCTGGGAGTGTTTGATGGGGACAATGTAGAGGGAGCTTTACTCTGTATTTAACCCCGTGCTGTACCTGTCCTGGGAGTGTTTGATGGGTGTCATGATATTCAAACACACAACATGATAGACACACCAACAGACAAATCAGAACACACAACACCACGACCAATGACAGCAAGATATAAAAGCACAGACACGACCCCCGGTGATCAGTATTAGCTGCAGAGGAGAACCAGGACACATCTATTGCCAAACACACTCAGGGAGACAGCACGTGCAGAGTATCCAGAACGAACTGTATTATAAGAGTTATAATAAAATAGAGTTGTACCACATACAACTGTGTTGGCTCATCTGTGCACCAGAGCACCCAACACCACATGGTACAGGAGTGGATCGATACCTGCCGGCATACCTCAGTGTACACAGACAACCAGCAGTGCCCAGGCATGATGTACGAGCTCCCGGTTCCGCAGGCGCTCCAGTGCCACGGCGACCTCCGCGAAAACTGGCGGCGATTCCGGCAAATGTTCGAATTGTTCCTGGTGGCAGCTGAACTCCAAGACCTGGATGATAGGGAAAAAATTGAATTTCTCCTCACCATCGCTGGTGCAAGGGCAAGAGAAATATTCACAAGGTTCAGGTTCTTCAGGAGGCAGCAAAGGTACGATTACCAGGCAGTCCTGGACAAATTCTCCAAGTACTGTGAAGAAAACGCAATCCAATCGGCAAATAAAGGTAAGAAAAGCTGCAGTACTCACCTCGTGGCCGGGATCCCGGAGCCCGAATTCCCAGAGGCCGAAATCCCGGGCCTGAGAGAGGGCTGGGTCGAGGTCGGCGGCCATCTTGCTAAAGGTATCACGCTAGCACAGTTGCGCGAGCAGTGCGCAGAACCGGAAGTTTCGTTTGCGCATGCGCGAGATGCTGCGCATGCGCAGTCAAGAAAACGGCCATCGGTAAAGGAACAGCGATCTGAGCATGCGCAGTCGCTTCCTACGTGATACATACCGAGCGTCACGATGTCAGAGGCCCCAGACTGCACCAATTTAAAAGGGAAACGTCCCAAATCAAAAAAACAAAAATCTGTTAAAGCTGTAAAACAACCTTCCCTCACCTGGAATGACAGCACAGTGCCGCAAATTGACCCAGGAGATGAATTTGACCTCCGAAGAACCCTCCGACAAGCAGTTACCTACGCACAAGCCGATGATTCCGACCTTGAATACTTCGAAGACGATCTTTACAGTGTTTCCGGACCTCGCGAGCCCAATGATAGCTCCGTGGTCCTATACGACTATGACTCGGACGAACCTTTCGTGTTGCACATTGGCAGCCCCCACATTGAATCCGACGCAGATGCGGATTCATTTTTCGGATTTGAGGATCTTCAATCCAGCAGATATGACGTTCCAACTTATCAGTACCGGATGATGCTGCAGCCTGACATTAACAGACAGGGAGCGGTGCAAGCACACGGAGAGTGCCCTGCTGCCACACAGAGCGTGGTCCACGTCCCGCTCAACGTTCCCGACTCTATGAAAGAAGACATGCAAGACTCCAGAGTGCAGTCCTCGCATGAACCAGAAGTGACTCCAGTGTCACAAGCCTCCACAGAGAGCTCGTGGACAGCCTCCACGATAGAAGCAACGCAAGACTCCAGAGCGCAGTCCTTGCACGAACAAGAAGTGACTCCAGTGTCACAAGCCTCCACAGAGAGCTCGTGGACAGCCTCCATGATAGAAGCAACGCAAGACTCCAGAGCGCAGTCCTTGCACGAACAAGAAGTGACTCCAGTGTCACAAGCCTCCACAGAGAGCTCGTGGACAGCCTCCACGATGGAAGGAACGCAAGACTCCAGAGCGCAGTCCTTGCAGGAACAAGACCATGAGGGTCTAGCAACCTCTCCTGACCAACCAGCGGCAGACGATGCAAGTCTGCCATGCTCACGTGAACAGCAAGAAGGCTATAACAGCCTACCATGCTCCACTACACAGCAGCATGACCATGACGGTCTCTCATGCTACAATGAAGGGCACAGCGCTGAAGACTGTTCAAGCCCAACTGAAGACAAGCCAAAGGAATCGCCTCGTCCAAGCCCGAAGAAAAAAGGTTTATGCGCTGACCTTCAGGATCATTGTAGCCGAACAGAGATTAATAATGCTGCACGGCCACAGAAGGATGCTGAGGATTTGCTAACGAAATTAATTGAATGTTTAACTTGCAAGGAGCAGACTGAGAATTGCCAGTGTTTTAGTACGGATCGAAAAAATGGACAAGACATTGATCCTCAGGTAATGGAAATAACACAACATGAATCATATCTACAGCAGGGACAAATGTCTCCCTTCAACACAATGCCGCAAAATCCCAACTTCGGAGACCAGCAGTTAGTCAGTAATGACTCTTCAAACCTGGAGGGGAACATTAATTGCATTGAACCTATACACACTCCACTGATTATTGAGCAGAACATTGGAGCAAGAATCCTGAGGACACCGACATCGAGTAGCCAGATAACGAATTTAAAACCCACAGCAGTTTCAAGTGAACCAAGTGTGCTTTCCACTAATGGTGAAGATGCAGATAATGTCGACCCGATTATCCATTGTACCACACTAACCCCAGTGATTAAGCAGTTATGTATGGGGAGTATAATGTGGGCAATTGAGAACAGTAAAATAGAGACTGTGACCATGCCAGTCCCAGCAAAATCAGACCCAGAGACCATGAAGGCATGTACATTAAACAAAGTTACATATGAGGTACCTGAGAAGAAAAGTGAAACGGAATGTTCTTTGGAAAATGGTACAATGTCGATAGAAACAGTGGATACTATATTCGAGACCATACCTATGGGAGAATTTGGGGGTAATAAACAAGGTTCTGCAATGTCTGGGGGAAGATTTAAAGTTCCAAAGAAGAAAAGCCCAAATGAATGACAACGGCAAGACAATGACAGTCCACCGACATGGTGTGCACCACCAGATGAAAACTCTGACAATTTACCCAACCCTAGTGAACAGCAAGCTACTAATGATGATCTATCCACGGGATGTGAGACGAGTGACGACAGCATCCCACTTCCCATGCAAAAGGTGCAAGGTGACAGACCTCGCCTAGTGCGTACCGAGGCACTCGACGATCACGGTGGGACCACTGACGACTGCGGTGGCGGCGCACCGCTTCCACCCTCGATGGCTCGAGCCTCTCCACTGGTTGGTGCATTCCTGCATGTTCCGACTCCAGAAGTGCAGCTTCAGGGAATCTCGGCTGCCTCCAGTGAACCTGTTGGGACTCCGGACGGGGGGCATCGACGGAAGGCAGACCGGACTCCAGATGGGGAGCAGCCAAGCGCCGACTCTGATTTGCGCACGCCAGACCTTGATCCGGACGGGCGGTGTCGCGGCCTCGGTGATGGCACGCTCAGGGTGACGGCGGATGCCACGGCGACAGGGAATGGATCGCGTGGCAGTCCCACTGGGTCGGCAGTGGCAAACCAGCACCGGCGGTCCAAGATGGACACACCAATTCGCGCCATCGCCAGACGTTGATGCGAGCAACAATTCTCTCTCCAAGGCGACATGCTTCGACGTTTCTCTGCGGAGTCGCCCTTCCGGCACAGCAGGTGGCCGGAACCAGCGTGCACGGTCTCGGCCAACTTCCACATCTGGCACAGTCATCGCCTTGCATGATATTAGTGATGGTGCTACTTCGATGGCAACGACCCATCGGCTACAAGATGCCGTCCACCACAAACATAAAAAGAAAAATGACTCCACCTTGTTCCTGGCATGCAGGGCGGATGGATTGGTGCGTAGGCGCAATCAGCGGGCTTTGTGCCGCCTTCCACGCTCGCAACTGCACCGTACGCACACGCCGGATCCTCCACTGGTTCCCAAGGATGACTTCGTGGAGATGCCACGGATCATGCCCCTTCCATCGCCACCAGAACCAAACCACTGCCAGGGCACCACTAACAAAGATGTTGAATGTTATATTTGCACGAATGAAAAAACCAAGCACTGCACGAAGTACAACAAATGGTAAAGTAGAGACTTCGGCAACAGCATCACCTCCAACAGTCCAAGGTGAACCAGTGTGACCTCAAATCTCCACAGCTGAACCGGCTTGAGGACCAGCCTATTCTTGAGGCGGTCACCCATTAGACTGGACTTATAACGCTGTTCATACGTTCAAAAAGTCAAACACTTCTGTATTATAACCTGTTGTTGTTTATTGTTCCAGATATCGTCTGACCAGACCAATGTTCAAGTTTTTTTTTTTTTTCTCTCGCATCCAAGTTTTGTTATGGTACAACCTTGTTAGTGTGACGCACCCGACATCGCCCCATGTAAATAGTTACGTCATAAACACACGCTGTACACAACACACGCACACACTCTTAGATGCACTCACGACACAATTATATTTATAACCACGTAGGCACTTGTCTTTGTAAAAAGGGAGGATGTCATGATATTCAAACACACACATCATGATAGACACACCAACAGACAAATCAGAACACACAACACCACAACCAATGACAGAAAGATATAAAAGCACAGACACGACCCCTGGTGGTCAGTAATAGCTGCAGAGGAGAACCAGGACACATCTATTGCCAAACACACTCAGGGAGACAGCACGTGCAGAGTATCCAGAACGAACTGTATTATAAGAGTTATAATAAAATAGAGTTGTACCACATACAACTGTGTTGGCTCATCTGTGCACCAGAGCACCCAACACCACAATGGGGACAGTGGAGAGGGAGATTTACTCTGTATCTAACCCCATGCTGTACCTGTCCTGGGTGTGTTTGATGGGGACAGTGTAGAGGGAGCTTTACTCTGTATCTAACCCCATGCTGTACCTGCCCTGGGAGTGTTTGATGGGGACAGTGTAGGGGAAGCTTTACTCTGTATCTCACCCCGTGCTGTACCTGTCCTGGGAGTGTTTGATGGGGACAGTGTAGAGGGAGCTTTCCTCTTTAACTAACCCCGTGCTGTACCTGTCCTGGGAGTGTTTGATGGGGACAGTGTAGAGGGAGGTTTACTCCGAATCTAACCCCGTGCTGTACCTGTCCTGGGAGTGTTTGATGGGGACAGTGTAGAGGGAGCTTTACCCTGTATCTAACCCCGTGCTGTACCTGTTCTGGGAGTGTTTGATGGGGATAGTGTGGAGGGAGCTTTACTCTGTATCCAACCCCGTGCTGTACCTGTCCTGGGAGTGTTTGATGGGGACACTGTAGAGGGAGCTTTACTCTGTATCTAACCCAGTGCTGTACCAGTCCTGGGAGTGTTTGATGGGGACAGTGTAGAGGGAGCTTTACTCTGTATCTAACCCCGTGCTGTACCTGTCCTGGGAGTGTTTGATGGGGTCAGTGTTGAGGGAGCTTTACTCTGTATCTAACCCCGTGCTGTACCTGTCCTGGGAGTGTTTGATGGGGACAGTGTAGAGGGAGCTTTACTCTGTATCTAACCCCGTGCTATACCTGTCCTGGGAGTGTTTGATGGGGACAGTGTAGAGGGAGCTTTACTCTGTATCTAACCCTGTGCTGTACCTGTCCTGGGAGTGTTTGATGGGGACAGTGTAGAGGGAGCTTTATTCTATATCTAACCCCGTGCTGTACCTGTCCTGGGAGTGTTTGATGGGGTCAGTGTTGAGGGAGCTTTACCCTGTGTCTAACCCCGTGCTGTAGCTGTCCTAGGAGTGTTTGATGGGGACAGTGTAGAGGGAGCTTTACTCTGTATCTAACCCTGTGCTGTACCTGTCCTGGGAGTGTTTGATGGGGACAGTGTAGAGGGAGCTTTATTCTATATCTAACCCCGTGCTGTACCTGTCCTGGGAGTGTTTAATGGGGAAAGTGTAGAGGGAGCTTTACTCTGTGTCTAGCCCCGTGCTGTACCTGTCCTGGGAGTGTTTGATGGGGACAGTGTAGAGGGAGCTTTACTCTGTATCTAACCCTGTGCTGTACCAGTATGTGAGTGTTTGATGGAGACAGTGTAGAGGGAGCTTTACTCTGTATCTAACCCCGTGCTGTACCAGTATGTGAGTTTTTGATGGAGACAGTGTAGAGGGAGCTTTACTCTGTATCTAACCCCATGCTGTACCTACCCTGGGAGTGTTTGATGGGGACAGTGTGGAGGGAGCTTTACTCTGTATCTAACCCTGTGCTGTACCTGTCCTGGGAGTGTTTGATGGGGACAGTGTAGGGGGAGCTTTACTCTGTATCTCACCCCATGCTGTACCTGTCCTGGGAGTGTTTGATGGGGACAGTGTAGAGGGAGCTTTACTCTGTATCTAACCCCGTGCTGTACCTGTCCTGGGAGTGTCTGATGGGGACAGTGTAGAGGGAGGTTTACTCTGTATCTAACCCCGTGCTGTACCTGTCCTGGGAGTGTTTGATGGGGACAATGTAGAGGGAGCTTTACTCTGTATCTAACCCCGTGCTGTACCTGTCCTGGGAGTGTTTGATGGGGACAGTGTAGAGGGAGCTTTACTCTGTATCTAACCCCGTGCTGTACCAGTATGTGAGTGTTTGATGGAGACAGTGCAGAGGGAGCTTTACTCTGTATCTAACCCCATGCTGTAACTGTCCTGGGAGTGTTTGATGGGGACAGTGTAGAGGGAGCTTTACTCTGTATCTAACCCTGTGCTGTACCTGTCCTGGGAGTGTTTGATGGGGACGGTGTAGAGGGAGCTTTATTCTATATCTAACCCCGTGCTGTACCTGTCCTGGGATTGTTTGATAGGGACAGTGTAGAGGGAGCTTTACTCTGTATCTAGCCCCGTGCTGTACCTGTCCTGGGAGTGTTTGATGGGGACAGTGTAGAGGGAGCTTTACTCTGTATCTAACCCCGTGCTGTACCAGTATGGGAGTGTTTGATGGAGACAGTGTAGAGGGTGCTTCACTCTGTATCTAACCCCGTGCTGTACCTGTCCTGGGAGTGTTTGATGGGGACAGTGTAGAGGGAGCTTTACTCTGTATCTAACCCCATGCTGTACCTGCCCTGGGAGTGTTTGATGGGGACAGTGTGGAGGGAGCATTACTCTGTATCTAACCCCGTGCTGTACCTGTCCTGGGTGTGTTTGATGGGGTCAGTGTAGAGGGAGCTTTACCCTGTATCTAACCCCGTGCTGTACCTGTCCTGGGAGTGTTTGATGGGTTCAGTGTAGAGGGAGCTTTACTCTGTATCTAACCCTGTGCTGTACCTGTCCTGGGAGTGTTTGATGGGGACAGTGTAGAGGGAGCTTTATTCTATATCTAACCCCGTGCTGTACCTGTCCTGGGAGTGTTTGATGGGGAAAGTGTAGAGGGAGCATTACTCTGTATCTAGCACCGTGCTGTTCCTGTCCTGGGAGTATTTGATGGGGACAGTGTAGAGGGAGCTTTACTCTGTATCTAACCCCGTGATGTACCAGTATGTGAGTGTTTGATGGAGACAGTGTAGAGGGAGCTTTACTCTGTATCTAACCCCATGCTGTACCTGCCCTGGGAGTGTTTGATGGGGACAGTGTACAGGGAGCTTTACTCTGTATCTAACCCCATGCTGTACCTACCCTGGGAGTGTTTGATGGGGACAGTGTGGAGGGAGCTTTACTCTGTATCTAACCCCGTGCTGTACCTGTCCTGGGAGTGTTTGATGGGGACAGTGTAGGGGGAGCTTTACTCTGTATCTCACCCCGTGCTGTACCTGTCCTGGGAGTGTTTGATGGGGACAGTGTAGAGGGAGCTTTACTCTGTATCTAACCCCGTGCTGTACCTGTCCTGGGAGTGTCTGATGGGGACAGTGTAGAGGGAGCTTTACTCTGTATTTAACCCCGTGCTGTACCTGTCCTGGGAGTGTTTGATGGGGACAGTGTGGAGGGAGCTTTACTCTGTATCTAACCCCGTGCTGTACCAGTATGGGAGTGTTTGATGGAGACAGTGTAGAAGGAGCTTTACTCTCTATCTAACCCCATGCTGTACCTGCCCTGGGAGTGTTTGATGGGGACAGTGTAGAGGGAGCTTTACTCTGTATCTAACCCCATGCTGTACCAGCCCTGGGAGTGTTTGATGGGGACAGTGTGGAGGGAGCTTTACTCTGTATCTAACCCCGTGCTGTACCTGTCCTGGGAGTGTTTGATGGGGACAGTGTAGGGGGAGCTTTACTCTGTATCTCACCCCGTGCTGTACCTGTCCTGGGAGTGTTTGATGGGGACAGTGTAGAGGGAGCTTTCCTCTGTATCTAACCCCGTGCTGTACCTGTCCTGGGAGTGTTTGATGGGGACAGTGTAGAGGGAGCTTTACTCTGTATCGAACCCCGTGCTGTACCTGTCCTGGGAGTGTTTGATGGGGACAGTGTAGAGGGAGCTTTACTCTGTATCTAACCCCGTGCTGTACCTGTCCTGGGAGTGTTTGACGGGGACAGTGTAGAGGCAGCTTTACTCTGTATCTAACCCCGTGCTGTACCTGTCCTGGGAGTGTTTGATGGGGACAGTGTAGAGGGAGCTTTACTCTGTATCGAACCCCGTGCTGTACCTCTCCTGGGAGTGTTTGATGGGGACAGTGTAGAGGGAGCTTTACTCTGTATCTAACCCCGTGCTGTACCTGTCCTGAATTTCTTCTGTTAAGTTCATACAATTTACAATGAACAGATTTGAAATTGCTCATGGCATTCCTGGGACTGAATGTTGTGGTAATACCAGGTATCGCGGTACCTGAGAGGCTGATGACCATTGGTTAGACACAGGAGTTTACCATTGGCTGTTGTAAGTAGCTCCGCCCTGAAGGCGGGGTATAAGAGATGGTGTCCTCCCAGCATCCTTCACTTTCTGTACCGCAGCTGCTGGGGAATAAGTTCTCGTAGATTAAAGCCTTCAGTTATAAAATCGCTTTGTCTTGAGTGTGATTGATCGCGCATCAAATGTATTCGATCTCCGATTGCGCTGTGTGAGCTGTGACCTGCTCGCTATCTCTCTCAGATCCCAGAATCCATCCAGCAACCCCTGCAACGTGTGATTAGGGAGTTACAGGAGGCTTGTGGACTGGGGTGACCGGGGTGTGTGCGGGGGTGGTTATAGAACATAGAACATACAATGCAGAAGGAGGCCATTCGGCCCATCGAGTCTGCACCTGCTCTTGGAAAGAGCACCTTGCCCACACCTCCATCCTATCCCCATAACCCAGTAACCCCACCCAACTCTAAGGGCAATTTTGGACACTAAGGGCAATTTAACACGGCCAATCCACCTAACCTGCACATCTTTGGACTGTGGGAGGAAACCGGAGCACCCGGAGGAAACCCACGCACACACGGGGAGGATGTGCAGACTCCGCACAGACAGTGACCCAAGCCGGGAATCGAACCTGGGACCCTGGAGCTGTGAAGCAATTGTGCTATCCACTGTGCTACCGTGCCGCTCTGGGGCGAGTGAGGGTTACGGGGGTGAGTAGGGGATAAGGGGGTGAGTGCAGGTTAAGGGGTCAATGGGTGTGAGTGGGGGTTATGGGGGTGTGTGGGGGTTATTGGTGTGAGTGGGGGTTATGGGGGTGTGTGGGGGTTCTGGGGGTGAGTGGGGGTTCTGGGGTGAGTGGGGGTTCTGGGGGTGAGTGGGGGTTCTGGGGGTGAGTGGGGGTTCTGGGGGTGAGTGGGGGTTTATGGAGGTGAGTGGGGGTTATGGAGGTGAGTGGGGGTTATTGGGGTGAGTGGGGGTGAGTGGGGTTCTGAGGGTGAGTGGGGGTTCTGAGGGTGAGTGGGGGTTCTGGGAGTGAGTGGGGGTTCTGGGAGTGAGTGGGGGTTCTGGGGGTGGGTGGGGGTTATGGAGGTGAGTGGGGGTTATGGAGGTGAGTGGGGGTTACGGGGGTGAGTGGGGGGGTTACGGGGGTGAGTGGGGGGTTACGGAGGTGAGGGGGTTACGGGGGTGAGGGGGGTTTACGGGAGTGAGGGGGGGTTACGGGGGTTACGGGGGTGATGGGGGTTACGGGGGTGATGGGGGTTACGGGGGTGAGGGGGGATTATGGGGGTGAGCGGGGGGGTTATGGGGAGCGGGGGGGTTACGGGGGTGGGTAGGGGGTTACGGGGGTGAGGGGGGGTTACGGGGGTGAGTGGGGGGTTATGGGGGTGAGCGGGGGGGTTACGGGGGTGAGTAGGGGGGTTACGGGGGAAGCGGGGGGGTTACAGGGGTGAGTGGGGGGTTACGGGGGTGAGGGGGGGTTTACAGGGGTGAGCAGGGGCGGTTACGGGGGTGAGCGGGGGGGTTACGGGGGTGAGTGGTGGGTTGCGGGGGGGTTACGAGGTTGATTGGGGGGTTATGGGGGGAGCGGGGGGGAATGGGGTAATTGGGGGGTTACGGGGGTGAGCGGGGGCGTTACGGGGGTGAGCGGGTGGGTTACAGGGGGGTTACGAGGTTGATTGGGGGTTATGGGGGGGAGCGGGGGGGTTACGAGGGAGAGCGGGGGGGTTTGTGGGGGGGTTACGAGGTTGATTGGGGGTTATGGGGGGAGCGGGGGGGTAGTGGGGTAATTGGTTGGGTTACGGGGGTGAGTGGGGGGTTGCAGGGGGGTTACGAGGTTGATTGGGGGGTTATGGGGGGAGCGGGGGGGTAGTGGGGTAATTGGTTGGGTTACGGGGGTGAGTGGGGGGTTGCAGGGGGGTTACGAGGTTGATTGGGGGGTTATGGGGGAAGCGGGGGGGTAGTGGGGTAATTGGTTGGGTTACAGGGGTGAATGGGGGGGTTACGGGGGTGAGTGGGGGGGTTACGGGGGTGAGCGGGGGGGTTACGGGGGTGAGTGGGGGGGTTACGGGGGTGAGTGGGGGGGTTACGGGGGTGAGCGGGGGGGTTACGGGGGTGAGTGGGGGGGTTACGGGGGTGAGTGGGGGGGTTACGGGGGTGAGCGGGGGGGTTACGGGGGAGAGCGGGGGGGTTTGCGGGGGGTTACGAGGTGTTGATTGGGGGTTATGGGGGGAGCGGGGGGGGAGTGGGGTGATTGGTGGGGTTATGGGGTGGGTGGGGGGGTCCCGCTCGATCGACACGCTGAGCCCCACCTTCCACATCCGCTCCCCCCCCCCCCCCCCCCCCCCCACCGACGCACCGCGGCAGCCGTGTGTACCGTCTACAAGATGCACGGCAGCCGCTCGCCGAGGCTCCTTCGACAGCACCTTCCAAACCCGCCACCTCTCCCACCCAGAGGGACGAGGGGCAGCAGAGGCACCGGGGAACACCCACCGCCTGGAGGGTCCCTCCGAGTCCCCCAACCCACCCCCACACCATCCTGGCTGGAAAACCTATCGGCCATTCCTTCACTGTCATTGGGTCAAAATCCTGGAGAGAGAGACACCCACCCGAGATAGTGAGGAGGAGAGAACTATACACAGACATCAAGGGAGAGATAGTGGGAGAAAGAAGGAGAGAGAGTGAGGTAATCATAGCTGATCGTCAAGTTCAATACCCTGATCCCGCCTTCCCCCATGTCCCTCGATCCCTTTCGCCCCAAGAGTTGTATCTAATTCCTTCTTGAAATTACACAATGTTTTGGCCTCAACTACTTTGCGCGGGAGTGAATTCCTCAGATCCCCCAATCTCCACCTGCCCCCCCTTTTTGGGGATGTGAGGTTTTCTGCTCCTGAGAAGGTGAACGTGTGTTGCTGCCTCTCGGTCCTGTCGCCCCACAACAAAGGATGCTGGGCCCAGTCCTGGCAGCTGGGTAGCCGTTCCAGTCCTCGCCAGAGGTCCACGCCTGCTCTCAACCATCTGCTTGAAGCGACCTGTCCTTCTTGGCCGCACCACGGCGGCCTTGTTTGCCCAGTCTCCACCGTCCCCGCCCAGTGAAGCCCATGGGCGACGAGCTTCTTTCTTCACCGAGGCCTTGCGGGTTTGGGGGGGCCCGGTTGACGCAAGGGCGGTGGGCCGCCGTCCTCGGATCGCCGTCGGACATCGCGGAGAGTTGAAACCCGGCGGCTGCCCAGGCGACGCCGTTGGCCTGGGGCGCGGGGAGGCCGCGCATGGCACAAATGTGGCGCAGCCTGTCCACCGCGGTCGCTGTGGTGGTGGATCGCGGAGGCTGGGCTTCCAACCTTCTCGCGGGGGCGTCGACGGAGACAATCACAAACACCATCCCCTCAAAGTCGATGTGGAGACCCGCCCACGGACGCCCTGGCCACATCCACGGGCGCAAACTTGCCGGGGGAGTGGGGGGGGGGGTGGGCGGGAACGTTATGTTGAGACTGACCGTGTCACAATGATTGGTCATGCTCTCGATGTCCTTCTCGCTCCCTCGCCATCATACGTGACTCCTGGCCGGTACTTTCATTTTAGAATGTCCAGGGTGCGGGGGTAGACTTGCGGTGGCGGGGGGGGGGGGGCACGATGACTCTGGAACCCCCCCACAGGAGAACCCGGGGTGGGATTCCCCGGGGGTGGGCGCGAATCCTGCGTCGCCTCTCCGCCGGTTCCCCGGCAACCGGGGGATCCTACTCCGGGTGGGGGGGGGGGGGGCGGGGGGGCCTCCACGGTGGCCTGGCCCATGATCGGGGCCTACCGATCGGCGGGAGGGCTTATCCCGGTGGGGGCCTATGTTCCTCCGCGCCGGGCCCCTGTGGGTTTCCGCCATGTTGCGTCGGCGCGGTGACGGCAACCCGCGCGCATGCGTGGGCCCAGGCTGCCCGTGCTGATGCCCGTGGCGGCCGCTGGGGCAGCGTGAGGCTCTCCACTGCCGTGCTGGTGGGGAGATCCGGGGGGCCACATGAAGTCGTCGTAAAACACTTCGGCGTTTACGATGGCGTCAACACTTAGCCCCAGGATCGGCGAATCCCGCCCCCGACCTTCACAAGTGATTTTTGTCCCCGCGTTGCATATAGGGCTTAAATGTACAGTGGTTAGCACTGTTGCCTCACAGCGCCAGGGACCCGGGTTCGATACCCGGCTTGGGTCACTGTGGCGTTTTCATAGTCTCCCAGTGTCTGCGTGGGTTTCCCCCGGGTGCTCCGGTTTCCTCCCACAAGTCCCGAAAGTCGTGCTTGTTAAGTGAATTGGACTTTCTGAATTCTCCCTCTGTGTACCCAGTCATTGGGAAGATTTTAGAGTCTGTTATTAACGATGGGATCGCGGAGTGGCTGGAAGTGCACGGTAAAATAGGACTGAGTCAGCACGGCTTCCTCAAGGGGAGGTCGTGTCTGACAAATCTGTTAGAGTTCTTGGAGGAAGCAACAAGGAAGTTAGACAAAGGAGAACCAGTGGACGTGATTTATTTAGATTTCCAGAAGGCTTTTGACAAGGTGCCGCATGAGAGACTGTTAAATAAGTTAAGAGCCCATGGTGTTCAGGGTAAGATCCTGGCATGGATAGAGGATTGGCTGACTGGCAGAAGGCAGAGAGTGGGGATAAAGGGGTCTTTTTCAGGAAGGCAGCCGGTGACTAGTGGTGTGCCTCAGGGGTCGGTGCTGGGACCACAACTTTTCACAATAAACATTAATGATCTGGAAGAAGGTACTGAAGGCTCTGTTGCTGAGTTTGCAGATGATACAAAGATCTGTAGAGGGACAGGTAGTATTGAGGAAGCAGGGGGGCTGCAGAAGGACTTGGACAGGCTAGGAGAGCGGGCAATGAAGTGGCAGATGGAATACAATGTGGAAAAGTGTGAGGTTCTGCACTTTGGAAGGAGGAATTTAGACTATTTTCTCAATGGGGAAATGCTTCGGAAATCAGGAGCACAAAGGGACTTGGGAGGCCTTGTTCACAATTCTCTTAAAGTTAACGTGTAGGTTCAGTCGGCAGTTAGGAAGGCAAATGCGATGTTAGCATTCGTGTCGAGAGGGCTAGAATACAAGACCAGGGATGTACTTCTGAGAAAGATCCCTGGAATGAAGAGCTTGTCGTATGAGGAACGGTTGAGGACTCTGGGTCTGTACTTGTTGGAGTTTAGAAGGATGAGGAGGGACCATATTGAAGCTTACAGGATACTGCGAGGCCTGGATAGAGTGGACGTGGAGAGGATGTTTCCACTTGTAGGAATAACTAGAAGCAGAGGACACCATCTCAGACTAAAGGGACGATCCTTTAAAACAGAGATGTGGAGGAATTTCTTCAGCCAGAGGGTGGTGAATCTGTGGAACTCTTTGCCGCAGAAGGCTGTGGCGGCCAAATCACTGAGTGTCTTTAAGACAGAGATGGATAGGTTCTTGCTCAATAAGGGGATCAGGGTTATGGGGAGAAGGCAGGAGAATGGGGATGAGAAAATATCAGCCATGATTGAATGGCGGAGCAGACTCGATGGGCCGAGTGGCCTAATTCTGCTCCTATGTCTTATGGTCTAATGTACCCGAACAGGCGCCGGATTGTGGCATCTAGGGGCTTTTCCCAGTAACTTCATTGCAGTGTTAATTTCAGCCTACTTGTGACACTAATAAAGATTATTATTATCTGTTACGACTTCTCGAAATGCCAGCCCATGAGAATCATTTTCTTGACAACACAGGATCCCCTTTGGTCCACATTTTGATGTGGTCGGATGAAATAGGTAAGGTGAAATTCAGAACCAGCACGATCTCCTCCGCCTCTCAGTGAGGAGGCTCGTCCTCCATTAGGCTCACGGGGAGATTCGTCCGGTCGTCCCCTTGGGTCCTGTGGGTTTTGGCCGCCTTCCCCTGCAAAGTCCTCCTGAAGAAGGTGGAGCAGGAGGACGCCTGGTCCTCTTCACCCGCAGCTGCTCTTCTAGCGGGTCGAGGGGCGTATAGCATGCCGGGGAACGCAGTCTTCTTGACCACAACCTGCGGGGTTACCACCACGGGCGACCGAGCCCTGGCCAGGTCGCCATCGGAAGTCTTGGATGCCTGGGTCGGCATTTCCGAGTCGGAGTCAATTATTTCTCGCCCCTTGGTGTCGGGACCCCCAGGGGACGAGGCGCCCAGGCCTCCATGTATCACATCGAGGTGGCTGGAAGATGCGGTCTGGGGAGACGTGGCATATTGCTGGTCCCCGGCTCCCGAGGTTCTGCGTCTCGCGTCTGCACCTGGTACAAAACCGGTCCGGTCTGTCGGCCCACTGCCCCTGGAATCCACTGGGCACAGTCTCCAAAGTTGTGGACGTAAACTGACATTCCCAAACATCCCCTTCAGGCTCCATGGTAGAACCGGCGATGATGATTTGATAGACTTGGCAGGCAGCCAATTGGAAATGTACAATTTGCCGTTGGGGCTGTGATTGGTGGGGCCAGACAGAAGCTTCCAGAAGGAAGGCGGATCCCGTGAAGAGTGCCATCTTGTTTTTGGGGGGGGGGTGCTGTGAAGAGATCCAGGCACGAGGCAAGTTTAAATCTCTCCCCTCTCTCCGCCTATTAATTTCGAGTTTTCTATAACCTACAATTTCTGATTGGATACATAATTAGGAGATCGCTGCCTACAAAGATCTACATTGGCAGCAAAGGACAATCTCATAACGATTAATCCCCTTTCCAGGTTAAACCTTTCCCCCCATTCCTGTCTTGTGTGTGTCTGGGTGGAGGGTGGGACGGGGTTTTGGGATTAGGTAGATTGTTAGATCATTTTCTGTTATTAATTCATATATTCATCTTTTCCTTTTGTTATTAATAAATAGTTTGTTAACGTTTTTACTTATAAATCTGGTGTCTGTATCTCATTGCAGCAGGCTCAGCCCAGAATCTCGAGAAGTTAATAAGAATTATTGGTTAATTCACTGATCTTGCGACCCCGGGTCGAGGGGGTCTGGGACTGACCCCAAGCTCGTGACGTAAGTTGTGGGCTCGGGTCTGGGGTTTGCCGCTCACGGCATCCCCGCGCATGCGCAGGGGAGGGGGTCTCTTCCGCCTCCGCCATAGTGGAGACCGTGGCGGAGGCGGAAGGGAAAGAGTGCCCCCACGGCGCAGGCCCGCCCGCGGATCGGTGGGCCCCGATCGCGGGCCAGGCCGCCGCGGGGGCACCCCCCCGGGGCCAGGTCGCCCCGCGCCCCCCCCCCAGGACCCCGGAGCCCCCCCACGCCGCCTTGTCCCGCCGATCGAAAGGTTGTTCAATCCGCGCCGGCGGGCGAGGGTGGACACCGGCGGGACTTCGGCCCATCGCGGGCCGGAGAATCGCCGGGGGATTTCCACCGACCGGCGCGATTCCGGCCCCCGCCGAATCTCCGGTGCCGGAGAATTCGGCAACCGGCGGGGGCGGGATTCACGCCAGCCCCCTGGCGATTCTCCGACCTGGCGGGGGGGTCGAAGAATCTCGCCCCAGGTTTGTAATAATCTATCACGGCGGCGATGAGAATTGCTGAACATTTTCTCCAGGGCGGACACTTATCCCTGGTTTACTTAATGGAGCTTCACAAAGAAGATCTCGCCATTTCCGCCAACTCCAGCGTGATGCCACCACCAAACACATCTTCCCTTCACTCCCTCTGTCAGCATTCCGCAGAGACCGTTCCCTCCGAGACAATCTAGCCCACTCCTCCACCGTACCCAGTACCTCTCCCGTCACCCAGGGCACCTTCCCGTGCAACCGCAGAATGTGTAACACCTGCCCCTTTACCTCTTCCATGCTTAACATCCCAAAACACTCATTCCACGTTAAGCAGCATTTCACTTGCATCTCTTCCAATTTGATCTACTGCATTCGCTGCTCCCAATGTGGTCTCCTCAATATCGGAGAGACTAAACGCAGACCGGGTGGTCGCTTTGCTGGGCATCTTCGGTCTGTGTGCACTCAGGACCCTGATATTCCCGTTGCTTGCCATTTTAACACAAGACCCTGCTCCCATGCCCACATGTCTGTCCTTGGCCTGCTGCAATGTTCCAGTGAAGCTCAACGCAAACTGGAGGAACAACATCTCACCTTCCGGTTAGGCTACAGCCTTCCGGTCTCAACATCGAATTCAACAACTTCAGATGATCAGCTCGACCCCACCTCGACCCAATCTCATTTCATTTTAACTGTCTTTTACCATTTCTTTCTTTCTTTATATATATTCACCACCCCCATCATATCCACCTTTTATTTACCCTCTCCCCTTTGCTTCCCCCTTACCCCCCCCCCCACCCACATCTACATCTGTCACAGTTTACCCTCTGATGTTAGATTCTCTGCTGTTTGGCCTTTCACATCTTTTGTTCTCTCTGGGGGACTGCCATTAGCACTCTGTTCCGTTGGTTTCTGTGGCCATTTGCACTCTGTCCCCTTGGTTTCTGTGGCCATTAGCACTCTGTTCCCTTGGTTTCTGTGGCCATTAGCACCCGGTTTCCCTGGGTTTCTGTGGCTATGACTCATCTTTCATTCTCACTCCACAGTATAAATATTTCCCACTTTGTCTGTCAGCTTTGACAAAGAGTCATCGGACTCGAAACGTTCGCTCTTTTCTCTCCCTACAGATGCTGCCAAACCTGCTGAGATTTTCCAGCGTTTTCTTTTCCGGTTCAGAGAGAAAAACTTGTCGAGTTGGCAGGTGAATTACCAATGGTGGTACCAGCTAAAGTTACAAAGGCAGAGGGAGTTAATGTGTTTGCAGAGCATTTAAATTTGGTACGTGCCAGGAACGCGGGGACGCCATCATGGTCGTGCAGCGTCCGAGACTTCGGCAAGCGGGGATACGGAACTGGAGAGATCCCGGTTACAATTAGAGCGGGAAAGGCAATTTAAAACAAAATGGAGGTGAAGCAGAAAGAAATGGAAATGAGGAGAGAGGAGAGAGAAATAGAGAGAGACAGTTCCAGCTTGAGTACAGGCACAGCGTGGGAGGCTGCCAGAACGTAAGAGGGGAGCCTAGTCCAAGGACAGAACTTAGTGGCGATATGTTTAAATTTATACCGGCTCGCCCAAGATTTGAAGAGAAAGACGTAGAAACGTTCTTTCGGGCTTTTGAGAAAATAGCGACCCAGTTGGAGTGTCCAAAAGAGAGGTGGACATTACCCCTGCAGAGTCCGGTGACGGGAGGCCACAGGATGCTTACGCTGCCTTGTCAGAGTCTGGAGATTATGACACGGTAAAAAAGGTCATTCTGGATGCAGACGAATTGGTTCCCGAAGCGCATGGAATTTGAAGAGAGTGCCGGGACAGACTTATGCAGAATGTGAGAGGGCGAAACAGAACCATTTTAATAGATGGGAACGAGCATTGGGAGTTGCAACTACCCATGACGCTCTGAGAGAGGTCATTCTCTCAGCGGAGTTTAAGAATTCCTTACCCTCAATGATAAGAATGTAGCCATCTAAAATGGCCACCTGCAAAGGACCCTGGGAATTGTGGTCAACCTGGGACCCAGACAAGTACACAGCTCCGAGTCTTGTGCAAAGCAGCCGACCTGACCAGAAACTTGCCCCTATTAAAAGTCACTCACTATTTCCCCCAGAACTCGAATCGAGGAACGGCAACAGTAGCAGACTAACCGCAGCCTCGTCCCCTTATTTGGAAAGGCCTGCGTGCCTGGGACAATGGCAGCTAGGCCCCGCCCAGCCACCGAGGCATCCGCCCCCTAATCGGCCAGGATCAATGAGGGTGATCGAAACCCTATCGATCCATTGGATCTGCCGTTGGACCGGCCCAGCAGGGCCCGAAAGAGAAGGATAAGAAACCCTGCGGCCTAGGGATCGGGCCTCTTTTGGACCGGCCTGTGTGCAGCGGAACAAGCAGCCAAGTTCAAGGACCCTCGATCGCGACCTGAAGGCCGAGCCCAGCCGGGACGAAGCTGACGGCTTCCAACCGACCCCCGTGGACACAGAATAAGGTCTTATCTCCCGCACAGAGCCGGTCACCCCGAAGTTAAGTAAAGGTCACCTGAGTCATCAGGTCTCGTTTAGTGCGTAGCCGCGTGAATCATTGCTTATAAAACAAGTGTGTTTGTTAATAAACTGTCTTTGAACTAATATACTGGTTGTGTGGTCATTCGGTCAATATAAGAAACAGCTTGTGGCTCACATAGAAATAAAGAAATCAACAAGAATCCATGTTGAAGGCCAGAGGGTACAAACTGCTGGACAGGCAGCAGTTATGGCTGATGGTTACAAGCTAATCCATAAATTCTAATCTTATCATCCATCATCCCCGTAATTTCGAAAAGGATAGGAAGGGGGAGAGTGAGGGGGACGGCAGGTATACAAGGATGGGAATGGATAGCTGGGAACGCTCCGAGATCTCCTCCTCAAACCAGGAAGGAAGGTACTGGGGGTGGGACTGGGAAGCCGAGGTGTTATGGTAACATGGTGGGACGCATTCGGTCGGCATGCTGGAAGCTGCAGGGAAATCCCACGGGACGGGGAGCACGGTAGCATTGTGGACAGCACAATTGCTTCACAGCTCCAGGGTCCCAGGTTCGATTCCCGGCTTGGGTCACTGTCTGTGCGGAGTCTGCACGTCCTCCCCGTGTCTGCGTGGGTTTCCTCCGGGTGCTCCGGTTTCCTCCCACAGTCCAAAGATGTGCAGGTTAGGTGGATTGGCCGTGATAAATTGCCCTTAGTGTCCAAAATTGCCCTTAGTGTTGGGTGGGGTTACTGGGTTATGGGGATAGGGTGGAGGTGTGGGTTTGTGTAGGGTGCTCTTTCCAAGAGACGGTGCAGACTCAATGGGCCGAATGGCCTCCTTCTGCACTGTAAATTCTATGATACTCTATGATTAATCTAGGACAAAGGTTTGGCACAACATCTTGGGCCGAAGGGCCTGTTCTGTGCTGTATTTTTCTGTGTTCTGTGTTCTGTGTGTAGGGATTCAGAAAGAGGATTCAGAGAAAGGGGCAAAAGTGGAGGACATTCTGGTGCAAACGGTAGCGTTAACTGGGCACTGGAGACCTGAGCTGAACACCGCTGTGGGAGCAGGTGTAGAGAATGAGGTAGATGTGAGATATACCGGATTTGTGTCAAAGGGGAAAGTAACCCCATTTTCCTCGACAGATGTAGCTGAACCCGTAACAATTTTAAGAGACACCGAGGCTACTCAAACTGTGCTGGAGAAGGATTTGTTTTTTCCTCCAGAGAATGCAGTGAAAGCTGAAGTATTGGTGAGTGGGATGCATAGAACATAGAACATAGAACATAGAACGATACAGCGCAGTACAGGCCCTTCGGCCCACGATGTTGCACCGAAACAAAAGCCATCTAACCTACACTATGCCATTATCATCCATATGTTTATCCAATAAACTTTTAAATGCCCTCAATGTTGGCGAGTTCACTACTGTAGCAGGTAGGGCATTCCACGGCCTCACCACTCTTTGCGTAAAGAACTTACCTCTGACCTCTGTCCTATATCTATTACCCCTCAGTTTAAAGTTATGTCCCCTCGTGCCAGCCATTTCCATCCGCGGGAGGAGGCTCTCACTGTCCACCCTATCCAACCCCCTGATCATTTTGTATGCCTCTATTAAGTCTCCTCTTAACCTTCTTCTCTCCAACGAAAACAACCTCAAGTCCATCAGCCTTTCCTCATAAGATTTTCCCTCCATACCAGGCAACATCCTGGTAAATCTCCTCTGCACCCGCTCCAAAGCCTCCACGTCCTTCCTATAAGGCGGTGACCAGAACTGTACGCAATACTCCAAATGCGGCCGTACCAGAGTTCTGTACAGCTGCAACATGACCTCCTGACTCCGGAACTCAATCCCTCTACCAATAAAGGCCAACACTCCATAGGCCTTCTTCACAACCCTATTAACCTGGGTGGCAACTTTCAGGGATCTATGTACATGGACACCTAGATCCCTCTGCTCATCCACAATTTCAAGAACTTTACCATTAGCCAAATATTCTGCATTCCTGTTATTCCTTCCAAAGTGAATCACCTCACACTTCTCTACATTAAACTCCATTTGCCACCTCTCAGCCCAGCTCTGCAGCTTATCTATATCCCTCTGTAACCTGCTACATCCTTCCACACTATCGACAACACCACCGACTTTAGTATCGTCTGCAAATTTACTCACCTACCCTTCTGCGCCTTCCTCTAGGTCATTGATAAAAATGACAAACAGCAACGGCCCCAGAACAGATCCTTGTGGTACTCCACTTGTGACTGTACTCCATTCTGAACATTTCCCATCAACCACCACCCTCTGTCTTCTTTCAGCTAGCCGATTTCTGATCCACATCTCTAAATCACCCTCAATCCCCAGCCTCCGTATTTTCTGCAATAGCCTACTGTGGGGAACCTTATCAAACGCTTTGCTGAAATCCATATACACCACATCAACTGCTCTACCCTCATCTACCTGTTCAGTCACCTTCTCAAACAACTCAATAAGGTTTGTGAGGCATGACCTACCCTTCACAAAGCCATGCTGACTATCCCTGATCATATTATTCCTATCTAGATGATTATAAATCTTGTCTCTTATAATCCCCTCCAAGACTTTACCCACTACAGACGTGAGGCTCACCGGTCTATAGTTGCCGGGGTTGTCTCTGCTCCCCTTTTTGAACAAAGGGACCACATTTGCTGTCCTCCAGTCCTCTGGCACTATTCCTGTAGCCAAGGATGACATAAAAATCAAAGCCAAAGGTCCAGCAATCTCTTCCCTGGCCTCCCAGAGAATCCTAGGATAAATCCCATCAGGTCCCGGGGACTTATCTATTTTCAGCCTGTCCAGAATTGCCAACACCTCTTCCCTACGTACCTCAATCCCATCTATTCTATTAGCCTGGGGCTCAGCATTCTCCTCCACAACATTATCTTTTTCCTGAGTGAATACTGACGAAAAATATTCATTTAGTATCTCGCCTATCTCTTCAGACTCCACACACAATTTCCCATCCCTGTCCTTGACTGGTCCTTCTCTTTCCCTAGTCATTCGCTTAATCCTGACATACGTATAGAAAGCTTTTGGGTTTTCCTTGATCCTTCCTGCCAAATACTTCTCATGTCCCCTCCTTGCTCGTCTTAGCTCTCTCTTTAGATCCTTCCTCGCTACCTTGTAACTATCCATCGCCCCAACCAAAACTTCACACCTCATCTTCACATAGGCCTCCTTCTTCCTCTTAACAAGAGATTCCACTTCCTTGGTAAACCACGGTTCCCTCGCTCGATGCCTTCCTCCCTGCCTGACCGGTACATACTTATCAAGAACACGCAGTAGCTGATCCTTGAACAAGCCCCACTTATCCAGTGTGCCCAACACTTGCAGCCTACTTCTCCACCTTATCCCCCCCAAGTCACGTCTAATGGCATCATAATTGCCCTTCCCCCAGCTATAACTCTTGCCCTGCGGTGTATACTTATCCCTTTCCATCATTAACGTAAACGTCACCGAATTGTGGTCACTGTCCCCAAAGTGCTCTCCTACCTCCAAATCCAACACCTGGTCTGGTTCATTACCCAAAACCAAATCCAACGTGGCCTCGCCTCTTGTTGGCCTGTCAACATATTGTTTCAGGAAACCCTCCTGCACACGCTGTACAAAAAACGACCCATCTATTGTACTCGAACTATATATTTTCCAGTCAATATTTGGAAAGTTAAAGTCTCCCATAATAACTACCCTGTTACTTTCGCTCTTATCCAGAATCATCTTCGCCATCCTTTCCTCTACATCCCTAGAACTATTAGGAGGCCTATAAAAAAACTCCCAACAGGGTGACCTCTCCTTTCCTGTTTCTAACTTCAGCCCATACTACCTCGGAAGAAGAGTCCCCATCTAGCATCCTCTCCGCCACCGTAATACTGCTCTTGACTAGCAGCGCCACACCTCCCCCTCTTTTGCCTCCTTCTCTGAGCTTACTAAAACACCTAAACCCCGGAACCTGCAACATCCATTCCTGTCCCTGCTCTATCCATGTCTCCGAAATGGCCACAACATCGAAGTCCCAGGTACCAACCCATGCTGCCAGTTCCCCTACCTTGTTTCGTATACTCCTGGCATTGAAGTAGACACACTTCAAACCACCTACCTGAACACTGGCCCCCTCCTGCGACGTCAAATCTGTGCTCCTGACCTCTATACTCTCATTCTCCCTTACCCTAAAACTACAATCCAGGTTCCCATGCCCCTGCTGCATTAGTTTAAACCCCCCCCAAAGAGCACTAACAAATCTCCCCCCCCAGGATATTTGTGCCCCTCAGGTTCAGATGTAGACCATCCTGTCTGTAGAGGACCCACCTTCCCCAGAAAGAGCCCCAGTTATCCAGAAATCTGAATCCCTCCCGCCTGCACCATCCCTGTAGCCACGTGTTTAAATGCTCTCTCTCCCTATTCCTCATCTCACTATCACGTGGCACGGGCAACAACCCAGAGATAACAACTCTGTTTGCTCTAGTTCTGAGCTTCCATCCTAGCTCCCTGAAAGCCTGCCTGACATCCTTGTCCCCTTTCCTACCTATGTCGTTAGTGCAATTGTGGACCACGACTTGGGGCTGCTCCCCCTCCCCCCTAAGGACCCGGAAAACACGATCCGAGACATCACGTACCCTTGCACCTGGGCGGCAACATACCAAACGTGAGTCTCTCACGGTCCCACAAAATCTCCTATCTGTGCCCCTGACTATAGAATCCCCAATTACTAATGCTCTGCTCCTCTCCCCCCTTCCCTTCTGAGCAACAGGGACAGACTCCGTGCCAGAGGCCCGTACCCCATGGCTTACCCCTGGTAAGTCCCCCCCCCCACAAGTATCCAAAGCGGTATACTTGTTTCTCAGGGTTGTAGATAGAAGTTGTAGCCGAGTTCCATTGTATAAAGTGCAGTTGGAGTGTGATTTAGTGTCAGGTCCGGTAGTTGTTGGAGTGGTTCAGGAATTCCCAGTGGAAGGAAATATATTTTGGGGATATAGTGGGAGTGAAGGTTGTAGCTTCACCCATGGGCTTAGAGTCCGAAGGAAGTATTGCAGTTAGCTCCTGAAATGCCGATTGAAGGAAGACTCATTGGGCAGTAGAGGACGGAGAGAAAGAGATGTTGTTGACGGCTGTTATGCATGTTTCAAGCAACCAGGGTAGTGGGCCTGAGGGTCAGCAAGAGGCAGGTGTGAAGGGGCAAACGTTTGAACCACCAGAGTCACCTCCATCTCGACTGCAACCACAAAGACGGGCTCAGTTGGAAACTGAGGAGCGATGTATGTTGAACATGTTACAGGGACATGCTAACCTGTTATGGTGCATGAAGGAGGCGAGAGAGGAAATTGCTGAGGCCTTGACAGAAATCTTTCGATCCTCACTGTCTTCAGGTGATGTCCCAGAGGACTGGAGAATAGCCAATGTTGTTCCTCTGTTTAAGAAGGGTAGCAAGGATAATCCGGGGAACTACAGGCCGGTGAGCCTTACTTCAGTGGTAGGGGAATTACTGGAGAGAATTCTTCGAGACAGGATCTACTCCCATTTGGAAGCAAATGGATGTATTAGTGAGAGGCAGCATGGTTTTGTGAAGGGGAGGTCATGTCTCACTAACTTGATAGAGTTTTTCGAGGAGGTCACAAAGATGATTGATGCAGGTAGGGCAGTTTGCAGACGACACAAAGGTTGGTGGAATTGCGGATAGCGATGAGGACTGTCAGAGGATACAGCAGGATTTAGATTGTTTGGAGACTTGGGCGGAGAGATGGCAGATGGAGTTTAATCCGGACAAATGTGAGGTAATGCATTTTGGAAGGTCTAATGCAGGTAGGGAATATACAGTGAATGGTAGAACCCTCAAGAGTATTGAAAGTCAGAGAGATCTAGGTGTACAGGTCCACAGGTCACTGAAAGGGGCAACACAGGTGGAGAAGGTAGTCAAGAAGGCATACGGCATGCTTGCCTTCATTGGCTGGGGCATTGAGTATAAGAATTGGCAAGTCATGTTGCAGCTGTATAGAACCTTAGTTAGGCCACACTTGGAGTATAGTGTTCAATTCTGGTCGCCACACTACCAGAAGGATGTGGAGGCTTTAGAGAGGGTGCAGAAGAGATTTACCAGAATGTTGCCTGGTATGGAGGGCATTAGCTATGAGGAGCGATTGAATAAACTCGGTTTGTTCTCACTGGAACGAAGGAGGTTGAGGGGCGACCTGATAGAGGTCTACAAAATTATGAGGGGCATAGACAGAGTGGATAGTCAGAGGCTTTTCCCCAGGGTAGAGGGGTCAATTACTAGGGGGCATAGGTTTAAGGTGAGAGGGGCAAGGTTTAGAGTAGATGTACGAGGCAAGTTTTTTACGCAGAGGGTAGTGGGTGCCTGGAACTCGCTGCCGGAGGAGGTGGTGGAAGCAGGGACGATAGTGACATTTAAGGGGCATCTTGAGAAATACATGAATAGGATGGGAATAGAGGGATACGGACCCAGGGAGTGTAGAAGATTGTAGTTTAGTCGGGCAGCATGGTCGGCACGGGCTTGGAGGGCCGAAGGGCCTGTTCCTGTGCTGTACATTTCTTTGTTCTTTGTTCTTTGAGAGTCTGGGAAATCAGCGGCCATGTTGCACAGCTGGCTGCCCCAGATGTTTCCGGACAACTGCCATCTACCGGCGTTTACAGTGCCATTTAATACCCAGAATGCAAGAGGTTACAATCATTTGTTGCAAAGACTGTTATATATATTTTCTGCAACTGGTGATGCATTTGGAAATCTCTGATCCTGAGGCCAAGTGTTGGCGGCGTCGTAAACTCCGTCGCGTTTCTCGACGGCGTCGACAGGCCCCCGGGATCGGCGATTCTGAGCCCTACAGGAGGCCAGCACGGCACTGAGGGGGGGGGGCCCACGCTGCTCCAGCTGCCGATACCGGCCCCCCCCCGCGGGCCTGCGATTGCGGCCCCCGTGGCGGCCTCCTTCCCCGCATCGGGCCCGAGGCAGCATGGCGCAGGGCCACAGGGGCCGGAACGGAGCAAAAGTGGCCCCCCCCCCCCCAGCCCGAGAGGCCGGCCCGCCGATCGCTAGGCCCCGATCGCTGGCCAGGACACAGGGGAGGCCCCCCCCCCCCCCCTCTGCTACCCCGCCTGTCCCTTATTCTCCTTTTTATCCACGCCCGTCTCGTCATTAGCTGCTACAACGTCGCTACACCATCTGGGAGTTCTGATTAAGGTACAGATTTTAGGCAAAACTGGAACCCCTATCATGATGACCAGGCCGAGACATCCCCTTTAGGCTCGGTAGCACCGGTGATGATGATTTGATAGACTTGGCAATCAGCCGATCGGAAAAGTACAATTTCCTTGTGGGGGGGGTCTGTGATTGGTGGGGCCAGACAGGAAGTTCCAGTCGGAAAGGTGATCCTGTTAAAAGTGCCACATTATTTTTTTGGGGGGAGGGTGCTGTGAAGATATTCGAGCAGGAGGCAGGTTTAAACTCTCTCTCTCTCTCTCTCTGCCTGCTGATTTAAAGAGATTTCTGCAATCTCCAGATTCAGATTGGTAGTTGGTAGGATTTCGCAGGCCAGATGGTGGGGGGTGAATGTGATGCGACATGAATCCCAGGTCCCGGTTCAGGCCGCACTCGTGTGTGCGGAACTTGGCTATAAGCTTCCGCTCGGCGATTCTGCGTTGTCGCGCGTCCTGAAGGCCGCCTTGGAGAACGCTTACCCGGAGATCAGAGGCTGAATGCCCTCGACTGCTGAAGTGTTCCCCGACTGGAAGGGAACATTCCTGCCTGGAGATTGTCACGCTACCAACTGTCCTGGCTTGACACAATTTACACCTCTTTAACCTGGGGTTACCCCATCTCTGGATCCGTAAAGATTTAATCACCTGCTAATTCTCGCTTTCCAAGCATTGTTTGGCATCTTTGAATTTGTCTATATAAATGTTTCTGGAACCTCTTCATTCACCTGAGGAAGGAGCAGCGCTCCGAAAGCTAGTGATTCGAAACAAACCTGTTGGACTTTAACCTGGTGTTGTGAGACTTCTTACTGTGCGCACCCCAGTCCAACGCCGGCATCTCCACATCATTATTAATAGTTTGTTAACGTTTTTACTTATAAATCTGGTGTCTGCATCACATTGCAGCAGGCTCAGGCTGTTATGGGCCAGGATTTAGAAAACTCCAAAGTATATCATGGCGTTAACCTGACCTAGAAATGTTTATTGAATGTGGCTGGGATCGGCACGAGAGCCTGCCTTTGAGGTATTATTCAACAGAGGTCTAAAAAAAACAACTTTATTCTACGAATTTAGATAATATTTGTATAAACACACAGTAAGAATTATTATTAACTTCAAACATAAATACCCCACACAGCTACAGTAGTCTATGTATAACCCTTAATTAATTCCCCCATAACTGTTCCAATTCATAAGACCATAAGACATAGGAGCGGAAGTAAGGCCATTCGGCCCATCAAGTCCACTCCACCATTCAATCATGACTGATTTCAACTCCATTTACCCGCTCTCTCTCCATAGCCCTTAATTCCTCGAGAAATCAAGAATTTATCAACTTCTGTCTTAAAGACACTCAACGTCCCGGCCTCCACCGCCCCCTGTGGCAATGAATTCCACAGACCCACCACTCTCTGGCTGAAGAAATTTCTCCTCATCTCTGTTCTAAAGTGACTCCCTTTTATTCTAAGACTGTGCCCCCGGGTCCTAGTCTCCCCTGCTAATGGAAACAACTTCCCTACGTCCACCCTATCTAAGTCATTCATTATCTTGTAAGTATCTATTAGATCTCCCCTCAACTTCCTAAACTCCAATGAATATAATCCCAGGATCCTCAGACGTTCATCGTATGTTAGGCCTACCATTCCTGGGATCATCCGTGTGAATCTCCGCTGGACCCGTTCCAGTGCCAGTATGTCCTTCCTGAGGTGTGGGGCCCAAAATTGCTCACGGTATTCTAAATGGGGCCTAACTAATGCTTTATAAAGCTTCAGAAGTACATCCCTGCTTTTATATTCCAAGCCTCTTGAGATGAATGACAACATTGCATTTGCTTTCTTAATTACGGACTCAACCTGCAAGTTTACCTTTAGAGAATCCTGGACTAGGACTCCCAAGTCCCTTTGCACTTCAGCATTATGAATTTCGTCACCGTTTAGAAAATAGTCCACGCCTCTATTCTTTTTTCCAAAATGCAAGACCTCGCACTTGCCCACGTTGAATTTCATTAGCCATTTCTTGGACCACTCTCCTAAACTGTCTAACTCTTTCTGGAGCCTCCCCACCTCCTCCATACTTCCTGCCCCTCCACCTATCTTTGTATCATCGGCAAACGTAGCCAGAATGCCCCCAGTCCCGTCATCTAGATCGTTAATATATAAAGAGAACAGCTGTGGACCCAACACTGAACCCTGCGGGACACCACTCGTCACCGGTTGCCATTCCGAAAAAGAACCTTTTATCCCAACTCTCTGCCTTCTGCCTGACAGCCAATCGTCAATCCATGTTAGTACCTTGCCTCGAATACCATGGGCCCTTATTTTACTCAGCAGTTTCCCGTGAGGCACCTTATCAAAGGCCTTTTGGAAGTCAAGATAGATAACATCCATTGGCTCTCCTTGGTCTAACCTATTTGTTATCTCTTCAAAGAACTCGAACAGGTTTGTCAGGCACGACCTCCCCTTACTAAATCCATGCTGACTTGTCCTAATCTGACCCTGCACTTCCAAGAATTTAGAAATCTCATCCTTAACAATGGATTCTAGAATCTTGCCAACAACCGAGGTTTGGCTAATTGGCCTATAATTTTCCATCTTTTTCCTTGTTCCCTTCTTGAACAGGGGGGTTACAACAGCGATTTTCCAATCCTCTGGTACTTTCCCTGACTCCAGTGACTTTTGAAAGATCATAACTAACGCCTCCACTATTTCTTCAGCTATCTCCTTTAGAACTCTAGGATGTAGCCAATCTGGGCCCGGAGATTTATCAATTTTTAGACCTCTTAGTTTCTCTAGCACTTTCTCCTTTGTGATGGCTACCATATTCAACTCTGCCCCCCGACTCTCCGGAATTGTTGGGATATTACTCATGTCTTCTACTGTGAAGACTGACGCAAAGTACTTATTTAGTTCCTCAGCTATTTCCTTGTCTCCCATCACAAAATTACCAGCGTCATTTTGGAGCGGCCCAATGTCAACTTTTGCCTCCCGTTTGTTTTTAATGTATTTAAAGAAACTTTTACTATCATTCCTAATGTTACTGGCTAGCCTACCTTCATAATTGATCCTCTCTTTCCTTATTTCTCTCTTTGTTATCCTCTGTTTGTTTTTGTAGTCTTCCCAATCTTCTGACTTCCCACTACTCTTTGCCACATTATAGGCTTTCTCTTTTGCTTTGATGCATTACCTAACTTCCTTTGTCAGCCATGGCTGCCTAATCCCCCCTCTGATAACCTTTCTTTTCTTTGGGATGAACCTCTGTACTGTGTCCTCAATTACTCCCAGAAACTCCTGCCATTGCTGTTCTACTGTCTTTCCCACTAGGCTCTGCTCCCAGTCGATTTTCGTCAGTTCCTCCCTCATGCCCCTGTAGTTACCTTTATTTAACTGTAACACCTTTACATCTGATTCTACCTTCTTTCTTTCAAATTGGAGATTGAATTCGACCATATTATGATCACTGCCTCTTAAGTGCTCCCTTACTTTAAGATCTTTAATCAAGTCTGGCTCATTCCTAACACTAAGTCCAGAATGGCCTGTTCCCTCGTGGGCTCCATCACAAGCTGTTCCAAAAAGCCCTCCTGTAAACATTCAATGAATTCCCTTTCCTTGGGTCCACTGGCAGCATTATTTACCCAGTCCACCTGCATATTGAAGTCCCCCATGATCACTGTGACCTTGCCTTTCTGATATGCACTTTCTATTTTATGGTGCATCTTGTGCCCCTGGTCCTGACCACTGTTAGGAGGCCTGTACATAACTCCCATTATGGTTTTTTTGCCTTTGTGGTTCCTCAAATCTACCCACACAGACTCCACATCATCTGACCCTATGTCGTTTAGTGCTATTGATTTAATTTCATTCCTAATTAACAAGGCAACCCCGCCCCCTCTGCCCACCTCTCTGTCTTTTCGATAGGTTGTGAATCCCTTGATGTTTAAATGCCAGTCCTGAACCCCCTGCAACCATGTCTCTGTGATGCCTACCACATCATACCTGCCAGTCACAATCTGGGCCACAAGCTCATCTACCTTGTTCCGTACACTGCGCGCATTTAAATATAGCACCTTTAATTCTCTATTTACCGTCCCTTTTTGTTTTCTTAGTGTGGTGGACCTTGGTTTACTGAGCCTTTCCATACACTGTGTCATATTTTGTGGGATGGGGACTATCGTAACCTCTCCTGAGTTTTGTCTTTTCGTGCTTTTTTGTATTCCGAAGCAGCTACGCTTCCCACTGATTACTTCACCTCTTGGTTCCCTGACTTTCCCTTCCCCCCCCCAATCTTTAGTTTAAAGTCCTATTGACCACCCTATTTACTCTTTTCGCCAGAACACTGGTCCCAGCTCGGTTCAGGTGGAGACCATCCCAACGGTATAGGTCCCCCCTGTCCCAGAACTGATGCCAGTGTCCCATGAAAAGGAACCCCTCTTTCCCACACCACTCTTTCAGCCACGTGTTAACTTCCCTTATTCTTGCCTCCCTATGCCAATTTGCACGTGGCTCGGGCAGTAATCCGGAGATTATGACCCTTGAGGACCTGTTGTTTAATTTGAATCCTAGCTCTTAATCTCTAAACAGGTCCTCTTTCCTAGACTTGCCAATGTTGTTGGTACCGACATGGACCACAACAACTGGATCCTCCCCCTCCCTCTCCATTATCCTTTCAAGCCGGTCAGAGATGTCCCGCACCCTAGCACCGGGCAGGCAACATACCATGCGGGACTCTTTATCCTGCTCACAAAGGATACTATCTATCCCCCTGATAATAGAATCCCCTACAACTACAACTTGCCTATTTACTCCCTCCCCTTGAATGGCCTGCTGAACCATGGTGCCTTGGTCAGCTGACTCATCCTTCCTGCAGCCCTGTTCGCCATCCACACAGGGAGCAAGTGCCTCATACCTGTTGGACAGAGCCAAGGGCTGAGGCTCCTGAGTTCCAGACTGCTGGTTCCCTTTAACTGCCTGACTTGCAGTCACACCCTGCTGTCCCTGGCCACTGGCAGGATTTAAACTACTTACTCTAACAGGTGTGACTGCCTCCTGAAACACAGTGCCAGGTAAGTCTCCCCCTCCCGGATGTGCCTCAGTGTTTGAAGCTCAGACTCCAGCTCATCAACTCTGAGCCGGAGCTCTTTGAGCAGCCAACACTTACTGCAGATGTGGTCGCTGCAGCTCCCAATGGGATCTGCCAGCTCCCACATCAAGCAGCTCAAGCACATCACCTGACCAGCCATTACTAATTAATTAATTAGCTAACCTGACCTATAAATGTTTATTGAATGTGGCTGGGGTCAGCACGAGAGCCTGCCTTTGAGTGATTATTCAACAGAGGTCTAAAAAAACCAACTTTATTCTACAAATTTAGTTAATATTTGTATAAACACAGAGTAAGAATTATTATCAACTACAAACATAAATACCACGCACAGCTACAGTATTCTATGTTTAACCCTTAATGAATTCCCCCATAACTGTTCCAATTCAATAACAAGATCCAAGCGAAAACATCCTTTTCAAAGACGTGGCCCGGCACACAGCCCTCTTACTGATATGAGACTTGTTATTGATGCTCTCCTTTCCAAACAGCAGGCTTGAATTCCTTCCAGAGAGCAATTATCTCTTTTAAGTTATCAAGTTGTCCGGAAACAGCTCTTAAAATGAGGATAGAGATTTTTTTCAACCTGTGCAGTCCAAACTCAAAGCGAAAGTAAAATTCACAGAGCCACAGCCCAGCTCCACCCACACAATGACATCATTGAAGCCATGTGATAAGACAAAAACGTTTCTGAAAGGGACACTCCCCATGTAAGGGCCAAAGATCTCGATCAGAATTCTTTACTGATTCACTTATGCCGTGACCCCAGGTCGAGGGGGGGGGGGGGGGGCAGGAACTCACCCAGGGTGGCACGACATCTGCTTCTTCGGACCGCCATTGAGGGTCCGCACCACCCGGTTGGCCAGCCCGTTCGGGGAAGGGTGATACGGGACCGCGCGGATGTGTCGCAACCCCGTTTGTCTTCATACAGCGCTTGAACTCTTCTCTGGTAAAGGGGGTGGCATTATCTGTGACCAGCACTTCCGGAATGTCGTGTCGTACTTCCGCCAAGACGCACAGAACACGTCTGCGTTCGCTGTTTTCCTGCCTGGGCAATGCTTGAAGGTGTCATCATAAGTCAAAGATGGCTTATTAACAAACACATGGAAAGATAACTAACAGACTATAATACAGGCGACGGCTACTAAATAAATTCAGTGAATTCCCTGGAGCTACTATAACTGCGACTGTCCCCTTGTACATCTTACTACCAACTGGCGGGTGTCTCAAGCTACATGGTAGATCTCTATCGCCACCTGCTGGACGGAGGTTGTATCGATAACTATATACATTGCTGAACAACTATATACATTGATGTGTAAATACATACGACCGCATCCCCCTTCCTATTAACATTCACAAATGTGACTGCTTTACACAACATGATATGCGTGATAACTTTAAAATGTACTGTGCACAGTTTATTACAAGTTCAGTCTGTTGGGTTTATGACGTAATCTGGTTGCTTTCCTGAGTGATGGCTGAATCAGCGATCGCATTCCACCTTCATTTGTTGTTGATGCTCCCACTTCATTGCTGCGCATGTTTCTCTGATCGCTGCCTCTGATTGGCGGTCTGTGTCCTCTTCAAACGTTTGGGCATTGCACACCAGCAGTGAGGGCTGGGACACCGATAGTAGGGGAAGAAATAAGGGACCCCTGGCACGGAGCAACAGCAGGCTGCCAGGTGGGGTGGGGGGGGGGGGGGAAACTCCTCACCTCGCCTCCCCCTGTAGTGATCTCTATGTGTGCATGTACACAAGGGGTTAATGTGTAATCAGTAGCACCACATGATCACCAGAGGGTCAAACCAGCAGGGACATAAAAGGCAACCGCATTGGGTCTCTCTCTTGGGTGCACTGTTACAAGGGCAATAGCAGAATAGTTCAGATGGCTAGTGGAGTTACGTATAGTTACTGCAGTTAGATCTTGTTAAACTTATCACTAGTATCAAAGTTAAAGTAAAGAACTCACGCAATTATTGTTATACTTACTCAATAAACCTTTTGTTACGACTGGACAAGTTCGAATCTTCTTCATCGAGATTCAGAAAACCTCACTAACCAAGGTTTGAGTAGCACATGTTACCCACCACACCGGTAACAAAACATGGTACCAGGTGTGTTGGCTTTAACAGACCTAGTTAGATTAGGTTAGACAAAAAGAGAAGAAACTTCAGACCGGATATTCGACTGTGGAAGACTTCACAGCAAATGGATGCTCGATGACTAGCTATGGGACTCATTGGACCCCTAGGGCAGCTGGAAACAACGGGTAATTTAAGTTATGACTGGAAAAGATTTGAACGGATATTCCAAATATTTATCGCAACTAATGATTTAAGCACGGTCCCTGACGCAACGAAAATAGCACTGCTACTCTCAATAGGAGGGCATGAAGCTAGAGAAATCTATAATTGCTTTAATTATTTAGCTGGTGAAGACAACACCAAATTAGATGTAATACTCAAAAAATTTGATGAACTCTGTAAGAGTCAGTCTGGTGAGATGCTGGAAAGATTTAACAATTGTCATAAATGCCAGCGAAACGGAGGGCCCATCGCTGATTTTATTACAAATCTCAAGTTAATACCACGAGGCTGTGATTATGCTGAATTCGGAGACACTATGATAATGGATCAACTCATTTCTGGACTACCTGACAAAAATTTGAAGGAAGAATTTTCACAAGATAAGTATCTAACTCTAGAAATCGCTATACAAATGATACATTGGATGACAGCAATATCCAAGAACAGACGACACCACACAGAGAGCACAGAATGACTCCGTTGAGAGAGCACAGACCGACTCTACAGCAAAAACACTGCACGACTCCACAGCAAGAGCGATGACAGACTCCACAGAGAGAGCGATGACAGACTCCACAGAAAGAGCAATGAAAGAGTCCACAGCGAGAGTGACGCAAGCCTCCACAGACAGCTCGGTGATAGACTCAAAAATGGAAGCAAGCGAACACTCCATCGCGAACGCCATGCGTGCACAAGACTACGAAAGTCCACGTGAACATCAAAAATACTATGAAAGTCTACCCAGATCATCTAACCAACAAGAAGACACTGAATGTCTACCCACTGTATGTGAGACAAGTGACGAAGAAATTACAATTCCCATACAGGATGTGCAGGATCACAGCGAGACTGACATATCTCAGCTCGTCTGCACAGAAGCACTCAATAATCAGAGGACGGCTACTCATGAGTCCAGAGAGACCACGTCTATAGAAATCCTGAAGATTTTGACTCCAGAAGAGGGGCACAAAGGAAGCAAAGAAGAGGACTCGAATCCACCACAAATGACTGATGTCACCAACATCAATGCAACATCAGATCATTCTCACAATTCTCAAGAAGAAACGCTCAATGTAGCAGAGACCACAAAGGACACTGACACCAATAACTGTGACAATGACTCAAATCATCCACACGGAACACTCATTGAGCGCAACAAGAACAATGAACACCGCAAGACGCACAGCAGAAACAAGAACAACAACAGCAACAGCAAAAACAACATGAAGCATAACAGAAACAACGAGCACGACAAGATAAACAGCAAGAACAACAAAGACAGAAACGACAGAAACGACAACACTGAAACAACGACCTGTACAACATGGTACAACTCTGCACGTGACGGACAATGCCACAGCACACTGCGAAACAATGACAAGAGTACATACGTGCCATGGCATGGCAACAAATCTCACAAATTCACATTTGCTCCGCAACAAATAACCTAACCCGCTTTCAAGAAAGATGACATGCGGAATCAGTACCACAAAGACAAGAAAAAGTCCAGGTCAGACAACAAAGATGTAACACAGAATCGCTACCACAAGCATAGAAAAATAAAAAAGCATAAACCAGACAACAAAGTGATTTGACCATTCGAACACTTTGACGACTTCTTGGTTACTTAAACACAGGAACACTGACGTCGTTCACAAAGAAATAACAACATCAACATCAGTCCAAAGATGTGCAGGGTAGGTGGAATGGCCATGATAAATTGCCCTTAGTGTCTAAAATTGCCCTTAGTGTTGGGTGGAGGTGTTGAGTTTGGGTAGGGTGCTCTTTCCAGGAGCCGGTGCAGACTCAATGGGCCGAATGGACTCCTTCTGCACTGTAAATTCTATGATAATCTATGATTAATCTAGGACAAAGGTTCGGCACAACATCGTGGGCCGAAGGGCCTGTTCTGTGCTGTATTTTTCTATGTTCTATGTTCTATGTTCTACCACTTCAACTACAGAAGAAGAAAGCAACTCGACCGAATGAACCCATAAAGTTTGGACTCACAATTTTTTTCATTAAGATTGGACTCAGACATATTAATTGGCTTTGTATAATCATCAAGATCATCACAACTTGTACATACCATCATTTGTCGATCTATTTCACGCAAGCGAAAAAACCTAAGAGACTAAATGTATTCACATTTGAACGGACTAACTCATTGATTTTATGTAATGCATTTGCAAACTGCATCCATTATGTTTGTTTCATTTTCTTTACAACATACAGAAAATGTGTAACATGAAAAAAAAGGGGGATGTAGTGATCTCTATATGTGCATGTACACAAGGGGTTAATGTGTAATCAGTAGCACCACATTATCACTAGAGGGCAGGACCAACAGGGATATAAAAAGCAACCACATTGTGTGTCTCTCTCTCTCTTGGGTGCACTGTGACAAGGGCAATAGCAGAGTAGTTCAGATGGCTAGTGGAGTTACGTATAGTTACTGTAGTTAGATCTTGTTAACCTGATCACTAGTATCAAAGTTAAAGTAAAGAACTCACGCAATTATTGTTATAGTTACTCAATAAACCTTTTGTTACCACTGGACGAGTTCGAGTCTTCTTCATCGAGATTCAGAAAACCTCATCACTAGCCGAGGTTTGAGTAGCACATGTTACCCACCACACCGGTAACAAACCCCCCCCCCCCCCCCCCAACCCCCCCCACCCCCCCCGCCCCGCCGCCTCCCCAGCAAAACGACCAAAAGCAAACCAGTACCCGAGGGACCGCTTCGGGTGGGAAACCGCAACACAGAAGGGAAAGTGAGAGGATGGGCGGGGTGGTGGGGGGGGGGGGGGTTGGGGTGGGGGGGGGGGGGGAGACACCGCACAACAAGGACAGGGGAGCAAACGGGGATAGGAGCGGGGTAAAGGTGGACAAAAGAGGGGGAAACGGGAGTGGGGATAAGGGGGGAAGGGAGGGCCGGGGGGGGGGTGGGGGGGGGGAAACAGGATCAGAAAGAGAGCAGAAATAAGGCTACAAAGTGCCACACAGGGGGCCCAGAGCAAAGAAGCACTGCAAGGAACCACCCAGTATGGTCTCTGGGCGAAGGGCGGCCATGTTGGGTGCCCCCTGGACAAAGGGAGACACTGGAGCGCAGGGGCAGACCCACGTGGCGGGCGTACCACTGGCGGCCATTTTGGGTTCCCCTGGACGAAGGGAAACCCCAGAGCGCAGGGGCCCGACCGCATGGAGAGAGCAGTGACGGCGGCCATCTTGGATGGCCCCCTATCAAAGGGGAACCCCGGAGGGCAGGGGCACGTCCACCAGGTTAATCCCACAGGAGCGAGGGGACAGGAACCCCCCCACCAGGATAGTCACCTGCAACGTAAGGGGACTCAACGGCCGAGTGAAGAGATCCAGAGTCCTCACCCACCTAAGAAATATGAGGGCCGACATAGTCTTCCTCCAAGAGACACACCTGAGAGAGCAGGACCGACTGTGGGTAAGAAAGGGCTGGGTGGGACAGACCTACCACTCCTGCTATGGGACGAGGGTCAGGGGGGTGGCGATATTGATCGGCAAGAGGACGATGTTTAGGGCGACAAAGACGGTTACGGACCCAGGGGGACGGTACGTCATGGTCAGCCTGGATGGGGCACCGGTCGTGATCGTTAACGTGTACGCACCCAACTGGGACGACACAAAATTCGTCAAGAAGACCATGGCGGAATTCCCTGGCATAGCGACTCATCGACTGATCGTTGGGGGGGGGGGGGGGGGACTTTAACTGTGTACAGGGCCCACGGACAGACAGGTCAAACCCCAAAACAGGGAAGACCTCTAACATGGCGAAGAAGCTCGGTAGCTTTGTGGAGCAGATGGGAGCGGTGGACCCCTGGAGGTTCGCACACCCGGGGGAGAAGGAATTCTCCTTCTTCTCCCCAGTACACAACGTACATGCCAGCATTGACTTCTTTGTGGTGGGGAAAACGGTTCTCCCAGGGCTGGTCAAAGCGGAGCACTCCGCAGTGGTGATCTCCGACCACACTCTACACTACATGGACGTGAGGCTGGAGGCGGGCAGGGCCCAACGCCCCACAGGGAGGTTGGACGCCACCCTACTGGCCGACAAGGCTTTCAGCGAGGGGTTATCGCAGGCCATAGCGGAGTACACGGGGAACAACCAGAACGGGGAGGACTCACCCTCCACATTCTGGGAGGCACTAAAGGCCGTGATTCGAGGGGCAATTATCGCCTTTAAAGCGCGAAGAGATAGGGAGGAAAGGGTGGCGAGGCAGCAGCTGGTCGACTCCATACTGGAGATAGACCGTAAATGCTGTGAGTCCCCGACCGTAGAGCTCCTGGCGGAGAGGAAAATGGACTTTGACCTGCTCTCCACGAGAAAATCAGTGCGCCAACTCCGCCAGGCACGTGGGACCCGATACGAACACGGAGACAAAGCCAGCCACCTGTTGGCACACCAGCTGAGAGAGCAGGCAGCCGCCAGGGAAATTGCACCAATCGGGGATACCAGAGGCACGCAAGAAACAGAACCAGAAAAAGTCAACAGAACCTCCGAGGCCTTATACTGAGGGCTGGACTCCTCGGGACCCGCAGCAGGGGAGTCTGGGATGAAACGGTTCCTTGATGGACTGGACATACCAGTGGGGGAGGGCAGAAAACGAGGCCTGGAAGCACCACTAGCACCGGGAGAGATCATGGACAGCATTAGCTCCATGCAGGCGGGGAAGGCACCGGGACCAGATGGATTCCTGGTGGACTTCTACAAAAGATTTGCGACAGCACTGGCCCCGCACCTGCGGGAGATGTTCACAGACTCGCTCGCTAGGGGCACACTGCCACCCACGCTAGCACAGGCCTCAATCTCGCTGATACCTAAGAAAGACAAAGACCCAACGGAATGCGGTTCAATCAGAACCATCTCACTGCTGAATGCAGACACCAAAATATTGGCCAGAATCCCAGCCAAAAGGCTGGAGGACTGCGTACCAGAGGTGGTCGCAGAGGACCAGGCGGGCTTTGTCAAAGGTAGACAGCCAACATCGAACATCAGGCGCCTGCTGAACGTGATCATGCCCCCCATCCGGAGACAGAGAACCCGAGGTGATCGTCTCCCTGGACGCAAAAAAGGCCTTCGACAGAGTCGAATGGACCTCATTGAGGTACTGGAGCGGTTCGGCCTCGGATCAGGGCTCACCTCCTGGGTAAAGCTCCTATACAACGCTCCCATGGCGAGCGTACGGACGATCGAGCCACTAGCAATCGCGCTCAGAGCAGCAAAAACCTGGTGGGGGCCCCGAAGGGGCGGCAGAGAGCACAGAGTCTCACCCTATGCAGATGGCCTGCTCCTCTACATTTCGGACCCACAGAGCAGCATGGACGGAATCATCGCGCTCCTGAAAAGTTTGGCGCCTTCTCGGGCTACAAACCCAACATGAGCAAAAGCGAGATCTTCCCGGTACACCCACAAGTAGGGGGGGGGGCAGCACTAACGGGACTGCCGCTTAAACAAGCCCGACTCAAATTCCGCTACCTGGGGATCCAAATCGTTCTTGATTGGACCTGCCCAGTCTGACGGAGGAAGTCAAAAAGGACCTGCAAAGATGGAACACACTCCCACTCTCCCTGGCGGGGAGAGTCCAGACGATCAAAATGAACGTACTGCCCAGGTACCTCTTCCTACTTAGACCCATCCCGATCGATATCCCCAAGGTCTTTTCCAACTCACTGGACAAATTAAGCATGGCGTTCATATGGGGGGGTGGGGGGCAGGGGGCGGAAGAATGCGAGGATCCCAAAGAAGGCCCTACAGAAAGAAATGTCCTGGCGGGGGGCTAGCCCCCTCAAACCTACAATTCTGCCACTGGGCGGCGACGGCCGAGCGAACAAGAATATGGATCCAGGAGCCAGAGGTCGAGTGGGTGCGCGCGGAAGAGGCCTCCTGCATGGGGACCTCCCTCCGGGCCCTCGCCACGGCGACACTCCCCTCCCCACCCAAAAAACACTCCAGCAGCCCGGTGGTGATAGCCACCCTCCAGTCCTGGAGCCAACTACGGCAGCAATTCGGCCTGACCAGAATGTCGGACAAAGGCCCCGTCGGCAATAACTACAGGTTCACACCAGCGCTGACCGAGGCCACCTTCAAAAGGTGGGGGCAGGACGGAGGGACACTGACAGCCAGGGACCTATACACGGACGGCAGGGTCGCAACACTGGACGAGCTGACAGAGAAATTCCAGCTAGCCAGGGGGAACGAGCTGAGGTATCTACAACTCAAAAACTTCCTACGAAAGGAGACAAGGACATACCCACAACCGCCCCGACAGACATTACTGGAAGAGTAACTGGACGCAAGCATACTAGAGAAAGGGAACTGTAGCGACATGTATGACCGACTGGGAGAAGGGGCTGACACCGTACTGGACGCAACAAGAAAGAAGTGGGAGGAGGACCTGGGGATCGAGATAGGGCGGGGACTCTGGAGGGAAGCACTGCATAGGGTCAACTCCACCTCCACGTGCGCAAGGCTCAGCCTGACGCAACTAAAAGTGGTACATAGAGCACACTTAACAAGAACCCGTGTGAGTAGGTTCTTCCTGGAGGTGGAGGACAGATGTGAGCGGTGCCAAGGAGGCCCAGCCAATCACGCCCACATGTTCTGGTCCTGCCCCAGACTTGTGGAGTACTGGACAGCCTTCTTTAAGGCAATGTCCAAAGTGGTGGGGGTGAGGGTGGAGCCATGCCCGAAAGTGGCGGTCTTCGGGGTTTCAGTCCAGCCGGATCTATTCCTGGGGAGGAGGGCGGACACCCTTGTCTTTGCTTCCCGGATCGCCCGCCGGAGAATCCTGTTCGGTTGGCGGTCAGCAGCACCCCCCAAAGCTGCCGACTGGCTGTCCGACCTCTCGCAATCTCTCCAGGTGGAGAAAATCAAATTCGCCACCCGGGGGGAGGGGGTCAGACGACGGCTTCCACAGAGCCGGGGCCTGTTGGTGGCCAACGGGCAAACAAATAAATAATCAAGTCGCCAAGAGCCGGGAGAGACGTGAGAAAAGAGAAGGGAGGGAAAGGCCGGTGGAGGAAGGGCGGGGGAGGGGGGGGGTGACAAACGGGAAGGAGAACGCAGGAAATGACAATGACCATGACGGACACGGCCAAAGGTGGCGAGGAAGTACGGGAGGAGGAAACGACGAACGGTCGGAGCTGACGCAGACGCACGACAACAGCGAAGACGGACTGGGAGAAGCGAGCAACATCGAGGGGGCCCCACGCCCTCGCTCCCCTCGCCCCACGCCCCCTGCCCCCGCCCCCCCCCCCCCGCCCCCCTCCCCCCCCACGCCCCCCCCGCCCCCCCGCCCCCCCCCCACGCCCCAGGCCCCCCCCCCCCACCCCTAGGGATGATTATTACTGGAGATGGGAAGACCATAAGACATAGGAGCGGAAGTAAGGCCATTCGGCCCATCGAGTCCACTCCACCATTCAATCATGGCTGATTTCAACTCCATTTACCCGCTCTCTCTCCATAGCCCTTAATTCCTCGAGAAATCAAGAATTTATCAACTTCTGTCTTAAAGACGCTCAACGTCCCGGCCTCCACCGCCCTCTGTGGCAATGAATTCCACAGACCCACCACTCCCTGGCTGAAGAAATTTCTCCTCATCTCTGTTCTAAAGTGACTCCCTTTTATTCTAAGGCTGTGCCCCCGGGTCCTAGTCTCCCCTGCTAATGGAAACAACTTCCCTACATCCACCCTATCTAAACCATTCATTATCTTGTAAGTTTCTATTAAATCTCCCCTCAACCTCCTAAACTGGGCAGCACGGTAGCATTGTGGGTAACACAATTGCTTCACAGCTCCAGGGTCCCAGGTTCGATTCCGGCTTGGGTCACTGTCTGGGCGGAGTCTGCACATCCTCCCCGTGTGTGCGTGGGTTTCCTCCGGGGGCTCCGGTTTCCTCCCACTGTCCAAAGATGTGCAGGTTAGGTGGATTGGCCATGCTAAATTGCCCTTAGTGTCCAAAATTGCCCTTAGTGTCGTGTGGGGTTACTGGGTTATGGGGATAGGGTGGAGGTGTTGACCTTGGGTAGGGTGCTCTTTCCAAGAGCTGGTGCAGACTCGATGGGCCGAATGGCCTCCTTCTGCACTGTAAATTCTATGAAAAATTCTATGAACTTCAATTAATATAATCCCAGGATCCTCAGACGTTCATCATATGTTAGGCCTACCATTCCTGGGATCATCCGTGTGAATCTCCGCTGGACCCGTTCCAGTGCCAGTATGTCCTTCCTGAGGTGTGGGGCCCAAAATTGCTCACAGTATTCTAAATGGGGCCTAACTAATGCTTTATAAAGCTTCAGAAGTACATCCCTGCTTTTATATTCCAAGCCTCTTGAGCTGAATAACAACATTGCATTTGCTTTCTTAATTACGGACTCAACCTGCAAGTTTACCTTTAGAGAATCCTGGACTAGGACTCCCAAGTCCCTTCGCACTTCAGCATTATGAATTTTGTCACCGTTTAGAAAATAGTCCACGCCTCTATTCTTTTTTCCAAAGTGCAAGACCTCGCACTTGCCCACTTTGAATTTCATCAGCCATTTCTTGGACCACTCTCCTAAACTGTCTAAATCTTTCTGCAGCCTCCCCACCTCCTCCATACTACCTGCCCCTCCACCTATCTTTGTATCATCTGCAAACTTAGCCAGAATGCCCTCAGTACCGTCATCTAGATCGTTAATATACAAAGAGAACAGCTGTGGACCCAACACTGAACCCTGCGGGACACCACTCGTCACCGGTTGCCATTCCGAAAACGAACCTTTTATCCCAACTCTCTGCCTTCTGCCTGACAGCCAATCGTCAATCCATGTTAGTACCTTGCCTCGAATACCATGGGCCCTTATTTTACTCAGCAGTTTCCCGTGAGGCACCTTATCAAAGGCCTTTTGGAAGTCAAGATAGATAACATCCATTGGCTCTCCTTGGTCTAACCTATTTGTTATCTCTTCAAAGAACTCGAACAGGTTTGTCAGGCACGACCTCCCCTTACTAAATCCATGCTGACTTGTCCTAATCTGACCCTGCACTTCCAAGAATTTAGAAATCTCATCCTTAACAATGGATTCTAGAATCTTGCCAACAACCGAGGTTTGGCTAATTGGCCTATAATTTTCCATCTTTTTCCTTGTTCCCTTCTTGAACAGGGGGGTTACAACAGCGATTTTCCAATCCTCTGGGACTTTCCCTGACTCTAGTGACTTTTGAAAGATCATAACTAACGCCTCCACTATTTCTTCAGCTATCTCCTTTAGAACTCTAGGATGTAGCCCATCTAGGCCCGGAGATTTATCAATTTTTAGACCTCTTAGTTTCTCTAGCACTTTCTCCTTTGTGATGGCTACCATATTCAACTCTGCCCCCTGACTCTCCGGAATTGTTGGGATATTACTCATGTCTTCTACTGTGAAGACTGACGCAAAGTACTTATTTAGTTCCTCAGCTATTTCCTTGTCTCCCATCACAAAATTACCAGCGTCATTTTGGAGCGGCCCAATGTCAACTTTTGCCTCCCGTTTGTTTTTAATGTATTTAAAGAAACTTTTACTATCATTCCTAATGTTACTGGCTAGCCTACCTTCATAATTGATCCTCTCTTTCCTTATTTCTCTCTTTGTTATCCTCTGTTTGTTTTTGTAGTTTTCCCAATCTTCTGAATTCCCACTACTCTTTGCCACATTATAGGCTTTCTCTTTTGCTTTGATGCATTCCCTAACTTCCTTTGTCAGCCATGGCTGCCTAATCCCCCCTCTGATAACCTTTCTTTTCTTTGGGATGAACCTCTGTACTGTGTCCTCAATTACTCCCAGAAACTCCTGCCATTGCTGTTCTACTGTCTTTCCCACTAGGCTCTGCTCCCAGTCGATTTTCATCAGTTCCTCCCTCATGCCCCTGTAGTTACCTTTATTTAACTGTAACACCTTTACATCTGATTCTACCTTCTTTCTTTCAAATTGGAGATTGAATTCGACCATATTATGATCACTGCCTCCTAAGTGCTCCCTTACTTTAAGATCTTTAATCAAGTCTGGCTCATTCCTAACACTAAGTCCAGAATGGCCTGTTCCCTCGTGGGCTCCATCACAAGCTGTTCCAAAAAGCCCTCCTGTAAACATTCAATGAATTCCCTTTCCTTGGGTCCACTGGCAGCATTATTTACCCAGTCCACCTGCATATTGAAGTCCCCCATGATCACTGTGACCTTGCCTTTCTGACATGCACTTTCTATTTTATGGTGCATCTTGTGCCCCTGGTCCTGACCACTGTTAGGAGGCCTGTACATAACTCCCATTATGGTTTTTTTGCCTTTGTGGTTCCTCAACTCTACCCACACAGACTCCACATCATCTGACCCTATGTCGTTTAGTGCTATTGATTTAATTTCATTCCTAATTAACAAGGCAACCCCGCCCCCTCTGCCCACCTCTCTGTCTTTTCGATAGGTTGTGAATCCCTGGATGTTTAAATGCCAGTCTTGAACCCCCTGCAACCATGTCTCTGTGATGCCTACCACATCATACCTGCCAGTCACAATCTGGGCCACAAGCTCATCTACCTTGTTCCGTACACTGCGCGCATTTAAATACAGCACCTTTAATTCTCTATTGACCGTCCCTTTTTGTTTTCTTAGTGTGGTGGACCTTGGTTTACTGAGCCTTTCCATACACTGTGTCATATTTATTGGGATGGGGACTATCGTAACCTCTCCTGAGTTCTGTCTTTTCGTGCTTTTTTGTATTCCTAAGCAGCTACGCTTCCCACTGATTACTTCACCTCTTGGTTCCCTGACTTTCCCTCCCCCCCCCAATCGTTAGTTTAAAGTCCTATTGACCACCCTATTTACTCTTTTCGCCAGAACACTGGTCCCAGCTCGGTTCAGGTGGAGACCATCCCAACCGTATAGGTCCCCCCTGTCCCAAAACTGATGCCAGTGTCCCATGAAAAGGAACCCCTCTTTCCCACACCACTCTTTCAGCCACGTGTTAACTTCCCTTATTCTTGCCTCCCTATGCCAATTTGCACGTGGCTCGGGCAGTAATCCGGAGATTATGACCCGTGAGGACCTGTTTTTTAATTTGAATCCTCGCTCTTTATAATCTCTAAGCAGGTCCTCTTTCCTAGACTTGCCTATGTTGTTGGTACCGACATGGACCACAACAACTGGATCCTCCCCCTCCCTCTCCAGTATCCTTTCAAGCCGGTCAGAGATGTCCCGCACCCTAGCACCAGGCAGGCAACATACCATGCGGGACTCTTTATCCTGCTCACAAAGGATACTACCTATCCCCCTGATAATAGAATCCCCTACAACTACAACTTGCCTATTTACTCCCTCCCCTTGAATGGCCTGCTGAACCATGGTGCCTTGGTCAGCTGACTCATCCTTCCTGCAACCCTGTTCGCCATCCACACAGGGAGCAAGTGCCTCATACCTGTTGGACAGAGTCACGGGCTGAGGCTCCTGAGTTCCTGACTGCTGGTTCCCTTTACCTGCCTGACTTGCAGTCACACCCTGCTGTCCCTGGCCACTGGCAGGATTTAAACTACTTACTCTGACAGGTGTGACTGCCTCCTGAAACACAGTGTCCAGGTAAGTCTCCCCCTCCCGGATGTGCCTCAGTGTTTGAAGCTCAGACTCCAGCTCATCAACTCTGAGCCGGAGCTCTTCGAGCAGCCAACACTTACTGCAGATGTGGTCGCTGCAGCTCGCAATGGGACCTGCCAGCTCCCACATCAAGCAGCTCAAGCACATCACCTGACCAGCCATCACTAATTAATTAATTAGTTTAATTTAAGTTTATGGTGGGGGCCAATCAGACACTAATCTACCCTGCACTTTTAACTGAAAAACAGCACAATTAGATTAACCACTTACCTTTCCTGGTTACCTCACTGCACCAAGCTACCAAATTCTCACTGTCTGTATCTCTCTCACTCCGGCTGTGTCTCCTTGACCTGCGCAATGCTAATAATATAATATAATAACGCTAATAATAATAATATAATATGTCACTTACCTCAGACCAATGGGTCTTATTATTAGGTTAGAGGAGGAGGGCGGGTGGGATACACTACACGTGTAGTGTCTCGGGTTTCCTCTCCACCAGAATTTATTATTTGGGGGGTGGGGGGGGGGCCTTCCCAGAAGCCCGCAGGGGGGGGGGGCCTTCCCAGAAGCCCGCAGGGGGGGGGGGGGGCCTTCCCAGAAGCCCGCAGGGGGGGGGGGGGGGGGCCTTCCCAGAAGTCCGCGGGTCGAAAACAAATAAAACAGAATAGAAGTGTTTTTTAAAAAAAGGAAAAACTTACCTCCCAGAAATGCCTTGCGCACCGCTCCCGCCGAAGGGAGTGAATGCTGTTCCCCAGCGAGAGGCAGCCCCCCTGAGGGGTTAAGATGGAAATGGTGGAGGGGTCTGTACTATTGCTGGGAGTGGGAGGGGGGTCTATAATGATTCGAGGGGCGAAGGGGGAGGTTGGGGGGGAGGTTTCACAGAGAGGAGGATTAGTGGTTCAGGGATGCTTTATTTATCGGTGCTCTGCACCTGACCACGTCTCCTCGGGAGGTCGGGACAGTCCCGTGTGTGTTGGCAGCATCGAAATGCTGACTGATTCATTGGACAGCACGCGGAGCTGCCACAATGTGAGCCGTGATCCACAGCGTCAGTGACCCCGCCCTGTTCCAAGATGGAGAACTGAGATAAGGGAACAAGCCTTTGTTCTGGGGCACAGCTGGGAGCACGGGTCACTGGACAGGTAAACATCACGTCCCGAGGGAGCGGGGGGCGCGTTCCTGGCACAGGGTAAGAAGCGTGGCACTGTCTACAGGTGAGCATCAACAGAACAGGACAAGAGGCAGACTGATCTGTCCCACACCTCTGAGGGAGCGCCGCCCTGTCGGAGAGACGTACCGACACAGCATTCGACTGTCAGAGGGTCAGTACTGAGGGAGTGCCGCACTGTCAGAGGGTCAGTACTGAGGGAGTGCCGCACTGTCAGAGTTCAGTACTGAGGGAGTGCCGCACTGTCAGAGGGTCAGTACTGAGGGAGTGCCGCATTGTCAGAGGGTCAGTACTGAGGGAGTGCCGCACTGTCAGTGGGTCAGTACTGAGGGAGTGCCGCACTGTCAGAGGGTCAGTACTGATGGAGTGCTGCACTGTCTGATGGTCAGTACTGAGGGAGTGCCGCACTGTCAGAGGGTCAGTACTGAGGGAGTGCCGCATTGTCAGAGGGTCAGTACTGATGGAGTGCTGCACTGTCTGATGGTCAGTACTGAGGGAGTGCCGCACTGTCAGACGGTCAGTACTGAGGGAGTGCTGCACTGTCAGAGGGTCAGTACTGAGGGAGTGCCGCATTGTCAGAGGGTCAGTACTGATGGAGTGCTGCACTGTCTGATGGTCAGTACTGAGGGAGTGCCGCACTGTCAGACGGTCAGTACTGAGGGAGTGCTGCACTGTCAGAGGGTCAGTACTGAGGGAGTGCCGCACTGTAAGAGGGTCAGTACTGAGGGAGCGCCGCACTGTCAGAGGGTCAGTACTGAGGGAGTGCCGCGCTGTGGGAGGGTCAGTACGGAGGGAGTGCTGCACTGTCAGAGGGTCAGTACTGAGGGAGTGCCGCACTGTCTGAGGGTCAGTACTGATGGAGTGCCGCACTGTCAGAGGGTCAGTACTGAGGGAGTGCCGCACTGTCAGAGGGTCAGTACTGAGGGAGTGCCGCACTGTCAGAGGGTCAGTACTGAGGGAGTGCCGCACTGTCAGAGGGTCAGTACAGATGGAGTGCTGCACTGTCAGAGGGTCAGTACTGAGGGAGTGCCGCACTGTCAGAGGGTCAGTACTGAGGGAGCGCCGCACTGTCAGAGGGTCAGTAGAGAGGGAGTGCTGCAATGTCAGAGGGTCAGTACTGAGGGAGTGCTGCACTGTCAGAGCGTCAGTACTGAGGGAGTGCCGCACTGTCAGAGGGTCAGTACTGAGGGAGTACCGCACTGTCAGAGGGTCAGTACAGAGGGAGTGCTGCACTGTCAGAGGGTCAGTACAGAGGGAGTGCTGCACTGTCAGAGGGTCAGTACTGAGGGAGTGCCGCACTGTCAGAGGGTCAGTACTGAGGGAGTGCCACACTGCCAGAGGGTCAGTACAGATGGAGTGCTGCACTGTCAGAGGGTCAGTACTGAGGGAGTGCCGCACTGTCAGAGGGTCAGTACTGAGGGAGTGCCGCACTGTCAGAGGGTCAGTACTGAGGGAGTGCCGCACTGTCAGAGGGTCAGTACTGAGGGAGCGCCGCACTGTCAGAGGGTCAGTACTGAGGGAGTGCCGCACTGTCAGAGGGTCAGTACTGAGGGAGTGCCGCACTGTCAGAGGGTCAGTACAGATGGAGTGCTGCACTGTCAGAGGGTCAGTACTGAGGGAGTGCCGCACTGTCAGAGGGTCAGTACTGAGGGAGTGCTGCACTGTCAGAGGGTCAGTACTGAGGGAGTGCTGCACTGTCAGAGGGTCAGTACTGAGGGAGTGCCGCACTGTCAGAGGGTCAGTACAGAGGGAGTGCTGCACTGTCAGAGGGTCAGTACAGAGGGAGTGCTGCACTGTCAGAGGGTCAGTACTGAGGGAGTGCTGCACTGTCAGAGGGTCAGTACTGAGGGAGTGCCGCACTGTCAGAGGGTCAGTACTGAGGGAGTGCCGCACTGTCAGAGGGTCAGTACAGAGGGAGTGCTGCACTGTCAGAGGGTCAGTACAGAGGGAGTGCCGCACTGTCAGAGGGTCAGTACTGTGGGGGTGCTGCACTGTCAGAGGGTCAGTACAGAGGGAGTGTCACACTGTCAGAGGGTCAGTACTGAGGGAGTGCTGCACTGTCAGAGGGTCAGTACTGAGGGAGTACCACACTGTCAGAGGGTCAGTACTGAGGGAGTGCTGCACTGTCAGAGGGTCAGTACTGAGGGAGTACCACACTGTCAGAGGGTCAGTACTGAGGGAGTGCTGCACTGTCAGAGGGTCAGTACTGAGGGAGTGCCGCACTGTCAGAGGGTCAGTACTGAGGGAATGCCGCACTGTCAGAGGGTCAGTACTGAGGGAGTACCACACTGTCAGAGGGTCAGTACTGAGGGAGTGCTGCACTGTCAGAGGGTCAGTACTGAGGGAGTGCCGCACTGTCAGAGGGTCAGTACTGAGGGAATGCCGCACTGTCAGAGGGTCAGTACTGAGGGAGTACCGCACTGTCAGAGGGTCAGTACTGAGGGAGTGCCGCACTGTCAGAGGGTCAGTAGTGAGGGAGTGCTGCACTGTCAGAGGGTCAGTACTGAGTGAGTGCCACACTGTCAGAGGGTCAGTACTGAGGGAGCGCCGCACTGTCAGAGGGTCAGTACTGAGGGTGTGCTGCACTGTCAGAGGGTCAGTACTGAGGGAGTGCCGCACTGTCAGAGGGTCAGTACTGAGGGAATGCCGCACTGTCAGAGGGTCAGTACTGAGGGAGTACCGCACTGTCAGAGGGTCAGTACTGAGGGAGTGCCGCACTGTCAGAGGGTCAGTAGTGAGGGAGTGCTGCACTGTCAGAGGGTCAGTACTGAGTGAGTGCCACACTGTCAGAGGGTCAGTACTGAGGGAGTGCCGCACTGTCAGAGGGTCAGTACTGAGGGAGTGCCGCACTGTCAGAGGGTCAGTACTGAGGGAGTGCTGCACTGTCAGAGGGTCAGTACTGAGGGAGCGCCGCACTGTCAGAGGGTCAGCACTGAGGGAGTGCCGCACTGTCAGAGGGTCAGTACTGAGGGAGTGCCGCACTGTCTGGGGGTCAGTACTGAGGGAGTGCCGCACTGTCAGATGGTCAGTACTGAGGGTGTGCCGCACTGTCAGAGGGTCAGTACTGAGGGAGTGCCGCACTGTCAGAGAGTCAGTACTGAGGGAGTGCCGCACTGTCTGGGGGTCAGTACTGAGGGAGTGCCGCACTGTCAGAGGGTCAGTACTGAGGGAGTGCTGCACTGTCAGAGGGTCAGTACTGAGGGAGTGCCGCACTGTCAGAGGGTCAGTACTGAGAAGGTGGATGGTGAGCTGCCATATTGAGCCGGTGCCGTCTGTGTGGTGTAGGTACACCCACTGTGCTGTTAGGGAGGGTCTTCCGGGATTTTGGCCCGGCGACAGTGAAGTAACGGCTGCGATATCTCCCAGTCAGGATGGTGTGTGTGTGTTGGGGTGTGTGTATGGGGTGTGTGTGTATGGGGGGGGGAGGGGGGCGGTTGGGCTGCCGGGGGGGGGGGGGGGGGGGGGGTCAGGGTGGGAGGGGGGCTCGGAGGGGTAACTTGCAGGCGGTAGGTGTTCCCCGTTCCTCTGCTGCCCCTTGTCCTTCCAGCTGGTAGAGGTGGCGGGTTTGGGAGGCCGTCGCGGTGGGGTGAGGGTCAGTCTCCTCGCCTGCAGAGATCAGCGCTCTTGTCCAAGAATCGAGAGAATTCCGGCGGGGCAGAAGGAGGCTACCTGGCCCACCAAGCCCGCCTCGGGCCTCTGGAAGACCGCTCTGCCCAAGGCCCAGTCCCCCACCCTCTCCCCGATCATTGGCCAATCCACCGAACCTGCACTCTGGGCTGCGGGAGGAAACTGGAGCCCTCCGAGGGGAGCCAGAGAAACAGTCACCTGAGGCCAGAATCAAACCTGGGTCCCTGACGCTGTGACGCCGCAGTGCCAGTCACTGTGGCACCCATGTTTGAGCCAAGGCTGTAATGAGGTCAGGAGCTGAGTGACCCTGGCGGGATCCACACTGAGCGTCCGTGAGCAGGATATTGCTGAGTCGGTGTCACGTTACTGATGATGAGAGGCCGGAATTGTCTGGGTTGCATTTGTCGTGTTTCTTGTGTACAGGACACACCTGGGCGATTTTCCCCATTGCCGGGTAGATGCCAGTGTTGTAGCTGCACTGGGACAGCTTGGCTCGGGGCGCGGAAAGTTCTGGAACACAGGTCTTCAGTACTGTTGCCGGGATATTGTCAGACCCCATCGTCCAAGCCATTTCTTGACGTCGCGTGGGGCGAATCGTATTGGCTGAAGGTTGGCATCTGTGGTGTTTGGGACCTCCGGAGGGGATCAGCCACTCGGCACGTCCGGCTGAAGATCGTTGCGAATTCCTCAGCCTTGTCTTTTGCACAGAGGCGCTGGGCTCCTGCATCATTGAGGATGGGGATATTTGTGGAGCCTCCTCCTCCAGTGAGTTGTTTAATTGTCCGCCCCCATTCACGGCTGGGTGTGGCAGGGCTACAGAGCTGAGATCTGATGGGTTTGTTGTGGAGTCGCTTCGCCCTGTCTACGACTTGCTGTTTATGCTGTTTGACACAAGTAGTCCCGTGTTGTCGCTTCGCCAGAGCGACACCTCACTTTCTGGGCTGCCTGGTGTTGCTCCGGGCGCGCTCTCCTGCTCTCTTCACTGATCCAGGGCGGACCCCCTGGCTGGGTGGCAATGGTAGAGAGGGGGATATGCCGGGCCGGGAGGTTACAGGTTATAGTTGAACACAATTCTGCGGGGACTTCCGGTGACGGCGGGCGGGAGGCAGCCGCGCGTTGGAGGGCTCCCGTTCGGGAACGGCATTGTCGGGGAGTAACGCTCGGTTTTGGGACCAGCGAAGGCAGTAAAAGTCGGGGGATAGCGCAAGGAGAAGAAGGATGTCGAAAAACACCAAAAAAAAAACGGCCGGGAAAAAAGCGGCTGAATGTCCGTTGGAGAGGGGAAAGGTCACCGCGGGGTCAACAAAGAAAATGGAGGCTGGAGCACCAGGGAAGGCCACACTGCTTACGGCTGAAGGGGGGCACGTAGAGCAGCCCCCGACTGGCGCTGCGCCGACCAGGCCAGCGCCAATGGCACCGATTCTCGAATCGGCGGAGCGGCTTAGCGAGAATCGCGCCCCCCCCCCCCCCCTGGCGAGTCTCCGACCAGGCCCGGGGTCGGGGAATCCTGCCCCATGTCAGCACTGACACTCTGAAAAAGTACTCTGGCTGGGCCTTCTTCCCCGCCCTATCCCTGTAGCCTTACAACCCCACCTAACCCGCACATCTCTGGACCGTGGGAGGAAACCGGAGCACCCGGAGGAAACCCACGCAGACACGGGGAGAACGTGCTGACTCCGCACAGACAGTGACCCAAGCCGGAATCGAACCTGGGACCCTGGAGCTGTGAAGCAACAGTGCTAACCGCTGTGCCAATGTGCCGCCCAGGGTTACTACTGAGCCGCTCTTGATGATGGACATTGACGTCCTCACCCAGGGCATATTCTGCGCCCTCGCCACCCTCAGGGTTTCCTCCAAGTGGTGTTCAACATTGGAGGAGTAACTGATTGATCAGCTGATGGGGGCCGGTGCGGGGTGATCAGCAGGAGGTTTCCTGGCCAATGTCGAGCTTCTCGAGTGTTGTTGGGAGCCGCACCCATCCAGGCAAGTGGAGAGGGTCCCATCGCACTCCTGGCTTGTGTCCTTGTCGATGGTGGACAGGCTTTGGGGGGGGTCAGGAGGTGAGTTACTCTCCGCAGGATTCCCAGCCTCTGACCTGCTCTGGGAGCCACAGTGTTTATGTGGCTGGGTCCAGTTCAGTTTCTGGTCAATGGGAACCCCCAGGATGTGGATTGTGGGGATTCAGCGATGGGAACACCTTCGAATGTCAAAGGATGATGGTTAGATCCTCTCTTGTGGGAGATGGTCATTGCCGGGCACTTGTGTGGTGCGAATGTAACTTGCCCCTCGTCAGTCCGAGCCTGGATATTGTCCAGGTCTTGCTGCATTTGGACACGGACGGCTTCACGACCTGAGGAGTGGCGAATGGTGCTGAACATGGTGCAGTTATCCGCGAACACCCCCACGTCTGCCCTTACGATGGAGGGAAGGTCGCTGATGGAGCAGCTGAAGGTGGTTGGGAGCCGAGGACACGACCCTGAGGAACTCCCGCAGTGATGTCCTGGAGCTGAGATGATTGACCTCCAACCACCACAACCACCTTCCTCTGTGCCGGGTACGACCCCAACCAGCGGGGAGTTTCCCCCGATTCCTACTGACTCCAGTTTTCCACAGGGCTCCTCGACGTCACACTCGGTCGAATCCTGGGGCTCTCTCTCTAACAGCACATTGGGTGTACCTACAACCTTAGAGACCACAGCGGTTCAAGAAGGCGCCTCCAGCACCAACGGCTTGAGGGGCAATTAGAGATGGCTTTGAACGGCAGGCCTGACACAGTGATGGGACGTGGTGTCGACAGGGGGGAGCAGGCAGTACTTAGCCAGCTATTAACCTGGTCCCAGAGAGAGAGAGACAGAGAGATTGAGAGAGAGGGAGCGAGAGACAGAGAGAGGGAGAGACAGAGAGAGAGAGAGAGACAGAGAGAGAGAGAGACAGAGAGAGAGAGACAGAGAGAGAGACAGAGTGAGAGACAGAGAGAGAGACAGAGAGAGAGAGAGACACAGAGAGAGAGACAGAGAGAGAGACACAGAGAGAGAGACAGATAGAGAGACAGAGAGAGAGGCAGAGAGAGAGACAGAGAAAGAGAGAGAGAGAGACAGAGAGAGAGAGAGAGACAGAGAGAGAGAGAGAGAGAGAGAGGCAGCGAGAGAGACAGAGAGAGAGACAGACAGAGAGAGAGAGAGACATGGGGCGAAATTCTCCGTTATCGGCGCAAAAAACGGCGCAAATCCCACTTGCGTCACGTTGGAAAAATGGGTCGATAGTCTCCGGCCCGAAATGGGCTAACAGCGACGTAACGGGATCCGCGCTTGCGCAGTGGTTCACGCCGTGCAGCGTCATACGCGCCGCGTGGCGTGACGGCTCATAAGGCCGCGCAGCTCCCCCCCACCCGACCGGAACACCCGACCGCAACACCCGACTGGATGGCTGGCCGTCGCTCAGCCCCGAGGTTCGAGTCACGCGATGTGGAGGCGCTCCTGGACGCGGTGGAGCAGAGGAGGGACGCCCTGTATCCCGGGCACGGCCGCAGAGTTGCCCCACGCCACAGCCGGCGTCTGTGGAGGGAGGTGGCAGAGGCCGTCACCGCTGTGGCCCTAACACCACGGACAGGCACCCAGTGCCACAAGAAGGTGAACGACCTCGTCAGAGTAGGCAGGGAGAGCCTGCCCATATCCCCCTCCCCCATATCCCCCCTCCCCCAAATCCCCCCCTCCCCCATATCCCCCCTCCCCCATATCCCCCCTCCCCCCAACCCCCCCCCCCCATCACCCCTCCCCATACCCCCCTCCCCCACACCCCCCACCCCCACACCCCCCCCCCCCCATACCCCCCTCCCCCATACCCCCCTCCCCCATATCCCCCCTCCCCATATCACCCCACCCCCTTATCCCCCACCCCCACACCCCCCTCCCCCAAACCCCCTCCCCACACCCCCACACCCCCCCCCCATACCCCCCACCCCATACCCCCACACCCCCCACCCCCACACCCCCCACCCCCATACCCCCCTCCCCACACCCCCATATCCCCCCTCCCCCATACCCCCTCCCCCATACCCCCCATACCCCCCTACCCCATATCCCCCTCCCCCACACCCCCTCCCCCATACCCCCCATACCCCCATACCCCCCCCTCCCCCATACCCCCTTCCCCACACCCCCCACACCACACCCCCATACCCCCCACCCCCATATCCCCCCACCCCCCATATCCCCCCTCCCCCATACCCCCCCCCATACCCCCCATATCCCCCACCCCCATACCCCCCTCACCCCATATCCCCCCTCCCCCATACCCCCATATCCCCCCTCCCCCATATCCCCCACCCCATATCCCCCATATCCCCCCTCCCCCATATCCCCCCTCCCCCATATATCCCCTCCCCCATATCCCCCTCCCCATAACCCCCATATCCCCCTCCCCCATATCCCCCCTCCCCCATATCCCCCCTCCCCCATATCCCCCATATCCCCCTCCCCCATATCCCCCCTATCCCCTCTCCCCCTATCCCCCCTCCCCATATCCCCCCTCCCCCATATCCCCCATATCCCCCCTCCCCCATATCCCCCTCCCTCATATCCCCCCTCCCCCATATCCCCTCCTCCCCATATCCTCCCTTCCCCATATCCCCCATATCCCCCTACCCCATATCCCCCTCCCCCATATACCCCATCCCACATATCCCCCCATGTCCCCCATATCCCCCCTCCCCCATATCCCCCCTCCCCCATATCCCCCCCCCCCCAATCCCCCCTCCCCATACCCCCATATCCCCCTCCCCATATCCCCCCTCACCCATATCCCCCCTCCCCCATATCCCCCATATCCCCCCCTCCCCCATATCCCCCTCCCCATATCCCCCATATCCCCCCTCCCCCATATCCCCCCTCCCCCATATACCCCCTCCCCCATATCCCCCCTCCCCATATCCCCCATATCCCCCCTCCCCCATATCCCCCCTCCCCCATATCCCCCCTCCCCCATATCCCCCAATCCCCCTCCCCCATATCCCCCCTATCCCCTCTCCCCCATATCCCCCCCTCCCCATATCCCCCCTCCCCCATATCCCCCATATCCCCCCTCCCCCATATCCCCCTCCCCCATATCCCCCATATCCCCCCTCCCCCATATCCCCTCCTCCCCATATCCTCCCTTCCCCATATCCCCCATATCCCCCTACCCCATATCCCCCTCCCCCATATACCCCATCCCACATATCCCCCCATGTCCCCCATATCCCCCCTCCCCCATATCCCCCCTCCCCCATATCCCCCCTCCCCCATATCGCCCCTCCCCCATATCCCCCATATCCCCCTCCCCCATATCCCCCCTATCCCCTCTCCCCCATATCCCCCCCTCCCCATATCCCCCCTCCCCCATATCCCCCATATCCCCCCTCCCCCATATCCCCCCTCCCCCATATCCCCCATATCCCCCCTCCCCCATATCCCTCCTCCCCATATCCTCCCTTCCCCATATCCCCCATATCCCCCTACCCCATATTCCCCTCCCCCATATACCCCATCCCCCATATCCCCCCATGTCCCCCATATCCCCCCTCCCCCATATCCCCCTCCCCCATATCCCCTCTCCCCCATATCCCCCCTCCCCCATATCCCCCATATCCCCCCTCCCCCATATCCCCCTCCCCATATCCCCCCTCCCCCATATCCCCCCTCCCCATATCCCCCCTCCCCATATCCCCCCTCCCCCATATCCCCCATATCCCCCCCTCCCTCATATCCCCCATATCCCCCATATCCCCCCTCCCCTATATCCGCCCTCCCCCATATCCCCCTCCCCCATATCCCCAAGTGAATCCAGCCCTAACCTTAACCTCTGCAATACACGCGCAACCGATGGCGTGCATTCATATACCTACCTAACAGTGTTGCCTTTTACCCCTGCCCCCCCCCCCCCACAGGAGAAGCGCGCACACAACAATAGGGAGCATGTGAGGACTGGAGGAGGCCCCGCTGATGAGAGGCCACTGACCGTACACGAGGAAAGGGCCCTCCACCGACCCGGAGACGAGCGAAGAGGGTGACGGGCGGATTGCGGCGGCTGCGGTCAGTACTGAGTCCACCCGCGTCCAGGAGCTGGGAGTGATCCCGGTCATGCGTGCCACCCAGGCCGACACCGCACGGGTGGCGTCCGCGGTGGAGGCAATGGTTGCGACGGTGTCAGACATGGGGAACGGTTTGCGAGGCCTGGGGCCTTCCGTGCAGGCGGCGTCTGTGGCCCAGGAAATGGCTGCCCTCTCACAGGAGGCCATGAGCCAGTGCCAGCGCCAGAGGCGCTCAACGCCATAGCCCAGTCTCTGCAGGCCATGGCCCAGTCTCTGCAGGCCATGGCCCAGTCTCTGCAGGCCATCGCTGAGGGCATCGGTGAGGGCCAGTGGCCATGTGCGAGCCGGCGTCGCACAGTCACAGACAGGGTTTGCCAACCCCCTGGGCTCCATGGCTGCAAACCTGCAGACCCCTGTCGATACCAGCACGGGCCTCCAGGACTGGCAGCGCCAGATGTCGGGGGGGCGTCGGATGGCCAGTCCGTTCGCATCCCCCACCTATGTAGAGGCCTGGGGGCCATCAGGCACCCCGAGGGAGGAGGAGGTGGTGTGGTCCGTCCCGGCTCCCTCTGTAGGGGAGGTCCCGGTACACCGCGACACCTCGGACTCCCCCCACTTCCGTCCCAGGTGCATCGGGTGGGCAACGGGCAGGACAGGCTGGCAGCTCGCCATCCCAGTCGCCCGGGCCGCAGCCTGGCCCATCTAGACCAGGACGCCCCAGGAAACGGCCGCCAAAGGGATCCAGTGTCAGAGGGCAGGAATCACAGGAGTCCACCTCCAGTTCTGCTGTACCGTCTGGGGAACCACGTAGACGTAGTCAAAGGGCCCGTAAGGCCAAACAATTAGACACTGAGTAAGTTGGCACGGGTGCAGGGCACAGATGAGTTTTAGGGGCTAGGGCACGTGCATGAACTCCTTTGGTTATTAAAGTCAATGTTACACCTACCGAAGCTGCCTTTGTGCTCTGTCCAAAGTGTGCGGGGGTGTCATGTACGTTGAGCGCAAGTGTGTGTGTGAGGGGTGGTCTTACCTCAGCCCCAGGTGAGTCTGCCCCCTTCCCCCTGGGCCGCCATCAACATCCCCCGGGCAGAGGACGGGACCGTGCGCTGCAGTGTCACAGCCGCATGCAGGGATGGTCCGGGTGGATGGTGGTACTGTGGCCATGGGTCAGACATAGTCCAACGATGTGGAGCCAGGAGCTCATCGGAGGCGGGTTGTCATCATCCTCCATGGCCTGCGATAGACACGCGTCCACCCGCAACTGGGTGAGCCCGGCCCGTTGTGCCTTAGGTGGATCGGCAATGGGGGGGGGGGGGGTGGTGTGCATGCGGGTGGGGTGGGTGGGGTTGGGGAGGGGGGTGAGAGTGCTGGGTGGGTGGATGGGTGGGGGGTGTGGGTGGTCGGCTGTTGCCATGGTGTGCGGTCTGTGGCCATACTACCCGATTCCCACGCCCATCTAGTCAGTGAAGCGGGCGTCTATCAGTCTGTCCCGTGCCCGCTGGGCCAGCCGGTAACGGTGGACAGCCACCCGCCTGTGTCTACCCCGTCTGCCCTGACCATTACCCCCATCCCCCTCATCTGGGGAGGACTGCGCCTCTTCCTGCTGCTCCTCCACTCAGCCCTCCTCTGCCTGCGGCACATCGCCCCTCTGCTGGGCTATGTTGTGCAGGACGCAGCACACCACAATGATGCGGCCGACCCTATCTGACCGATACTGGAGGGCGCCCCCAGAGAGGTCCAGGCACCTGAAACGCATCTTCAGCACGCCAAAGCACCTCTCGATCACTCCCCTTGTCGCTACATGGGCATCATTGTAGCGGTTCTCCGCGTCATTGCGTGGCCTCCGTATAGGCGTCATCAGCCACGATCGCAATGGGTAGCCCCTGTCGCCCAGCAACCAGCCCCTCAGCCGGGGATGGCGTCCCTCGTACATGCCGGGGATGGATGACCACGACAACACGAATGAGTTGTGTACACTGCCTGGGTGCCGGGCGCAGACGTGCAGGATCATCATGCGGTGGTCGCAGACCACCTGCACGTTCATCGAATAGGTCCCCTTCCTATTAGTGAACACGGCCCTGTTATCTGCAGGTGGCCGCACGGCGACGTGCATCCCATCGATCGCGCCCTGGACCATGGGGAACTAGGCCACGGCAGAGAAGCCCATGGCCCGGGCATCTTGGCTGGCCCGGTCCACGGGGAAGCGGATGTAGCGGTGCGCCATGGCATATAGGGCATCTGTCACTGCCCGGATGCACCGATGCACCGATGTCTGCGATATGCCGGACAGGTCCCCACTCGGTGCCTGGAATGACCCCGTTGCATAAAAGTTCAGGGCCACCGTAACCTTGACGGACACGGGGAGAGGGTGTCCCCCGCCAGTGCCACGCGGTGACAGGTGTGCCAGCAGGTGGCAGAAGTGTGCCACGGTTTCCCGGCTCATCCGGAGTCTCCTCCTGCATTCCCGGTCCGTGAGGTCCTGGTATGACTGCCGGGGCCGGTACACACGGGGCGCCCTCGGGTGCCTCCGTTGCCGTGGGGCCGCGACGTCCTCCTCCCCTTCCTCGTCCTGTCGGTCGGGTGTCCCTCCAGCCTGGGCGGCTGCCGCCTGCCCCTCTGCGGCAGCCTGCGCCGCCTCTCTGGCACGCTCCTCCTCCTCCTCCTCCTCCTCCTCCTCCTCATCCAGGGCAACATAGACATGAGCGATGGCCACCACGGCGGCCAACATCGCTGGATGGTCTGAAAACATGACGGCCTGGTGGGGGGGGAGGGGAACGACGACATGTCATCATTGCCCATATCCCCTCCTCCCCCCAGCCAGGTGGCATGGACCGCATGGGTCCAACTGTTGGAGGCTGGCACCTGGCCAGGTGGACCAACTCACTTGCCCTCCCATCCCCCACCCCAGCACGGACCCCCCCCAACCTCCACCCCGGCACGGACCCCCCCCCCAACCTCCACCCCGGCACGGACCCCCCCCCAACCTCACCCCGGCACGGACCCCCCCCAACCTCCACCCCAGCACGGTGCCCCCCCAACCTCACCCCGGCACGGACCCCCTCCCCCAACCCCCAAACTCCACCCCAGCACGGACCCCCCCCCCAACCTCCACCCTGGCACGGCACGGACACCCCCCAACCTCCACCCCAACCCGAACCCCCCCCCCCAACCTCCACCCCAGCACGGCACGGACCCCCCCCCAACCTCATCCCGGCACGGACCCCCCGCCCCCCAACATCCACCCCGGCACAGACCCCCCCCAACCTCACCCCGGCACGGACCCCCCCCCCAACGTCCACCCCAGCACGGACTCCCCCCAACCTCCACCCCGGCACGGCACGGACCCCCCCCAACCTCCACCCCGGCACGGACCCCCCCCAACCTCCACACCGGCACGGACACCCCCCCAACCTCCACCCCGGCACGGACCCCCCCCCAACCTCCACCCCAGCACGGTGCCCTCCCAACCTCACCCCGGCACGGACCCCCTCCCCCAACCCCCAACCTCCACCCCAGCAAGGACCCCCCCCAACCTCCACCCCGGCACGGCACGGACCCCCCCCAACCTCCACACCGGCACGGACCCCCCCCCCAACCTCCACCCCAGCACGGACCCCCCCCCAACCTCCACCCCGGCACGGACCTCCCCCCCACCTTCACCCCAGCACGGACCCCCCCCCAACCCCCACCCCGGCACGGCACGGACCCCCCCAACATCCACCCCGGCACGGACCCCCCCCCAACCTCCACCCCAGCACGGACCCCCCCCCAAACTCCACCCCGGCACGGACCCCCCCCTCAACCTCCACCCCAGCACGGACCCCCCCCCCCAACCTCCACCCCAGCACGGACCCCCCCCCAACCTCCACCCCGGCATGGAACCCCCCCCCAACTTCCACCCCAGCACGGACCCCCCCCCCAACCTCCACCCCGGCACGGACCCCCTCCCCAACCTCCACCCCGGCACGGACCCCCCCCCCAACCTCCACCCCAGCACGGACCCCCCCCAACCTCCACCCCGGCACGGACCCCCCCCAACCTCCACCCCGGCACGGACGCCCCCCAACCTCCACCCCGGCACGGACCCCCCCCCAACCTCCACCCCAGCACGGACCCCCCCCCCAACCTCCACCCCAGCACGGACCCCCCCCCCCAACCCCCACCCCGACACGGCACGGACACCCCCCCAACCTCCACCCCGGCACGGACCCCCCCCCCAACCTCCACCCCAGCACGGACCCCCCCAACCTCCACCCCGGCACGGACCCCCCCCCCCAACCTCCACCCCAGCACGGACCCCCATCCCCCTCCCCGGCACGGACCCCCCCCCAACCTCCACCCCAGCACGGACCCCCCCCCCAACCTCCACCCCAGCACGGACCCCCCCCCCCCAACCTCCACCCCGACACGGCACGGACCCCCCCCAACCTCCACCACGGCACGGACCCCCCCCCAACCTCCACCCCAGCACGGACCCCCCCCCAACCTCCACCCCAGCACGGACCCCCCCAAACCTCCACCCCGGCACGGACCCCCCCACCAACCTCCACCCCAGCACGGACCCCCCCCAACCTCCACCCCGGCACGGAACCCCCCCCAATCTCCACCCCAGCACGGACCCCCCCCCAACATCCACCCCGGCACGGACCCCCCCCCCAACCTCCACCCCAGCATGGACCCCCCCCCAACCTCCACCACAGCACGGACCCCACCCAACCTCCACCCCAGCACGGACCCCCCCCCCCCAACCTCCACCCCGACACGGCACGGACCCCCCCCAACCTCCACCCCGGCACGGACCCCCCCCCAACCTCCACCCCAGCACGGACCCCCCCCCAACCTCCACCCCAGCACGGACCCCCCCCCAACCTCCACTCCGGCACGGCACGGACCCCCCCCCAACCTCATCCCGGCACGGACCCCCCGCCCCCCCCAACATCCACCCCGGCACGGACCCCCCCCCAACCTCACCCCGGCACGGACCCCCCCCCCCAACCTCCACCCCGGCACGGCACGGACCCCCCCCCCAACCTCCACCCCAGCACGGACCCCCCCCAACCTCCACACCGGCACAGACCCCCCCCCCAACCTCACCCCGGCACGGACCCCCTCCCCCAACCCCCAACCTCCACCCCAGCAAGGACCCCCCCAACATCCACCCCGGCACGGACCCCCCCCCCCAACCTCCACACCGGCATGGACCCCCCCCCAACCTCCACCCCGGAACGGACCCCCCCCAACCTCCACCCCGGCACGGACCCCCCTCCAACCTCCACCCCAGCACGGACCCCCCCCAAACTCCACCCCGGCACGGACCCCCCCTCAACCACCCCAGCACGGACCCCCCCCCCAACCTCCACCCCAGCACGGACCCCCCCCGAACCTCCACCCCGGCACGGACCCCCCCCCCAACCTCCACCCCAGCACGGACCCCCCCCAACCTCCACCCCGGCACGGACCCCCCCCAACCTCCACCCCAGCACGGACCCCCCCCCAACCTCCACCCCAGCACGGACCCCCCCCTAACCTCCACCCCGGCACGGACCCCCCCCCAACCTCCACCCCAGCACGGACCCCCCCCAACCTCCACCCCGGCACGGACCCCCCCCAACCTCCACCCCAGCACGGACCCCCCCCCCCAACCTCCACCCCATCATGGACCCCCCCCCCAACCTCCACCCCGACACGGCACGGACCCCCCCAACCTCCACCCCGGCACGGACCCCCCCCCAACCTCCACCCCAGCACGGACCCCCCCCCAACCTCCACCCCGGCACGGACCCCCCCCCAACCTCCACCCCAGCACGGACCCCCCCCCCCAACCTCCACCCCGACACGGCACGGACCCCCCCCAACCTCCACCCCGGCACGGACCCCCCCCCCAACCTCCACCGCAGCATGGACCCCCCCCCAACCTCCACCCCGGCACGGACCCCCCCCCAACCTCCACCCCAGCACGGACCCCCCCCAACCTCCACGCCGGCACGGCACGGACCCCCCCCCAACCTCCACCCCGGCACGGACCCCCCCCCCCCAACCTCCACCCCTGCACGGACCACCCCCCCGCCTCCACCCCGGCACGGACCCCCCCCCCCCAACCTCCACCCCGGCACGGACCCCCCCCCCCCAACCTCCACCCCGGCACGGACCCCCCCCCCCAACCTCCACCCCGGCACGGACCCCCCCCAACCTCCACTCCGGCACAGCACGGACCCCCCCACCAACCTCCACCCTGGCACGGACCCCCCCCCCAACCTCCACCCCGGCACGGCACGGACCCCCCCCCCAACCTCCACCCCGGCACGGACCCCCCCCAACCTCCACCCCAGCACGGACCCCCCCCCAACCTCCACCCCGGCACGGCACGGACCCCCCCCCAACCTCATCCCGGCACGGACCCCCCGCCCCCCAACATCCACCCCGGCACGGACCCCCCCCCCAACCTCACCCCGGCACGGACCCCCCCCCCAACGTCCACCCCAGCACGGACCCCCCCCAACCTCCACCCCGGCACGGACCCCCCCCCAACCTCCACCCCGGCACGGACCCCCCCCCCCCAACCTCCACCCCAGCACGTTGCCCCCCCAACCTCACCCCGGCACGGACCCCCTCCCCCAACCCCCAACCTCCACCCCAGCAAGGACCCCCCCCCCAACCTCCACACCGGCACGGACACCCCCCCACCTTCACCCCAGCACCGACCCCCCCCAACCTCCACCCCGGCACGGACCCCCCCCCAACCTCCACCCCAGCACGGAACCCCCCCCAAACTCCACCCCGGCACGGACCCCCCCCTCAACCTCCACCCCAGCACGGACCCCCCCCTCAACCTCCACCCCAGCACGGACCCCCCCCGAACCTCCACCCCGGCACGGACCCCCCCCAACCTCCACCCCAGCACGGACCCCCCCAACCTCCACCCCGGCACGGACCCCCCCCCCAACCTCCACCCCAGCACGGACCCCCCCCCAACCTCCACCCCAGCACGGACCCCCCCCAACCTCCACCCCGGCACGGACCCCCCCCAACCTCCACCCCAGCACGGACCCCCCCCCAACCTCCACCCCGGCACGGACCCCCCCCCAACCTCCACCCCAGCACGGACCCCCCCCCCCCAACCTCCACCCCGACACGGCACGGACCCCCCCCCAACCTCCACCCCGGCACGGACCCCCCGCACCAACCTCCACCCCAGCACGGACCCCCCCCCAACCTCCACCCCGGCACGGACCCCCCCCCAACCTCCACCCCAGCACGGACCCCCCCCCCAACCTCCACCCCGGCACGGCACGGACCCCCCCCCAACCTCCACCCCGGCACGGACCCCCCCCCCCCCAACCTCCACCCCTGCACGGACCACCCCCCCGCCTCCACCCCGGCACGGCACGGACCCCCCCCCCCCAACCTCCACCCCGGCACGCCCCCCCCCCCCAACCTCCACCCCGGCACGGCACGGACCCCCCCCCAACCTCCACCCTGGCACGGACCCCCCCCCCAACCTCCACCCCAGCACGGACCCCCCCCCCCAACCTCCACCCCGGCACGGCACGGACCCCCCCCCCAACCTCCACCCCGGCACGGACCCCCCCAACCTCCACCCCGGCACGGCACGGACCCCCCCCAACCTCCACCCTGGCACGGACCCCCCCCCCCCAACCTCCACCCCAGCACGGACCCCCCCCCCAACCTCCACCCCGGCACGGCACGGACCCCCGCCCAACCTCCACCCCGGCACGGACCCCCCATCCACCTCCCCGGCACGGACCCCCTCCCGGCACTCCCCCGGAGCCCAGCCTACTCTAACCCCCCCCGCCGCACACACACACACAACCCGAGACACACGTCTCCTCACGCATTCAGACTACGGCCACGCCATCGCCTGCCCAGAGCCAACCCCCCAGGCCGTCACTCACCTCCTCGCTGGTCGGCGTGAACCTGGAGCACCGGGTCACGCCGATGAAAAGGAGGTTTGATTCACGTCAACGTGAACGGTCATCACGTCGACGGGACTTCGGCCCATCCGGAAGGGAGAATATCGGCAGGCCGAAAATCGGCTGCCTTGCGCAGACCCGTGCCATTCTCCGCGGCAGCGGCGCCATTAACGCCCCGCCGACTTTTCTCCCTTCGGAGACTTCGGCAACCGGAGGGGGCGGGATTCACGGCGGCCAACGGCCATTCTCCGACCCGCTGGGGGGTCGGAGAATGACGCCCATGGTGAGTGATGAGAGGGACAGGCAGTGGAATGCCAGGAGGTTGTAATTCTGCCTGAGAGCCAAGCAGGATGTTGTTGGACCACAGCAATAGATCCTTGATGCTAATCTCTGATGTGGGTCAGATAACATGGGAACATTGGGCAGTGGCGAGGAATTGCTCGAATATAAAGCCAGCGAGATGGGCAGCAGCAGCACACAGTGCCCACTGGGCACAGCGATACCAGGCTCTCTAACTCAATGGCCCAGATGTTGGAGCTGGTGTGTGTGCTGCTGTTCCTGGGGTCTGCCCGAGCGCAGATCCCCATCCTGTGCGCCAATGAAGTGAATATGGAGACCGCTAAGTGCTGCCCCGTCTTCTGGGGCGACGGCTCGGAGTGCGGCAGGATCTCGGGGCGGGGGAGCTGCCAGCGGATTGCGGCCGAGAATGGGTGGAGGGACAGATCAGATTTCCGAGCGGGGTGGCCCACTTACTTCTTCCGGCGACTGTGCGTCTGCCGGGGGAACTACGGGGGCGCGGACTGCGGCGAGTGCAAGTACGGCTGGCAGGGGGCACAGTGCAGAGAGAGACACGTGGTGGTGCGTCGTGACATTGCCAACATGTCACCACGAGAGCAGTGGACCTTCATCCGGCGCTTGGACCTCTCCAAGAGGATCCTCAGCAATCGGTACGTCATCTACACCAGTGAGAGCGCATCGCCCGGCTCACGGAAATCCTTCCGCCGGGTAAGCGTCTACGACACCGCTGCCTACATGCACTACGTCTGCAGCAAGACCGTCCGGGGTGGAGGGGATTCCAACTACGCTCACCGTGGCCCTGCCTTCCTCAGTTGGCACAGGATGTGGAGCCTCCAGCTGGAGCATGAGATCAGGAATATAACCAGGGACGACTCCTTCTCCATCCCCTTCTGGTCCTGGGTGGGAAAATCCCACTGTGACGTCTGCAAACACGACCTCTTCGGGCGTAACGAAGGTGACGGCTCTATCATGTCGGGCTCCATCTTCAGCTCTTGGCGGGTAAGCAGCTATCGGTCATCGTGCGGGTGGGTACTGAGTGAGCAGGGACTGGGGGGGTGGGGGTGGGGGAGTGGGGGGGGGGAGTGGACAGGTAGGGGTTGCGAGCAAGAACGTGGTCAACGGTAGACGCATCTGAATTGGTCTGGATAATTGACAAGCAGAGATTTGTTGGAATGTGAGAGGCTGGGAAATGTCTGCAACGGGACGGATCCCTGAAGTCCTCTCGTGCTGGAGGATAATGTGCGGCGAAAGCAACTGATGCGGAAGGCTTGTGGCCTGTTAGCCGCCATCGCCAAGAGATCGGAGTATCAGAGCGAGGACATCTCGCTGCAGTTACACGGGGCGTTGGTGAGGCCGCTCCTGGAGCGCGGCGTCCTGTTCCCGGTCTCCCTACCCAAGGAAGGAACATCCTTGCCCCTCGAGGGAGCGTAACGGAGCTTCAACAGAACTGGCTCCTGGGAGGGGAGGGATTGTTACCCCCAGGGTGAGGGAGCGAGGACAATGGGTTTGTATTCCCTGGAATTTAGAAGAACAAGAGGCTCATGGAAACGGCTAAGATTTGGAAGGGGCTTTGACAGGGTCGAATGGGAGAGGCTGTTCCCCCTCCTGCCTCGGATGGAGGTTCTGGGACACAGGGGGAGGGAGGGGGTGGCGGGGTTGTCTGACACTCCCAAGATAAAGAGTCGGCCATCTTGGACGGGGACGCGGGGGCAATGTCTTTGCTCAGAGGTAAGTGTATAACGTCGCTCCAACGCCCCTACCCCCAGAGAGCTGTGGGTTGCTGAGTCCCAGAACAGGTTGAGGAGAGTGTTAGGAATCACTGAGGGATGTGTGGCAATGGGAGAAGAGTGGAGGGTTAAGAGGCTGGTGCAGCCCCATTAGCCATTGCCCCGCGCAAATAGAAACCACCCCAGTTTCCTGTATCGAACCACTGGCCCCCAGTCCCATTGAGACAACCCCGTGCTGTACCTGTCCCAGGAGTGTTTGATGGGGACAGTGTAGAGGGAGCTTTACTCTGTATCTAACCCCGTGCTGTACCTGTCCTGGGAGTGTTTGATGGGGACAGTGTAGAGGGAGCTTTACTCTGTATCTAACCCCGTGCTGTACCTGTCCTGGGAGTGTTTGATGGGGACAGTGTAGAGAGAGCTTTACTCTGTATCGAACCCTGTGCTGTACCTGTCCTGGGAGTGTTTGATGGGGACAGTGTAGAGAGAGCTTTACTCTGTATCTAGCCCCGTGCTGTACCTGTCCTGGGAGTGTTTGATGGGGACAGTGTAGAGAGAGCTTTACTCTGTATCTAACCCTGTGCTGTACCTGTCCTGGGAGTGTTTGATGGGGACAGTGTAGAAAGAGCTTTACTCTGTATCTAACCCTGTGCTGTACCTGTCCTGGGAGTGTTTGATGGGGACAGTGTAGAGGGAGCTTTACTCTGTATCTAACCCCGTGCTGTACCTGTCCTGGGAGTGTTTGATGGGGACAGTGCAGAGGGAGCTTTACTCTGTATCTAACCCCGTGCTGTACCTGTCCTGGGAGTGTTTGATGGGGACAGTGTAGAGGGAGCTTTACTCTGTATCTAACCCCATGCTGTACCTGTCCTAGGCGTGTTTGATGGGGACAGTGTAGATAGAGCTTTAATCTGTATCTAACCCCGTGCTGTACCTGTCCTGGGAGTGTTTGATGGGGACAGTGTAGAGGGAGCTTTACTCTGTATCTAACCCCGTGCTGTACCTGTCCTGGGAGTGTTTGATGGGGAGAGTGTAGAGAGAGCTTTATTCTGTATCTAACCCCGTGCTGTACATGCCCTGGGAGTGTTTGATGGGGACAGTGTAGAGGGAGCTTTACTCTGTATCTAACCCCGTGCTGTACCTGTCCTGGGAGTGTTTGATGGGGACAGTGTAGAGGGAGCTTTACTCTGTATCTAACCCCGTGCTGTACCTGTCCTGGGAGTGTTTGATGGGGACAGTGTAGAGGGAGCTTTACTCTGTATCTAAACCCATGCTGTACCTGTCCTCGGAGTGTATGATGGGGACAGTGTAGAGGGAGCTTTACTCTGAATCTAACCCCGTGCTGTACCTGTCCTGGGAGTGTTTGATGGGGACAGCGTAGAGGGAGCTTTACTCTGTATCTAACCCCGTGCTGTACCTGTCCTGGGAGTGTTTGATGGGGACAGTGTAGAGGGAGCGTTACTCTGTATCTAACCCCGTGCTGTACCTGTCCTGGGAGTGTTTGATGGGGACAGTGTAGAGGGAGCTTTACTCTGTATCTAACCCCGTGCTGTACCTGTCCTGGGAGTGTTTGATGGGGACAGTGTAGAGGGAGCTTTACTCTGTACCTAACCCCGTGCTGTACCTGTCCTGGGAGTGTTTGATGGGGACAGTGTAGAGGGAGCTTTAACCTGTATCTAACCCCGTGCTGTACCTGTCCTGGGAGTGTTTGATGGGGACAGTGTAGAGGGAGCTTTCCTCTGTATCTAACCCCATGCTGTACCTGTCCTGGGAGTGTTTGATGGGGACAGTGTAGAGAGAGCTTTATTCTGTATCTAACCCCGTGCTGTACATGCCCTGGGAGTGTTTGATGGGGACAGTGTAGAGGGAGCTTTACTCTGTATCTAACCCCGTGCTGTACCTGTCCTGGGAGTGTTTGATGGGGACAGTGTAGAGGAACGGTACTCTGTATCTAACCCCGTGGTGTACCTGTCCTGGGAGTGTTTGATGGGGACAGTGTAGAGGGAGCTTTACTCTGTATCTAACCCTGTGCTGTACCTGTCCTGGGAGTGTTTGATGGGGACAGTGTAGAGGGAGCTTTACTCTGTATCTTACCCCGTGCTGTATCTGTCCTGGGAGTGTTTGATGGGACAGTGTAGAGGGAGCTCCAACCACATGCTGTCCCTGTCCAGGGAGTGTTTGATGGGGATAGTGTAAAGGGAGCTTTACTTTGTATATAACCCCGTCCTGTAAATGTCCTGGGAGTGTTTGATGGGGACAGTGTAGAGAGAGCTTTACTCTATATCTAACCCGTGCTGTACCCGTCCTGGGAATGTTTGATGGGGACAGTGTAGAAGGAGCTTTACTCTGTATCTAACCCCGTGCTGTACCTGTCCTGGGAGTGTTTGATGGGAACAGTGTAGAGGGAGCTTTACTCTGTCTCCAACCCCATGCTGTACCTGTCCTGGGAATGTTTGATGGGGACAGTGTAGAGGGAGCTTTACTCTGTATCTAACCCCGTGCTGTACCTGTCCTGGGAGTGTTTGATGGGGACAATTCAGAGGAAGTTTTACTCTGTACCTAAACCCGTGCTGTACCTGTCCTGGGAGTGTTTGAAGGGGACAGTGTAGAGGGAGCTTTACTCTGTATCTAAACCCGTGCTGTACCTGTCCTGGGAGTGTTTGATGTGGACAGTGTCGAGGGAGCTTTACTCTGTATCTAACACCGTGCTGGACATGTCATGGGAGTGCTTCGTGGGTACAGTGTGGAGGGAGCTTTACTCTGTACCTAACCCCGTGCTGTACCTGTCCTGTGAGTGTTTAATGGGGACTGTGCAGAGGGAGCTTTACTCTGTATCTAACCCCGTGCTGCACCTGTCCTCGGAGCGTTTGATGGGGACAGTCTAGCGGCAACTTTAATCTGAATCTAGGTCCGTCCTGTACATGTCATGGGAGTGTTTCGTGGGGACAGTGTAGAGGGAGGTTTACTGTGCATCTAGCCCCGTGCTGTACCTGACCTGCGAGTGTTTGATGGGGACAGTGTAGAAGGAGCTTTACTCTGTATCTCACCCCGCGCTGTAACTATCCTGGGAGTATTTGATGGGGACAGTGTAGAGGTAGCTTTACTCGGTATCTAACCCCATGCTGTACCTGTCCTGGGAGTGTTTGGTGGGACAGTGTAGAGGGAGCTTTACTCTGTATCTCACCCCGTTCTGTACCTGTACTGGGAGTGTTTGATGGGGACAGTGTAGAGCGAGCTTTACTCTGTATCTAACCCCGTGCTGTACCTGTCCTGGGAGTGTTTGATGGGGACAGTGGAGAGGGAGCTTTACTCTGTATCTAATCCTGTGCTGTACCTGTCTTGTGAGTGCTTGATGGGGGACAGTGTAGAGGGATCTTTACTCTGTATCTCACCCCCTGCTGTACCTGTCCTGGGAGAGGTTGAGGGGGACAGTTGCGAGGTAGCTTTACTCTGTATCTAACCCCGTGCTGTACCTGTCCTGGGAGTGTTTGATGGGGACAGTGTAGAGGGAGGTTTACTGTGTATCTAACCCCGTGCTGCACATGCCCTGGGAGTGTTTGATGGGGACAATTCAGAGGAAGTTTTACTCTGTATCTAAACCCGTGCTGTACCTGTCCTGGGAGTGTTTGATGGGGACAGTGTAGAGGGAGCTTTACTCTGTATCTAACCAAGTGCTGTACCTGTCCTTGGAGTGTTTCATGGGGATAGTGTAGAGGGAGCTTTACTCTGTATCTAACCCCGTGCTGTACCAGTCCTGGGAGTGTTTGATGGGGACTGTGCAGAGGGAGCTTTACTCTGTATCTAACACCGTGCTGTGCCTGTCCTGGGAGTGTTTGATGGGAACAGTGTAGAGGGAGCTTTACTCTGTCTCCAACCCCATGCTGTACCTGTCCTGGGAATTTATGATGGAGACAGTGTAGAGGGAGCTTTACTCTGTATCTAACACTGTGCTGTACCTGTCCTGGGAGTGTTTGATGGGGACAGTGTAGAGGGAGCTTTACTCTGTATCTAACCCTGTGCTGCACATGACCTGGGAGTGTTTGATGGGGACAGTGTAGAGGGAGCTTTACTCTGTATCTAACTCCGTGCTGTATCTGTCCTGGGAGTGTTTGATGGGAACAGTGTAGAGGGAGCTTTACTCTGTCTCCAACCCCATGCTGTACCTGTCCTGGGAATTTATGATGGAGACAGTGTAGAGGGAGCTTTACTCTGTATCTAACACTGTGCTGTACCTGTCCTGGGAGTGTTTGATGGGGACAGTGTAGAGGGAGCTTTACTCTGTATCCAACCCCGTGCTGTACCTCTCCTGGGAGTGTTTGATGGGGACTGTGCAGAGGGAGCTTTACTCTGTATCTAACCCTGTGCTGTACCTGTCCTGGGAGTGTTTGATGGGGACAGTCTCGCGGGAGATTTACTCTGTATCTAACCCCGTGCTGTACCTGTCCTGGGAGTGTTTGATGGGGACAGTGTAGAGGGAGCTTTACTCTGTATCTAACCCCGTGCTGTACCTGTCCTGGGAGTGTTTGATGGGGACAGTGTAGAGGGAGCTTTACTCTGTATCCAACCCCGTGCTGTACCTGTCCTGTGAGTGTTTGATGGGGACAGTCTCGCGGGAGATTTACTCTGTATCTAAGCCCGTGCTGGACATGTCATGGGAGTGCTTCGTAGCTACAGTGTGGAGGGAGCTTTACTCTGTACCTAACCCCGTGCTGTACCTGTCCTGGGAGTGTTTAATGGGGACTGTGCAGAGGGAGCTTTACTCTGTATCTAACCCGTGCTGCACCTGTCCTCGGAGCGTTTGATGGGGACAGTCTAGCGGGAACTTTACTCTGAATCTAACCCTGTGCTGTACCTGTCCTGGGAGTGTTTGATGGCGACAGTGTGGAGGGAGCTTTTCTCTGTATCTAACCCCGTGCTTTACCTGTCCTGGGAGTGTTTGATGGGGACAGTGTAGAGGGAGCTTTACTCTGTATCTAACCCCGTGCTTTACCTGTCCTGGGAGTGTTTGATGGGGACAGTGTAGAGGGAGCTTTACTCTGTATCTAACCCCGTGCTGTACCTGTCCTGGGAGTGTTTGATGGGGACTGTGCAGAGGGAGCTTTACTCTGTATCTAACCCCGTGCTGTACCTGTTTGGGAGTGTTTGATGGGCACAGTGTAGAGGGAGCATTACTCTGTATCTAACCCCGTGCTGTACCTGGCCTGGCTGTGTTTCATTGGGACAGTGCAGAGGAAGCTTTACTCTGTATCTAATCCCGTGCTGTACCTGTCCTGGGAGTGTTTGGTGGGGACAGTGTAGAGGGAGCTTTACTCTGTCTCTAACCCCGTGCTGTACCGGTCCTGGGTGTGTTTGATGGGGACAGTGTAGAGGAAGCTTTACTCTGTATCTAACCCCGTGCTGTACCTGTCCTGGGAGTGGTTGGTGGGGACAGTGTGGAGGGAGCTTTACTCTGTCTCTAACCCCGTGCTGTACCGGTCCTGGGTGTGTTTGATGGGGACAGTGTAGAGGAAGCTTTACTCTGTATCTAACCCCGTGCTGTACCTGTCCTGGGAGTGTTTGGTGGGGACAGTGTGGAGGGAGCATTACTCTGTATCTAACACCGTGATGTACCTGTCCTGGGAGTGTTTGATGGGGACAGTGTCGCGGGAGCTTTACTCTGTATCTAACCCCGTGCTGGACATGTCATGGGAGTGTTTCCTGGGGACAGTGTAGAGGGAGGTTTACTGTGCATCTAGCCCCGTGCTGTACCTGACCTGCGAGTGTTTGATGGGGACAGTGTAGAAGGAGCTTTACTCTGTATCTCACCCCGCGCTGTAACTATCCTGGGAGTATTTGATGGGGACAGTGTAGAGGTAGCTTTACTCGGTATCTAACCCCATGCTGTACCTGTCCTGGGAGTGTTTGGTGGGACAGTGTCGAGGGAGCTTTACTCTGTATCTCACCCCGTTCTGTACCTGTCCTGGGAGTGTTTGATGGGGACAGTGGAGAGGGAGCTTTACTCTGTATCTAATCCTGTGCTGTACCTGTCTTGCGAGTGATTGATGGGGGACAGTGTAGAGGGATCTTTACTCTGTATCTCACCCCCTGCTGTACCTGTCCTGGGAGAGTTTGAGGGGGACAGTTGCGAGGTAGCTTTACTCTGTATCTAACCCCGTGCTGTACCTGTCCTGGGAGTCTTTGATGGGGACAGTGTAGAGGGAGGTTTACTGTGTATCAAACCCCGTGCTGCACATGCCCTGGGAGTGTTTGATGGGGACAATTCAGAGGAAGTTTTACTCTGTATCTAAACCAGTGCTGTACCTGTCCTGGGAGTGTTTGATGGGGACAGTGTAGAGGGAGCTTTACTCTGTATCTAACCAAGTGCTGTACCTGTCCTGGGAGTGTTTGATGGGGATAGTGTAGAGGGAGCTTTACTCTGTATCTAACCCCGTGCTGTACCAGTCCTGGGAGTGTTTGATGGGGACTGTGCAGATGGAGCTTTACTCTGTATCTAACACCGTGCTGTGCCTGTCCTGGGAGTGTTTGATGGGGACAGTGTAGAGAGAGCTTTACTCTGTATCTAACCCCGTGCTGTACTTGTCCTGGGAGTGTTTGATGGGGACAGTGTAGTGGGAGCTTTACTCTGTATCTAACCCTGTGCTGCACATGTCCTGGGAGTGTTTGATGGGGACAGTGCAGATGGAGCTTTACTCTGTATCTAACTCCGTGCTGTACCTGTCCTGGGAGTGTTTGATGGGAACAGTGTAGAGGGAGCTTTACTCTGTCTCCAACCCCATGCTGTACCTATCCTGGGAATTTATGATGGAGACAGTGTAGAGGGAGCTTTACTCTATATCTAACCCCGTGCTGTACCTGTGTAGAGGGAGCTTTACTCTGTATCTAACACTGTGCTGTACCTGTCCTGGGAGTGTTTGATGGGGACAGTGTAGAGGGAGCTTTACTCTGTATCTAACCCTGTGCTGTACCTGTCCTGGGAGTGTTCGATGGGGACAGTGTAGAGGGAGCTTTACTCTGTATCCAACCCCGTGCTGTACCTGGCCTGGATGTGTTTGATTGGGACAGTGCAGAGGAAGCTTTACTCTGTATCTAACCCCGTGCTGTACCTCTCCTGGGAGTGTTTGATGGGGACTGTGCAGAGGGAGCTTTACTCTGTATCTAACCCCGTGCTGTACCTGTCCTGGGAGTGTTTGATGGCGACAGTCTCGCGGGAGATTTACTCTGTATCTAACCCCGTGCTGTACCTGTCCTGGGAGTGTTTAATGGGGACAGTGCAGAGGGAGCTTTACTCTGTATCTAACCCCGTGCTGCACCTGTCCTCGGAGCGTTTGATGGGGACAGTCTAGCGGGAACTTTACTCTGAATCTAACCCTGTGCTGTACCTGTCCTGGGAGTGTTTAATGGGGACAGTGTAGAGGGAGCTTTACTCTGTATCTAACCCCGTGCTGTACCTGTTTGGGAGTGTTTGATGGGCACAGTGTAGAGGGAGCATTACTCTGTATCTAACCCCGTGCTGTACCTGGCCTGGCTGTGTTTGATTGGGACAGTGCAGAGGAAGCTTTACTCTGTATCTAACCCCGTGCTGTAAATCTCCTGGGAGTGTTTCATGGGGACAGTTTAAAGAGAGCTTTACTCTGTTTCTAACCCAGTGCTGTACCTGTCCTGGGGGTGTTTGATGGGGACAGTCTAGTGGCAACATTACTCTGTATCTAGACCCGTGCTGTACCTGTCTTGGGAGTGTTTGATGGGGAGAGTGTTGAGGGAGATTTACTTTGTATCTAACCCCGTGCTGTATCTGTCCTGAGAGTGTTTGGTGGGGACAGTGTAGAGGAAGCTTTACTCTGTATCTAATCCCGTGCTGTACCTGTCCTGGGAGTGTTTGGTGGGGACAGTGTAGAGGGAGCTTTACTCTGTATCTAACCCCGTGCTGTACCTGTCCTGGGAGTGTTTGGTGGGGACAGTGTAGAGGGAGCTTTACTCTGTATCTAACCCCGTGCTGTACCTGTCCTGGGTGTGTTTGATGGGGACAGTGTAGAGGAAGCTTTACTCTGTATCTAACCCCGTGCTGTACCTGTCCTGGGAGTGTTTGGTGGGGACAGTGTGGAGGGAGCATTACTCTGTATCTAACACCGTGATGTACCTGTCCTGGGAGTGTTTGATGGGGACAGTGTCGCGGGAGGTTTACTCTGTATCGAACCCCGTGCTGTACCTGACCTGCGAGTGTTTGGTGGGACAGTGTCGAGGGAGCTTTACTCTGTATCTCACCCCGTTCTGTACCTGTCCTGGGAGTGTTTGATGGGGACAGTGTAGAGCGAGCTTTACTCTGTATCTAACCCCGTGCTGTACCTGTCCTGGGAGTGTTTGATGGGGACAGTGAAGAGGAAGCTTTACTCTGTATCTAATCCTGTGCTGTACCTGTCTTGTGAGTGATTGATGGGGGACAGTGTAGAGGGATCTATACTCTGTATCTCACCCCCTGCTGTACCTGTCCTGGGAGAGTTTGAGGGGGACAGTTGCGAGGTAGCTTTACTCTGTATCTAACCCCGTGCTGTACCTGTCCTGGGAGTGTTTGATGGGGACAGTGTAGAGGGAGGTTTACTGTGTATCAAACCCCGTGCTGCACATGCCCTGGGAGTGTTTGATGGGGACAATTCAGAGGAAGTTTTACTCTGTATCTAAACCCGTGCTGTAACTGTCCTGGGAGTGTTTGATGGGGATAGTGTAGAGGGAGCTTTACTCAGTATCTAACCAAGTGCTGTACCTGACCTGGAATTGTTTGATGGGGACAGTGTAGAGGGAGCTTTACTCTGTATCTAACCCCGTGCTGTACCTGTCCTGGGAGTGTTTGATGGGGACAGTGCAGATGGAGCTTTACTCTGTATCTAACACCGTGCTGTGCCTGTCCTGGGAGTATTTGATGGGGACAGTGTAGAGGGAGCTTTACTTTGTATCTAACCCTGTGCTGTACCTGTCCTGGCAGTGTTTGATGGGGACAGTGTAGAGGGAGCTTTACTTTGTATCTAACCCTGTGCTGCACATGTCCTGGGAGTGTTTGATGGGGACAGTGTAGAGGGAGCTTTACTCTGTATCTAACCCCGTGCTGTACCTGTCCTGGGAATGTATGATGGAGACAGTGTAGAGGGAGCTTTACTCTGTATCTAACCCAGTGCTGTACCTGTGTAGAGAGAGCTTTACTCTGTATCTAACACTGTGCTGTACCTGTCCTGGGGGTGATTGATGGGGACAGTGTAGAGGGAGCTTTACTCTGTATCTAACCCCGTGCTGTACCTGGCCTGGATTTGTTTGATTGGGACAGTGCAGAGGAAGCTATACTCTGTATCTAACCCCGTGCTGTACCTCTCCTGGGAGTGTTTGATGGGGACTGTGCAGAGGGAGCTTTACTCTGTATCTAACCCCGTGCTGTACCTGTTTGGGAGTTATTGATGGGCACAGTGTAGAGGGAGCATTACTCTGTATCTAACCCCGTGCTGTACCTGGCCTGGCTGTGTTTGATTGGGACAGTGCAGAGGAAGCTTTACTCTGTATCTAACCCCGTGCTGTAAATCTCCTGGGAGTGTTTAATGGGGACAGTTTAAAGAGAGCTTTACTCTGTTTCTAACCCCGTGCTGTACCTGTCCTGGGGGTGTTTGATGGGGACAGTCTAGTGGGAACATTACTCTGTATCTAGCCCCGTGCTGTACCTGTCTTGGGAGTGTTTGATGGGGAGAGTGTTGAGGGAGCTTTACTCTGTATCTAACCCCGTGCTGTATCTGTCCTGGGAATGTTTGATGGGGACCGTGCAGAGGGAGCTTTACTCTGTATCTAAACCCGTGCTGTACCTGCCCTGGGAGTGTTTGATGGGGGTCAGTGTAGAGCGAGTTTTCCTCTCAAATTAACCCCGTGCTGTACATGTACTGCGAGTGATTGTTGGGGACAGTGTAGATGGAGATCTACTCGGTATCTAACCCCGTGCTGCACCTGTCCTGGGAGTGTTTGATGGGGAAAATGTAGAGACAGCTTTACTCTGTATCTACCCCCGTGCTGTAGCTGTCGTGGGAGTATTTGATGGGGACAGTGTAGAGGAATCTTTACTCTGTATGTAACCCCGTGCTGTAACTGTCCTGGGAGTGTTTGATGGGGACAGTGAAGAGTGAGCTTTACTCTGTATTTAACCCCATGCTGTACCTGTCCTGGGAGTGTTTGGTGGGGACAGTGTGGAGGGAGATTTACTTTGTATCTAACCCCGTGCTGTATCTGTCCTGAGAGTGTTTGGTGGGGACAGTGTAGAGGAAGCTTTACTCTGTATCTAATCCCGTGCTGTACCTGTCCTGGGAGTGTTTGGTGGGGACAGTGTAGAGGAAGCTTTACTCTGTATCTAACCCCGTGCTGTACCTGTCCTGGGAGTGTTTGGTGGGGACAGTGTAGAGGGAGCATTACTCTGTATCTAACACCGTGATGTACCTGTCCTGGGAGTGTTTGATGGGGACAGTGTCGCGGGAGCTTTACTCTGTACCTAACCCCGGCTGTACCTGGCCTGGGAGTGTTTGATGGGGACAGTGTAGAGGGAACTTTACTCTGTACCTAACCCCGTGCTGTACCTGGCCTGGGAGTGTTTAATGGGAACTGTGCAGAGGGAGCTTTACTCTGTATCTAACCCCGTGCTGCACTTGTCCTCGGAGTGTTTCATGGGGACAGTCTAACGGGAACTTTACTCTGAATCTAGGTCCGTCCTGCAAATGTCATGGGAGTGTTTCGTGGGGACAGTGTAGAGGGAGGTTTACTGTGTATCTAGCCCCGTGCTGTACCTGACCTGCGAGTGTTTGATGGGGACAGTGTAGAAGGAGCTTTACTCTGTATATAACACTGTGCTGTACCTGTCCTGGGAGTGTTTAATGGGGACAGTGTAGAGGGAGGTTTACTGTGTATCTAACCCCGTGCTGCACATGTCCTGGGAGTGTTTGATGGAGACAATTCAGAGGAAGTTTTACTCTGTATCTAAACCCGTGCTGTACCTGTCCTGGGAGAGTTTGATGGGGACAGTGTAGAGGGAGGTTTACTCTGTATCTAACCCCGTGTTGTACCTGTCCTGGGAGTGTTTGATGGGAACAGTGTAGAAGGAGTTTTACTCTGTCTCCAACCCCATGCTGTACCTGTCCTGGGAATGTATGATGGGGACAGTGTAGAGGGAGCTTTACTCTGTATCTAACCCCGTGCTGTACCTGTCCTGGGAGTGTTTGATGGGGACAGTGCAGAGGAAGCTTTACTCTGTATCTAATGCCGTGCTGTAATGTCCTGGGAGTGTTTGGTGGGGACAGTGTAGAGGGAGCTTTACTCAGTATCTAACCCCGTGCTGTACCTGTCCTGGAGTGTTTGATGGGGACAGTGTAGAGGGAGTTTCACACTGTATCTAACCCCGTGCTGTACCTGTCCTGGGTGTGTTTGATGGGGACAGTGTCGCGGGAGCTTTACTCTGTACCTAACCCCGTGCTGTACCTGGCCTGGGAGTGTTTGATGGGGACAGTGTAGAGGGAACTTTACTCTGTACCTAACCCCGTGCTGTACCTGGCCTGGGAGTGTTTAATGGGAACTGTGCAGAGGGAGCTTTACTCTGTACCTAACCCCGTGCTGCACTTGTCCTCGGAGTGTTTCATGGGGACAGTCTAACAGGAACATTACTCTGAATCTAGGTCCGTCCTGCAAATGTCATGGGAGTGTTTCGTGGGGACAGTGTAGAGGGAGGTTTACTGTGTATCTAGCACCGTGCTGTACCTGACCTGCGAGTGTTTGATGGGGACAGTGTTGAAGGAGCTTTACTCTGTATATAACCCTGTGCTGTACCTGTCCTGGGAGTGTTTAATGGGGACAGTGTAGAGGGAGGTTTACTGTGTATCTAACCCCGTGCTGCACATGTCCTGGGAGTGTTTGATGGAGACAATTCAGAGGAAGTTTTACTCTGTATCTAAACCCGTGCTGTACCTGTCCTGGGAGAGTTTGATGGGGACAGTGTAGAGGGAGGTTTACTCTGTATCTAACCCCGTGTTGTACCTGTCCTGGGAGTGTTTGATGGGAACATTGTAGAAGGAGTTTTACTCTGTCTCCAACCCCATGCTGTACCTGTCCTGGGAATGTATGATGGGGACAGTGTAGAGGGAGCTTTACTCTGTATCTAACCCCGTGCTGTACCTCTGTAGAGGGAGTTTTACTCTGTATCTAACCCTGTGCTGTACCTGTCCTGGGAGTGTTTGATGGGGACAGTGCAGAGGAAGCTTTACTCTGTATCTAATGCCGTGCTGTAATGTCCTGGGAGTGTTTGGTGGGGACAGTGTAGAGGGAGCTTTACTCAGTATCTAACCCCGTGCTGTACCTGTCCTGGAGTGTTTGATGGGGACAGTGTAGAGGGAGTTTCACACTGTATCTAACCCCGTGCTGTACCTGTCCTGGGTGTGTTTGATGGGGACAGTCTAGAGGGAGCTTTACTCTGTATCTAACCCCGTGCTGTACCTGTCCTGGGAGTGTTTGGTGGGGAAAGTGTGGAGGGAGCATTACTCTGTATCTAACACCGTGATGTACATGCCCTGGGAGTGTTTGATGGGGACAGTGTCGCGGGAGCTTTACTCTGTATCTAACCCCGTGCTGGACATGTCATGGGAGTGTTTAATGGGGACAGTGTAGAGGAAGCTTTACTCTGTATCTAAACCCGTGCTGTATCTGTCCTGGGAGTGTTTGATGGGGAAAGTGCAGAAGGAGGTTTACTCTGTACCTAACCCCGTGCTGTACCTGTCATGGGAGTGTTTAATGGGGACAGTGTAGAGGGAGCTTTACTCTGTATCTAGGTCCGTCCTGTACATGTCATGTGAGTGTTTCGTGGGGACAGTGTAGAGGGAGGTTTACTGTGTATCTAACCCCGTGCTGTACCTGACCTGCTAGTGTTTGATGGGGACAGTGTAGAAGGAGCTTTACTCTGTATCTCACCCCGTGCTGTAAATGTCCTGGGAGTATTTGTTGGGGACAGTGTAGAGATAGCTTTACTAGGTATCTACCCCCATGCTGTACCTGTCCTGGGAGTGTTTGTTGGGACAGTGTAGAGGGAGCTTTACTCTGTATCTAATCCCGTGCTGTACCTGTCCTGGGAGTGTTTGGTGGGGACAGTGTAGAGGGAGCTTTACTCAGTATCTAACCCCGTGCTGTACCTGTCCTGGGAGTGTTTGGTGGGGAAAGTGTGGAGGGAGCATTACTCTGTATCTAACACCGTGATGTACCTGTCCTGGGAGTGTTTGATGGGGACAGTGTAGAGGGAGCTTTACTCTGTATCTAACCCCGTGCTGTACCTGCCCTGGGAGTGTCTGATGGGCACAGTGTCGCGGGAGCTTTACTCTGTATCTAACCCCGTGCTGGACATGTCATGGGAGTGCTTCGTGGGTACAGTGTAGAGGGAGCTTTACTCTGTATCTAAACCCGTATGTATCTGTCCTGGGAGTGTTTGATTGGGACAGTGCAGAAGGAGCTTTACTCTGTACCTAACCCCTTGCTGTACCTGTCCTGGGAGTGTTTCGTGGGGACAGTGTAGAGGGAGGTTTACTCTGTATCTCTCCCCGTGCTGTAAATGTCCTGGGAGTATTTGTTGGGGACAGTGTAGAGATAGCATTACTAGGCATCTACCCCCATGCTGTACCTGTCCTGGGAGTGTTTGTTGGGACAGTGTAGAGGGAGCTTTACTCTGTATCTCACCCCGTTCTGTACCTGTCCTGGGAGTGTTTGATGGGGACAGTGTAGAGGGAGGTTTATTCTGTATCTAGCCCCGTGCTGTACCTGTCCTGGGAGTGTTTGATGGGGACAGTGTAGAGGGAGCTTTACTCTGTATCTCACCCCGTTCTGTACCTGTCCTGGGAGTGTTTGATGGGGACAGTGCAGATGGAGCTTTATTCTGTATCTAGCCCCGTGCTGTACCTGTCCTGGGAGTGTTTGATGGGGACAGTGTAGAGGGAGCTTTACTCTGTATCTAAACCCGTGCTGTACCTGCCCAGGGAGTGTTTGATTGGGACAGTGTAGAGGGAGCTTTACTCTGTATCTAACCCCGTGCTGTACCTGTCCTGAGAGTGTTTGGTGGGGACAGTGTAGAGGGAGCTTTACTCTCTATCTAATCCCGTGCTGTACCGGTCGTGGGAGTGTTTGGTGGGGACAGTGTAGAGGGAGCTTTACTCAGTATCTAACCCCGTGCTGTACCTGTCCTGGACTGTTTGATGCTGACAGTGTAGAGGGAGTTTTACTCTGTATTTAACCCCGTGCTGTACCTGTCCTGGGTGTGTTTGGTGGGGACAGTGTAGAGGGAGCTTTACTCTATATCTAACCCCGTGCTGTACCTGTCCTGGGAGTGTTTGATGGGGACAGTGTAGAGGAAGCTTTACTCTGTACCTAACCCCGTGCTGTACCTGTCCTGGGAGTGTTTGATGGGGACAGTGTGGAGGGAGCATTACTCTGTATCTAACACCGTGATGTACCTGCCCTGGGAGTGTTTGATGGGGACAGTGTCGCGGGACCTTTACTCTGTATCTAACCCCGTGCTGGACATGTCAGGGGAGTGCTTTGTGGGTACAGTGTAGAGGGAGCTTTACTCTGTATCTAACCCCGTGCTGTACCTGTCCCGGGAGTGTTTGATGGGGACAGTGTAGAGGGAGCTTTACTCTGTATCTATCCCCGTGCTGTACCTGTCCCGGGAGTGTTTGATGGGGACAGTGTAGAGGGAGCTTTACTCTGAATCTAACCCCGTGCTGTACCTGTCCTGGGAGTGTTTGATGGGGACAGTGCAGAAGGAGCTTTACTCTGTACCTAACCCCGTGCTGTGCCTGTCCTGGGAGTGTTTGATGGGGACAGTGTAGAGGGAGCTTTACTCTGTATCTAACCCCGTGCTGTACCTGTCCTGGGAGTGTTTGATGGGGACAGTGTAGAAGGAGCTTTACTCTGTATCTCACCCAGTGCTGTAACTGTCCTGGGAGTGTGTGATGGGGTCAGTGTAGAGGGAGCTTTACTCTGTATCTAACCCCGTGTTGTACCTGTCCTGGGAGTGTTTGATGGGGACAGTGGAGAGGGAGCTATACTCTGTATCTAACCCTGTGCTGTACCTGTCTTGGGAGTGTTTAATTGGGGACAGTGTAGAGGGATCTTGTATCTCACCCCGTGCTGTACCTGTCCTGGGAGTGTTTGATGGGGACAGTGTAGAGGGAGCTTTACTCTGTCTCCAACCCCATGCTGTACCTGTCCTGGGAGTGTTTGATGGGGACAATTCAGAGGAAGTTTTACTCTGTATCTAAACCCGTGCTGTACCTGTCCTGGGAGTGTTTGATGGGGACAGTGTAGATGGAGATCTACTCGGTATCTAACCCCGTGCTGTACCTGTCCTGAGAGTGTTTGATGGGGAAAGTGTAGAGAGAGCTTTACTCTGTATCTAATCCCGTGCTGTATTTGTCGTGGGAGTATTTGATGGGGACAGTGTAGAGGAAGCTTTACTCTGTATGTAACCCCGTGCTGTACCTGTCCTGGGAGTGTTTGATGGGGACAGTGAAGAGTGAGCTTTACTCTGTACTTAACCCCATGCTGTACCTGTCCTGGGAATGTTTGATGGGGACAGTGTAGATGGAGGTTTACTGTGTATCTAACCCCGCGCTGTACCTGTCCTGGGAGTATTTGATGGGGACACTGGAGAGGGAGCTTTACTCTGTATCTAACCCCGTGCTGTACCTGTCCTGGGAGTGTTTGATGGGGACAGTGTAGAGGGAGCTTTACTCTCTATCTAACCCCGTGCTGTACCTGTCCTGGGAGTGTTTGATGGGGACAGTGTAGAGGGAGCTTTACTCTGTATCTATCCCCGTGCTATACCTGTCCTGGGAGTGTTTGATGGGGACAGTGTAGAGGAAGCTTTACTCTGTATCTAACCCCGTGCTGTACATTTCCTGTGAGTGTTTGGTGGGGACAGTGTGGAGGGAGCATTACTCTGTATCTAACACCTTGATGTACCTGTCCTGGGAGTGTTTGATGGGGACAGTGTCGCGGGAGCTTTACTCTGTATCTAACCCCGTGCTGGACATGTCATGGGAGTGCTTTGTGGGTACAGTGTAGAGGGAGCTTTACTCTGTATCTAACCCCGTGCTGTACCTGTCCTGGGCGTGTTTGATGGGGACAGTGCAGAAGGAGCTTTACTCTGTACCTAACCCCGTGCTGTACCTGTCCTGGGAGTGTTTAATGGGGACTGTGCAGAGGGAGCTTTACTCTGTATCTAACGCCGTGCTGCACCTGTCCTGGGAGTGTTTGATGGGGACAGTGGAGAGGGAACTTTACTCTGAATCTAGGTCCGTCCTGTACATGTCATGGGAGTGTTTCGTGGGGACAGTGTAAAGGGAGGTTTACTGTGTATCTAGCCCCGTGCTGTACCTGACCTGCGAGTGTTTGATGGGGACAGTGTAGAGCGACCTTTACTCTGTATCTAACCAATTGCTGTACCTGTCCTGGGAGTGTTTGATGGGGACAGTGGAGAGGGAGCTTTACTCTGTATCTAACCCTGTGCTGTACCTGTCTTGGGAGTGTTTGATGGGGGACAGTGTAGAGGGATCTTTACTCTGTATCTCACACCGTCCTGTACCTGTCCTGGGAGTGTTTGATGGGGACAGTGGAGAGGGAGCTTTACTCTGTGTCTACCCCCGTGCTGTACCTGTCCTGGGAGTGTCTGATGGGGACAGTGTAGAGGGAGCTTTACTCTGTATCTAACCCCGTGCTGTACCTGTCCTGGGAGTGTTTGATGGGGACAGTGTAGAGGGAGGTTTACTGTGTATCTAGCCCCGTGCTGTACCTGTCCTGGGAGCGTTTGATGGGACAGTGCAGAGGGAGCATTACTCTGTATCTAACCCTGTGCTGTACCTGTCCTGAGAGTGTTTGATGGGGACAGTGTAGAGGGAACTTTACTCTGTATCTAACCCTGTGCTGCACATGTCCTGGGAGTGCTTGATGGGGACAGTGCAGATGGAGCTTTACTCTGTATCTAACTCCGTGCTGTACCTGTCCTGGGAGTGTTTGATGGGAACAGTGTAGAGGGAGCTTTGCTCTGTCTCCAACCCCATGCTGTACCTGTCCTGGGAATGTTTGATGGGGACAGTGTAGAGGGAGCTTTACTCTGTATCTTACCCCGTGCTGTACCTGTCCTGGGAGTGCTTGATGGGGACAATTCAGAGGAAGTTTTACTCTGTATCTAAACCCTGTGCTGTACCTGTCCTGGGAGTGTTTGATGGGGACAGTGTAGAGGTAGCTTTACTCTGTATCTAACCCCGTGCTGTACCTGTCCTGGGAGTGTTTGATGGGGACAGTGTAGAGGGAGCTTTACTCTGTGTCTACCCCCGTGCTGTACCTGTCCTGGGAGTGTTTGATGGGAACAGTGTAGAGGGAGCTTTACTCTGTATCTAACCCCATGCTGTACCTGTCCTGGGAGTGTTTGATGGGGACAGTGTAGAGGGAGCTTTACTGTGTATCTAACCCCGTGCTGCTCATGTCCTGGGAGTGTTTGAAGGGTCAGTGTAGAGGGAGCTTTACTCTGTATCTAAACCCGTGCTGTACCTGTCCTGGGAGCGTTTGATGGGACAGTGCAGAGGGAGCATTACTCTGTATCTAACCCCGTGCTGTACCTGTCCTAGGAGTGTTTGAGTGGGACAGTGTAGAGGGAGCTTTACTCTGCATCTCACCCCGTGCTGTTCCTGTCCTGGGAGTGCTTGATGGGGACAGTCTAGAAGGAACTTTACTCTGTATCTAGCCCCGTGATGTTCCTGTCCTGGGAGTGTTTGATGGGGACAGTGTAGAGGGAGCTTTACTCTGTATCTAACCCTGTGCTGTACCTGTCCTGAGAGTGTTTGATGGAGACAGTTTGGAGGGAGCTTTTCTCTGTATCTCACCCCGTGCTGTACCTGTCCTGGGAGTGTTTGATGGGGACAGTGTAGAGGGAGCTTTTCTCTGTATCTCACCCCGTGCTGTACCTGTCCTGGGAGTGTTTGATGGGGACAGTGTAGAGGGAGCTTTGCTCGGTATCTAACCCCGTGCTGTTCCTGTCCTGGGAGTGTTTGATGGGGACAGTGTAGAGGGAGCTTTACTCTGTATCTAACCCCGTGCTGTACCTGTCCTGGGAGTGTTCGGTTGGGACAGTGTAGAGGGAGCTTTACTCTGCATCTCACCCCGTGCTGTACCTGTCCTGGGAGTGTTTGATGGGGACAGTGTAGAGGGAGCTTTGCTCGGTATCTAACCCCGTGCTGTTCCTGTCCTGGGAGTGTTTGATGGGGACAGTGTAGAGGGAGCTTTACTCTGTATCTAACCCCATGCTGTACCTGTCCTGGGAGTATTCGGTTGGGACAGTGTAGAGGGAGCTTTACTCTGTATCTAACCCCGTGCTGTACCTGTCCTGGGAGTGCTTGATGGGGACAGTCTATTGGGAACTTTACTCTGTATCTAACCCCGTGCTTTACCTGTCCTGGGAGTGCTTGATGGGGACAGTGTAGAGGGAGCTTTACTCTGTATCTAACCCCGTGCTGTACCTGTCCTGGGAGTGTTTGATGGGGACAGTGTAGTGGGAACTTTACTCTGTATCCTGCCCCGTGCTGCACATGTCCTGGGAGTGTTTGATGGGGACAGTGTAGAGGGAGCTTTACTCTTTATCTAACCCCGTGCTGTACCTGTCCTGGGAGTGTTTGATGGGGACAGTGTAGAGGGAGCTTTACTCTGTATCTAACCCCGTGCTGTACCTGTCCTGGGAGTGTTTGATGGGGACAGTGTAGAGGGAGCTTTGCTCTGTATCTAACCCCGTGATGTTCCTGTCCTGGGAGTGTTTGATTGTGACAGTGCAGAAGGAGCTTGAGAACAAACAAACAAAGAACAAAGAAATGTACAGCACAGGAACAGGCCCTTCGGCCCTCCAAGCCCGTGCCGAACATGCTGCCCGACTAAAGTACAATCTTCTACACTTCCTGGGTCCGTATCCCTCCATTCCCATCCTATTCATGTATTTGTCAAGATGCCCCTTAAACGTCACTATCGTCCCTGCATCCACCACCTCCTCCGGCAGCGAGTTCCAGGCACCCACTTCCCTCTGTGTAAAAAACTTGCCTCATACATCTACTCTAAACCCTGTCCCTCGCACCTTAAACCTATGCCCCCTAGTAATTGACCCCTCTACCCCGGGGAAAAGCCTCTGACTATCCACTCTGTCTATGCCCCTCATAATTTTGTAGACCTCTATCAGGTCTCCCCTCAACCTCCTTCGTTCCAGTGAGAACAAACCGAGTTTATTCAACCGCTCCTCATAGCTAATGCCCTCCATACCAGGCAACATTCTGGTAAATCTCTTCTGCACCCTCTCTAAAGCCTCCACATCCTTCTGGTAGTGTGGCGACCAGAATTGAACACTATACTCCAAGTGTAGCCTATTTAAGGTTCTATACAGCTGCAACATGACTTGCCAATTTTTATACTCAATGCCCCGGCCAATGAAGGCAAGCATGCCGTATGCCTTCTTGACTACCTTCTCCACCTGTGTTGCCCCTTTCAATGACCTGTGGACCTGTACTCCTAGATCTCTTTGACTTTCAATACTCTTGAGGGTTCTACCATTCACTGTATATTCCCTACCTGCATTAGACCTTCCAAAATGCATTACCTCACATTTGTCTGGATTAAACTCCATCTGCCATGTCTCCGCCCAAGTCTCCAAACAATCTAAATCCTGCTGTATCCTCTGACAGTCCTCATCGCTATCCGCAATTCCACCAACCTTTGTGTCGTCTGCAAACTTACTAATCAGACCAGTTACATTTTCCTCCAAATCATTTATATATACTACAAGGAGCAAAGGTCCCAGCACTGATCCCTGTGGAACACCACTGGTCACAGCTCTCCAATTAGAAAAGCATCCTTCCATTGCTACTCTCTGCCTTCTATGACCTAGCCAGTTCTGTATCCACCTTGCCAGCTCACCCCTGATCCCGTGTGACTTCACCTTTTGTACTAGTCTACCATGAGGGACCTGGTCAAAGACCTTACTGAAGTCCATATAGACAACATCCACTGCCCTACCTGCATCAATCATCTTAGTGACCTCCTCGAAAAACTCTATCAAGTTAGTGAGACACGACCTCCCCTTCACAAAACCATGCTGCCTCTCACTAATACGTCCATTTGCTTCCAAATGGGAGTAGATCCTGTCTCGAAGAATCCTCTCCAGTAATTTCCCTACCACTGAAGTAAGGCTCACCGGCCTGTAGTTCCCTGGATTATCCGTGCTACCCTTCTTAAACAGAGGAACAACATTGGCTATTCTCCAGTCCTCCGGGACATCCCCTGAAGACAGTGAGGATCCAAAGATTTCTGTCAAGGCCTCAGCAATTTCCTCTCCAGCCTCCTTCAGTATTCTGGGGTAGATCCCATCAGGCCCTGGGGACTTATCTACCTTAATATTTTTTAAGACACCCAACACCTCGTCTTTTTGGATCTCAATGTGACCCAGGCTATCTACACACCCTTCTCCAGACTCAACATCTACCAATTTCTTCTCTTTGGTGAATACTGATGCAAAGTATTCATTTAGGACCTCGCCCATTTCCTCTGGCTCCACACATAGATTCCCTTGCCATTTCAGTGGGCCAACCCTTTCCCTGGCTACCCTCTTGCTTTTTATGTACGTGTAAAAAGCCTTGGGATTTTCCTTAACCCTATTTGCCAATGACTTTTCGTGACCCCTTCTAGCCCTCCTGACTCCTTGCTTAAGTTCCTTCCTACTTTCCTTATATTCCACGCAGGCTTCGTCTGTTCCCAGCCTTTTAGCCCTGACAAATGCCTCCTTTTTCTTTTTGACGAGGCCTACAATATCTCTCGTTATCCAAGGTTCCCGAAAATTGCCGTATTTATCCTTCTTCCTCACAGGAACATGCCGGTCCTGAATTCCTTTCAACTGACACTTGAAAGCCTCCCACATGTCAGATGTTGATTTGCCCTCAAACATCCGCCCCCAATCTATGTTCTTCAGTTCCCACCTAATATTGTTATAATTAGCCTTCCCCCAATTTAGCACATTCATCCTGGGACCACTCTTATCCTTGTCCACCAGTACTTTAAAACTTACTGAATTGTGGTCACTGTTCCTGAAATGCTCCCCTGCTGAAACTTCTACCACCTGGCCGGGCTCATTCCCCAATACCAGGTCCAGTACCGCCCCTTCCCTAGTTGGACTGTCTACATATTGTTTTAAGAAGCCCTCCTGGATGCTCCTTACAAACTCTGCCCCGTCTAAACCCCTGGCACTAAGTGAGTCCCAGTCAATATTGGGGAAGTTGAAGTCTCCCATCACCACAACCCTGTTGTTTTTACTCTTTTCCAAAATCTGTCTACCTATCTGCTCCTCAATCTCCCGCTGGCTGTTGGGAGGCCTGTAGTAAACCCCCAACATTGTGACTGCACCCTTCTTATTCCTGATCTCTACCCATATAGCCTCACTGCCCTCTGAGGTGTCCTCCCGCAGTATAGCTGTGATATTCTCCCGAACCAGTAGCGCAACTCCGCCTCCCCTTTTACATCCCCCTCTATCCCGCCTGAAACATCTAAATCCTGGAACGTTTAGCTGCCAATCCTGCCCTTCCCTCAACAAGTCTCTGTAATGGCAACAACATCATAGTTCCAAGTACTAATCCAAGCTCTAAGTTCATCTGCCTTACCCGTAATGCTCCTTGCATTAAAACATATGCACTTCAGGCCACCAGACCCGCTGTGTTCAGCAACTTCTCCCTGTCTGCTCTGCCTCAGAGCCCCACTGTCCCTATTCCCTAGTTCTCCCTCAATGCTCTCACTGTATCTCTGTATCTAGCCCTGTGCTGTAGCTGTCGTGGGAGTATTTGATGGGGACAGTGTGGAGGGAGCTTTACTCTGTATCTAACGCTGTGCTGTACATGTCCTGGGAGCGTTTGATGGGGACAGTGTGGAGGGAGCTTTACTCTGTATTTAACCCTGTGCTGTACCTGTCCTGGGAGTATTTGATGGGGAAAGTGTAGAGGGAGCATTACTCTGTATCTAACCCCGTGATGTACCTGTCCTGGGAGTGTTTGGTGGGGACAGTGTAGAGGGAGCTTTACTCTGTATCTAACCCCGTGCTGGACATGTCATGGGAGTGTTTGATGGGGACAGTGCAGAAGGAGCTTTACCCTGTACCTAACCCCGTGCTGTACCTGTCCTGGGAGCGTTTGAAGGGGACAGTGTAGAGGGAGCTTTACTCTGTATCTAACCCCGTGCTGGACATGTCATGGGAGTGTTTGATGGGGACAGTGCAGAGGGAGCATTACTCTGTACCTAACGCCGTACTGGACCTGTCCTGTGAGTGTTTGATGGGGACTGTGCAGAGGGAGCTTTACTCTGTGTCTAACCCCGTGCTGCACCTGTCCTGGGAGTGTTTGATGGGGACAGTCTACAGGGAGATTTGCTCGGTATCTAACCCCGTGCTGTACCTGTCCTGGGAGTGTTTGATGGGGGACAGTGTAGAGGGATCTTTACTCTGTATCTCACCCCATGCTGTACCTGTCCTGGGAGAGTTTCATGGGGTCAGTTTCGAGGGAGATTTACTCTGTATCTAACCCCGTGCTGTACCTGTCCTGGGAGTGTTTGATGGGGACAGTGTAGAGGGAGCATTACTCTGAATCTAACCCTGTGCTGTACCTGTCCTGGGAATGTTTGATGGGGACAGTGTAGAGGGAACATTACTCTGAATCTAAACCTGTGCTGTACCTTTCCTGGGAGTGTTTGATGGGGACAGTGTAGAGGGAGCTTTACTCTGTCCCTAACCCCGTGCTGTACCTGTCCTGGGAGTGTTTGATGGGGACAGTGTAGAGGGAGCTTTACTCTGTCCCTAACCCTGTGCTGTACCTGTCCTGGGAGTGTTTGATGGGGACAGTGCAGAGGAAGTTTTACTCTGTATCTAAACCCGTGCTGTACCTGTCCTGGGAATGTTTGATGGGGACAGTCTAGCGGGAACTTTACTCTGAATCTAAGTCTGTGCTGTACATGTCATGGGAGTGCTTCGTGGGGACTGTGTAGAGGGAGCTTTACTCTGTATAGAACTCCGTCCTGTACCTGTCCTGGGAGTGTTTGATGGGGACAGTGTAGAGGGAGCTTTACTCTGTATCTAACCCCGTGCTGTACCTGTCCTGGGAGTGTTTGATGGGGACAGTGTGGAGGGAGCTTTACTGTATCTAACCCCGTCCTGTACCTGTCCTGGGAGTGTTTGATGGGGACAGTGTAGAGGGAGCTTTACTCTGTATCTAACCCCGTGCTGTACCTGTCCTGGGAGTGTTTGATGGGGAAATTGTAGAGGGAGCTTTACTCTGTATCTAACCCCGTGCTGTACCTGCCCTGGGAGTGTTTGGTGGGGACAGTGTAGAGGGAACTTTACTCTGTATCTAACCCCGTGCTGTACCTGTCCTGGGAGTGTTTGATGGGGAAGTGCAGAGAGAGCTTTAGTCTGTATCTAAGCCTGTGCTGTTCCTGTCCTGGGAGTGTTTGATGGGGACAGTGTAGAGGGAGCTTTACTCTGTATCTAACCCCGCGCTGTAGCTGTCCTGGGATTGTTTGATGGGTACAGTGGAGAGGGAGTTTTACTCTGTATCTAACCCCGTGCTGTACCTGTCCTGAGGGTGTTTGATGGGGAAAGTGTAGAGGGAGCTATACTCTGTATCTAACCCCGTGCTGTTCCTGTCCTGGGAGTGTTTGATGGGGACAGTGCAGAGGGAGCTTTACTCTGTATCTAACCCTGTCTTGTCCCTGTCCTGGGAGTGTTTGATGGGGACAGTGTAGAGGGAGCTTTACTCTGTATCTAACCCTGTGCTGTACCTGTTCTGCAAGTGTTTGACGGGGACAGTGTAGAGGGAGCTTTACTCTGTATCTAACCCTGTGCTGTACATGTCCTGGGAGTGTTTGACGGGGACTGTGTAGAGGGAGCTTTACTCTGTACCTAAATCCGTGCTGTACCTGTCCTGGGAGTGTTTGAGGGGGACAGTGCAGAGGAAGTTTTACTCTGTATCTAAACCCGTGCTGTACCTCTCCTGGGAGTGTTTGATGGGGACAGTGTAGAGGGAGCTTTACTCTGAATCTAGGTCCGTGCTGTACATGTCATGGGAGTGTTTGATGGGGAAAGTGTAGAGAGAGCTTTACTCTGTATCTAACCCCGTGCTGTACCTGTCCTGGGAGTATTTGATGGGGACAGTGTAGAGGAAGCTTTACTCTGTATGTAACCCCGTGCTGTACCTTTCCTGGGAGTGTTTGATGTGGACAGTGCAGAGGGAACCTTACTCTGAATCTAACCCTGTGCTGTACATTTCCTGGGAGTGTTTGATGTGGACAGTGTAGAGGGAGCTTTACTCTGTACCTAACCCCGTGCTGTACCTGTCCTGGGAGTGTTTGATGGGGACAGTGTAGAGGGAACTTAACTCTGTATCTAGCCCCGTTCTGTACATGTCCTGGGAGTGTTTGGTGGGAACTGTGTAGAGGGAGCTTTACTCTGTATCTAACCCCGTGCTGTACCTGTCCTGGGAGTGTTTGGCGGGGACAGTGTAGAGGGAGCTTTACTCTGTATCTAACCCCGTGCTGTACCTGGTCTGGGAGTGTTTGATGGGGACGGTGTAGAGGGAGCTTTACTCTGTATCTAACCCTGTGCTGTACCTGTCCTGGGAGTGTTTGGCGGGGACAGTGTAGAGGGAGCTTTACTCTGTATCTAACCCTGTGCGGTACCTGGTCTGGGAGTGCTTGATGGGGACAGTATAGAGGGAGATTTACTCTGTATCTAACCCCGTGCTGTACCTGTCCTGGGAGTTTTTGATGGGGACTGTGCAGAGGGAGCTTTAATCTGTATCTAACCCCGTGCTGTACCTGTCCTGGGAGTGTTTGATGGGGACAGTGTAGAGGGAACTTTAATCTGTATCTAACCCCATGCTGTACATGTCCTGGGAGGATTTGATGGGGACAGTGTGGAGGGAGATTTACTCTGTATCTAACCCCGTGCTGTACCAGTCCTGGGAGTGTTTGATGGGGACTGTGTAGAGGGAGCTTTACTCTGTATCTAACCCTGTGCTGTACCTGTCCTGGGAGTGCTCGATGGGGACAGTGTAGAGGGAGCTTTACTCTGTATCTAAACCCGTGCTGTACATGTCCTGGTAGGATTCGATGGGGACAGTGTAGAGGGAGCTTTACTCTGTATCTAACCTCATGCTGTACCTGTCCTGGGAGTGTTTGATGGGGACAGTGTAGAAGGAGCTTTACTCTGTATCCAACCCCGTGCTGTACCTGTACTGGGAGTGTTTGATGGGGCAGTACATAGGGAGTTTTACTCTGTACCTAACCCCGTGCTGTACCTGTCCTGGGAGTGTTTGATGGGGACATTGTAGAGCGAGCTTTACTCTGTATCTAACCCCGTGCTGTACCTGTCCTGGGAGTGTTTGATGGGGACAGTGTAGAGGGAGCTTTACTCTGTATCTATCCCCGTGCTGTCCCTGTCCTGGGAGTGTTTGATGGGGACAGTGTCGAGGGAGCTTTACTCTGTATCTAAACCCGTGCTGTACCTCTCCTGGGAGTGTTTGATGGGGACAGTCTCGCGGGAACTTTACTCTGAATCTAGGTCCGTGCTGTACATGTCATGGGAGTGTTTCATGGGGACAGTGTACAGGGAGGTTTACTGTGTATCTATCTCAGTGCTGTACAAGTCCTGGGAGTGTTTCATGGGGACAGTGTAGAAGGAGCTTTACTCTGTATCTCACCCCGTGCTGGAAATGTCCTGGGAGTATTTGATGGGGACAGTGTAGAGGGAACTTTACTCTGTATCTAACCCCGTGCTGTACCTGTCCTGGGAGTGTTTGATAGGGACAGTGTAGAGGGAGCTTTACTCTGTATCTAACCCCGTGCCGTACCTGTCCTGGAAGTGTTTGATGGGACAGTGTAGAGGGAGCTTTATTCTCTGTCTAAGCCCTTGCTGTAACTGTCCTAGGAGTATTTGATGGGGACAGTGTAGTGGGAGCTTTACTCTGTATCTAACCCCGTGCTGTAGCTGTCCTGGTATTGTTTGATGGGTACAGTGGAGAGGGAGCTTTACTCTGTATCTAACCCCGTGCTGTACCTGTTCTGAGGGTGTTTGATGGGGAAAGTGTAGAGGGAGCTTTACTCTGTATCTAAACCCGTGCTGTGCCTCTCCTGGGAGTGTTTGATCAGGACAGTCTAGCGGGACCTTTACTCTGAATCTAGGTCCGTGCTGTACATGTCATGGGAGTGCTTCGTGGGAACAGTGCAGAGGGAGCTTTACTCTGTATCTAACCCCGTGCTATACCTGTCCTTGGTGTTTGATGGGGAAAGTGTAGAGGGAGCTTTACTCTGTATCTAACCCCGTGCTGTACCTGTCCTGGGAGTGTTTGATGGGGACAGTGTAGAGGGAGCTTTACTCTGTATCTAATCCTGTGTTGTCCCTGTCCTGGGAGTGTTTCCTGGGGACAGTGTAGAGGGAGCTTTACTCTGTATCTAACCCTGTGCTGTACCTGTTCTGCAAGTGTTTGACGGGGACAGTGTAGAGGGAGCTTTACTCTGTATCTAACCCCGTGCTGTACCTGTCCTGGGAGTGTTTGATGGGGACAGTGTAGAGGGAGCTTTACTCTGTATCTAACCCCGTGCTGTACCTGTCCTGCGAGTGTTTGATGGGGACAGTCTAGCCAGAACTTTACTCTGAATCTAGGTCCGTGCTGTACATGTCATGTGAGTTTTTGATGGGGAAAGTGTAGAGGGAGCTTTACTCTGTATCTAACCCCGTGCTGTACCTGTCCTGGGAATGTTTGATGGGGACAGTGTGGAGGGAGCTTTACTCTGTATCTAACCCCGTGCTGTACCTGTCCTGGGAATGTTTGATGGGGACAGTGTAGAGGGAGCTTTACTCTGTATCTAACCCCGTGCTGTACCTGTCCTGGGAGTGTTTGATGGGGACAGTGTAGAGGGAGCTTTACTCTGTATCTAACCCCGTGCTGTACCTGTCCTGGGAGTGTTTGATGGGGACAGTGTAGAGGGAGCTTTACTCTGTATCTAACCCCGTGCTGTGTGTAGCGCACAAAGACTCCGTGAGACGAATAGAGTGAAGTCGATGAGGCTTTATTAAGCGTGTCTGTTCCCCAGCAGCCCGATAGTAAACTGGCCTGCGGGGGAAGGCACCGGCTTCTTATACTCCGCCTTCAGGGCGGAGTATGAGGTCAACGGCCAACCAGGACCCGGGATCTGTCAGCCAATGACATTAGGGCTTCCAGTCCCACATGACCCCCAATACATCCTACCACATTCACCCCTTGTCAAAAATGAACCCGGCGGGGTGATGCTTCGTATGGTGGTAAGGGTTTACAGGGCTGGTCCTGGGAGGATAGAACAGTTACATGGTAGTACAGTATTGGACAGTATCGTCCTGTTACAACTATTTACAGAGGGTATAGGAAAAACAAAATGTTCATTGAACAGTCCATCTTTGTTTTACATCGACGCCACAAGTCGGTCGGGCGGCCTGGTCGACGGGTCGATCGCCTCGGCCCCGGCGGTGGTGGTGGTGCTTGTACCAGTGTTGTCGCCTCCGGGAGCCGCACGGTTTCAGCTGTCGGTGCAAAGGGGAGGGGGACCGATCCTCCCGGGAAGGGGGCGGTCGCGGGGTGCGGCGGCGGCAGGAAGGGGGGCGGTTGGGTTGATGGTGTCGGGGGGGTGTGCGTGGTGCCGGCGGGCGCCAGATCCCGCAGGGAGACCGTGTCCTGTTGGCCGTCGGGGTACTCCACGTAGGCGTACTGGGGGTTCGCGTGGAGGAGGTGAACCCTCTCGACCAACGGGTCCGCCTTATGTGCCCGCACATGCTTTCGGAGCAGGATGGGTCCTGGGGCCGCCAGCCAGGTCGGCAGCGACGTTCCAGAGGAGGACCTCCTAGGGAAGACAAGGAGACGCTCGTGCGGCGTTTGATTAGTGCTCGTACATAATAACGACCGGATGGAATGGAGAGCGTCCGGGAGGACCTCCTGCCACCTTGAAACTGGGAGATCCCTGGACCGTAGGGCCAGTAGGACGGCCTTCCAGACCGTGCCGTTCTCCCTTTCTACTTGCCCGTTCCCCCGGGGGTTGTAGCTGGTCGTCCTGCTCTAGGCTATACCCTTGCTGAGCAGGAACTGGCGCAGCTCGTCACTCATGAAAGAGGACCCCCTGTCGCTGTGGACGTATGCGGGGTAACCGAACAGTGTGAAATTGCTGTTCAGGGCTTTAATGACTGTGGCCGCGGTCATGTCGGAGCAGGGAATGGCAAAAGGGAAGCGGGAGTATTCGTCCACTACATTAAGAAAATATGCGTTGCGGTCGGTGGAGGGGAGGGGCCCTTTGAAATCCAGACTGAGGCGTTCAAAGGGGCGGGAAGCCTTAATCAGGTGCGCTCCATCTGGCCTGAAAAAATGCGGCTTGCATTCCGCGCAGATGTGGCAGTCCCTTGTGACTGTACGGACCTCTTCTAAAGAGTATGGGAGATTGCGGGACTTGATGAAGTGGTAAAACCGAGTGACCCCCGGGTGGCAGAGGTCCTCGTGGAGGGTTTGGAGGCGGTTAATTTGTGCGTTGGCACATGTGCCGCGGGATAGGGCATCGGACGGCTCGTTCAGCTTTCCGGGACGGTACAAGATCTCATAGTTAAAGGTGGAGAGCTCGATCCTCCACCTTAAGATCTTGTCAGTTTTAATCTTGCCCCGCTGTGCATTATCGAACATGAAGGCTACCGACCGTTGGTCAGTGAGGAGAGTGAATCTCCTGTCGGCCAGGTAATGCCTCCAATGTCGCACAGCTTCCACTATGGCTTGGGCTTCCTTTTCCACTGAGGAGTGGCGGATTTCTGAGGCGCGGAGGGTCCGGGAGAAAAAGGCCACGGGTCTGCCCACTTGGTTGAGGGTGGCCGCTAGAGCTACGTCGGAGGCGTCGCTCTCGACCTGGAAGGGGAGGGACTCGTCGATGGCGCGCATCGTGGCCTTTGCGATGTCCGCTTTGATGCGGCTGAAGGCCTGGCAAGCCTCTGTCGACAGAGGGAAGGTCGTGGTCTGTATTAGGGGGCGGGCCTTGTCTGCGTACTGGGGGACCCACTGGGCGTAGTACGAAAAGAACCCCAGGCAGCGTTTCAGGGCTTTTGGGCAGTGCGGGAGGGGAAATTCCATGAGGGCGCGCATACGTTCGGGGTCGGGGCCTATTATCCCATTGCGCACTATGTAGCCCAGAATGGCTAGCCGATCGGTGCTAAAAACGCACTTGTCCTCGTTGTACGTGAGGTTCAAGGCTTTGGCGGTCTGGAGGAATTTTTGGAGGTTGGCGTCGTGGTCCTGCTGATCGTGGCCGCAGATGGTGACATTGTCGAGGTACGGGAACGTGGCCCGTAACCCATGTTGATCAACCATTCGGTCCATCTCCCGTTGGAAGACCGAGACCCCGTTTGTGACGCCAAAAGGGACCCGTAGGAAATGGTATAATCGCCCGTCTGCCTCGAAGGCTGTGTACTTGCGGTCACTTGGGCGGATGGGGAGCTGATGGTAGGCGGACTTGAGGTCCACGGTGGAGAAGACTTTATATTGGGCAATCCGATTGACCATGTCGAATATGCGGGGCAGAGGGTACGCGTCTAGTTGTGTGTACCTGTTGATGGTCTGGCTATAGTCAATGACCATCCTTTGTTTCTCCCCTGTCTTCACTACTACCACCTGCGCTCTCCAGGGACTATTGCTGGCCTGGATTATGCCCTCCTTTAGTAGCCGCTGGACTTCGGAGCGAATGAAGGTCCGGTCCTGGGCGCTGTACCGTCTGCTCCTAGTGGCGACGGGTTTGCAATCCGGGGTGAGGTTCGCAAACAAGGACGGGGGTTGCACCTTGAGGGTAGCGAGGCCGCAGATAGTGAGTGGGGGTATGGGGCCGCCGAATTTAAACGTAAGGCTCTGTAGGTTACATTGGAAGTCTAAGCCCAGCAAGGTGGGGGCACAGAGTTGGGGAAGGACGTTAAGTTTGTAGTTTTTGAATTCCCTCCCCTGTACCGTTAGGGTGACTATGCAGAATCCCTGGATCTGTACGGAGTGGGATACTGCAGCTAGGCAAATCTTTTGTGCGCTGGGGTAGGTAGTTAAGGAACAGCGTCTTACCGTGTCGGGGTGTATAAAACTTTCCGTGCTCCCGGAGTCGACTAGGCATGGCGTCTCGTGGCCGTTAATTAGGACCGTTGTCGTCGTCGTCTGGAGAGTCCGGGGCCGAGCCTGAGCGAGCGTAACCGAAGCGAGCCGTGGTTGTAGTAGTGGGGTGTGGTCCATTGTTGCCGTCCAAGATGGCGTCGGGGATGGACAAAATGGCTGCCCCCATACATCGTACGTGGCTGAGGGGTCACAAGATGGCGTCGGGGGTGGACAAAATGGCCGCCCCCATGCGTCGTACAGGTCGGGGGCGGTCCAAGATGGCGGCGCCCCTTCTCCCCTCATGGTGGTCGGGACCCAAAATGGCGGCGTCTGCGGGTCGCACATGGTGTGCGGGGGGTCTGGGGAGCGCTAGGACCGCGCGGAGTTCCTGCATTGCGAGCGCCAGGGCCGCGGGCGCTAGGACCGCGCGGAGCTCCCTCTCTGTGAGCGCCAGGGCCGCGGGCGCTAGGACCGTGCGGAGCTCCCTCGCCGGGGACAGCGGTGGTCGGGGCCCAGGTAAGTTGCGCCGGCGGGTCAGGCGTGGGGCGCGGGACGGGGGTGAGGGCCCAGGTCGGCGGGTCAGGCGTGGGGCGCGGGACGGGGGTGAGGGCCCAGGTCGGCGGGTCAGGCGTGGGGCGCGGGACGGGGGTGAGGGCCCAGGTCGGCGGGTCAGGCGTGGGGCGCGGGACGGGGGTGAGGGCCCAGGTCGGCGGGACAGGCGTGGGGCGCGGGACGGGGGTGAGGGCCCAGGTCGGCGGGACAGGCGTGGGGCGCGGGACGGGGGTGAGGGCCCAGGTCGGCGGGTCAGGCGTGGGGCGCGGGACGGGGGTGAGGGCCCAGGTCGGCGGGACAGGCGTGGGGCGCGGGACGGGGGTGAGGGCCCAGGTCGGCGGGTCAGGCGTGGGGCGCGGGACGGGGGTGAGGGCCCAGGTCGGCGGGTCAGGCGTGGGGCACGGGACGGGGGTGAGGGCCCAGGTCGGCGGGTCAGGCGTGGGGCGGCGAGCGCTAGGACCGCGCGGAGCTCCCTCACCGGGGACAGCGGTGGTCGGGGCCCAAGTCGGCGGAGCCGGCGGGTCAGGCGTGGGGCGTGGGACGGGGGTGAGGGTGGCGTTCGGGATGTGAATAACCCCCTCCTCTCCGTGGAGAGTGTTGGCCGGCACCCAAATCGGGAGCGCCGGCGGCGGGTCGTACATGGACTGCGGGGAGGGGGGTTGGGGAGCGTAGGCGGCGTGCAGGGCTCCCTGTGGCCCCGGGGCCGCGGTGGTCGGGACCCAGAGCGGCGGCGTCTGCGGGTCGCACATGGCGTGCTGGGGGGGTTGGGAGGCATAGACTGCCTGTAGGGCTCCCTGTTCTCCTGGGACCGCGGCGACCTCGCGGGACCGGCACACCACCGCATAGTGGCCCTTTTTCCCGCAGCTTTTGCAGATGGCTGCGCGGGCCGGACAGCGTTGTCGGGGGTGTTTCGCCTGGCCGCAGAAATAACAGCGGGCGCCCCCGGTGCGACTCGGCGTTTGGGCCGCGCAAGCCTGTGGGGTGTCCGGGGGGGGGTTTGCCGCGGCGGGTACGTACAGGGCCCAATGGCCTGCTGCGCGGTCGGGGCCGTAGGCGCGGGTAGCGCGGCGTAGAACCCGTCCATCGATTCTCCGGGAGCTTGCCGTCTCGTCGCGAGCTGGTAGCGAGCGTAGATTTGGTTAACTGGGCGAACGTAGAGACTTTTCAGTGCTGCGAACGCCGTCTGGAAATCGTCAGTGTCTTCAATGAGGGTGAAAATCTCCGTGCTCACCCTCGAGTACAGGACCTGCAGTTTTTGTTCGTCTGAGACCCGGCCTGTGGTCGATGTGATGTAGGCCTCAAAGCAAGTCTGCCAGTGTTTGAAGGCTGCTGCCGCATTCACTGCGTGGGGGCTGATCCTCAGGCATTCCGGAATGATCCTGAGCTCCATAGTCCTTTTTAGGCACGCTTAATAAATTGTGGCGCACAAAGACTCCGTGAGACGAATAGAGTGAAGTCGATGAGGCTTTATTAAGCGTGTCTGTTCCCCAGCAGCCCGATAGTAAACTGGCCTGCGGGGGAAGGCACCGGCTTCTTATACTTCGCCTTCAGGGCGGAGTATGAGGTCAACGGCCAACCAGGACCCGGGATCTGTCAGCCAATGACATTAGGGCTTCCAGTCCCACATGACCCCCAATACATACTACCACACTGTGCCTGTCCTGCGAGTGTTTGATGGGGACAGTGTAGAGGGAGCTTTACTCTGTATCTAACCCCGTGCTGTACCTGTCTTGGGAGTGTTTGATGGGGACAGTGTCGAGGGAGCTTTACTCTGTATCTAACCCCATGCAGTACATGCCCTAGGAGTGTTTGATGGGGACAGTGTAGACGGAGCTTTACTCTGTATCTAACCCCGTGCTGTACATGCCCTGGGAGTGTTTGATGGGGACAGTGTAGACGGAGCTTTACTCTGTATCTAACCCCGTGCTGTACATGTCCTGGGAGTGTTTGATGGGGACAGTGTAGACGGAGCTTTACTCTGTATCTAACCCCGTGCTGTACCTGTCCTGGGAGTGTTTGATGGGGACAGTGTAGAGGGAGCTTTACTCTGTATCTAACCCCGTGCTGTACCTGTCCTGGGAGTGTATGATGTGGACAGTGTAGACGGAGCTTTACTCTGTATCGAACCCCGTGCTTTACCTGTCCTGGGAGTACTTGATGGGGACAGTGTGGAGAGAGCTTTACTCTGTATCTAACCCCGTGCTTTACCTGTCCTGGGATTGTTTGATGGGGACAGTGTAGATGGAGTTTTACTCTCTATCTAACCCCATGCTGTACCAGTCCTGGGAGTGTTTGATGGGGACAGTGTAGAGGGAGTTTTACTCTGTGTCTAACCCCGTGCTGTACCTATCCTGGGAGTGTTTGATGGGGACAGTGTAGAGGGAGCTTTACTCTGTATCTAACCCCGTGCTGTACCTGTTCTGGGAGTGTTTGATCGGGACAGTGTAGAGGGAGCTTTACTCTGAATCTAACACTGTGCTGTACCTTTCCTGGGAGTGTTTGATCGGGACAGTGTAGAGGGAGCTTTACTCTGTCCCTAACCCCGTGCTGTACCTGTCCTGGGAGTGTTTGATGGGGGAGTGCAGAGACAGCTTTAGTCTGTATCTAAGCCTGTGCTGTTCCTGTCCTGGGAGTCTTTGAAGGGGACAGTGTAGAGGGAGCTTTACTCTGTATCTCCCCCCGTGCTTTAGCTGTCCTGGTATTGTTTGATGGGTACAGTGGAGAGGGAGCTTTACTCTGTATCTAACCCCGTGCTGTACCTGTCCTGAGGTTGTTTGATGGGGAAAGTGTAGAGGGAGCTTTACTCTATATCTAACCCCGTGCTGTTCCTGTCCTGCGAGTGTTTGATGGGGACAGTGTAGAGAGAATTTTACTCTGTATCTAACCCCGTGCTGTACCTGTCCTGGGAGTGTTTGATCGGGACAGTGTAGAGGGAGCTTTACTCTGAATCTAACCCTGTGCTGTACCTGTCCTGGGAGTGTTTGATGGGGACTGTGCAGAGGGAGCTTTACTCTGTACCTAAATCCGTGCTGTAGCAGTCCTGGGTGTGTTTGATGGGGACAGTGCAGAGGAAGCTTTACGCTGTATCTAACCCCATGCTGTACATCTCCTGGGAGTGTTTGATGGGGACAGTCTAGCGGGAACTTTACTCTGAATCTAGGTCCGTGCTGTACATGTCCTGGGAGTATTTGATGGGGACAGTGTAGATGTAGCTTTACTCTGTATCTAACCCCGTGCTGTACCTGTCCTGGAAGTGTTTGATGGGACAGTGTAGAGGGAGCTTTACTCTGTGTCTAAGCCCTTGCTGTAACTGTCCTGGGAGTATTTGATGGGGACAGTGTAGAGGGAGCTTTACTCTGTATCTATCCCCGTGCTGTACCTCTCCTGGGAGTGTTTGATAGGGACAGTGTAGAGGGAGATTTACTCGGTATCTAACCCCATGCAGTACCTGTCCTGGGAGTGTTTGGTGGGGACAGTGTAACGGGAGCTTTACTCTGTATCTCACCCCGTCCTGTACCTGTCCTGGGAGTGTTTGATGGGGACTGTGCAGAGGGAGCTTTACTCTGTACGTAAATCCGTGCTGTACCTGTCCTGGGAGTGTTTGATGGGGACAGTGCAGAGGAAGTTTACGCTGTATCTAAACCCGTGCTGTACCTCTCCTGGGAGTGTTTGATGGGGACAGTCTAGCCGGAACTTTACTCTGAATCTCGGTCCGTGCTGTACATATCCTGGGAGTGTTTGATGGGGACAGTGTAGAGGGAGCTTTACTCTGTATCTAACCCCGTGCTGTACCTGTCCTGCGAGTGTTTGATGGGGAAGTGCAGAGAGAGCTTTAGTCTGTATCTAAGCCTGTGCTGTTCCTGTCCTGGGAGTTTTTGATGGGGACAGTGTAGAGGGAGCTTTACTCTGTATCTAACCCCGTGCTGTAGCTGTCCTGGGATTGTTTGATGGGTATAGTGGAGAGGGAGCTTTACTCTGTATCTTACCCCGTGCTGTACCTGTCCTAAGGGTGTTTGATGGGGAAAGTGTAGAGGGAGCTATACTCTGTATCTAACCCCGTGCTGTACCTGTCCTGGGAGTGTTTGATGGGGACAGTACAGAGGGAGCTTTACTCTGTATCTAACCCTGTGTTGTCCCTGTCCTGGGAGTGTTTGATGGGGACAGTGTAGAGGGAGCTTTACTCTGTATCTAACCCTGTGCTGTAACTGTTCTGCAAGTGTTTGACGGGGACAGTGTAATGGGAGCTTTACTCTGTATCTAACCCTGTGCTGTACATGTCCTGGGAGTGTTTAATGGGGACAGTGTAGAGGGAGATATACTCTATATCTAACCCCGTGCTGTATCTGTCCTGGGAGTGTTTGATGGGGACTATGTAGAGGGAGCTTTACTCTGTACCTAAATCCGTGCTGTACCTGTCCTGGGAGTGTTTGATGGGGACAGTCTAGCGGGAACTTTACTCTGAATCTAGGTCCGTGCTGTACCTGTCCTGGGAGTGTTTGATGGGGACTGTGCAGAGGGAGCTTTACTCTGTACCTAAATCCGTGCTGTACCTGTCCTGGGAGTGTTTGATGGGGACAGTGCAGAGGAAGTTTACGCTGTATCTAAACCCGTGCTGTACCTCTCCTGGGAGTGTTTGATGGGGACAGTCTAGCCGGAACTTTACTCTGAATCTCGGTCCGTGCTGTATATATCCTGGGAGTGTTTGATGGGGACAGTGTAGAGGGGCTTTACTCTGTATCTAACCCCGTGCTGTACCTGTCCTGGGAGTGTTTGATGGGGACAGTCTAGCAGGAACTTTACTCTGAATCTAGGTCCATGCTGTACCTGTCCTGTGAGTGTTTGATGGGGAATGTGTAGAGGGAGCTTTATTCTGTATCTAACCCCATGCTGTACCTGCCCTGGGAGTCTTTGAAGGGGACAGTGTAGAGGGAGCTTTACTCTGTATCTCCCCCCGTGCTTTAGCTGTCCTGGTATTGTTTGATGGGTACAGTGGAGAGGGAGCTTTACTCTGTATCTAACCCCGTGCTGTACCTGTCCTGAGGTTGTTTGATGGGGAAAGTGTAGAGGGAGCTTTACTCTATATCTAACCTCGTGCTGTTCCTGTCCTGCGAGTGTTTGATGGGGACAGTGTAGAGAGAATTTTACTCTGTATCTAACCCCGTGCTGTACCTGTCCTGGGAGTGTTTGATCGGGACAGTGTAGAGGGAGCTTTACTCTGAATCTAACCCTGTGCTGTACCTGTCCTGGGAGTGTTTGATGGGGACTGTGCAGAGGGAGCTTTACTCTGTACCTAAATCCGTGCTGTAGCAGTCCTGGGTGTGTTTGATGGGGACAGTGCAGAGGAAGCTTTACGCTGTATCTAACCCCATGCTGTACATCTCCTGGGAGTGTTTGATGGGGACAGTCTAGCGGGAACTTTACTCTGAATCTAGTTCCGTGCTGTACATGTCCTGGGAGTATTTGATGGGGACAGTGTAGATGTAGCTTTACTCTGTATCTAACCCCGTGCTGTACCTGTCCTGGAAGTGTTTGATGGGACAGTGTAGAGGGAGCTTTACTCTGTGTCTAAGCCCTTGCTGTAACTGTCCTGGGAGTATTTGATGGGGACAGTGTAGAGGGAGCTTTACTCTGTATCTATCCCCGTGCTGTACCTCTCCTGGGAGTGTTTGATAGGGACAGTGTAGAGGGAGATTTACTCGGTATCTAACCCCATGCAGTACCTGTCCTGGGAGTGTTTGGTGGGGACAGTGTAACGGGAGCTTTACTCTGTATCTCACCCCGTCCTGTACCTGTCCTGGGAGTGTTTGATGGGGACTGTGCAGAGGGAGCTTTACTCTGTACGTAAATCCGTGCTGTACCTGTCCTGGGAGTGTTTGATGGGGACAGTGCAGAGGAAGTTTACGCTGTATCTAAACCCGTGCTGTACCTCTCCTGGGAGTGTTTGATGGGGACAGTCTAGCCGGAACTTTACTCTGAATCTCGGTCCGTGCTGTACATATCCTGGGAGTGTTTGATGGGGACAGTGTAGAGGGAGCTTTACTCTGTATCTAACCCCGTGCTGTACCTGTCCTGGGAGTGTTTGATGGGGAAGTGCAGAGAGAGCTTTAGTCTGTATCTAAGCCTGTGCTGTTCCTGTCCTGGGAGTTTTTGATGGGGACAGTGTAGAGGGAGCTTTACTCTGTATCTAACCCCGTGCTGTAGCTGTCCTGGGATTGTTTGATGGGTATAGTGGAGAGGGAGCTTTACTCTGTATCTTACCCCGTGCTGTACCTGTCCTAAGGGTGTTTGATGGGGAAAGTGTAGAGGGAGCTATACTCTGTATCTAACCCCGTGCTGTACCTGTCCTGGGAGTGTTTGATGGGGACAGTACAGAGGGAGCTTTACTCTGTATCTAACCCTGTGTTGTCCCTGTCCTGGGAGTGTTTGATGGGGACAGTGTAGAGGGAGCTTTACTCTGTATCTAACCCTGTGCTGTAACTGTTCTGCAAGTGTTTGACGGGGACAGTGTAGAGGGAGCTTTACTCTGTATCTAACCCTGTGCTGTACATGTCCTGGGAGTGTTTAATGGGGACAGTGTAGAGGGAGATATACTCTATATCTAACCCCGTGCTGTATCTGTCCTGGGAGTGTTTGATGGGGACTATGTAGAGGGAGCTTTACTCTGTACCTAAATCCGTGCTGTACCTGTCCTGGGAGTGTTTGATGGGGACAGTCTAGCGGGAACTTTACTCTGAATCTAGGTCCGTGCTGTACCTGTCCTGGGAGTGTTTGATGGGGACTGTGCAGAGGGAGCTTTACTCTGTACCTAAATCCATGCTGTACCTGTCCTGGGAGTGTTTGATGGGGACAGTGCAGAGGAAGTTTACGCTGTATCTAAACCCGTGCTGTACCTCTCCTGGGAGTGTTTGATGGGGACAGTCTAGCCGGAACTTTACTCTGAATCTCGGTCCGTGCTGTATATATCCTGGGAGTGTTTGATGGGGACAGTGTAGAGGGGCTTTACTCTGTATCTAACCCCGTGCTGTACCTGTCCTGGGAGTGTTTGATGGGGACAGTCTAGCAGGAACTTTACTCTGAATCTAGGTCCATGCTGTACCTGTCCTGTGAGTGTTTGATGGGGAATGTGTAGAGGGAGCTTTATTCTGTATCTAACCCCATGCTGTACCTGCCCTGGGAGTGTTTGGTTGGGACAGTGGAGAGGGAGCTTTACTCTGTATCTAACCCCGTGCTGTACCTGTCCTGGGAGTGTTTGATGGGGCAAGTGTAGAGGGAGCTTTACTCTGTATCTAACCCCGTGCTGTACCTGTCCTGGGAGTGTTTGATGGGGCAGTGCAGAGACAGCTTTAGTCTGTATCTAAGCCTGTGCTGTTCCTGTCCTGGGAGTCTTTGATGGGGACAGTGTAGAGGGAGCTTTACTCTGTATCTAACCCCGTGCTGTAGCTGTCCTGGTATTGTTTGATGGGTACAGTGGAGAGGGAGCTTTACTCTGAATCTAACCCCGTGCTGTACCTGTCCTGAGGGTGTTTTATGGGGAAAGTGTAGAGGGAGCTTTACTCTGTAACTAAACCCGTGCTGTACCTGTCCTGGGAGTGTTTGATGGGGACAGTCTAGCGGGAACTTTACTCTGAATCTAGGTCCGTGCTGTACATGTCATGGGAGTGCTTCGTGGGGACAGTGTAGAGGGAGCTTAACTCTGTATCTAACCCCGTCCTGTACCTGTCCTGGGAGTGTTTGATGGGAAAAGTGCAGAGGGAGCTTTTCTCTGTATCTAACCCCGTGCTGTACCTGCCCTGCGAGTGTATGGTGGGGACAGTGCAGAGGGAGCTTTACTCTGTATCTAACCCCGTGCTGTACCTGTCCTGGGAGTGTTTGATGGGGACAGTGCAGAGGGAGCTTTACTCTGTATCTAACCCCGTGCTGTACCTGTCCTGGGAGTGTTTGATGGGGAAGTGCAGAGAGAGCTTTAGTCTGTATCTAAGCCTGTGCTGTTCCTGTCTTGGGAGTGTTTGATGGGGACAGTGTAGAGGGAGCTTTACTCTGTGTCTAACCCCGTGCTGTATCTGTCCTGGGATTGTTTGAAGGGTACAGTGGAGAGGGAGCTTTACTCTGAATCTAACCCCGTGCTGTACCTGTCCTGAGGGTGTTTGATGGGGAAAGTGTAGAGGGAGCTTTACACTGTATCTAATCCCGTGCTGTACCTGTCCTGGGAGTGTTTGATGGGGACAGTGTAGAAGGAGCTTTACTCTGTATCTAACCCTGTGTTGTCCCTGTCCTGGGAGTGTTTGATGGGGACAGTGTAGAGGGAGCTTTACTCTGTATCTAACCCTGTGCTGTACCTGTTCTGCAAGTGTTTGACGGGGACAGTGTAGAGGGAGCTTTACTCTGTATCTAACCCTGTGCTGTACATGTCCTGGGAGTGTTTGATGGGGACACTGGAGAGGGAGCTTTACTCTGTATCTAACCCCGTGCTGTACCTGTCCTGGGAGTGTTTGATGGGGACAGTGTAGAGGGAGCTTTACTCTGTATCTCCCCCCGTGCTTTAGCTGTCCTGGTATTGTTTGATGGGTACAGTGGAGAGGGAGCTTTACTCTGTATCTAACCCCGTGCTGTACCTGTCCTGAGGTTGTTTGATGGGGAAAGTGTAGAGGGAGCTTTACTCTATATCTAACCCCGTGCTGTTCCTGTCCTGCGAGTGTTTGATGGGGACAGTGTAGAGAGAATTTTACTCTGTATCTAACCCCGTGCTGTACCTGTCCTGGGAGTGTTTGATCGGGACAGTGTAGAGGGAGCTTTACTCTGAATCTAACCCTGTGCTGTACCTGTCCTGGGAGTGTTTGATGGGGACTGTGCAGAGGGAGCTTTACTCTGTACCTAAATCCGTGCTGTAGCAGTCCTGGGTGTGTTTGATGGGGACAGTGCAGAGGAAGCTTTACGCTGTATCTAACCCCATGCTGTACATCTCCTGGGAGTGTTTGATGGGGACAGTCTAGCGGGAACTTTACTCTGAATCTAGGTCCGTGCTGTACATGTCCTGGGAGTATTTGATGGGGACAGTGTAGATGTAGCTTTACTCTGTATCTAACCCCGTGCTGTACCTGTCCTGGAAGTGTTTGATGGGACAGTGTAGAGGGAGCTTTACTCTGTGTCTAAGCCCTTGCTGTAACTGTCCTGGGAGTATTTGATGGGGACAGTGTAGAGGGAGCTTTACTCTGTATCTATCCCCGTGCTGTACCTCTCCTGGGAGTGTTTGATAGGGACAGTGTAGAGGGAGATTTACTCGGTATCTAACCCCATGCAGTACCTGTCCTGGGAGTGTTTGGTGGGGACAGTGTAACGGGAGCTTTACTCTGTATCTCACCCCGTCCTGTACCTGTCCTGGGAGTGTTTGATGGGGACTGTGCAGAGGGAGCTTTACTCTGTACGTAAATCCGTGCTGTACCTGTCCTGGGAGTGTTTGATGGGGACAGTGCAGAGGAAGTTTACGCTGTATCTAAACCCGTGCTGTACCTCTCCTGGGAGTGTTTGATGGGGACAGTCTAGCCGGAACTTTACTCTGAATCTCGGTCCGTGCTGTACATATCCTGGGAGTGTTTGATGGGGACAGTGTAGAGGGAGCTTTACTCTGTATCTAACCCCGTGCTGTACCTGTCCTGGGAGTGTTTGATGGGGAAGTGCAGAGAGAGCTTTAGTCTGTATCTAAGCCTGTGCTGTTCCTGTCCTGGGAGTTTTTGATGGGGACAGTGTAGAGGGAGCTTTACTCTGTATCTAACCCCGTGCTGTAGCTGTCCTGGGATTGTTTGATGGGTATAGTGGAGAGGGAGCTTTACTCTGTATCTTACCCCGTGCTGTACCTGTCCTAAGGGTGTTTGATGGGGAAAGTGTAGAGGGAGCTATACTCTGTATCTAACCCCGTGCTGTACCTGTCCTGGGAGTGTTTGATGGGGACAGTACAGAGGGAGCTTTACTCTGTATCTAACCCTGTGTTGTCCCTGTCCTGGGAGTGTTTGATGGGCACAGTGTAGAGGGAGCTTTACTCTGTATCTAACCCTGTGCTGTAACTGTTCTGCAAGTGTTTGACGGGGACAGTGTAGAGGGAGCTTTACTCTGTATCTAACCCTGTGCTGTACATGTCCTGGGAGTGTTTAATGGGGACAGTGTAGAGGGAGATATACTCTATATCTAACCCCGTGCTGTATCTGTCCTGGGAGTGTTTGATGGGGACTATGTAGAGGGAGCTTTACTCTGTACCTAAATCCGTGCTGTACCTGTCCTGGGAGTGTTTGATGGGGACAGTCTAGCGGGAACTTTACTCTGAATCTAGGTCCGTGCTGTACCTGTCCTGGGAGTGTTTGATGGGGACTGTGCAGAGGGAGCTTTACTCTGTACCTAAATCCGTGCTGTACCTGTCCTGGGAGTGTTTGATGGGGACAGTGCAGAGGAAGTTTACGCTGTATCTAAACCCGTGCTGTACCTCTCCTGGGAGTGTTTGATGGGGACAGTCTAGCCGGAACTTTACTCTGAATCTCGGTCCGTGCTGTATATATCCTGGGAGTGTTTGATGGGGACAGTGTAGAGGGGCTTTACTCTGTATCTAACCCCGTGCTGTACCTGTCCTGGGAGTGTTTGATGGGGACAGTCTAGCAGGAACTTTACTCTGAATCTAGGTCCATGCTGTACCTGTCCTGTGAGTGTTTGATGGGGAATGTGTAGAGGGAGCTTTATTCTGTATCTAACCCCATGCTGTACCTGCCCTGGGAGTGTTTGGTTGGGACAGTGGAGAGGGAGCTTTACTCTGTATCTAACCCTGTGCTGTACCTGTCCTGGGCGTTTTTGATGGGGACTGTGCAGAGGGAGTTTTACTCTGTACCTAAATCCGTGCTGTACCTGTCCTGGGAGTGTTTGATGGGGACAGTGCAGAGGAAGTTTTACGCTGTCTCTAACCCCATGCTGTACCTGTCCTGGGAGTGTTTGATGGGGACAGTGCAGAGGAAGTTTTACTCTGTATCTAAACCCGTGCTGTACCTCTCCTGGGAGTGTTTGATGGGGACAGTCTAGCGGGAACTTTACTCTGAATCTAGGTCCGTGCTGTACATGTCATGGGAGTGTTTGATGGGGACAGTGTAGAGGGAGCTTTACTCTGTATCTATCCCCGTGCTGTCCCTGTCCTGGGAGTGTTTGATGGGGACAGTCTAGAGGGAGCTTTACTCTGTATCTAACCCCGTGCTGTACCTGACCTGGGAGTGTTTGATGGGGCCAGTGTAGAGGGAGCTTTACTCTGTATCTAACCCCGTGCTGTACCTGTCCTGGGAGTCTTTGATGGGGACAGTGTAGAGGGAGCTTTACTCTGTATCTAACCCCGTGCTGTACCTGCCCTGGGAGTGTTTGATGTGGACAGTGTAGAGGGAGCTTTACTCTGTATCTATCCCTGTGCTGTACCTGTTCTGGGAGTGTTTGATGGGGACAGTGTAGAGGGAGCTTTACTCTGTATCTAACCCCGTGCTGTACCTGCCCTGGGAGTGTTTGATGTGGACAGTGTAGAGGGAGCTTTACTCTGTATCTATCCCTGTGCTGTACCTGTTCTGGGAGTGTTTGATGGGGAGAGTGTAGAGGGAGCTTTACTCTGTATCTCACCCCCGTGCTGTACCTGTCCTGGGAGTGCTTGATGGGGAGAGTGTAGAGGGAGCTTTACTCTGTGTCTAACCCCGTGCTGTACCTGTCCTGGGAGTGTTTGATGGGGACAGTGTAGAGGGAGATTTACTCTGTATCTAACCCCGTGCTGTACCTGTCCTGGGAGTATTTGATGGGGAGGGTGTAGAGGGAGCTTTACTCTGTATCTAACCCGTGCTGTTCCTGTCCTGGGAGTGTTTGATGGGGACAGTGTAGAGGGAGCTTTACTCTGTATCTAACCCCGTGCTGTACCTGTCCTGGGAGTGTTTGATGGGGACAGTGTAGAGGGAGCTTTACTCTGTATCTAACCCATGAGTTTCTCTTTTTCTCTCAGACACACTGTACAAACGATAATGAACATGAGGCGAGTATGGATGTGGTTTGTGCGCCCGGGCCAGGACAACCAATTTACCGACTGAATGGTGAGAGATTGGTATATGGACCCCCCATGTTCACTGGCCTTCCTACCAGGCGGGATCATGAGGCCTGTCTCCTTTTACACGTGTTTGATACTCCGCCTTACGATGCAACGTCCACTGGGTGTTTCCGCAATGCTCTGGAAGGTATGATGTTGGTGGGGCTGTGATGGGATCGGCTGTGAGGAGGGTGGTGCCTACGGGCAGAGCAGGTTTTCGGGGAAGGGTTGGAGGGCCCACGCGCAGCAAGTGGATTCTGGGTAAAGCCGCTCGCCATCGTGACTATGTTGCAGGCGGAGGGCGTTGAGTCCTCCTCAGTGTGGGGTAGGTTCAGGAGAGAGGGAGCACGCTTTGCATTGCCACCCCAACTGGACCCGCTTCAAGCTTCACCGAGTGTAACTGCATTCGCCGCTTCCCTGCCCATCCGTCCACTCGGTCGAAGGACTTCTGGAGAGGGTCGAGCATAAGAGAGTCTGTCTTGGAGGAAAAAGCACGTGATGGGAGGGCAGTTTGATGGAAAGAGGGGATTTCAGCATGGGGGCAGGGGGTTGTGGGGGCAGGCTCTATTCCCAACCCATTGGCCCTCCCATCCGTTCATCCTGGGAATTGCTGGAATATGTGAGGGAGGAGGAAAGCTCGGAATCTGAGCTACAGGTTCTTTGGAGAGAACCTATAGCCCCCCAACACGCTCAGGCGTTTAACCTCTCTTCCTTTCCCCTCTCTCTCTCTCTCTCTCTCTCTCTCAGGTTTCATAGATCCACAGAATCCATATCAAAGGAGTATCAAAATGCACAACGCCGTCCATGTCTTCTGTAGCGGCACGTTGCTGAATTCCTTCACTGCGGCCAATGATCCCCTCTTCCCTTGCATCCACGTCAACGCTGACAGGTGAGTGAAACTTTGCCTTTCCCCCCTGGCTCGGTGCGCGTCCCCGATCTTGTTGTTCCCCGCACCGCGGGAGGGAATCTCTCGCCCTCCGTCCTGGATGGCCCCTCGAAATGGGCGGCTCGCTCTGGCCGTCGCAGTTTCAGAGTGAAGTCAATCACGCCACCTCCGGACGAACCCTAACGTTGGCCCTCTCAGGCCGAACTTAATTTTCTCAAGTCTGAGAAAGCCGGCCATGTTGCTAACCCCTCCGATTTCGGGGGCTCCGAGTCCCTCCACGCTAGTAAGGTCCGTCTCCGGGTCACCAGGGAGGCAAAGGCCAAAACGTCAGCCTCTCTCGCCCCCTGGACTCCCAGATCTTCCGATACTCCGAAAATCGCCACCTCCGGACCGTCACTGCCCTCGCTTTTAGCACCGTGGGCGTGATATCCGCAAATCCCTGCCAGGATGTCCTCAGTTCCTTGTAGATATCCGATACCTTCCCCTCCCCCTAGAGACGACCTTGTCCTGTATCTCCTGCGGTGGTAGAAGCGGGAAGGTCGAAACCTTCCTCCACATAACATCCTTCACCTGCAGATCCCAAAACCCATTCCCTCCCGGCAATTCAAACTGCTCTTCCAGATCCTCCAAATAGAGAAATCGCCCATCGATAAACAGATCCCCCAGCCTCTCATCACCTGCTCTCTGCCACCTCTGAACCCCGCCCCCATCCATCTTCCCCGGGACAAACCGGAGATTACCACAAATTGGGGCTCACACCGATGCCCCCTCCACTCCCATGAGCTTCCGCCACTGTCCCCAAACTCTCAGGGACGCTACTACCACTCGTGGAGTTCCGGGCCGGAGAGAACATAGAATATAGAACATAGAACAATGCACAGTACAGGCCCTTCGGCCCACGATGCTGTGCCGACCATTTATCCTAATCTAAGATCAACCTAACCTCCACCCCTTCAGTTTACTGCTGTCCATGTGCCTGTCTAAGAGTCGCTTAAATGTCTTTAATGACTCTGACTCCACCACCTCTGCTGGCAGTGCATTCCACACACCCACCACTCTCTGTGTGAAGAACCTGCCTCTGACATCTCCCCTATACCTTCCTCCAATCACCTTAAAATTATGTCCCCTCGTGACAGCCATTTCCACCCTGGGGAAAGGTCTCTGGTTATCCACCCTATCCATGCCTCTCATCACCTTGTACACCTCTATCAAGTCACCTCTCTGCCTTCTTCGCTCCAGTGAGAAAAGCCCGAGCTCCCTCAACCTTTCTTCATAAGACATGCCCTCCAGTCCAGGCAGCATCCTGGTAAATCTCCTCTGTACCCTCTCCAAAGCATCCACATCCTTCCTATAATGAGGCGACCAGAGCTGGACACAATATTCCAAGTGTGGTCTAACCAGGGTTTTCTAAAGCTGCAGCAAAACCTCGCGGCTCTTAATCTCAATCCCCCTGTTAATGAAAACCAACACACCCTACGCCTTCTTAACAACCCTATCAACCTGGGTGGCAGCTTTGAGGGATCGATGTACATGTCGAGGAGCCGTCACCAATGCCCGCAAACTCGTGCCCTAACATGAGGCCGCTTTCACCGACTCCTCCCCTGCTCCCCCCCCACCCGCGCTTAAAAAAGGCCTTTGGTATAAAAACAGGGAGGCGTTGGAAAACAAACAGAAATCTCGGGAGGACCGTCATTTTCTCGGTCTGTACCCTCCCCGCCAGTGACAACGGGAGCGTGCCCCACCTCCGAAAGTGCTCCTTCACTTCTTCGGCTAACCGGGTCAGATTTAATCGATGTAACTGCTCCCAGCCCCAAGCCACCTGGATTCCCAAATAATGGAAGCTCCCTCCCACTACTGTAACCGGCAGCTCCCCCCCCCCCCCCACCACAGTCTCCTCTCCTGCCCCATCACCTGGAGCAGAGACAGACCGAGCTTTTACCAATCGACCAAATTCCCGTAAGATCCGCATAATCTCCCCCATAATCTCTCCGATCCCCCCCCCCCAAACGGGTCAGAAATATATAGGAGGAGGTTGTCTGCAGATAACGAGACCCTGTGTTCCATCATCCAACCCCCCCCCCCGGGCTAGCCCCTTCCAGTCCTTTGATGCTCTCAGCTCCATAGCCAATGGCTCTATAGCCAAGGCAAATAACAGCGGGTAGAGGGCACATCCCTGCCTCGTCCCCGGTGCAGTCTGAAGTAGTCCCGGTTCACACTCACTATCATAGATTTCGTAGAATTTACAGTGCAGAAGGAGGCCATTCGGCCCATCGAGTCTGCACCGGCTCTTGGAAAGAGCACCCTACCCAAGGCCCACACCTCCATCCTATCCCCATAACCCAGTAACCCCACCCAACACTAAGGGCAATTTTGGACACTAAGGGCAATTTATCACGGCCAATCCACCTAACCTGCACATCTTTGGACTGTGGGAGGAAACCGGAGCACCCGGAGGAAACCCACGCAGACACGGGGAGGATGTGCAGACTCCGCACAGACAGTGACCCGAGCCGGGAATCGACCCTGGAGCTGTGAAGCAATTGTGCTAACCACAATGCTACCGTGCTGCCCGTCCAGTCAGTAAAGCCCTGCCCAAACCCAAACCCCGTCCCATGACCTACCACAAGTAATTCCATTTAACCCGGTCAAAGGCCTTCTCCGCGTCCATAGCGACCACCAACTCCGCCTCCCTCCCCTCGGAGGGCACCATGAGCACATTCGGGAGCCTTCTGACATTGGCCGTTAGCTGTCTGCCTGTCACAAGCCCTGTCTGGTCTTCCCCTATCACCCCTGGAACGCAGTCCTCTATCCTCGATGCCAGGATGTTAGCCAACAGTTTGGCATCGACATTCAATAAGGAGATTGGTCTGTATGACCCACAGTGTTCTGGGTCCTTCTCCCGCTTCAGGATCAATGAAATCGAAGCCTGCGACATTGCTGGGGGAAGGACACCTCGCTCCCTTGCCTCATTAAATACCCTCAACAGCAGCATCCCAAAAAACTTCTTACAAAATTCCACTGGGTAGCCGTCTGGTCCTGGGGCCTTGCCTGACTGGATGGTCTCCAATCCCTCTCGTATTTCTTCAATCCCGACCGGGGCCCCAAGCCCCTCAACCAACCTTCCTCCACCTTCAGAAACTTTAAACCTTCCAAAAACTGCCTCATCCCCTCCACCCCAGCTGGGGGCTCCGACTCATACAGCCAGCTGTAAAATTCCTTAAACGCCCCGTTCACCCCCTGCTGGGTCCAAGACCGTGTTCCCCCTCTGTCCTTCACTCTCCCTATCTCCCTGGCCGCCTCCCTCTTCCTTAGCTGGTGTGCTAGCATCCGGCTGGCCTTCTCACCAGACTCATACACCGTCCCTCTCGCCTTCCTCAGCTGTCCCACCGCCTTCCCTGTGGATATCAGACCAAACTCCACCTGCAGCTTCTGCCGCTCCTTCAACAATCCCGCCTCCGGGGCTTCAGAATATGTTCTGTCCACCTGGAGTATCTCCCTAACCAGCCCATCCACCTCTGCCCCCTCCACCTTCTCCCTATGAGCTCGTATTGAAATCAGCTTCCCGCTGACCACTGCCTTCAGCGCTTCCCACGCCGTTGCTGGCGAAACCTCCCCCGTATTGTTTATCTCCAAATAATTCTGGATGGCCTCCCTCACCCGCTAACAGTCCTACATCATGGGCGGGACGGGGGGTGGGAGAATCGCCGGGGGCTGGCATGAATCCCGCCCCCGCCGGTTGCCGAATTCTCCGGCACCGGATATTCGGCTGGGGGTGGGAATCGCGCCGCGCCGGTTGGCGGGCCCCCCCCTCCCCCCGGCGATTCTCGGGCCCGCGATGGGCCGAAGTCCCGCTGCTGGAACGCCTGTCCCGCCGGCGAGAATTAAACCACCTCTCTTACCGGCGGGACAAGGCGGCGTGGGCGGGCTCCGGGGTCCTGGGGGGGGGGCCGCGGGGTGATCTGACCCCGGGGGGTGCCCCCACGGTGGCCTGGCCCGCCATGGCGGAGGCGGAAGAGACCCCCTCCACTGCACATGCGCGGGGATGCCGTGTGCGGCCGCTGCCGCTCCCGCGCATGCGCCGCCCGGCAAAGTCATTTCCGCGCCAGCTGGCGGGGCACCAAAGGCCTTTCCCGCCAGCTGGCGGGGCCGAAATCAGTCCGGCGTGGGCCTAGCCCCTCAAGGTGAGGGCTCGGCACCTCAAGATGCGGAGGATTCCGCTCCTTTGGGGCGGCGCGATGCCGGACTGATTGGCGCCGTTTTTGGCGCCGGTCAGCGGACATCGCGCCAATTGCGTGAATCCTGCCCCCAATCTCCATTGCGGGCCCTGACCCCCACCTCCTTGCCCACCCGTAAATCCACCCAGTGTGGGACATGAGCCGACACTACAATCGCCGAGTACTCGACATCCACCGCCCCCCCCAGCAAAGCCCTGCTCAAAATGGAAAAATCACTCCGGGAGTACGCTTTGTGAACATGGGAGAAAAAAGAAAAGTCCTTCGATCTCGGCCTTCCGAACCCTCGCGGATCCACCCCTCCCACCTGTTCCATAAACCCCTTTCGCTCCTTCGCCGCGGCTGGCACCCTCCCTGTCCTTGAACCCGACCGATCCAACCTCAGATCGAGGACTGTATTAAAGTCCCCGTCCCCCCCACCATGATCAACATATGCGAGTCCATGTCTGGAGCCTTCCATAACGGCCGTCTCATAAACTCGGCCCAGTTTGGTGCGTAAATATTCGCAGATACCACCGGCATCCCCTCCAGGGTCCCATTCTCCATAACCTACCTACCCCCTGAGTCCGCCCCTACCACAAATGACACCCGTTTATTGGTCAAGATCGCTCCCCCCCCGCCTTGTTTCAGAGTCGAGCCCCGAATGAAATACCTGCCCGACCCACCCCTTCCTCAGCCTAGTCTGATCCGCTCCCCTCAGGTGTGTCTCCTACAGCATTGCCACGTCACCTTCAACCTCCTCAAATGCGCGAACACGCGAGCCCTCTTGACCGGTCCATTCAGGCCTATCACGTTCCACGTGATCAGCCTGGTCACCCCCCCCCCACCCCCCCCCTCCCATCAGATCGCGCGCCCGCCAATCGGTGGCCCCCGATCGCGGGTCTGACGCCCCATTCTCTGCCCCCGCGCCAACTGCGATTCTGGCTCGGAGAATCCCGCCCATATCCACACAGCCCAAAGCGAAAATACGCCCAGCGGCACAGACACAGGACTACCCGACCCCAGCTTCAATGTCCCCCCATCACCTGCCAGTCCCCCTTCCTCAACCAAGTTCATCCGGCGATCCGAAAAAAAGTTCTTGACCCTCAGAAGCGACCCACAAGGGAGCTGGGCACAAGATGCCAAACTTCACCCCCTCCGGAAAGAGGGCCGTTTGAACTTTGTTGACGCTCGCCCTTCATTTGGCCAGTTCCGCACCCAGGTCCTGGTAAACGCGGAGCTCGTTATTTTCCCGTTTGCAGACCCTCGCCTGCCCGGCCCACCTCAAGATCTGTTCCTTGCCCAGGAGCTGGTGCATTCGGAACACCATCGCTCTCGTCAGATCATTCATTCGTGGCTTCCTCGCTCTGTGCGCCCTGTCCACCTGCAAAGGTTGGATGAATGTACCTTCTCCCAGCAGCTTATCGAACATACGCGCACATAAGCCCCTGCGTCCGTTCCCCCGCTGCCCTCCGGGAGGCCTCAGGTTCTGCCTGCGCGACCTGTTGTCCAGGTCCTCCACCTTCTCTCGTAGCCTTTTCTGGTGGCCCCTCAGCAGCTCCATCTCCGCCGCGATTGAGTTGAGCTGGTCCCCGTGCCCAGCCACCGCCTCCTCCGCCTTCTGGATCGCCTGTCCCTGGGTTTCCAATCATTGCTCCACCCGGCCAACCCCCAACATAATCGGGTCCAGGTACTCTTGCCTTTGCTTGGCAAAGCTCTGCTGAAGGAATTCCACCCGCTGCCCCGTTGACCACCGGGCCAGCAATCCCAGGCTCCTGAACCTCCGCCATGTCTTCCAGTGCTGCAGACTTCTTTGCCCAACAATCTCTCCTTTGCAGACCGCTTCTGTTCCACGACTCCATAAACTGGTGGGGGATTCCTCTCCCCTGCCTCACCAGTCTCCTACTTTACCGATCAAACCACCAGACGTCGGGGGTGGGGGGGGGGAGAATAGGTCCCAAAGGTCCACCACGAGTGGGAGCTAGGAAACACGCGACCTCTTGCTCCATGGTCGCCACCGGAAGTCTCGTTTCTTTCTTTTTTAAGATGAGAAACGAAAAGTGTTTCCATGCTCACCATTCACGGGAGCCAGCCTTCAATCCCAGTTTCTGGCAATTTGAGCTTGACAGGTTTCACAAACCATTTCGCCCCAAGGTAGGCGCCCAGGCCCTCTGTGTTAGGAACACCGAGTCCAGTATCTCCCCCGAGGCACATTAACCAAATTAGCGTCACACCGGCGTGCTGACGGTCCGGGAGGGTTCTCACGAGGGACAAAGAATGTCGGGCCCAGTCCATCGCTAAAACAGGGAAGTCCGAGACCGTATAGGATTCAGTTAGCAATAAAGGCCTCAAAGGGAGGGTCAAGGTGTGGAGTGAACAGGAGGGGGTAGCTTTGCAGCACTGTATATAGTTCCGGTCTCGGTAGACCACACTGGGAGCACTGTGTACAGTTCTGGTCTGGTTAGACCACACTGGGAGCACGGTGTGCAGTTCTGGTCTGGTTAGACCACACTGGGAGCACTGTGTACAGTTCTGGTCTGGTTAGACCACACTGGGAGCACTGTATATAGTTCTGGTCTGGTTAGACCACACTGGGAGCACTGTGTACAGTTCTGGTCTGGTTAGACCACACTGGGAGCACTGTGTACAGTTCTGGTCCGGTTAGACCACACTGGGAGCACTGTGTACAGTTCTGGTCTGGTTAGACCACACTGGGAGCACTGTGTACAGTTCTGGTCTGGTTAGACCACACTGGGAGCACTGTGTACAGTTCTGGCCTGGTTAGACCACACTGGGAGCACTGTGTACAGTTCTGGTCTGGTTAGACCACACTGGGAGCACTGTGTACAGTTCTGGCCTGGTTAGACCACACTGGGAGCACTGTGTACAGTTCTGGTCAGGTTAGACCACACTGGGAGCACTGTGTACAGTTCCGGGCTGGTTAGGCCACACTGGGAGCACTGTGTACAGTTCTGGTCCGGTTAGACCACACTGGGAGCACTGTGTACAGTTCTGGTCTGGTTAGACCACACTGGGATCGCTGTGTACAGTTCCGGACTGGTTAGACCACACTGGGAGCACTGTGTACAGTTCTGGTCTGGTTAGACCACACTGGGAGCAGTGTGTACAGTTCTGGTCCGGTTAGACCACACTGGGAGCTCTGTGTACAGTTCAGGTCTGGTTAGACCACACTGGGAGCACTGTGTACAGTTCTGGTCTGGTTAGACCACACTGGGAGCACTGTGTACAGTTCTGGTCTGGTTAGACCACACTGCGAGCACTGTGTACAGTTCTGGTCTGGTTAGACCACACTGGGAGCGCTGTGCACAGTTCTGGTCTGGTTAGACCACACTGGGAGCGCTGTGTACAGTTCTGGTCAGGTTAGACCACACTGGGAGCACTGTATATAGTTCTGGTCTGGTTAGACCACATTGGGAGCTCTGTCGACAGTTCTGGTCTGGTTAGACCACACTGGGAGCACTGTGTACAGTTCTGGTCTGGTTAGACCACACTGGGAGCACTGTGTACAGTTCTGGTCTGGTTAGACCACACTGGGAGCACTGTGTACAGTTCTGGTCTGGTTAGACCACACTGGGAGCTCTGTGTACAGTTCTGGTCTGGTTAGACCACAATGGGAGCACTGTGTACAGTTCTGGTCTGGTTAGACCACACTGGGAGCACTGTGTACAGTTCTGGTCTGGTTAGACCACACTGGGAGCACTGTGTACAGTTCTGGTCTGGCTAAACCACACTGGGAGCACTGTGTACAGTTCTGGTCTGGTTAGACCACACTGGGAGCACTGTGTACAGTTCTGGTCTGGTTAGACCACACTGGGAGCACTGTGTACAGTTCTGGTCCGGTTAGACCACACTGGGAGCACTGTGTACAGTTCTGGTCTGGTTAGACCACACTGGGAGCACTGTGTACAGTTCTGGTCTGGTTAGACCACACTGGGAGCACTGTGTACAGTTCTGGCCTGGTTAGACCACACTGGGAGCACTGTGTACAGTTCTGGTCTGGTTAGACCACACTGGGAGCACTGTGTACAGTTCTGGCCTGGTTAGACCACACTGGGAGCACTGTGTACAGTTCTGGTCAGGTTAGACCACACTGGGAGCACTGTGTACAGTTCCGGGCTGGTTAGGCCACACTGGGAGCACTGTGTACAGTTCTGGTCCGGTTAGACCACACTGGGAGCACTGTGTACAGTTCTGGTCTGGTTAGACCACACTGGGATCGCTGTGTACAGTTCCGGACTGGTTAGACCACACTGGGAGCACTGTGTACAGTTCTGGTCTGGTTAGACCACACTGGGAGCAGTGTGTACAGTTCTGGTCCGGTTAGACCACACTGGGAGCTCTGTGTACAGTTCAGGTCTGGTTAGACCACACTGGGAGCACTGTGTACAGTTCTGGTCTGGTTAGACCACACTGGGAGCACTGTGTACAGTTCTGGTCTGGTTAGACCACACTGCGAGCACTGTGTACAGTTCTGGTCTGGTTAGACCACACTGGGAGCGCTGTGCACAGTTCTGGTCTGGTTAGACCACACTGGGAGCGCTGTGTACAGTTCTGGTCAGGTTAGACCACACTGGGAGCACTGTATATAGTTCTGGTCTGGTTAGACCACATTGGGAGCTCTGTCGACAGTTCTGGTCTGGTTAGACCACACTGGGAGCACTGTGTACAGTTCTGGTCTGGTTAGACCACACTGGGAGCACTGTGTACAGTTCTGGTCTGGTTAGACCACACTGGGAGCACTGTGTACAGTTCTGGTCTGGTTAGACCACACTGGGAGCTCTGTGTACAGTTCTGGTCTGGTTAGACCACAATGGGAGCACTGTGTACAGTTCTGGTCTGGTTAGACCACACTGGGAGCACTGTGTACAGTTCTGGTCTGGTTAGACCACACTGGGAGCACTGTGTACAGTTCTGGTCTGGCTAAACCACACTGGGAGCACTGTGTACAGTTCTGGTCTGGTTAGACCACACTGGGAGCACTGTGTACAGTTCTGGTCTGGTTAGACCACACTGGGAGCGCTGTGTACAGTTCTGGTCTGGTTAGACCACACTGGGAGCACTGTGTACAGTTCTGGTCTGGTTAGACCACACTGGGAGCACTGTGTACAGTTCTGGTCTGGTTAGACCACACTGGGAGCACTGTGTACAGTTCTGGTCCGGTTAGACCACACTGGGATCGCTGTGTACAGTTCTGGTCCGGTTAGACCACACTGGGAGCTCTGTGTACAGTTCAGGTCTGGTTAGACCACACTGGGAGCACTGTATATAGTTCTGGCCTGGTTAGACCACACTGGGAGCACTGTGCACAGTTCTGGTCTGGTTAGACCACAATGGGAGCGCTGTGTACAGTTCTGGTCTGGTTAGACCTAACTGGGAGCCCTGTATATAGTTCTGGTCTGGTTAGACCACATTGGGAGCTCTGTCAACAGTTCTGGTCTGGTTAGACCACACTGGGAGCACTGTGTACAGTTCTGGTCTGGTTAGACCACTCTGGGAACACTGTGTACAGTTCTGGTCTGGTTAGACCACACTGGGAGCACTGTGTACAGTTCTGGTCTGGTTAGACCACACTGGGAGCACTGTGTACAGTTCTGGTCTGGTTAGACCACACTGGGAGCACTGTGTACAGTTCTGGTCTGGCTAAACCACACTGGGAGCACTGTGTACAGTTCTGGTCTGGTTAGACCACACTGGGAGCGCTGTGTACAGTTCTGGTCTGGTTAGACCACACTGGGAGCACTGTGTACAGTTCTGGTCTGGTTATACCACACTGGGAGCGCTGTGTACAGTTCTGGTCTGGTTAGACCACACTGGGAGCACTGTGTACAGTTCTGGTCTGGTTAGACCACACTGGGAGCACTGTGTACAGTTCTGGTCTGGTTTGACCACACTGGGAGCACTGTGTACAGTTCTGGTCTGGTTAGACCACACTGGGAGCACAGGGTACAGTTCTGGTCTGGTTAGACCATCTCAGAGCAGCAGGTTTTGTCCTTGTCTGGTGAGGCAACATTGGGTAATCCCAATATGACTTTGTTAGTTAACTGTTGAAATGTGGCTGGGGCGTTTTTCATGCCAAATGCCATAACTTCGAATTGGTATATACCATCTGGAGTCACAACAGCTGAAATCTCCTTCGCCCTTTCGGATATAGGTACCTGCCAGGAACCTTTAGTAAATCCAGTTTGGAAATGAAGCCACAGTGCTAGCCATTTGTGCTATCGGTGCTTAATTCTGTATCCACCCCGGTGCTGTACCTGTCCTGGGAGTGTGTGATGGGGACAGTGTAAAGGGAGCTTTACTCTGTCTCTTACCCCGTGCTATACCTGTCCTGGGGGTCTTTTGATGGGTACAGTGAAGAGGGAGCTTTACTCTGTATCTAACCCCGTGCTGTACCTGTCCTGGGAGTGTGTGATGGGGACAGTGTAAAGGAAGCTTTACTCTGTATCTAACCCCGTGCTGTACCTGTCCTGGGAGTGTTTGATGGGGACAGTGTAGTGGGAGGTTTACTCTGTATCTAACCCCGTGCTGTACCTGTCCTGGGAGTGTTTGATGGGGACATTGTAGTGGGAGCTTTACTCTGTATCTAACCCCGTGCTGTACCTGTCCTGGGAGTGTTTGATGGGGACAGTGTAGAGGGAGCGTTACTCTGTATCTACCCCGTGCTGTACCAGTCCTGGGAGTGTTTGATGGGGACAGTGTCGAGGGAGCTTTACTCTGTATCTAACCCCGTGCTGTACCTGTCGTGGGAGTGTTTGATGGGAACAGTTTAGAGGGAGCTTTACTCTGTAACTAACCCCGTGCTGTACCTGTCCTGGGAGTGTTTGATGGGAACAGTTTAGAGGGAGCTTTACTCTGTATCTAACCCCGTGCTGTACCTGTCCTGGGTGTGTTTGATGGGGACAGTGTAGAGGGAGCTTTACTCTGTATCTAACCGTGTGCTGATAGTGATGTAAACACTTCACTCGCTCTATCAACCGACTTTGTTTGAATCAGTAACAGCCACAAGTCCTTTGGCCATTTAATTTATTTTCCTGGGCAGCAGGGTGGCGCAGTGGTTAGCACTGCGGCCTCACGGTGCCGAGGTCCCGGGTTCGATCCCGGCCTTGGGTCACTGTCCGTGTGGAGTTTGCACATTCCCCCCGTGTCCGCGTGGGTTTCGCCCCCACAACCCAAAGATGTGCAGGGCAGGTGAAGTTGCCACCTTAAATTGCCCCTTAATTGGAAAAAATGAATTGGGTACTCTAAATTTTTTTAAAAATAATAATAATAATTTATTTTCCTTGGAATGGTGTTCTGTCACAGTCAGCATCCCAGTGAAGCAGTCTGGGAATGGTGTTCGGGGCAGCACGGTAGCACAGTGGTTAGCACAGTTGATTCACAGCTCCAGGGTCCCAGGTTCGATTCCCCACTGGGTCACTGTCTGCGCGGAGTCTGCACGTTCTCCCTGCGTGGGTTTCCTCCGGGTGCTCCGGTTTCCTCCCACAGTTCAAAGACGTGCGGGTTAGGTGGATTGGCCAATGATAAATTACCTTTAGTGTTCAAAATAATGTGAAGTGGGGGATGTGGGTCACAGGGATAGGGTAGATACGTGGGCTTCAGTAGGGTGCTCTTTGTAAGAGCCAGTGCAGACTCGATGGGCCGAATGCCCTCCTTCTGCACTGTAAATGCTATGATTCTGTGATTTAGCGACCTTCTCAAATGAAATGAAAAAGGCTTCTACATTCTTCTCATCAAACATCGGCAATGCTTGGACATATTTAAATAGATCCCCACCAAGCCTTCAACTATGATGCTCCTTCTCTTTGTCCTCATCACATCCCCACCAAGCCTTCAACTATGATGCTCCTTCTCTTTGTCCTCATCACATCCCCACCAAGCCTTCAACTATGATGCTCCTTCTCTTTGTCCTCATCACTATCCTCAGACTGTACGTTTCTCTTTAACTCCGCCAATTTTAACTGCCTTCCACTTTTTATGGCCAGTTTCTGAAGTTCAAAGCCTCTCTCTTTTTCTTTTTCCCTGATCTCTACCTCCCTTTCTCTTTCTTTTTGTTCTGCAAGGTGTATTCTTTCTTTTTCCCTCATTTCGTAATCAAGCTGCTTTCATTCTTTTTCATGTTCAAGCTGCTTGATCTGTAATTGAATTCTTGCCATTTCCAATGATTCCGACTGTGTCTGGGGCAATTTTAAATGCTCAGCTACTGCCACAATTGCCTCTTCTTTTCGTACTTTGTCAGGCAATGTTAACTGCAATGTTTCTGCCAAATCTAAAAGCCTCTTCTTAGTCTCCGTTTGTAAGGTGCTGCGTGAGCTCTTCCCCACTCCCAAAAACGTCTGAGCCTCTGAAAGAGCCATCGTCCACAGCACCCTCCCTATTTAAACTTGACTCCAATACCTGAAAAGCAAACACAAATCTGCTCACCCCACGCTGTCTTAAGTTCACTAAGTCAACCCAATAACGAAAGGTAGACTTTTATCCCGGACGAGCCCCCAACTTGTTGTGGGTCAGGGTTCAGAAAACTCCAAAGCATATCATGGAGTTCCTGACCGACATCTGTTTATTGAAAGTGGCTGGGATGAGCACAAGAGACAATAGAGTTCTTTTCTGCTTTTAATCAACAAAAAAAACTCTATCCTATGAAGTTAGTTAACATTTGTATACACACATGCAAACATTTTTCTCAACTACAAAGACCCCACACACCGACAGTAATTTATCTATCACCATTAATGAATTCCCCCTTAACTGTTCCAATTTAATAACAAAATCCAAGTAAAAACCAGAAACCCCTTTTCAAAGGCTTGGCCAAGCACATGGTCCTCTTACTGGTCTGCGACCTGGTCTGGATGCTCGTGACTCCTTTCCAAACAGCAGGTTTGAATTCTCCCAGAAAGCAATTGTCCCTTTTACGTTATCAAGCAGTCCAGAAACAGCTTTTAAAATGAAGTTAGAGAGAGGGCAGCATAATCAAAGACCCCTCCCACCCGGCTTACTCACTCTTCCAACTTCTTCCATCGGGCAGGAGATACAGAAGTCTGAGAACACGCACGAACAGACTGAAAAACAGCTTCTTCCCCACTGTCACCAGACTCCTAAATGACCCTCTTATGGACTGACCTGATTAACACTACACCCTGTATGCTTCATCCGATGCCAGTGCTTATGTAGTTACATTGTGTACCTTGTGTTGCCCTATTATGTATTTTCTTTTATTCCCTTTTCTTCTCATGTACTTAATGACCTTTTGAGCTGCTCGCAGAAAAATACTTTTCGCTGTACCTCGGTACACGTGACAATAACAAACCCAATCCAATCCAACCCAATCCAAGACTTCTTTCAACCTGTGCGGTACAAACCAGTCCAAACTCAAAGGGAAAGTAAATCTCAGAGCCACAGCCCTTCTCCACCCACATAATGACATCACCAAAGTCCTGTAATAAGACAAAAACATCTCTGAATGGGACATTCACATGACACCTTAGTCTGTCCAGAAATGGTGTCCTATTCCAGAAACTCCTCAGCTAAGCTCGCAACAGACCTGATAATAATAATCTTCATTAGTGGAGCAATTAGGCTTACATTGACGCTGCAATTAAGTTACTGTGAAAATCCCCTCATCGCCACACTCCGGCGCCTGTTCTACACAGAGGGAGAATTCAGAATGGCCAATTCACCCAACAAGCACGTCTTTCGGGAGGAAACCGGAGCGCCCGGAGGAAACCCTCGCAGACACGGGGAGAACGAGCAGACTCCGCACAGACAGTGACCCAAGTTAGGAATCGAACCAGGGACCCTGGCACTATGAAGCAACAGTGCGAACCACTGTGCTACCGTGCTGCCCAAGATGCAACCTCCAACATGACCTTTATCCAAACCTTCAGTGCGAACCCTGTGCCAGCTTTGTCTGACCACTGACTCTCGGTGACTGCTGCACAATCAATTACTCGTGAGACAAGGAGAGTCGTACTGATCGGCGTTAATCAGCTAGAACTGTACCCAGCAGCTTCGATACAGAAAGTGAAGGCTGCTGGGACGGCATGGGTTCTTATACCCCGCCTCTCAGGGCGGAGCTATGTGCGTTAGCCAATGGTAGACTCCTAGGTCTAGCCAATGGGCACCCACCTCTCAGGCACTGCAATACCTGGTATTACCACAGTGACAACGGCAGAAACCTTGTTCGCGCCCTTTTCCACTTCATGGATCCCGGTTGCACGCTCACTGGGCTCGAGGCGGCCTGCGCCACCGACGCTTTCGGCCTCCGGCCTGGTTTCAACTAGCATCAGTTTCCCTAGAAACCAGACGTTGCCAGTCTCTGTTCCAGCCCCCTTTAGTTCCCCTGGAAATGTCAGGCGGGGCAGGGCTCGAACCACGTCGAAACTTTGAAGCAGGCGGCAGCTCCTTTAGACAGGACGCCCCACATGACACTTGTTCCCCACCTCCTACCCCCGCCGCCCCCCCCTGACATTCCCCACGGACCGTGGATCCCCTCACAATTTACTCAGTCCACTGCACACTGGACAGGCACTCCGGAGACCGTGAGCAGCAGTTCAGACTCTATAAACAGGGGAGACCAGACGGACAATTGAAAAGATAGGCGAACGGACCTCAACACCTCTCCTCTTGATCTTTGCAGGATCTTTGACCAGTGGTGGAGGCTTCATAAAACCAGCAGCTACCCAGCAGGCCACGTTCCCATTGGGCACAGGGCAGATGACATCATGGTCCCCTTCTTACCAATAGTCAAAAACAGAGAGCTGTTTGGAGCGACTACGCCGCTTGGATATGTCTATGAGGGAAACTAATGAACGATGGTCCTCCTCGCCAGGCACATTGGAGTGAGGAGACAACGCTGGAGGACGCACTCAATAACTGCATCAACTCACTGCCTCTTAATCGCTCCCCTCTTTCTCCTTTTTATGTTCCCACCCAACTGCAAGGGGGGTTTCAGACACCTGAAGGCCCTTAAATAGACTGAACTTAGATTTTCAATTGGGACAGTGTAGAGGGAGCTTTACTCTGTATCTAACCCCGTGCTGTACCTGTCCTGGGAGTGTTTGATGGGGACAGTGTAGAGGGAGCTTTACTCTGTATCTAACCCCGTGCTGTACCTGTCCTGGGAGTGTTTGATGGGGACAGTGTAGAGGGAGCTTTACTCTGTCTGTAACCCCGTGCTGTGCCTGTCCTGGGAGTGTTTGATGGGGACAGAGTGGCGGGAACTTTACTCTGTATCTAACCCTGTGCTGTACCTGTCCTGGGAGTGTTTGATGGGGACAGTGTAGAGGGAGCTTTACTCTGTATCTAACCCCGTGCTGTACCTGTCCTGGGAGTGTTTGATGGGGACAGTGTAGAGGGAGCTTTACTCTGTATCTAACCCCGTGCTGTACCTGTCCTGGGAGTGTATGATGGGGACAGTGTAGAGGGAGCTTTACTCTGTATCTAACCCTGTGCTGTACCTGCCATGGCAGAGTTTGATGGGGACAGTGTAGAGGGAGCATTACTCTGTATCTAACCCCGTGCTGTACCTGTCCTGGGAGTGTTTGATGGGGACAGTGTAGAGGGAGCTTTACTCTGTATCTAACCCCGTGCTGTACCTATCCGGGGAGTGTTTGATGGGGACAGTGTAGAGGGAGCTTTTCTCTGGATCTAACCCCGTGCTCTACCTTTCCTGGGAGTGTTTGATGGGGACAGTGTAGAGGGAGCTTTACTCTGTATCTCACCCCGTGCTGTACCTGTCCTGGGAGTGTTTGATGGGGACAGTGTCGAGGGAGCTTTACTCTGTATCTAACCCCGTGCTGTGTTGTCGTGAATCTGTCTGTAATGATCACTCAAGTCACAATAAAGAAATGCCTGAGGATTATCAATGCAAATATAACATTCTGGTCTTGGTTTTGCTTCATTTGAGTTCACCAATTAAACTAAATCAGCAAACTGAGGGACAAATCAAAGTGCGCCCTCATGGACATCGTGGGCCCCACCAGCGGCCGCCCCCAACCAACCCCAAGCCTGTGCCACGCGGCAGCCAGCCAACCCGGGGGGGGGGGGCAAATGCCATTTCTGCGGGCAGACAAAGCACCCCCGGCAGCGCTGCCCGGCGCGGAGCGCGCTCTGCAAGGCCTGCGGGAAGAAGGGCCATTTCGTGCCAGGCCGGCTCGGTTCCTGCTGTCCGTAGGCCCAGCGTTCTTGCACCCCCCCCTCCTGCGACCTGTGGCCGCCACCATTTTCGTCCCCACAGACCACGTGCGTCCCGTGGGTGCCGCCATCTTTAATGCCGCCCGCCATGTGCGCCGCCATTTTGGACGGCGCCTCAGGACCCCTGCTCGTCGGGCACTGCATCTGGCCGTTCATCGCCTGCCACCACCGCCGACCAGCCCGGGGCCCACCAACACCAGCCGCAGCTCGCCTCCATCACGCTCGACCAGTCCCGGCCGCTCAACCTCGCAACCGTGACGACAACGGTGAAAGTCGATGGGCACAGGACATCCTTAACTCCACCCCACGACGGTGAGGCGCTGCTCACTCCCAGTACACCCCGTCACCCAAAAAATCTCCCTGGCCTCCGGATCCCACTCCGTGGAAATCCGGGGTACTGCATCGCCACCCTCACCGTCCAGGGCGTGGAGTTCAGCAACTTCCAGCTCTACGTCCTCCCCCACCTCTGCGCTGCCCTGTTACTCGGCCTGGACTTCCAGTGCCACCTCCAAAGCTTAACCTTAAAATTCGGCACACCCCTACCCCCCCCTTACCGTGTGCAGCCTCACGATCCTTAAAGTCGACCCACCTTCCCTGTTTGCAAACCTCACCCTGGATTGCAAACCCGTCGCCACCAGGAGCAGACGGTACAGCGCCCAGGACCGGACCTTCACCAGGTCGGAGGTCCAACGGTTTCTGTGGGAAGGTGTCATTGAGGCAGCAACAGCCCCTGGAGAGCCCAAGTGGTCGTGGTGAAAACTGGGGAGAAACACAGGATGGTCATTGACTACAGCCAGACCATCAATCGGTACACTCAGCTCGGCGCGTACCCCCTCCCACGCAGCTCGACGCGTACCCCCTCCCACGCAGCTCGACGCGTACCCCCTCCCACGCAGCTCGACGCGTACCCCCTCCCACGCAGCTCGACGCGTACCCCCTCCCACGCATATCTGACGTGGTCAATCAGATTGCGCAGTACCGGGTCTTTTCCACAGTGGACTTGAAGTCCGCCTACCACCAGCTCCCCCTCCGCCCGGAGGACCGCCAATACACCGCGTTCGAAGCAGACGGTCGCCTCTATCACTTCCTTAGGGTTCCCTTCGGCGTCACTAATGGAGTCTCGGTCTTCCAGCGAGAGATGGACCGAATGGTTGACCGGTACGGGCCTCTTAGAAGAGGGTACGCACGACCTCGCGGCGACCAGGCAACTCGCGAACTCGCTAACGGTAGCCTCCCGTAACATACAGTCGTACGCCCCCTTCCCTTACCTAGATAACGTCACCATCTGCGGCCATGATCAGCAGGACCACGACACTAACGCTAACCTTCTCAAATTTCTCCACACCGCCAAACTCCTTCATCTCATGTCCAATAAGGAGAAATGCATGCTCCGCACCAACCGCTTAGCCATCCTTGGCTATGACGGGGAAAATGGAGTTCTAGGGCCCGACCCCGACCGCATGCGCCCCCTGCTGGAACTCCCCCTCCCCCACTGCCCCAAGGCCCTGAAACGATGCCTGGGGTTTTTCTCCTACTACGCCCAGTGGGTCCCTAATTATGCAGACAAGGCCCGCCCACTCATCAAGTCCACCCTTTTCCCCCTGACGGCTGAAGCCCCCCAGGCCTTCAACCGCATCAAGGCCGACATCGCCAAGGCCGCGATGCACGCGGTCGACGAGTCCCTCCCCTTTCAGGTCGAGAGCGATGCATCGGACGTGGCTCTGGCCGCCACCCTCAACCAGGCGGGCAGGCCCGTGGCCTTCTTCTCCCGCACCCTCCATGCCTCCGAAATTCGACACTCCTCCGTCGAAAAGGAGGCCCAAGCCATTGTGGAAGCTGTGAGACATTGGAGGCATTACCTGGCCGGCAGGAGCTTCACTCTCCTCACTGACCAACGGTCGGTTGCTTCATGTTTAACAATACACAGCGGGACAAGATCTAAAACAACAAGATCTTGAGGTGAAGGATCGAGCTCTCCACCTACAATTACGAGATTTTGTATCGCCCGGGGAAGCTCAACGAGCCCCCAGACCCCAATCCCGAGGTACATGTGCCAGCGCACAAGTGGACCGACTCCGGACCCTGCACGATGGTCTCTGTCACCCAGGGGTCTCCCGGTTCTTTCACTTCATGAAGGCCGCAACCTCCCCTACTCCATTGAGGAGGTCAGGACCGCCACCAGGGACTGCCAGGTCTGCGCGGAGTGCAAGCCGCACTTCTACCGGCCAGATCGAGCGTGCCTGGTGAAGGCCTCCAGCTCCTTTGAACGCCTCAGCGCAGACTTCAAAGGGCCCCTCCCCTCCACTGACCGAAACACGTACTTCCTGAACGTGGTCGATGAATACTCCCGGTTCCCCTTCGCCATCCCCTGCCCCGATATGACATCTGCCACGGTCATCAAGGCCCTCAATAGCATCTTCGCCCTGTTCGGTTTCCCCGCTTACGTCCACAACGACCGGGGATCCTCCTTTATGAGCGATGAGCTGCGTCAGTTCCTGCTCAGCAAGGGCATCGCCTCGAGCAGGACGACCAGTTATAACCCCCGGGGAAACGGGCAGGTGGAGTGGGAGAACGGGACGGTCTGGAAGGCCGTCCTGCTGGCCCTGCGGTCTAAAAATCTCCCGGCCTCCCGCTGGCAGGAAGTCGTCCCCGACGCGCTCCACTCCATTCGATCGCTACTCTGCACTGCGACTAAGGAAGCCCCCCATGAACGTCTCCTTGTCTTCCCCAGGAAGTCCACCTCCGGGGTTTCGCTCCCAACGTGGCTGGAGCCCCAGGACCCTTTCTCCTCCGCAAACACGTGCGGCTCCACAAGGCAGACCCGTTGGTCGAAAGGGTGCAGCTGCTGCAGGCGAACCCGCAGTACGCCTATGGGTGGCGTACCCCGACGGCCGACAAGACAGAGTCTCCCTCAGGGACCTGGCACCAGCTGGATCCCCACCCTCCCCTCCAATTGCCTCGGCGCCACCCACCCTCCCCCCAGCGCACCTCACTACAGCCCCCGCCCCAGGACGATCCGTCCTCCCATTGGTTCCACCCGGGGATGAAGATGAGGCCTACACGCTCCCGGAGTCACAGGCGACCAAGTCGGCGCCTGCATCACCACCGGGACCGAGGCGCTCACAGCGGAGGATCAAGGCACCCGACTGGCTGAATTTGTAAATTTTCACCAGACTGTAAACTTGAAATTTTCACAAACCTGCAAATTTTTTTCCACCCCCCCCCCGCCGGGCCCTTTTCTAACAGGGGGTGAATGTGGTAGTCACCACTGATTGTATAATAGTTGTTATTAGAGGTAATACGGTAAGACTCCTGTACTACAGGTACGGGGGTAGGTCCCTGCCTGCTGGCTCCGCCCAGTAGGCGGAGTATAAACGTGTCTGCACACCGAGCAGCTCCCATTCTGGTGGCAGCTGCAGGAGGCCACGCATCTCTGCTTAATAAAGCCTCGATTACTCTCTACTCTCACCTCGTCGTAATTGATAGTGCATCGGGGTGTGGGGGGGGGGTGGGGGGAGGGGGGGGGGGCAAGGAAAACGTAGGAAACAGGATGGGAAAAAAGACCGGTGCTCTGATTGGCCTTGGCTGGTAGGGAGCAGATTGAGGAAACAAGATGGCGCCGCAAGCAGCTACCTTGACGGGTCTCTAAATGAACGGAAACCCCGGGGTGCAGGGGCGCACCTACGTGGTGTACAGACAGTTGGCGGCCATGTTGGGTTCCCCCTGGACAAAGGGAGCGCAGGGGCTCGGCCTCGTGGTGAGAGCGGCGACTGCGGCCATTTTGGATGGCCCTCCAACAAAAGGAAACCCCAGTGAGCGGGGACGCGTCCACCAGGTAAGTATGGTTCACCCCCCCCACCCCCCCGCCATCAGTATTATCACCTGGAATGTAATGGGACTCAACAGCCCAGTGAAAAGATCGAGCAGCATCGGTCACTTGAGAGGCCTGGAGGCCGACATAATCTTCCTGAGGAAGGAGACACAGCTGAGGGAGAAGGACAGGCTGCTGGTGAGGCAGGGCTGGGAGGGGCAGACATGCTGCTCATGCTGCGGGACGAGGGCTAGGGAAGTGGCTACACGGATTAGCAAGAGGGCGAGGCTCACCGAGACGTGGACGGTTACGGACCCAGGGGCACGTCATGGTCAGCGGTGTCCTGGAAAAGGGGGAGCGGTGGTGCTGGTAACTGTGCACGCTCCCAACTGGGACGGCACAGACTTTATAGCGAAGACCATGGCGGAAATCCCCAACATTGACACACACCGACTGATTATCGGGGGGCGACTTGTGCTGGGTCGAGGACCCACTGACCGTTCGATCCAAACCGAGAACGGGGAAAAAGACAGGCATGGCTAAGGAACTGGGAGCGTTGACGGAGCAGTGGACCCATGGCGATTCCTAAACCCTGGTGAGAGGGAATTCCCATTATTCTCGCACAAGGTATACTCCCGCATCGACTCCTTTGCAGTGGGGAAATTGGTGCTTCCAGGAATAGTCAGTGCGGAATACTCCGCGATCGTCATCTCCGACCGCGCTCCGCACTCCATGGATGTGAGGTTGCAGACGGGTCATGCCCAGCGCCCCACATGGAGGCTGGACACGGACCTCTTGGCCGACAAGGCCTTCTGTCAGAAAACATCACAGGCCATAGGCGAGTACGTGAGAAACAACCGGAACGGGGAGGCCTCACCCTCCACGTTCTGGGAGGCGCGGAAGGCTGTGATTAGAGGAGAGATTATAGCCCACAAGGTGCATAGAGACAGGGAAGAGGGGGCGGCCGGGCAACAACTGATCGACTCCATCCTGGAGGTCGACAGAAAATACTCCCAGGCCCCGGCCGTAGAGCTGCCGGCGGAGGGGAAAAAGCTACAACTAGACCTTAACCTGCGATCCACCAGGAAAGCAGGGCACCAACTCCGCCAGGCACGGGGGACCAGGTAGAAAATAGCAGAGGTCAACCGGGCGTTTGAGACTTTCTACCGGGGACTGTACACCTCCGAGACACCCGAGGGGGGATGAATCGGTTCCTCAATGGACTGGACATGTCGATCGTGGGGACGGTAGGGGGGAATTGGAAGCATCAGTCGGTCTGGGATGGGTGAAGGAGAGCATCAGCTCCATGCAGGCGGGGAAGGCACCGGGTCCCAACTTGCGGACTTCGGTAAGGAATTAGCGCCAGCCCTGGTGCCACACTTACGGGATATGTTTGCAGACTCGCTAGCTAGGGGCAGCCCGCTTCGTACGCGAACACGGGGCACGATATCGCTGTTCCCCCAAATAGACAAAGACCCGAGGGAATGTGGGTCACACATTTCGCTGCTGAATGTGGACGCGAAGATACTCGCGAAAGCCCTGGCCAAGAGATTGGAGAGCTGCGTGCAAGAGATGGTCGCAGAGGACCAGGCGGGCTTTGTCAAGGGTCGGCAGCTAACTGTGAACATCAGGCGACTGATGAATGTAATAATGACCCCTGCCCCCAGGAAGAGAGCACCAGAGGTGAGCATCTTCCTGGATGTAGAGAAGGCTTTCGACAGAGTCGAGTGGAAGCACCTCTTTGAGGTACTGGAGCGGTTTGGGCTCGGAGCAGGGTTCACCTCCTGGGTGAAACCCCTGTGCAGCGCCCATGAAGGCGAGTGTTCGGACCAACACCACCAGCACAGAGGCACACGTCAGGGATGCCCACTGTCCCCGCTCCTCTTCGCCCTGGCAATTGAACCCCTTGCCGATCACCCTGCGAGAGGTTGGAGGCTGGAAGGGTACCCGAAGAGGAGGCAGTGAGCACAGAGCCTCACTCTATGCGGGCGACCTGCTCCTCTACGCCTCGGACCCACTGAGCGGCCTGAAAGCAATGGTGCAGCCCCCGGGGGAGTTCAGAGCCTTCTCGGGCGACAGACACAACCTGGGCAAGAGCGAGCGTTCCCGGTGAACCCAAACCAGGGAGGGACAGAGCTGGAGGGATTCCATTGAAATTCCGCTACCTGGGGATCCAGTTAGCCGGAGACTGGGCGCGGATCCACAAGGGGCAGCTGACCAGCCTGGCGGAGGAAGTTAAATTGGACCCGCGGAGGTGGGACGCGCTCCCGCTCTCCCTGGCGGGGAGGGCGCAGACGATCAAGATGGACGTACTGCCCAGGCTCCTCTTCCTGTTTAGATCCACCTCGATCGACATCCCCAAGGTCTTCTTCCACCTCATCGACAAAATGATCGTGGCGTTTGTGTGAAACCCCAAATCGACACAGCAAAGGAGGGAAACTGCGGCCGGTCTGGCCTGCCGAATCTACAATACTCCCACCGGGCAGCTACGGCAGGGAGAGCGAGAGGATGGACATGTGAACCCAACTCGGAATGGGTGAGGATGGAGGGGTTTTCCTGCAAGGGAATGGCCCTCTGGGCCGTCGCCACGGCAGCACTCCAAGCCCCCCCTCCCCGCCGGCGGAGCTACGTAACAACAGCCAATGGTAGACTCCTGGGTCTAACCAATGGTCATCAGCCTCTTAGGTACCGCAATACCTGGTACTACCACATTCACCCCCTGTTAAAAAAGAGTACGGCGGGGATGGTGGCCGGTGGTAACAGTCGCCTTTAGCATGGTATGACCAGGTATGGAGGTACCGTGCTGTCGAGGATATTTACAAAGTGTTCATGGTGCAGCAATCAGTCGATCGGGTGGCCTGGTCGTCCTTCTGGAGCGTCTGGGCTTCGGCGGTGATTCTGGTGGGGGTCCCGGCAGTTGCGACTCCGGGAGCGTGGTTTCGGCCTCCCAGGCAGCTTCGTCACCCCTAGGCGGCGCTGTTGGGGCAACAGGTTGACATGGGTGGGGGGGGGGTCGTCTGGAGGGGGCGTCGGTGGGTGGTCGGGCCTAGGCAGGAGCGGCGGGAGTACTGACCCTCCAGTGAGGTGCTGTGGGGATGGTGGGGGTGGGGGCAATGGTTCGGGTGCGCGTGGGGTTCCGGCGGGCGCCAGGTCCCGAAGGGAGACCGTATCTTGCCGGCCGTCAGGGAACGCCACGTAGGCGTACTGGGGGTTAGCGTGCAGCAGGCGGACCCTCTCGACCAACGGGTCCAACTTGTGCGCCCGCACGTGCTTCTGAAGCAGGATGGGTCCGGGTGTCGCTAGCCAGGTTGGGAGCAAGATCCCGGAGGAGGACTTCCTGGGGAAGACAAGGAGACGTTCATGAGGTGTCTGATTGGTAGTTGTACACAGCAGCGACCAGATGGCGTGGAGGGCCTCCGGGAGGACTACTTGCCAGCGGGAGACTGGGAGGCTCCTGGACCGTAGGGCCAGTAGGACGGTCTTCCAGACCGTTCCGTTCTCCCTCTCTGCCTGTCCGTTTCCCCGGGGGTTGTAACTGGTCGTCCTGCTCGAGGCGATGCCCTTGCTGAGCAGGAATTGACGCAGTTCTTCGCTCATAAAGGAGGACTATAGGAATCTATAATTTATGGGATCTTAACCTGTCGAACTACACCAATTTGGGGGAAGCTTAGTTGATGAATCAAGTCCTGGCGCAATACGACAAGTTGTAAGATTTGTAATATTTGTAGACTGTGTTAAGTTGTTCGATTCCTTGTATTATTCGACTGTGTAAAGTTGAAGGAATTTATATCATCTCTGCTATTCGGTTATCAGTAGCACTTTGCAAATACTGGAACTCAGCAGAAATTTGCAGTATAAACTCCTCAGGTGCCAAAAGGAATTGTTTTATTTGTAGTCGCTTGATTACAATTTGAAAGTCATTTAAAAGGCAATTCGTAGACAATTCGAAGTTTTCAGAGAATTACAGACATTATCTTTCTTTGCTTAGGCAGACAGCTCGAAAGTAACTTTTAAAAGGTCAAAGTCTGGCAATGAAACATGAAGAGAGAGAGAAAGCTAATCTTCAGCTCAACTCAAACTCAAAGTCAAAAGTGGACTAACATCACTGACACAGACTGTGAGACTGACAGAACCCCCAAAAGACATCTCTAAAATGGAGACTATAAAGGACAAAACTGACTAAACTAACAGAAAGACAACACAAAGACATCTCTTCAACACACACACTCCCAAAGACAATACACTAAAATGGCGGGCGGAAACTTTTCAGTTATACACTTTCATATCTGTCTTAAGTCATCTAATTACACCCCAATATAATCCTAATTGGTTTGGGTTAGACTCAAACACATTTGATTTGATGGCAAGCCGTCCATCTTCAATGTGCAACATCAGCTTTTTAATTGTTTCATGTCTACATGTTATGGAATGTGATATTTTACTAATCTTTTAGCTGGCTTGGCTAATGTAACAATTGAGACTTCATAGCGAGAATATATATATGATTCAATGCTCTTACAAACTGCATTGGACTCTTGCCACCTAGTTGCCATGGAACTCCGTCCTTGGCCTTGACAATTAGCACAAGCAGTGTCAAATTGTCTTGCAACTGTGCTGCTATAATCTTATAATGGAATTTTATGCTGTTTCATGTATCACATTGAAGTCCTGAATTTATGTGTGCTGAAATTCTCATTTTTAAAAATGAGTACTTAAACAGCTATCTTTTACCTATACTAGTTGTATTTGAAATACCTGGCTCCTACAGTCGGCCCTTTGATAAATCGAAAAATTGAGATATATCAGAAAAGATTAAAATACATCATTAATGCGATAGGATAGGTAAAAGCGCAAAGAATCATTGCAGTTTTAAACAAAATGGAATTAACATTGCAACAGGCATTTCAAAATAATTATTATAATTAATAAATTAATCAAATTTGATCACATTGGTAATTAATAATAACTTCATGTAAAGTTATTATACAATAAAAGTTGAACATATGATCTAGTAATAAATGGTAAAATGATTATCAAAATGGACATCCTCTGGATTATACACAAAAGCTTGTTGAAAGGGTTAATTTTCTTACAGAGACAAAAAGAGGCGTATAGCTTGGAATGATGCCATTCGCATCTTTAAACTTTTTTTTTGTCACTCAAATGGACTGGGAGTAAAAGTTGGATTGCTGCCAAATTCCCGTTATCAAATTTCTTTGAACAACCTGTTCTTTTGGCTTTTAATCAAAGATTGTTGGTTTTTTTTTAAACCAGCTTCCACATTGTTTGAAGTTTTAATTTCCAGGCTAATTTGAAACATTTATTTTAAAATATCAAATACAATAACTTATTAAATATATAACTGAACCAATCTTGTGCTTTATCTTGATTTTCTGTCGATGAATTTGTCGATTCTGTTAAAGGAAACACAGCTAACAAGATATGTTAATTTCTTTAAATTATTAAAGCAACGTTCAGAATAATGACAGTTTTCTTAAGTTGACAGTTCTTGGCAACTTTTTAGCGATACATTGAGGGTTCTTTAGCTGCTTTGATGGCAGCCGTTCTCTTCTGAGTAAGTTCCCTTTCTCGTTTGGAAATTTTCTGTCCCAAGTAAACATCTTTCTGGGCAATTTGTGCTTTGTGAAAGCTAGCTTTGTGACTGTTAGTACTGAGGTGGTTCAAGACCACCCGTAAGTCTTTGTCATGATCATCTTTATTGATGGAGGTTATCAGAACATCATCTTCATATTGGATAATGGTGGAAGGCCGAACAGGCAGTTGCCTGAGATGATTCTGTAAAGCCATGTGGTAAACAGTTGGGCTATTATGATACTGTTGTTGATTAACTGTAAAAGCAAACCATGGTTGTAGTTGCTTAGCCAGTGTTGCTGACCAGAAGCCATACTGGGTGTGTCTTGTTGGTACGTGTTACATGGTTGACCACGAGGTGGAGATGTATTGTAGTGAACATTGTCTACTTCATTATCATCTCTTGAATCTATCCGTTGTTTTTGATAGCATTTTGCCATCCAGTGTCCTACTCTACCACAGGAAAGACATTGTGGTATTTTCTTACGTGATTTTAATGGAGCAAGGGTACATGTTTGTTCTAGCGCTGGTGGTGAAATTGTAGTTACTGCTGATATTCCTGCAGGTGCTGCAACAGCCGCCGCTGGAGCAGCAGGTAACATGGGCTGGATTTGAACACTATCTTCGTCTGATTCATCTGACAAAGGAACTGATTTATTCGTGACATTTGTTCTTGGCTGTGCAATTGCCGATTGTGCCACTAGGTGGGGCGCTTGGGCTGCTTTCTGAGTTTGTGCTGTTTGTTCAAATTTCTGCACAGAAATTTTGCAGTGTTCAGCTAAAACACATCTTTCTTCGATTAACTTGCAATTTTCAAGTTCAATTTGCTCAGTTTTTAATTGCAATTGTCGGTATTTTGTCTCCACTTTAACAACTTGATTTTGGAATTCTGTTATTTGAAAAGATAACTGCTGAAGTTCAGAGGTTTTGTTTTGCAAATCTGTTTTAATTTCATCATAACGCTCAAGTTTGGATTTTGCATCTTGCAATTCTTCAACAACTGCAATTAGTTGTTTTTTAGTGGACCTATACTCATCATCACTTCGTTCAGTATTTAATTGCAACTGTTGGTATTTTGACTCCACTTTAAAAACTTGATTTTGAAATTCTCCGATTTGAACTGCTGGAGTTCAGAGGTTTTATTTTGCAAATCTGTTCTAATTTCATCATAATGCTCAAGTTTGGATTTTGCATCTCGCAATTCTTCAACAACTGCAATTAGTTGGTCTTTAGTGGACCTATACTCATGATCAAATTTAATTTTAGCAATTGTCTCTTGATGTTTTTGGAGCTGTGCCATTACTGCAAAAGACCATTTCATACGTCTTCCACCGTTTAACCGTGTGGTCTTACCCCATGCCTTCTTGATATTATCAAGGGACCACTGTCCTTTGGGGATATCATATTTTGATTCAATTTTTGTAGCAACTTCAGACAGTCCAAATTGTCTACGAATGAAAGATCTAAAATCCCCCAACATATCTTCAACAGAAACATCTGGTATTCCAGCACCCCCCTTGGATGTAGTGGGGAGTAATTTTCTGTCTGCTAAAGGCTCTGAATCTACACTTTGAATTGGATCAGCCATAACTTTTCTTGATCGCTGACTGCCGTTTTATTTTAGTTACTGCAGTGACTAATCTTCCAGTCACGCCTGATAGTCTGACCGACTGGCACTTGATTTATTTAACACAGTATATAAAAAATGTTCTTTTCAAGGGTCGAAGTACTGATTGATGCGGCTTTAAGACTTTTAATGGGTGAAAAAGATATTTCTTACCCTAGTCTAGCCGTGGGTTCCGGCTGTCTTCTGGGCCTCCTCCGATTATCTCCGAAGCTTCCCGAAGGTTCCCGACCTCCTCCGATTATCTCCGAAGCTTCCCGAAGGTTCCCGACCTCCTCCGATTATCTTCGAAGCTTTCCGTCGTCATCTGGGCCTTCGAAGGTCGTTCAGTACTCTCCCCTCCTGGCTGGCTACGCCAATTATAGGAAACTATAATTTATGGGATCTTAACCTGTCGAACCACGCCAAGTTTGGGGGAAGCTTAGTTGATGAATCAAGTCCTGGCGCAATACGACAAGTTGTAAGATTTGTACTATTTGTAGACTGTGTTAAGTTGTTCGATTCCTTGTATTATTCGACTGTGTATAGTTGAAGGAATTTATATCATCTCTGCTATTCGGTTATCAGTAGCACTTTGCGAATACTGGAACTCAGCAGGAATTTGCAGTATAAACTCCTCAGGTGCCAAAAAGAATTGTTTTATTTGTAGTCGCTTGATTACAATTTGAAAGTCATTTAAAAGGCAATTCGTAGACAATTCGAAGCTTTCAGAGAATTCCAGACATTATCTTTCTTTGCTTAGGCAGACAGCTCGAAAGTAACTTTTAAAAGGTCAAAGTCTGGCAATGAAACATGAAGAGAGAGAGAAAGCTAATCTTCAGCTAAACTCAAACTCAAAGTCAAAAGTGGACTAACATCACTGACACAGACTGTGAGACTGACAGAACCCCCAAAGACAATAACCTAAAAACTAAAACTCACAAAGACAATAAAACCACAGACAACACACGAAAAACTAAACTAAAATGGCGGGGGAAACTTTTCAGTTATACACTTTCATATCTGTCTTAAGTCATCTAATCACACCCCAATATAATCCTAATTGGTTTGGGTTAGACTCAAACACATTTGATTTGATGGCAAGCCGTCCATCTTCAATGTGCAACATCAGCTTTTCTGGCCCAGCTGTTATCTGCATTGTGAACAATGGTGCCTTCATGTTGCTGTGTATTCAATCCCTTGGCCTTGACAATTAGCACAAGCAGTGTCAAATTATCTTGCAACTGTGCTGTTTTAATGTCACACTGTCTTTGAAAATATGCATTTGCCAGAACAACGGACCTCAGTAAAAGTGAATGATGCTGTATAAATGGGTATTTAAAACTGGGGCTCAACATTTATGCTTAAACAGCTATCTTTTACCTATACTAGTTGTATTCAAAATACCTGGCTTCTACAAGTATCCCCGTCTCTCAGCCTGGGGAGAGAGAGAGCACCGATCACCCCCTGACCTCTCCATACAACGCAACTTAACCCCAGTCTTGGGACCAGCACAGCGCCAACAATGGTTCCGTACATTTGCACAGAGAGTTTAAGAGGCCTTCCTGTACATTTGCTTTGTTCCCATTTATTTTGTTTTATTTATGTTTGCTCCACGGACTCACAAGCCTTTGAACGGTGCAGTCAAGCTGAGGCAGCCATCTCGTCAGGACACTGTGTTCCCAGGTTTTATGTTTGGAGACGGGAAACAGACTCATCAACGACGAGTGAATCTTAGGGGCCCGTTGCGGAGGCAGCCAGTCCGGCTGGCCGGCTGGAAACCTGTGGATTGGCCAGGAACAGTGTGCTGCCTGGCAGCGGCCAGTGAGTAGTTCCTGCGGGCTGCTTTCTGAGAGAGCTGGACAGAAGCGACTCGACCCTGAACGAAGATGGAACTCTTTCTCGCTCTCTCTCTACACAACACACACATAGACACACACACACGCAGCACAGAAGGGAAAGGGTGATTGAGAGATAAAGAAAATACAAATTTTAAAAAAGGAGAAAAGATCTTCAATGCGCCAGAACGGCTTCCAGTTAATGTCTTTCAGGAGTTCAAGCTTTTGTTCAGATACTTCTTCCCTAATCCGGAGGCCGTAAAAGAGCGCATGACAGTCTCTCAAATTAGGACTGAGATGAGGAGAAATTTCTTCACCCAGAGAGTGGACGAAGAAAGGGACTGCTTTATTGGTCTATAATAATAATAATCGCTTATTGTCACGCGTTGGATTCAATTAAGTTACTATGAAAAGCCCCTAGTCGCCACATTCCGGCACCTGTTCGGGGAGGCTGGTACGGGAATTGAATCCGCGCTGTTGGCATTGTTCTGCATTAAAAGCCAGCAGTTTAGCCCGCTGTGCTAAACCAGCCCCAGTGAGTGTCTGGCACGTCATTCCTGTATAGTTAAAATGATCTTGAATCTACAGAGAGAGTAGGCAGTCTAACCCTAACCCTTAAGACACTAACCTTAACCCTAACCCCAACCCTAGCATTAACCCTAACCCTAACCCGAACCAAAACCCGAACACCAATCCTAACCCTAACCATAACCCTAACACCAATCCTAACGCTAACCCTAACCCTAACCCTAACCCGAACGCCAATCCTAACCCTAACCCTAACCCTAACTCTAACCATAACCCTAACCCCATTCTTAAACCTTAACGCAAACCAATCTGAACTCCAATCCAAACCCTAACCCTAACCCTAACCATAACCCTCATAAAAACCCAATCCTAATCCTAACCCCAATCCTAACCCTAACCCCAATCCTAACCCCAATCCTAACCCTAACCCCAATCCTAACCCTAACCCCAATCCTAACCCCAATCCTAACCCTAACACAAACCCCATCCAAACACCAATCCTAGCCCTAACCCTAGCCCACCCCTAACCCTAACCACAACCCTAACCCTAACCCTAATCCTAACCATGCCCCTAACCCTAACCCTAATCCTCGGAGGGAGGCTCAATTCTCTTCTCCCTGATACAACCCGGAGAATATTCCCTGAACCATCAGACCAGACCGGGATTAAAGACAGCATTGTGGTCACTTTACCCAAACGGTCGCTAGCAAACATCCAGCAGCGGCCACACTCCCCGCCATCACAGAAAGGATACCGAGAACAACCCCTCTCTTCAACGGACCAACCACAGATTAACCAGCCTCCGCTCAGCATACGCCATTCCTCCTGTCATGATATGCAGACACACACATAATGACAAGCAGCTAATGGACACAGAGAACAGGACATGACCCATAAGCAGGCAGGACACTCAGGGGTGGGATCTGACTATAAAAGACACGAGGCACTCACACTCCGCCTCTTTCCACTGATGAACATCTACAGAGTGAGTCAGGGTGTATGTACACTATCACACCTCCACCACGTGGCGAAGGGCTAGTCTGGTTCAGTCAGACAGAGTAACCACACTTAGGTTAGCAGAGAGTCGAACTCACAGAGAACTGTGCGAACTGTGCGACTGGTTCAATAAATCAGATTGAACTAACTTCAAGGTCTGGGGTATCTTTCTGATCTAAGCTGCATCCAGTTGCAGCCAGTGTTAGACCAGCACACCGAACACGACAGCCCGACCCTCCCAAGACCAGCGCACCGAACACGACAGCCCGACCCTCCCAAGACCAGCGCACCGAACACGACAGCCCGACCCTCCCAAGACCAGCGCACCGAACACGACAGCCCGACCCTCCCAAGACCAGCGCACCGAACACGACAGTCCGACTCTCCCAAGACCAGCGCACCGAACACGACAGCCCGACCCTCCCAAGACCAGCGCACCGAACACGACAGCCCGACCCTCCCAAGACCAGCGCACCGAACACGACAGCCCGACCCTCCCAAGACCAGCGCACCGAACACGACAGCCCGACCCTCCCAAGACCAGCGCACCGAACACGACAGCCCGACCCTCCCAAGACCAGCGCACTGAACACGACAGCCCGACCCTCCCAAGACCAGCGCACCGAACACGACAGCCCGACCCTCCCAAGACCAGCGCACCGAACACGACAGTCCGACACTCCCAAGACCAGCGCACCGAACACGACAGCCCGACCCTCCCAAGACCAGCGCACCGAACACGACAGCCCGACCCTCCCAAGACCAGCGCACCGAACACGACAGTCCGACACTCCCAAGACCAGCGCACCGAACACGACAGCCCGACCCTCCCAAGACCAGCGCACCGAACACGACAGCCCGACCCTCCCAAGACCAGCGCACCGAACACGACAGTCCGACACTCCCAAGACCAGCGCACCGAACACGAAAGTCCGACACTCCCAAGACCAGCGCACCGAACACGACAGTCCGACACTCCCAAGACCAGCGCACCGAAAACGACAGTCCGACACTCCCAAGACCAGCGCACCGAACACGACAGCCCGACCCTCCCAAGACCAGCGCACCGAACACGACAGCCCGACCCTCCCAAGACCAGCGCACCGAACACGACAGTCCGACACACCCAAGACCAGCGCACCGAACACGAAAGTCCGACACTCCCAAGACCAGCGCACCGAACACGACAGTCCGACACTCCCAAGACCAGCGCACCGAACACGACAGCCCGACCCTCCCAAGACCAGCGCACCGAACACGACAGCCCGACCCTCCCAAGACCAGCGCACCGAACACGACAGTCCGACACTCCCAAGACCAGCGCACCGAACACGACAGCCCGACCCTCCCAAGACCAGCGCACCGAACACGACAGCCCGACCCTCCCAAGACCAGCGCACCGAACACGACAGTCCGACACTCCCAAGACCAGCGCACCGAACACGACAGTCCGACACTCCCAAGACCAGCGCACCGAACACGACAGTCCGACACTCCCAAGACCAGCGCACCGAACACGACAGTCCGACACTCCCAAGACCAGCGCACCGAACACGACAGCCCGACCCTCCCAAGACCAGCGCACCGAACACGACAGCCCGACCCTCCCAAGACCAGCGCACCGAACACGACAGTCCGACACTCCCAAGACCAGCGCACCGAACACGACAGTCCGACACTCCCAAGACCAGCGCACCGAACACGAAAGTCCGACACTCCCAAGACCAGCGCACCGAACACGACAGCCCGACCCTCCCAAGACCAGCGCACCGAACACGACAGCCCGACACTCCCAAGACCAGCGCACCGAACACGACAGCCCGACCCTCCCAAGACCAGCGCACCGAACACGACAGTCCGACACTCCCAAGACCAGCGCACCGAACACGACAGCCCGACCCTCCCAAGACCAGCGCACCGTACACGACAGCCCCACCCTCCCAAGACCAGCGCACCGAACACGACAGCCCGACCCTCCCAAGACCAGCGCACCGAACACGACAGCCCGACCCTCCCAAGACCAGCGCACCGAACACGACAGTCCGACACTCCCAAGACCAGCGCACCGAACACGACAGCCCGACCCTCCCAAGACCAGCGCACCGAACACGACAGCCCGACCCTCCCAAGACCAGCGCACCGAACACGACAGCCCGACACTCCCAAGTCCAGCGCACCGAACACGACAGCCCGACCCTCCCAAGTCCAGCGCACCGAACACGACAGTCCGACACTCCCAAGACCAGCGCACCGAACACGACAGCCCGACACTCCCAAGACCAGCGCACCGAACACGACAGCCCGACCCTCCCAAGTCCAGCGCACCGAACATGACAGTCCGACACTCCCAAGACCAGTGCACCGAACACGACAGCCCGACCCTCCCAAGTCCAGCGCACCGAACACGACAGCCCGACCCTCCCAAGACCAGCGCACCGAACACGACAGCCCGACCCTCCCAAGACCAGCGCACCGAACACGACAGCCCGACCCTCCCAAGACCAGCGCACAGAACAGGACAGCCCGACCCTCCCAAGACCAGCGCACCGAACACGACAGCCCGACACTCCCAAGACCAGCGCACCGAACACGACAGTCCGACCCTCCCAAGACCAGCGCACAGAACAGGACAGCCCGACCCTCCCAAGACCAGCGCACCGAACACGACAGCCCGACCCTCCCAAGACCAGCGCACCGAACACGACAGCCCGACCCTCCCAAGACCAGCGCACCGAACACGACAGCCCGACCCTCCCAAGACCAGCGCACTGAACACGACAGCCTGACCCTCCCAAGACCAGCGCACCGAACACGACAGCCCGACCCTCCCAAGACCAGCGCACCGAACACGACAGTCCGACACTCCCAAGACCAGCGCACCGAACACGACAGCCCGACCCTCCCAAGACCAGCGCACCGAACACGACAGCCCGACCCTCCCAAGACCAGCGCACCGAACACGACAGCCCGACCCTCCCAAGACCAGCGCACCGAACACGACAGCCCGACCCTCCCAAGACCAGCGCACCGAACACGACAGCCCGACCCTCCCAAGACCAGCGCACTGAACACGACAGCCTGACCCTCCCAAGACCAGCGCACCGAACACGACAGTCCGACACTCCCAAGACCAGCGCACCGAACACGACAGCCCGACCCTCCCAAGACCAGCGCACCGAACACGACAGCCCGACCCTCCCAAGACCAGCGCACCGAACACGACAGCCCGACACTCCCAAGACCAGCGCACCGAACACGACAGCCCGACCCTCCCAAGACCAGCGCACCGAACACGACAGCCCGACCCTCCCAAGACCAGCGCACCGAACACGACAGCCCGACCCTCCCAAGACCAGCGCACTGAACACGACAGCCTGACCCTCCCAAGACCAGCGCACCGAACACGACAGTCCGACACTCCCAAGACCAGCGCACCGAACACGACAGCCCGACCCTCCCAAGACCAGCGCACCGAACACGACAGCCCGACCCTCCCAAGACCAGCGCACCGAACACGACAGCCCGACACTCCCAAGACCAGCGCACCGAACACGACAGCCCGACCCTCCCAAGACCAGCGCACCGAACACGACAGCCCGACCCTCCCAAGACCAGCGCACCGAACACGACAGTCCGACACTCCCAAGACCAGCGCACCGAACACGACAGTCCGACACTCCCAAGACCAGCGCACCGAACACGACAGCCCGACCCTCCCAAGACCAGCGCACCGAACACGACAGCCCGACCCTCCCAAGACCAGCGCACCGAACACGACAGTCCGACACTCCCAAGACCAGCGCACCGAACACGACAGCCCGACCCTCCCAAGACCAGCGCACCGAACACGACAGCCCGACCCTCCCAAGACCAGCGCACTGAACACGACAGCTCGACCCTCCCAAGACCAGCGCACCGAACACGACAGTCCGACACACCCAAGACCAGCGCACCGAACACGACAGCCCGACACTCCCAAGACCAGCGCACCGAACACGACAGCCCGACCCTCCCAAGACCAGCGCACCGAACACGACAGTCCGACACTCCCAAGACCAGCGCACCGAACACGACAGCCCGACCCTCCCAAGACCAGCGCACCGAACACGACAGCCCGACCCTCCCAAGACCAGCGCACCGAACACGACAGTCCGACACTACCAAGACCAGCGCACCGAACACGACAGCCCGACCCTCCCAAGACCAGCGCACCGAACACGACAGTCCGACCCTCCCAAGACCAGCGCACCGAACACGACAGCCCGACCCTCCCAAGACCAGCGCACCGAACACGACAGCCCGACCCTCCCAAGACCAGCGCACCGAACACGACAGCCCGACCCTCCCAAGACCAGCGCACCGAACACGACAGTCCGACACTACCAAGACCAGCGCACCGAACACGACAGCCCGACCCTCCCAAGACCAGCGCACCGAACACGACAGTCCGACACTCCCAAGACCAGCGCACCGAAAACGACAGCCCGACCCTCCCAAGACCAGCGCACCGAACACGACAGCCCGACCCTCCCAAGACCAGCGCACCGAACACGACAGCCCGACCCTCCCAAGACCAGCGCACTGAACACGACAGCTCGACCCTCCCAAGACCAGCGCACCGAACACGACAGTCCGACACTCCCAAGACCAGCGCACCGAACACGACAGCCCGACCCTCCCAAGACCAGCGCACCGAACACGACAGCCCGACCCTCCCAAGACCAGCGCACCGAACACGACAGTCCGACACTACCAAGACCAGCGCACCGAACACGACAGCCCGACCCTCCCAAGACCAGCGCACCGAACACGACAGTCCGACACTCCCAAGACCAGCGCACCGAACACGACAGCCCGACCCTCCCAAGACCAGCGCACCGAACACGAAAGTCCGACACTCCCAAGACCAGCGCACCGAACACGACAGTCCGACACTCCCAAGACCAGCGCACCGAACACGACAGCCCGACCCTCCCAAGACCAGCGCACCGAACACGACAGCCCGACCCTCCCAAGACCAGCGCACCGAACACGACAGCCCGACCCTCCCAAGACCAGCGCACCGAACACGACAGTCCGACCCTCCCAAGACCAGCGCACCGAACACGACAGCCCGACCCTCCCAAGACCAGCGCACCGAACACGACAGCCCGACCCTCCCAAGTCCAGCGCACCGAACACGACAGCCCAACCCTCCCAAGACCAGCGCACCGAACACGACAGCCCGACCCTCCCAAGACCAGCGCACCGAACACGACAGCCCGACCCTCCCAAGACCAGCGCACCGAACACGACAGTCCGACACTCCCAAGACCAGCGCACCGAACACGACAGTCCGACACTCCCAAGACCAGCGCACCGAACACGAAAGTCCGACACTCCCAAGACCAGCGCACCGAACACGACAGTCCGACACTCCCAAGACCAGCGCACCGTACACGACAGTCCGACACTCCCAAGACCAGCGCACCGAACACGACAGCCCGACCCTCCCAAGACCAGCGCACCGAACACGACAGTCCGACACTCCCAAGACCAGCGCACCGAACACGACAGTCCGACACTCCCAAGACCAGCGCACCGAACACGAAAGTCCGACACTCCCAAGACCAGCGCACCGAACACGACAGTCCGACCCTCCCAAGACCAGCGCACCGAACACGACAGCCCGACCCTCCCAAGACCAGCGCACCGAACACGACAGTCCGACACTCCCAAGACCAGCGCACCGAACACGACAGCCCGACCCTCCCAAGACCAGCGCACCGAACACGACAGCCCGACCCTCCCAAGACCAGCGCACCGAACACGACAGTCCGACACTCCCAAGACCAGCGCACCGAACACGACAGTCCGACACTCCCAAGACCAGCGCACCGAACACGACAGTCCGACACTCCCAAGACCAGCACACCGAACACGACAGCCCGACCCTCCCAAGTCCAGCGCACCGAACACGACAGTCCGACCCTCCCAAGACCAGTGCACCGAACACGACAGCCCGACCCTCCCAAGTCCAGCGCACCGAACACGACAGCCCGACACTCCCAAGACCAGCGCACCGAACACGACAGCCCGACACTCCCAAGACCAGCGCACCGAACACGACAGTCCGACCCTCCCAAGACCAGCGCACCGTACACGACAGCCCGACCCTCCCAAGACCAGCGCACCGAACACGACAGCCCGACCCTCCCAAGACCAGCGCACCGAACACGACAGCCCGACCCTCCCAAGACCAGCGCACCGAACACGACAGTCCGACACTCCCAAGACCAGCGCACCGAACACGACAGCCCGACCCTCCCAAGACCAGCGCACCGAACACGACAGCCCGACACTCCCAAGACCAGCGCACCGAACACGACAGTCCGACACTCCCAAGACCAGCGCACCGAACACGACAGTCCGACACTCCCAAGACCAGCGCACCGAACACGACAGCCCGACCCTCCCAAGACCAGCGCACCGAACACGACAGCCCGACACTCCCAAGACCAGCGCACCGAACACGACAGCCCGACCCTCCCAAGACCAGCGCACCGAACACGACAGCCCGACACTCCCAAGACCAGCGCACCGAACACGACAGTCCGACACTCCCAAGACCAGCGCACCGAACACGACAGTCCGACACTCCCAAGACCAGCGCACCGAACACGACAGTCCGACACTCCCAAGACCAGCACACCGAACACGACAGCCCGACCCTCCCAAGTCCAGCGCACCGAACACGACAGTCCGACACTCCCAAGACCAGCGCACCGAACACGACAGTCCGACCCACCCAAGACCAGCGCACCGAACACGACAGCCCGACCCTCCCAAGACCAGCGCACCGAACACGACAGCCCGACACTCCCAAGACCAGCGCACCGAACACGACAGCCCGACCCTCCCAAGACCAGCGCACCGAACACGACAGCCCGACCCTCCCAAGACCAGCGCACCGAACACGACAGCCCGACCCTCCCAAGACCAGCGCACCGAACACGACAGCCCGACCCTCCCAAGTCCAGCGCACCGAACACGACAGTCCGACACTCCCAAGACCAGCGCACCGAACACGACAGCCCGACACTCCCAAGACCAGCGCACCGAACACGACAGCCCGACACTCCCAAGACCAGCGCACCGAACACGACAGTCCGACACTCCCAAGACCAGCGCACCGAACACGACAGTCCGACCCTCCCAAGTCCAGCGCACCGAACACGACAGTCCGACACTCCCAAGTCCAGCGCACCAAACACGACAGCCCGACCCTCCCAAGACCAGCGCACCGAACACGACAGCCCGACCCTCCCAAGACCAGCGCACCGAACACGACAGTCCGACACTCCCAAGACCAGCGCACCGAACACGACAGTCCGACACTCCCAAGACCAGCGCACCGAACACGACAGCCCGACCCTCCCAAGTCCAGCGCACCGAACACGACAGCCCGACACTCCCAAGACCAGCGCACCGAACACGACAGCCCGACCCTCCCAAGACCAGCGCACCGAACACGACAGCCCGACACTCCCAAGACCAGCGCACCGAACACGACAGTCCGACACTCCCAAGACCAGCGCACCGAACACGACAGCCCGACCCTCCCAAGTCCAGCGCACCGAACACGACAGCCCGACACTCCCAAGACCAGCGCACCGAACACGACAGCCAGACCCTCCCAAGACCAGCGCACCGAACACGACAGCCCGACCCTCCCAAGACCAGCGCACCGAACACGACAGCCCGACCCTCCCAAGTCCAGCGCACCGAACACGACAGCCCGACCCTCCCAAGTCCAGCGCACCGAACACGACAGCCCGACTCTCCCAAGACCAGCGCACCGAACACGACAGCCCGACCCTCCCAAGACCAGCGCACCGAACACGACAGCCCGACCCTCCCAAGTCCAGCGCACCGAACACGACAGCCCGACCCTCCCAAGACCAGCGCACCGAACACGACAGCCCGACCCTCCCAAGTCCAGCGCACCGAACACGACAGCCCGACCCTCCCAAGTCCAGCGCACCGAACACGACAGCCCGACACTCCCAAGACCAGCGCACCGAACACGACAGCCCGACCCTCCCAAGACCAGCGCACCGAACACTACAGTCCGACACTCCCAAGTCCAGCGCACCGAACACGACAGCCCGACCCTCCCAAGACCAGCGGACCGAACACGACAGCCCGACCCTCCCAAGTCCAGCGCACCGAACACGACAGCCCGACCCTCCCAAGACCAGCGCACCGAACACGACAGCCCGACCCTCCCAAGACCAGCGCACCGAACACGGCAACCCGACTCTCCCAAGACCAGCGCACCGAACACGACAGCCCGACCCTCCCAAGACCAGCGCACCGAACACGACAGCCCGACCCTCCCAAGACCAGCGCACCGAACACGACAGCCCGACCCTCCCAAGACCAGCGCACCGAACACGACAGCCCGACCCTCCCAAGACCAGCGCACCGAACACGACAGCCCGACCCTCCCAAGACCAGCGCACCGAACACGACAGCCCGACCCTCCCAAGACCAGCGCACCGAACACGACAGTCTGACACTCCCAAGACCAGCGCACCGAACACGACAGCCCGACCCTCCCAAGACCAGCGCACCGAACACGACAGCCCGACCCTCCCAAGACCAGCGCACCGAACACGACAGCCCGACCCTCCCAAGACCAGCGCACCGAACACGACAGCCCGACCCTCCCAAGACCAGCGCACCGAACACGACAGCCCGACCCTCCCAAGACCAGCGCACCGAACACGACAGCCCGACCCTCCCAAGACCAGCGCACAGAACACGACAGTCCGACCCTCCCAAGACCAGCGCACCGAACACGACAGCCCGACCCTCCCAAGACCAGCGCACCGAACACGACAGCCCGACCCTCCCATTCTAAAAGCACGAAAGAGAAAAAGGAGGCATAAAGGAATAAGTAACAAGCCCGCGGTCAGGAGGAACCCAGTGACTCCGCAGGATGCATACTCTGCCCGGGGCTGTCGAAGGAGATCCACGTGGTTTGTTAAATTTAAAACAACAGAAAGAAAACTAAAATAAAAAGTGGATGCGGATTCGCTCGAACCGGAAATTTGTGACACCAATCACCGTTCCTTCACTGTCACTGGGTCAAGATTCTGGAACGCCATCCCTAATAGCACAGTGGGTGGGCCTACACAACATGGATTGCAGCGGGTTCAAGAAGGCTACCACCTTCTCGAGCGATGCACATTGAATGCCAGGCCTGACACAATGATGGGACAGGGGGGAGCAGGCAGTACTTAGTGTGGTAGTCACCACTAAGTAGTATTACATGTATTACGGTAAGGCCCGTATAGTAGAGGTACATGGGTAAATCCCTGCCTGCTGGCTCCGCCCAGTAGGCGGGGTATAAATGTGTGTGCTCGCCGTGCTGCAGCCATTCTGCTTCCAGCTACAGGAGGCACAACATCTTTGCTCAATAAAGCCTCGATCATTCCACTTGTGGTAATTGACGGTGCATCAATTTATTGAGCAAAGGTTTTTTTTAAACGATGGATCTCCGCACCAAGCCTGATCGCCTGCAGCAGAGCCCTCAAGCAGCCAACGCTCCGTCCGCTTTGACCACTGGCTAGCCGGCTTCGAAAGCGACCTCCGAACATCCGCTGAGGAACCCTCGGACTCGCAGAAGCTCCAAGTCCTCTATTCACGGGTGAGCCCTGACATTTTTCCCCTCATCCGGGATGCGCCCACTTACTACGAAGCGATGGAGCTCCTGAAGGGACATTACGTTCGGCCAGTCAACCAACTGTCCGCCAGACACCTCCTGGCCACGAGACAGCAACCCCCCGGAGAGTCTCTGGACGGTTTCTGGCGTGCCCTGCACATCCTGGCGAGGAACGGTGACTGCCAGGCAGTTTTGGCAGCCCAGCACACAGGACCTTTAATCCGAGACACCTTCGTTACGGGCATGAGGTCTGCGTACGTCCGCCAGCGGCTACTGGAAGGGGGAATGCTCGATCTTGCGGGAACTAGGCAGCTCGAGAACTCGTTAGAAGTGACCTCCCGTCACGTCCAGTCCTACGCCCCCGACCGCGCGGCGCCCTGATGGGCATCGTGGGCCCCACCAGCTGCCGACTCCAGCTCACCGCAAGCCTGCGCCGCGCGGCAGCCAGCCAACCCTGGGGGGCCCAAGTGCTATTTTTGCGGGGAGAACAAACACCCCCGGCAGCGCTGCCCGGCGCGGAGCGCGACCAGCAACGGGTGTGGGAAGAAGGGACACTTTGTTTCTGTTTGCCAGGCCCGGTCGGTCGCCGCTGTTTCCAGGCCCGGCTTTCCTGCACCCCCCACGTGCGGCCCAGGGGCGCCGCCATTTTCGCCGCCATTTTGTACGGGGCCTCAGGACCCCTGCTCGTCTGGCCGTTCATCGCCTGCCACCACTGACCAGTCCAGGGTCTCCCAGCATCGGGCCCAGCTCTCCTCTATCACCCTGGACCAGTCCCGGCCCCGCAGCCTCGCGACCGCGACAACGACGGTGAAGATCGATGTGCACGAGATGCGCTGCCTTTTTGACTCCGGGAGCACAGAGAGCTTCACCCACCCCACGACGGTGAGGCGCTGCTCCCTCCCAGTACACCCCGTCACCCAGAAAATCTCCCTGGCCTCCGGATCCCACTCCGTGGAAATCCGGGTGTGCTGCATCGCGACCCTCACCGTCCAGGGCGTGGAGTTCAGCAACTTCCAGCTCTACGTCCTCCCCCACCTCTGCGCTGCCCTGTTACTCGGCCTGGACTTCCAGTGCCACCTCCAAAGCTTAACCTTAAAATTCGGCACACCCGCACCACCCCCCCCCCCCCCCCCCCCCCTCGCCGTATGCGGCCTCACGACCCTGAAGGTCGACCCACCTTCCCTGCTTGAGAATCTCACCCCGGATTGCAAACCCGTCGCCACTAGGAGCAGACGGTACAGCGCCCAGGACCGGACCTTCACCAGGTCGGAGGTCCAACGGTTTCTGCGGGAAGGTGTCATTGAGGCAGCAACAGCCCCTGGAGAGCCCAAGTGGTGGTAGTAAAGACTGGGGAGAAAAACAGGATGGTCGTGGACTACAGCCAGACCATCAATCGGTACACGCAGCTCGGCGCGTACCCCCTCCCACGCAGCTCGACGCGTACCCCCTCCCACGCAGCTCGACGCGTACCCCCTCCCACGCAGCTCGACGCGTACCCCCTCCCACGCAGCTCGACGCGTACCCCCTCCCACGCATATCTGACGTGGTCAATCAGATTGCGCAGTACCGGGCCTTTTCCACAGTGGACTTGAAGTCCGCCTACCACCAGCTCCCCCTCCGCCCGGAGGACCGCCAATACACCGCGTTCGAAGCAGACGGTCGCCTCTATCACTTCCTTAGGGTTCCCTTCGGCGTCACTGACGGGGTCTCGGTCTTCCAGCGAGAGATGGACCGAATGGTTGACCGGTCCGGACTGCGGGCCACCTTCCCGTACCTAGATAACGTCACCATCTGCGGCCACGACCAGCAGGACCACGACGCAAACCTCCAAAATTCCTCCAGACCTCCAAACTCCTGAACCTCATGTACAATAAGGAGAAATGCGAGTTCCGCACCAACCGCTTAGCCATCCTTGGCTATGACGGGGAAAATGGAGTTCTAGGGCCCGACCCCGACCGCATGCGCCCCCTGCTGGAACTCCCCCTCCCCCACTGCCCCAAGGCCCTGAAACGATGCCTGGGGTTTTTCTCCTACTATGCCCAGTGGGTCCCTAATTATGCAGACAAGGCCCGCCCACTCATCAAGTCCACCATTTTCCCTCTGACGGCCGAGGCTCACCAGGCCTTCAACCGCATCAAGGCCGACATCGCCAAGGCCGCGATGCACGCGGTCGACGAGTCCCTCCCCTTTCAGGTCGAGAGCGGTTCATCGGCCGTAGCTCTGGCCGCCACCCTCAACCAGGCAGGCAGGCCCGTGGCCTTCTTCTCCCGCACCCTCCATGCCTCCGAAACTCGGCACTCCTCTGTTGAAAAGGAGGCTCAGAAGGTGGTGAATCATTGGAATTCTCTTCCTTGCCCCAGCCCCAGAGATTGTTAAATGGGGACAGTGTAGAGGGAGCTTTACTCTGTATCTAACCCCATGCTGTACCTGTCCTGGGAGTGCTTGATGGGGACAGTGTGGAGGGAGCTTTACTCTGTATCTATCCCCGTGATGTACCTGTCGTGGGAGTGTTTGATGGGGACAGTGTAGAGGGAGCTTTACTCTGTATCTAACCCCACGCTGTACCTGTCCTGGGAGTGTTTGATGGGGACAGTGTAGAGGGAGCTTTACTCTGTATCTAACCCCACGCTGTACCTGTCCTGGGAGTGTTTGATGGGGAAAGTGTAGAGGGAGCTTTACTCTGTATCTAACCCCGTGCTGTACCTGTCCTGGGAGTGTTTGATGGGGACAGTGTAGAGGGAGCTTTACTCTGTATCTAACCCCGTGCTGTACCTGTCCTGGGAGTGTTTGATGGGGACAGTGTAGCGGGAGCTTTACTCTGTATCTAACCCCGTGCTGTACCTGTCCTGTGAGTGTTTGATGGGGACAGTGTAGTGGGAACTTTACTCTGGATCTAACCCCGTGCTGTCCCTGTCCTGGGAGTGTTTGATGGAGACAGTGTAGAGGGAGCTTTACTCTGTATCTAACACCGTGCTGTACCTGTCCTGGGAGTGTTTGATGGGGACAGTGTAGAGGGAGCTTTACTCTGTATCTAACCCCGTGCTGTACCTGTCCTGTGAGTGTTTGATGGGGACAGTGTAGTGGGAACTTTACTCTGGATCTAACCCCGTGCTGTCCCTGTCCTGGGAGTGTTTGATGGGGACAGTGCAGAGGGAGCTTTACTCTGTATCTAACCCCGTGCTGTACCTGTCCTGGGAGTGTTTGATGGGGACAGTGTAGTGGGAACTTTACTCTGGATCTAACCCCGTGCTGTCCCTGTCCTGGGAGTGTTTCATGGGGACAGTGTAGAGGGAGATTTACTCTGTATCTAACCCCATGCTGTACCTGTCCCAGGAGTGTTTGATGCGGACAGTGCAGAGAGAGCTTTACTCTGTATCGAACCCCGTGCTGTACCTGTCCTGGGAGTGTTTGAGGAATCTCTTCAAGCCCCCCCCGCCCCCCCAGCCAGCGGCCTGTGGTCTCGCCCTTTCAGACTCTCCGCTGGTTGGAGTCGTACCCGGCACAGAGGAAGATGGTTGTGGTGGTTGGAGGTCAATCATCGCAGCTCCAGGACATCACTGCAGGAGTTCCTCAGGGTCGTGTCCTCGGCTCCCAACCACCTTCAGCTGCTCCATCAACGACCTTCCGTCCATCGTAAGGGCAGATGTTCGCTGATGACTGCAGAATGTTCAGCACCATTCGCCACTCCTCAGATAATGAAGCCGTCCGTGTTCAAATGCAGCAAGACCTGGACAATATCCAGGCTCGGGACTGACAAGGGGCAAGTTACATTCAGGCCAGACAATTTCCTGGTGTAATATCTTGAAATTCAGCTATCGCCAAGTAGATCAATGAATAAACGGTTTATTAAGTAGCTATGCACTGAGAGTGAGATAAAGCATGCCATACTCTGTAACTCCAAACTCCTAACTAACTGAAAAACCTGAGCTCAGTCCCAGCATTCGGCACCTTCAGGCCCGATTGACCTAACAGGTCACGTGGCCCTCCGAGAATCCGCCCTCCTAAAGGGGCACGTGACCACACCCCTTCACCCGATTAACACATTTCAATAAAAAAGGAATTACAATACCTACAGAACTACATTGCAGAACGAGGCCATTAGGCACAATCCGAAAGAGCACCTAACCTGGGCCCATTCCTCCACACTATCCCCGTAACCCCACCTAGCCTGCACATCTTTGAACACCAAAGGGCAATTTTATCGTGGCCAATCCACCTAACCTGAACATCTTTGGGCTGTGGGAGGAAACCGGAGCACCCGGAGGAAACCCACGCAGACACGGGGAGGACGCGCAGACTCCGCTCAGATATTTCATACTTCACTGGGACCTGTTTTGGCCATGGGTCATTTCTTCCAGGCATCCAATTGGGACCAGCCCCCTAATTCTGCATCTAGACCAAGTCGTCCACCTCACGTGTTCTCTCAGGTTTTCTTCAAGTCGTGATGTCTCCTCTGTGCGATCTGCTTCGCCTCCGCGATCCCCGCCAAGTTCAGGAATATCAGATCCAATCTGCTTCCAGCACGTGCGTCCATGAGTAAAGTTTTCTATCGTTGCTGATGAGGTCATGGACCTCATTTTGTGCGTGTCCAACCGCACGGAGTGAGCCTCTAAGGTGAGCAAGAACATGGAGTCCATGAACGGACCTGAAAAATGGACGTGCAGTTGATCTAGCCACTCCAGGAAGCAGCCCAACAGGGGTATGTGGTGAGTCACTAGGCCATAATGGCGACCGTAAACTTATTGATGGAATTTTTATCAACAACCAACATAAATACCTCACACAGCTACAGTACTCTATGTATTATCCGAAATAAATTTCCCCCTTTAACTGTTCCAATTTAATAACAAGATCCCATAAACCTTTTCGAAAGCATGGCCCAGTACACAGCACTCAAGACCTGGTATGAATGCTCCCGTTTTCCATTCTAAAACAGCAGGTTGGTCAAACATACATGGAGTTTGAAAGGCTCAAACAGAGTAATTTTGATCTGTGAATAAGGGCTTTGAAAAATAGGCCAAACCTATGAAGCTCTCAGAGAAATTATACTTTTGGAGGAGTTTAAAAATTCAATTCCCAATGCAGTGAGAACTCATGTGGAAGAGCAGAGGGTTAAAACTGCGAGGTTAGCAGCAGAAATGGCAGATGATTATGAATTAGTTCATAAATCAAAGCTTGGTTTCCGACATCAGTTTCAGCCGGTGAGGGATAGAAACTGGGGACATGAGAAATACTCAAGTGGTAAAGGTAAAGGTGATCTGATGGGAGACAATAAGGAGAGTGTGTCTCAGATTAAAAAGGAAATCCAGGAGGGTGGAAGAGAGATGAAAAGTTTCAGTCGATTTCGGCGGCGTGAGAACAGCTGGTGAGTGGTGAGTCAGTTTCAGCGGGAGCACTGCGGAAGTGGCTGCTGGGAGGTAAGTCAACCTTTAAAAGCACTTGTCTTTGCAGGGGCAGGCCAGTCGATTTCGGCGGCGTGAGAACAGCTGGTTAGTCAATTTCAGCGGGAGCTGAGAATTTTTATTTTTTTTTATTTTAAATTAGTTTTTTAGGCGGGAACAGGAAGTCGACCCGCGGACGTCTGGGAAGACCCTCCCCAATAAATTCTGGTGGAGAGGAAACCCGAGAACTACACGTGTAGTGTCTCCCACCCGCCCTCCTCCTCTAACCTAATAATAAAACCCATTGGTCTGAGGTAAGTACCATATTTTATTATATTATTATTATTTTTTAGCCAGATCTTGGTAGAAAGTTAGAGGAATGGCAGGGAAGGGAGTGCAATGTTCCTCCTGCAGGATGTTTGAGGTGAGGGATGCAGTTAGTGTCCCTGCTGATTTTACCTGCAGGAAGTGCTGCCATCTCCAGCTCCTCCAAGACCGAGTTAGGGAACTGGAGCTGGAGTTGGAAGAACTTCGGATCATTCGGGAGGCAGAAGGGGTCATAGATAGCAGCTTCAGGGAATTAGTTACACCAAAGATTGGAGATAGGTGGGTAACTGTAAGAGGGACTGGGAAAAAACAGTCAGTGCAGGGATCCCCTGCGGTCGTACCCCTGAGAAACAAGTATACCGCTTTGGATACTTGTGGGGGGGACGACTTACCAGGGGTAAGCCATGGGGTACGGGCCTCTGGCACGGAGTCTGTCCCTGTTGCTCAGAAGGGAAGGGGGAGAGGAGCAGAGCATTAGTAATTGGGGACTCTATAGTCAGGGGCACAGATAGGAGATTTTGTGGGAGCGTGAGAGACTCACGTTTGGTATGTTGCCTCCCAGGTGCAAGGGTACGTGATGTCTCGGATCGTGTTTTCCGGGTCCTTGGGGGGAGGGGGAGCAGCCCCAAGTCGTGGTCCACATTGGCACCAACGACATAGGTAGGAAAGGGGACAAGGATGTCAGGCAGGCTTTCAGGGAGCTAGGATGGAAGCTCAGAACTAGAACAAACAGAGTTGTTATCTCTGGGTTGTTGCCCGTGCCACGTGATAGTGAGATGAGGAATAGGGAGAGAGAGCATTTAAACACGTGGCTACAGGGATGGTGCAGGCGGGAGGGATTCAGATTTTTGGATAACTGGGGCTCTTTCTGGGGAAGGTGGGACCTCTACAGACAGGATGGTCTACATCTGAACCTGAGGGGCACAAATATCCTGGGGGGGAGATTTGTTAGTGCTCTTTGGGGGGGTTTAAACTAATGCAGCAGGGGCATGGGAAGCTGGATTGTAGTTTTAGGGTAAGGGAGAATGAGAGTATAGAGGTCAGGAGCACAGATTTGACATCGCAGGAGGGGGCCAGTGTTCAGGTAGGTGGTTTGAAGTGTGTCTACTTCAATGCCAGGAGTATACGAAACAAGGTAGGGGAACTGGCAGCGTGGGTTGGTACCTGGGACTTCGATGTTGTGGCCATTTCGGAGACATGGATAGAGCAGGGACAGGAATGGATGTTGCAGGTTCCGGGGTTTAGGTGTTTTAGTAAGCTCAGAGAAGGAGGCAAAAGAGGGGGAGGTGTGGCGCTGCTAGTCAAATGCAGTATTACGGTGGCGGAGAGGATGCTAGATGGGGACTCTTCTGCCGAGGTAGTATGGGCTGAAGTTAGAAACAGGAAAGGAGAGGTCACCCTGTTGGGAGTTTTTTATAGGCCTCCTAATAGTTCTAGGGATGTAGAGGAAAGGATGGCGAAGATGATTCTGGATAAGAGCGAAAGTAACAGGGTAGTTATTATGGGAGATTTTAACTTTCCAAATATTGACTGGAAAAGATATAGTTCGAGTACAATAGATGGGTCGTTTTTTGTACAGTGTGTGCAGGAGGGTTTCCTGAAACAATATGTTGACAGGCCAACAAGAGGCGAGGCCACGTTGGATTTGGTTTTGGGTAATGAACCAGGCCAGGTGTTGGATTTGGAGGTAGGAGAGCACTTTGGGGACAGTGACCACAATTCGGTGACGTTTCCGTTAATGATGGAAAGGGATAAGTATACACCGCAGGGCAAGAGTTATAGCTGGGGGAAGGGCAATTATGATGCCATTAGACGTGACTTGGGGGGGATAAGGTGGAGAAGTAGGCTGCAAGTGTTGGGCACACTGGATAAGTGGGGCTTGTTCAAGGATCAGCTACTGCGTGTTCTTGATAAGTATGTACCGGTCAGACAGGGAGGAAGGCGTCGAGCGAGGGAACCGTGGTTTACCAAGGAAGTGGAATCTCTTGTTAAGAGGAAGAAGGAGGCCTATGTGAAGATGAAGTGTGAAGTTTCGGTTGGGGCGATGGATAGTTACAAGGTAGCGAGGAAGGATCTAAAGAGAGAGCTAAGACGAGCAAGGAGGGGACATGAGAAGTATTTGGCAGGAAGGATCAAGGAAAACCCAAAAGCTTTCTATAGGTATGTCAGGAATAAGCGAATGACTAGGGAAAGAGTAGGACCAGTCAAGGACAGGGATGGGAAATTGTGTGTGGAGTCTGAAGAGATAGGCGAGATACTAAATGAATATTTTTCGTCAGTATTCACTCAGGAAAAAGATAATGTTGTGGAGGAGAATGCTGAGCCCCAGGCTAATAGAATAGATGGCATTGAGGTACGTAGGGAAGAGGTGTTGGCAATTCTGGACAGGCTGAAAATAGATAAATCCCGGGACCTGATGGGATTTATCCTAGGATTCTATGGGAGGCCAGGGAAGAGATTGCTGGACCTTTGGCTTTGATTTTTATGTCATCATTGGCTACAGGAATAGTGCCAGAGGACTGGAGGACAGCAAATGTGGTCCCTTTGTTCAAAAAGGGGAGCAGAGACAACCCCGGCAACTATAGGCCGGTGAGCCTCACGTCTGTCGTGGGTAAAGTCTTGGAGGGGATTATAAGAGACAAGATTTATAATCATCTAGATAGGAATAATATGATCAGGGATAGTCAGCATGGCTTTGTGAAGGGTAGGTCATGCCTCACAAACCTTATTGAGTTCTTTGAGAAGGTGACTGAACAGGTAGACGAGGGTAGAGCAGTTGATGTGGTGTATATGGATTTCAGCAAAGCGTTTGATAAGGTTCCCCACGGTAGGCTATTGCAAAAAATACGGAGGCTGGGGATTGAGGGTGATTTCGAGATGTGGATCAGAAATTGGCTAGCTGAAAGAAGACAGAGGGTGGTGGTTGATGGGAAATGTTCAGAATGGAGTACAGCCACAAGTGGAGTACCACAAGGATCTGTTCTGGGGCCGTTGCTGTTTGTCATTTTTATCAATGACCTAGAGGAGGGCGCAGAAGGGTGGGTGAGTAAATTTGCAGACGATACTAAAGTCGGTGGTGTTGTCGATAGTGTGGAAGGATGTAGCAGATTACAGAGGGATATAGATAAGCTGCAGAGCTAAGCCGAGAGGTGGCAAATGGAGTTTAATGTAGAGAAGTGTGAGGTGATTCACTTTGGAAGGAATAACAGGAATGCGGAATATTTGGCTAATGGTAAAGTTCTTGAAAGTGTGGATGAGCAGAGGGATCTCGGTGTCCATGTACATAGATCCCTGAAAGTTGCCACCCAGGTTGATAGGGTTGTGAAGAAGGCCTATGGAGTGTTGGCCTTTATTGGTAGAGGGATTGAGTTCCGGAGTCGGGAGGTCATGTTGCAGCTGTACAGAACTCTGGTACGGCCGCATTTGGAGTATTGCGTACAGTTCTGGTCACCGCATTATAGGAAGGACGTGGAGGCTTTGGAGCGGGTGCAGAGGAGATTTACCAGGATGTTGCCTGGTATGGAGGGAAAATCTTATGAGGAAAGGCTGATGGACTTGAGGTTGTTTTCGTTGGAGAGAAGAAGGTTAAGAGGAGACTTAATAGAGGCATACAAAATGATCAGGGGGTTGGATAGGGTGGACAGTGAGAGCCTTCTCCCGCGGATGGATATGGCTGGCACGAGGGGACATAACTTTAAACTGAGGGGTAATAGATATAGGACAGAGGTCAGAGGTAGGTTCTTTACGCAAAGAGTAGTGAGGCCGTGGAATGCCCTACCTGCTACAGTGGTGAACTCGCCAACATTGAGGGCATTTAAAAGTTTATTGGATAAACATATGGATGATAATGGCATAGTGTAGGTTGGATGGCTTTTGTTTCGGTGCAACTTCGTGGGCCGAAGGGCCTGTACTGCGCTGTATTGTTCTATGTTCTATGTTCTATGTTCTAAATGTTTTCACTGTAATAAACGAGGCCATGTAAAGTCACAGTGTTGGTGGTTGAGGAAAAGCACTGGGAAGGCTGATGTGGTAAAACAGGATAAGACAGTGGGGTTTGTTAAAGTGGTAAAGAAAGCCCAAGTGAAGCGAAGGAGGTACGAAAGATTGTACAGCCTGATCAAGAGGTGATTGATAAGATGGTGTCAGATCTCTTTCAAGAATTTACTTGTGTGGGTAAAGTTTACTCATATGTAGCAGGAGGAGCAGGTAAAGAAGTCACAATTTTAAGAGAAACAGGAGCTAGTCAATCTTTAATGGTAAAAGATGAGGAGTTATGTAGTTTGGGAAGAATGTTGCCAGAAAAGGTGGTGATATGTGGAATTCAGGGTGAGAGGAGTAGCGTTCCATTATATAAGGTAAGGTTGGAAAGTCCAGTGAAGAGTGGTGAAGTGGTAGTAGGAGTAATAGATAAACTACCTTGTCCAGGAATACAGTTTATCTTGGGTAATGATATAGCTGGATCGCAGGTGGGAGTGATGCCTACTGTAGTTAATAAGCCAGTGGAAAATCAGACAACTGAAGTGTTGAAGGACGAATATCCTGGGATTATTCCAGATTGTGTAGTAACAAGTTCGCAAAGTGACAGGTTAAGACAAGAGGAGAAATCAAAGAGTGAAGATGAAGTGGAAGTGCAATTATCAGAATTGATTTTTGATCAGATGGTTAAAAAAGAACAAGAACAGGTAGAGGATGAGGCGGATATTTTTAGTTCAGGAAAATTGGCGGAGTTACAACAGAAAGATGTAGAAATAAAACAGATGTATCAGAAAGCATATACGGAAAAGGAATCTGAGAGTATACCAGAGTGTTATTACCGTAAAAGTGATGTCTTGATGAGATAACGGAGACCTTTACATATGTAGGCGGATGAAAATTGGGCAGAAGTTCATCAAGTGGTATTGCCGGTAGGGTATAGAAAGGAGGTGTTGCGAGTTGCACATGAGGTACCAGTGGGAGGTCATTTGGGAATAAGGAAAACTCAAGCTGAAATCCAGAAACATTTTTATTGGCCTGGACTACATAAAGATGTAGTTAAATTTTGTCAATCATGTCACACATGCCAAGTGATAGGGAAACCTCAAGCAGTGATAAAACCAGCACCCTTAATACCCATTCCAGCATTTGAGGAACCTTTTACAAGGGTCTTAATTGATTGCGTAGGACCGCTTCCTAAAACGAAAAGTGGGAATCAATATCTTTTGATGATAATGGATGTGTCTACTAGGTTTCCAGAGGCCATTCCAGTACGTAATGTTACAGCTAACAGGCTTGTGGAGGAGTTACTTAAATTCTTTACTAGATATGGACTACCCACAGAAATACAATCGGATCAAGGATCAAATTTTACCTCAAGGTTATTCAAAGAAGTTATGGATAGCTTAGGAATAAAACAATTTAAATCAACTGCGTACCATCCAGAATCGCAGGGAGCGTTAGAAAGGTGGCATCAGACATTAAAGACGATGTTGAGGGCTTATTGTCAAGATTATCCAGAGGATTGGGATAAAGGAATTCCATTCGTATTGTTTGCAATTAGGGATGCACCTAATGAGTGAACCAAATTTAGTCCTTTTGAACTAATTTTTGGTCATGAGGTCAGAGGACCACTTAAATTGATTAAGGAAAAATTGGTGAGTGAGAAATCAAAATTACATTATTGGATTACGTGTCAAATTTTAGGGAACAATTAAACAGAGCAGGTGAATTGGCTGGACAACATTTAAAAGTTGCACAAAATGTGATGAAACGGGTAGCGTACAAGAAATCCAAAGTTTGTAGTTTTGCCAGTGGGGATAAAGTTTTAGTGTTGTTACCAGTGGTAGGGGAGCCTTTAAAAGCTATGTTTTGTGGACCTTATCAGATTGAAAGGAAATTAAGTGAGGTGAATTATCTGGTAAAAACACCAGATAAAAGGAAAACTCACCGAGTGTGTCATGTGAATATGCTTAAAAGGTACTTTGAAAGGGAAGGAGAGAAAAAGGAGGAGGTTTTAATGATTCTAACTCAAAGTGATGAACCAAATCCAGATGACTGTGAATTTGACATACCTCAAATTAAATTGGAAAACGAGGATGTTCTTAAAAATTGGGATAAATTGTTGAGTTACCTTCCAGAGGAAAAACAGACTGACCTGAAAGAGTTATTGATATCACATGGGCAAGTTTGTGGAGATAAATTGGGAAGTACTAAACTGGCTATACATGATGTAGATGTGGGAAATGCTGTTCCAATCAAACAACATCCATACAGACTTAACCCTTTAAAATTGGCACAGGTTAACAAAGAGATTGAGAGTATGCTGAAGAATGGCATAATTGAAGTGGGTTGCAGCCAATGGAGCTCACCCATAGTGATGGTACCTAAACCAGACGGTATCCAATGGTTATGTGTGGACTATAGAAAGTTGAATGCAGTTCCAAGAACGCACTCTTATCCTATCCCACGTTTGGAGGATTGCATTGAGAAAGTGGGACAATCAGCTTTTATTTCCAAATTGGATTTACTTAAAGGTTACTGGCAGGTACCTTTATCCGAAAGGGCGAAGGAGATTTCAGCTGTTGTGACTCCAGATGGTATATACCAATTCAAAGTTATGCCATTTGGCATGAAAAACGCCCCAGCCACATTTCAACAGTTAGCGAACAAAGTCGTTTCAGGATTTCCCAATTGTGCGGTATCCATCGACGATCTGGTAATTTTCAGCCAGACATGGACAGAACATTTAAAACATCTGAGGGAGATATTCGATCAACTTCAGGAGGCGGGTTTGGTGATAAACCTAGCCAAAAGTGAATTTGGAAAAGCCCGAATCACTTTCCTTGAGGAGTTTTCGATACCCTCGACAAGAAGGGAAATAATGCGATTTCTTGGCATGAGTGGATTTGATCGAACATTTGTGCAAACGTTTTGTAGGGTGTTTGCTCCACTGATGGACTTGCTGAAGAAAGGTCAAAAATGTCAATGGACAGTTGACTTTCAACAGGCATTTGACCGCCTGAAAGCTGTGATAACCAATGCCCCTGTGTTGGAGAATTACAAGGGACTCTGTGATCAGATTGAACTAAAGTATCTGACTTTAAAGAGAAATGCCGAGGCGTGGAGAAATGGACGGATCGTGCAGAGACTTTCTTGTTCAAAGAGACTGTCAATCGAAAAGGATTTCAGTTGGAGGAAGAAGAAGAAAAATGGACTATATTATTATACCTGTTTGCGTGTGTTGTTTTTAGAAACGATAAAGTGTATTTACTGTGTGCATTTGTTAAAGGATAGTGAAAAGGTGAAAAATGAAACCATCTTGAAGTTGATGGTTTATTTTTTTTTCTTGGGGGGAGGTGTCATGTGAGAGTACCGTTAAGAAATGGGTGTTTATAAATGGGTGTGTGTATAAATATCTGTAGTGAGAGTACCTTTAAGAAATGGGTGTTTACCACTGCAGTGATGTCAGAGAGTGGGTGGAGCTGGGCTGTGTGTCAGCTTTTTACTTTTGTTTTAGGCTGTTTGCTGCAGGGTGTGTTTTAGTTTCGTTTTCAGTGTTGGAGCTGGAGCCAGACAGAGCAGGTGTACTGCTGTTCTCTCTGCCATCAAAAGACTATCTCTTGATCATTTGGTGAATTCTGAATTATAAATGTTTTCAGTTGTGAGGTGAAGCCTGATGTCTTTCTGCTTTGAAGGTTTTTTACGTCTTATGGATGTTAAAAGGAAAGCTTAAAGGATTACTTAGTGTTGTATTCTTTGGGGGTTGTATTTGAATTGGTGGTTGCTAAGATGTTCACTGTATGTTTTCAAAAGTTTAACTTGAATTCATCGAATAAACATTGTTTTGCTTTAAAAAATACTTTTCCATTTCTGCTGTCCCACTCCTGGAGAGTGGGCCGTGCGCTCCCCATACCACAATCTAGTAAAAGTTGTGGGTCAGGGGAACTCCATGATACACTATTGGGGTTCTCTAAACCCTGGCCCATAACAATAAACATGCACCCCCGCTGCACTACCCCTCCTCCCGTCCTGCCATCCCCATTTTAACCTCCTCAAAGTACCTGCTCATTTTAGCCACCGTCATGTGTGCCCTGTGGACGACTTCGAACTCGGGCGGCACAGTCGAGCAGTGGTTAGCACTGCTGCCTCACGGTGCCGAGGACCCTGGTTTGAATCCCGGCCCTGGGTCACTCTCCATGTGCTGTTTGCACATTCTCCCTGTGTTTGCATATTCTCCCCCCACAACCCAAAGGTGTGCAGGGTAGGTGGATTGGCCACGCTAAATTGCCCCTTAATTGGAAAGAAATAATTGGGTCCTCTAAATTTACAGAAAAAAATTGAACTACTTTGAACTGAATAAGGCTGAGCCTTGTACACGACGAGGACACATTCACCCTCCGCAGGACCTCGGTCCACATTCCGGCCTCACCCTCACCCCCGCAAGCTCCTCCTCCCATATTCCCCCTTCAGGCAATCCTAATTCGCAAAGCTGCTCCCCACGAACTGGTCCCCAAATGCCCGCCTGCCACCCCGATACCTCGTGGCCAGCGCCCCCCTACCCCGGTGCAACCCTGTGGTTGTGGCAAATTGGCACCCACACCAAGGCACCCTCCAATCGCAGATGCTGCCTCCACTGCCCCCATATTCCCAGGGCCGACTCCACCACAGAGTTCACGGACTACCTGGCTGGCGAGAATGGCAGAGGCGCCATCGACAAAGCCCCTAAACCCGTTCCCCGACAATAAGCCGCCTCCATCCACCCCTATATTGGCCCCACCCCCACGACCAATAGCGATGTTAGCCGCCCAGTGATAATTCATTATATTCGGCAACGCCAGCCTCCCCCTTCCTCGCCCCCGCTCTGAAAGCGCCCTCTTGACCCGCCCCCCATCCCCGCACTCGCCCTCTCCTCCACGGCACGCGCCCACGCCCCTCCCCAGGACTCGCCCTCTCCTCCCCGGCACACGCCCACGCCCCTCCCCAGGACTCGCCCTCTCCTCCCCGGCGGGGTCTTCCCCGCCCACACAAACCCCAAAGTCAACACGTTGACTTTTTTTAAAGAATGACTTTGGGACGAAGTTCGGGAGGTTCTGAAACATAAACAGGAGCCTCGGCAGCGCCGTCACCTTCGCTGTCTTCACCCGTCCCGCCAGTGAGAGCGGCAGCTACGACCCACCTCTTAAAACCCCCCTTCGTCTGCTCCGCCCGCCCGCCCAGGTTCAGCTTGTGCAGCTGCGCCCAGCCCCGCACCACCCGGATACCCAAGTACCTGAACTTCGCCCCCCACCACCTTGAACGGCAGCTCGCCCAGCCTCCTCTCCGGCCCCCTGCTCTCAATCGGGAGCGCCTCCCGCTTTCCCCGTGTTCAGCTAGTATCCGGAAAACCGGCCCAAGCTCTTCAAAATCCCCATAATTCTGCCCCTGGTGGGTCCGAAATATATGGCAACAGGCCGTCTGCGACCAGCGAGACCCTGTGCTCGATAACCCCCGCCCTGTACTGATGGCGGAGGGCCCTGTACTGATGGCGGAGGGCCCTGTACTGATGGCGGAGGGCCCTGTACTGATGGCGGAGGGCTCTGTACTGATGGCGGAGGGCCCTGTACTGATGGCGGAGGGCTCTGTACTGATGGCGGAGGGCCCTGTACTGATGGCGGAGGGCCCTGTACTGATGGCGGAGGGCCCTGTACTGATGGCGGAGGGCTCTGTACTGATGGCGGAGGGCCCTGTACTGATGGCGGAGGGCCCTGTACTGATGGCGGAGGGCCCTGTACTGATGGCGGAGGGCTCTGTACTGATGGCAGAGGGCCCTGTACTGATGGCGGAGGGCTCTGTACTGATGGCAGAGGGCCCTGTACTGATGACGGAGGGCCCTGTACTGATGGCGGAGGGCCCTGTACTGATGGCGGAGGGCCCTGTACTGATGGCGGAGGGCCCTGTACTGATGGCGGAGGGCTCTGTACTGATGGCGGAGGGCCCTGTACTGATGGCGGAGGGCTCTGTACTGATGACGGAGGGCTCTGTACTGACGGCGGAGGGCTCTGTACTGATGGCGGAGGGCCCTGTACTGATGGCGGAGGGCCCTGTACTGATGGCGGAGGGCCCTGTACTGATGGCGGAGGGCTCTGTACTGATGGCGGAGGGCCCTGTACTGATGGCGGAGGCCCCTGTACTGATGGCGGAGGCCCCTGTACTGATGGCGGAGGGCCCTGTACTGATGGCGGAGGGCTCTGTACTGACGGCGGAGGGCCCTGTACTGATGGCGGAGGGCCCTGTACTGATGGCGGAGGGCCCTGTACTGATGGCGGAGGGCCCTGTACTGATGGCGGAGGGCCCTGTACTGATGGCGGAGGGCTCTGTACTGATGGCGGAGGGCCCTGTACTGATGGCTGAGGGCTCTGTACTGATGACGGAGGGCCCTGTACTGATGGAGGAGGGCTCTGTACTGACGGCGGAGGGCTCTGTACTGATGGCGGAGGGCTCTGTACTGATGGCGGAGGGCCCTGTACTGATGACGGAGGGCCCTGCACTGACGGCGGAGGGCTCTGTACTGATGGCGGAGGGCCCTATACTGATGGCGGAGGGCCCTGTACTGATGACGGAGGGCCCTGTACTGATGACGGAGGGCCCTGTACTGATGGAGGAAGGCTCTGTACTGATGGCGGAGGGCCCTGTACTGATGGCGGAGGGCACTGTACTGATGGCGGAGGGCCCTGTACTGATGGCGGAGGGCCCTGTACTGATGGCGGAGGGCCCTGTACTGATGGCGGAGGGCCCTGTACTGATGGCGGAGGGCTCTGTACTGATGACGGAGGGCCCTGTACTGATGGCGGAGGGCTCTGTACTGATGGCGGAGGGCTCTGTACTGATGACGGAGGGCTCTGTACTGATGGGTAGGGTATGCATTCGAGGGGGATTAGTGGTTCTGGGATGCTTTATTTTTCGGTGCTCTGACCCTGACCACGTCTCCTCAGGAGGTCGGGACAGTCCCGTGTGTGTTGGCATCATCGAAATGTTATCTGATTCATTGGACAGCACGCGGAGCTGCCACAATGTGAGCCGTGATCCACAGCGTCAGTGACCCCGCCCTGTTCCAAGTTGGAGAACTGAGATAAGGGAACAAGCCTTTGTTCTGGGGCGCAGCTGGGAGCACGGGTCACTGGACAGGTAAACATCACGTCCCGAGGGAGCGGGGGGCGCGTTCCTGGCACAGGGTAAGAAGTGTGGCACTGTCTACAGGTTAGCATCAACAGAACAGGTCAAGAGGCAGATTGATCTGTCCCCCACCTGACCAGAGTACCCATCAGAAGGTCAGTGCTCAGGGAATGTTGATCAGGGGTGAACTGGCAAGATGGATTCAGAACTGGCTAGGTCATAGAAGGCAGAGAGTAGCAATGGAGGGATGCTTTTCTAATTGGAGGGCTGTGACCAGTGGTGTTCCACAGGGATCAGTGCTGGAACCTTTGCTCTTTGTAGTATATATAAATGATTTGGAGGAAAATGTAACTGGTCTGATTAGTAAGTTTGCAGACGACACAAAGATTGGTGGAATTGCGGATAGCGATGAGGACTGTCAGAGGATACAGCAGGATTTAGATTGTTTGGAGACTTGGGCGGGGAGATGGCAGATGGAGTTTAATCCGGACAAATGTGAGGTGATGCATTTTGGAAGGTCTAATGCAGGTAGGGAATATACAGTGAATGGTAGAACCCTCAAGAGTATTGAAAGTCAGAGAGATCTAGGTGTACAGGTCCACAGGTCACTGAAAGGGGCAACACAGGTGGAGAAGGTAGTCAAGAAGGCATAGGGCACGCTTGCCTTTATTTGGCTGGGGCATTGAGTATAAGAATTGGCAAATCATGTTGCAGCTGTATAGAACCTTAGTTAGGCCACACTTGGAGTATAGTGTTCAATTCTGGTCGCCACACTACCAGAAGGATGTGGAGGCTTTAGAGAGGGTGCAGAAGAGATTTACCAGAATGTTGCCTGGTATAGAGGGCATTAGCTATGAGGAGCGGTTGAATAAACTCAGTTTGTTCTCACTGAATAGGATGGGAATAGAGGGATACGGACCCCAGAAGTGTAGAAGTGTAGTTTAGTCGGGCAGCATGGTCGGCACGGGCTTGGAGGGCCGAAGGGCCTGTTCCTGTGCTGAACTTTTCTTTGGTCTTTGATCTTTGAGTGTCGCACTGTCAGTACTGAGGGAGTGCTGCACTGTCAGAGAGTCAGTCCTGAGAGAGTGCTGAACTGTCAGAGGGTCAGTACTGAGGGAGTGCTGCACTGTCAGAGAGTCAGTCCTGAGAGAGTGCTGAACTGTCAGAGAGTCAGTCCTGAGAGAGTGCTGAACTGTCAGAGGGTCAGTACTGAGGGAGTGCTGCACTGTCAGAGAGTCAGTCCTGAGGGAGAGCCGCACTGTCAGAGGGTCAGTACTGAGGGAGCGCCGCACTGTCAGAGGGTCAGTACTGAGGGAGTGCTGCACTGTCAGAGGGTCAGTACTGAGGGAGTGCTGCACTGTCAGAGGGTCAGTACTGAGGCAGTGCTGCACTGTCAGAGGTTCAGTACTGAGGCAGTGCTGCACTGTGGGAGGGTCAGTACTGAGGGAGTGCTGCACTGTCAGAGGGTCAGTACTGAGGGAGTGCACCACTGTCAGAGGGTCAGTACTGAGGGAGCACTGCACTGTTGGAGGGTCAGTACTGAGGGAATGCTGCACTGTCAAAGGGTCAGTACTGAGGGAGTGCTGCACTGTCAGAGGGTCAGTACTGAGGGAGTGCTGCACTGTCAGAGAGTCAGTCCTGAGGGAGAGCCGCACTGTCAGAGGGTCAGTACTGAGGGAGCGCCGCACTGTCAGAGGGTCAGTACTGAGGGAGTGCTGCACTGTCAGAGGGTCAGTACTGAGGCAGTGCTGCACTGTCAGAGGTTCAGTACTGAGGCAGTGCTGCACTGTGGGAGGGTCAGTACTGAGGGAGTGCTGCACTGTCAGAGGGTCAGTACTGAGGGAGTGCACCACTGTCAGAGGGTCAGTACTGAGGGAGCACTGCACTGTTGGAGGGTCAGTACTGAGGGAATGCTGCACTGTCAAAGGGTCAGTACTGAGGGAGTGCTGCACTGTCAGAGGGTCAGTACTGAGGGAGTGCTGCACTGTCAGAGGGTCAGTACTGAGGGAGTGCTGCACTGTCAGAGAGTCAGTCCTGAGGGAGAGCCGCACTGTCAGAGGGTCAGTACTGAGGGAGCGCCGCACTGTCAGAGGGTCAGTACTGAGGGAGTGCTGCACTGTCAGAGGGTCAGTACTGAAGCAGTGCTGCACTGTCAGAGGTTCAGTACTGAGGCAGTGCTGCACTGTGGGAGGGTCAGTACTGAGGGAGTGCTGCACTGTCAGAGGGTCAGTACTGAGGGAGTGCACCACTGTCAGAGGGTCAGTACTGAGGGAGCACTGCACTGTTGGAGGGTCAGTACTGAGGGAGTGCTGCACTGTCAGAGGGTCAGTACTGAGGGAGTGCTGCACTGTCAGAGGGTCAGTACTGAGGGAGTGCCGCACTGTCAGAGGGTCAGGACTGAGGGAGTGTTGCACTGTCAAACGATCAGTACTGAGGGTGTGCCACACTGTCAGAGGGTCAGTACTGAGGGAGTGCTGCACTGTCAGAGGGTCAGTACTGACCTCCTGGCTATCTTGTATCCCTCCAATGCCCTGTCTGAACCTTGTTTCCTCAGCCTTACATAAGTCTCCTTCTTCCTCTTAACAAGACATTCAACCTCTCTTGTCAACCATGGTTCCCTCACTCGACCATCTCTTCCCTGCCTGACAGGGACATACATATCAAGGACACGTAGTGTAGCGCACAAAGACTCCATGAGACGAATAGAGTGAAGTCGATGAGGCTTTATTAAGCGTGTCTGTTCCCCAGCAGCCCGATAGTAAACTGGCCTGCCGGGGAAGGCACCGGCTTCTTATACTTAGCCTTCAGGGCGGAGCTTGAGGTCAACGGCCAACCAGGACCCGGGATCTGTCAGCCAATGACATTAGGGCTTCCAGTCCCACATGACCCCCAATACATACTACCACATTCACCCCTTGTCAAAAATGAACCCGGTGGGGTGATGCTTCGTATGGTGGTAAGGGTTTACAGGGCTGGTCCTGGGAGGACAAAACATTCACATGGCAATACAGTATTGGACAATTTTGTCCTGTTGCAACTATTTACAGAGGGTATAGGAAGAAAAGCAAAATGTTCTTGTGAACAGTCCATATTTGTTTTACATCAACGCCACGAGTCGGTCGGGCGGTCTGGTCGTCCGTGTCGATCGCCTCGGCCCCGGTGGTGGTGGTGCTTGTACCAGCGTTGTCGCCTCCGGGAGCCTTACGGTTTCAGCTTGGGCTTTATTCTTGGTCGGGCCTGAGGGGAGGGGAACCGATCCTCCTGGGAAGGGGGCGGTCGCGGGGTGCGGCGGTGGCAGGAAGGGGGGGGGGTTGGGTTAAAGGTGTCGGGGGTGTGTGCGTGTTGCCGGCGGGCGCCAGATCCCGCAGGGAGACCGTGTTCTGTCGGCCGTCGGGGTACTCCACGTAGGCGTACTGGGGGTTCGCATGGAGGAGGTGAACCCTTTCGACCAACGGGTCCGCCTTATGTGCCCGCACATGCTTTCGGAGCAGGATGGGTCCTGGGTGTAAGGTTTTCGGGCAATTCGGCCCTTTTTGGACTGCCCAAGGATAAAACCCAGAGACTGTAAACTGGACACTTTTCAGCCAAGGGAACGTAACCAAATTTCCCAGCAGGCTTGGTCCGCTGAGCTGAGTAGGGGCATAGGTATTTACAAACCCCCCCCAGGAGCTACAAGGAAGAAGGAGCCAGACAACTAGATGAGATTAAAACACAGACAAAGGGGCATGGTAATGCTGTAAGGGGCCTGCCTGCAAGCAGGACAATGGGATGGTCATAGCCCCATGCAGATGTAAATGACTTGGCCTCCACCAGAGCAGTATCCAATTAACACCCCATCAACATAGCAAGGTGAGAATAGCAGCCATCTCCGGAGCAGCTGGAAGACTTTGAAAATCTTCACAAGAGAGCTTAACCTTGTTATCCCAAAAAGCAGACTGTCTGGGCTCAGTATATTGCGCTGGAAAAGCCCCTTGAAGATAAACGGTAGAAAAAACCAAGTTGGAGGCGGACCTGGGGGAGGTACTCCAATCCTGACAGAAGCCACCAGCAGGAACTCACTGGGTGGAGGGGGCGGAGTCGGCGCCAAATTCAAATCGCGGCAGGTCTGCCTGGCTGGAAGGAGCGGACCTGCGAGGAGAACCCGGAAGCGAACAGCTCTGACCGGCTCAAAGGGGGCGGGACCAGCGGGAACTTTAAACTTGGACCGATACAACGCAAAGGGGGAGGAAAACCCGGAAGTCGACAGCTCTGACCGGCTCAAAGGGGGCGGGACCAGCGGGAACTTTAAACCTTACCAATTCAATGCAAAAGGGGCTGGCCGAACACAGGAAAAAGCCAGGTAAAACGGATATAAAAGGGGCTGTGTTTCGATTGAGGGTCGCTTGGCTTGACCTCTCCACCTTTGACTTGACCTCCTGCAGCCTGTGACTGTAAGTACCCTGCAGCAGCTTGCGAAACTCCCTTGACCTTGATAGTGGTTGAGGCTTTGGGGAAGGGGACTTGATTTGTGTTCTGTGTCATTGCTAAAACTGTGTAACAATAAGATTTTTCGTTGTGTCCGTTATAGTACTTTCTGAATAGACTTAGTTGTGTTAGAGTTTAAGATTTTATTATAATTTCTTCTGTTTGATGATTTTGACCTGGGTTTTGCAATAAACCTTGATTTGCTGATAATTGGAGTCGTTTAAATTCTTCAATCTCTCACCAGCGATCTCTGACCAAGTCATTGTTAAGATATTCCTCACCTTAATTCCGGGTTCAAGAATCTAGGGTCATCTTGAGCGATTCACTCAGGACAGGCTGCTGGTTAGGTAATAAACAGCAGTGTCCTATTCTCTCTCTTGGGAAAGCTACTCCAGCGAAGTAGGAACCGGGTGGGTGTTGCACCACCGGCAAGAGAGAGAATCACCTGGGCATTGGTAGGGGTCTGGATATCTGTGTGATATAAGCCTCAGGCTTCCGGTTAGGGATAAACGGCAGGCTTGATTCAGTGCTCTCTTCCGTGGAGGTGTCCCAGTGCGACATCCCCTGGCCTCTGAAGTTTCAGTGCCAGCTGGAGAGAGACACACACAGATACTCAAACCCCAGATATCGGCCCAGTAGTGGAGTAGCAGAGATGGCACCCTCTACATGGGGCTGCCAGCCAGGTTGGCAGCGACGTTCCAGAGGAGGACCTCCTAGGGAAGACAAGGAGACGCTCATGAGGCGTTTGATTAGTGCTCGTACATAATAACGACCGGATGGAATGGAGAGCGTCCGGGAGGACCTCCTGCCACCGTGAAACTGGGAGGTCCCTGGACCGTAGGGCCAGTAGGACGGCCTTCCAGACCGTGCCGTTCTCCCTTTCTACTTGCCCGTTCCCCCGGGGGTTGTAACTGGTCGTCCTGCTTGAGGCTATGCCCTTGCTGAGCAGGAACTGGCGCAGCTCGTCACTCATGAAAGAGGACCCCCTGTCGCTGTGGACGTATGCGGGGTAACCGAACAGTGTGAAATTGCTGTTCAAGGCTTTAATGACTGTGGCCGCGGTCATGTCAAAGCAGGGAATGGCAAAAGGGAAGCGGGAGTATTCGTCCACTACATTAAGAAAATATGCGTTGCGGTCGGTGGAGGGGAGGGGCCCTTTGAAATCGAGACTGAGGCGTTCAAAGGGGCGGGAAGCCTTAATCAGGTGCGCTCCATCCGGCCTGAAAAAATGCGGCTTGCATTCCGCGCAGATGTGGCAGTCCCTTGTGACTGTACGGACCTCCTCTAAAGAGTATGGGAGATTGCGGGACTTGATGAAGTGGTAAAACCGAGTGACCCCCGGGTGGCAGAGGTCCTCGTGGAGGGTTTGGAGGCGGTTAATTTGTGCGTTGGCACATGTGCCGCGGGATAGGGCATTGGACGGCTCGTTCAGCTTTCCGGGACGATACAAAATCTCATAGTTGAAGGTGGAGAGCTCGATCCTCCACCTTAAGATTTTGTCGTTTTTGATTTTGCCCCGCTGTGCATTATCGAACATGAAGGCTACCGACCGTTGGTCGGTGAGGAGAGTGAATCTCCTGCCGGCCAGGTAATGCCTCCAATGTCGCACAGCTTCCACTATGGCTTGGGCTTCCTTTTCTACTGAAGAGTGGCGGATTTCTGAGGCGTGGAGGGTCCGGGAGCTGCGGGGGAACAGACACGCTTAATAAATTGTAGCGCACAAAGACTCCGCGAGACGAATAGAGTGAAGTCGATGAGGCTTTATTAAGCGTGTCTGTTCCCCAGCAGCTCGATAGTAAACTGGCCTGCGGGGGAAGGCACCGGCTTCTTATACTCCGCCTTCAGGGCGGAGCTTGAGGTCAACGGCCAACCAGGACCCGGGATCTGTCAGCCAATGACATTAGGGCTTCCAGTCCCACATGACCCCCAATACATACCACCACACGTAGTACCTGTTCCTTGAACAAGTTCCACGTTTCACTTGTGTCCTTCCCTGACAGCCTATGTTCCCAACTTATGCACTTCAATTCTTGTCGGACAACATCGTATTTACCCTTCCCCCAATTGTAAACCTTGCCCTGTTGCACGCACCTATCCCTCTCCATTACTAAAGTGAAAGTCACAGAATTGTGGCCATTATTTATCACTTGCCCTGGTTCATTACCAAGTACCAAATCTAATATTGCCTCCCGTCTGGTCGGACAATCTACATACTGTGTTAGAAAAGCTTCCTGGACACACTGCACAAACACCACCCCATCCAAACTATTTGATCTAAAGAGTTTCCACTCAATATTTGGGAAGTTAAAGTCGCCCATGACTACTGCCCTGTGACTTCTGCACCTTTCCAAAATCTGTTTCCCAATCTGTTCCTCCACATCTCTGCTACTATTGGGGGGCCTATAGAAAACTCCTAACAAGGTGACTGCTCCTTTCCTATTTCTGACTTCAACCCATACTACCTCAGTAGGCTGATACTCCTCGAACTGCCTTTCTGCAGCTGCTATACTATCTCTAATTAACAATGCCACCCCCCCACCTCTTTTACCACCCTCCCTAATCTTATTGAAACATCTATAACCAGGGACCTCCAACAACCATTTCTGCACCTCTTCTATTCAAGTTTCCGTGATGGCCACCACATCGTAGCCCCAAGTACCGATCCATGCTTTAAGTTCACCCACCTTATTCCTGATGCTTCTTGCGTTGAAGTATACACACTTCAACCCATTTCCGTGCCTGCAAGTACTCTCCTTTGTCAGTGTTCCCTTCCCCACTGCCTCACTACACGCTTTGGCGTCCTGAATATCGGCTACCTTAGTTGCTGGACTACAAATCCGGTTCCCATTCCCCTACCAAATTAGTTTAAACCCTCCCGAAGAGTACTAGAAAACCTCCCTCCCAAGATATTGGTGCCCCTCTGGTTCAGATGCAACCCGTCCTGCTTGTACAGGTCCCACTTTCCCCAGAATGCGCTCCAATTATCCAAATACCTGAAGCCCTCCCTCCTACACCATTCCTGCAGCCACGTGTTCAGCTGCACTCTCTCCCTATTCCTGGCCTCGCTATCACGTGGCACCGGCAACAAACCAGAGATGACAACTCTGTCTGTCCTGGCTTTTAACTTCCAGCCTAACTCCCTAAACTCGTTTATTACCGCCACACCCCTTTTCCTACCTACGTCGTTGGTACCAATGTGCACCACGACTTCTGGCTGCTCACCCAGGATGTGACTATCTGTGTCCCACAGGGATCAGTGCTAGGGCTTCAACTTTTACAATTAATATAAGTGACTTGGATGAAGGGGCAGAATGGGCGAAGGCTTACGCTGGTAAAATCTGGGAAACAGAGTATCATGTGGAAAAATGTCAAATTGTCCACCTTGGCTGAAAGAGTTTAAAAACGAGGCTTATTGTCTAAATGGAGAGAGATTGCTGAGCTCTGAGGATGCAGAGGGATCTGGGAGCCCTAGGGTATGAATCACAAAGGCTGGCGTACAGGAACACCAAGTAATTAGGAAAGTTAATAGAATGTTATCGTTCATCGTGAGGGGAACTGGTAAAAGTCAGGAGGTTATCCTTCAGTTGTGCAGGGCGTTGGGTGAGACCACATCTGTTGTGCACGGTCCTGGTCTCCTTATTTAAGGAAGGGTGTCGCTGCGTTGGGAGCCCTTCCGGGAAGGTTCACCAGATTCACACCTGGAGCGGGCGGGGTTGATTTTGTGAGCAGAGGTTGGACTTGTAGCCACTGGAGTTTCGTAGAGTGAGAGGCGAACTCGATCAAACTCTTTCCTCTTGTGGGAGAATCGAGGGGGGGAGGTGGGGGGGAATGGTTACTCGGAAGGCGGCAGGGGCAGATTGAATATTTTTCAGGCAGTGCTGGATAGATTCTGCATTAACGAGGGAGGGGGGTGAGAGGTTGTCTGTGCGGAGTCTGCGCGTTCTCCCCGTGTCTGCGTGGGTTTCCTCCGGGTGCTCCGGTTTCCTCCCACAAGTCCCGAAAGACGTGCTGTTAGGTGAATTGGACATTCTGAATTCTCCCTCCGTGTACCCGAAGAGGCGCCGGAATGTGGTGACTAGGGGATTTTCAGAGTAACTTCGTTGCAGCATTAATGTGACCCTACTTGTGGCACTGAAGATTATTATTATGTCCCCTGAGCATTGACCCCTTCACTGAGTTTCTTCCTGTCTGCTCTATCTGTGCCCCATATAATTTTATACATCTCAGTCCTGTCCCCCCTCAGTCTCTTCTGCTCCACGGAAAACACCCCCAGTCTGTCCAATCTCTCCTCATAACTAACACTCTCCAGCCCAGGCAGCATCCTGGTGAATCTCTGCCCCCTTTCCAGTGGCGATCACCTCCCTCCTGTAATGGGGATTCCAGAACTGCCCACAATACTCTAGCTGTGGCCGAACCAACGTTTTATACAGTTCCAGCATAACCTCCCGGCTCTCAAACTCTCCGCCTCGGCTAATAAAGGCAAGTTTACCACAGGCCTCTTAACCACTGTGTCCACCTGCTCTGCTACCTTAAGGGACGGGTGTACATGCAGACCAAGGTCCCTCTGACCCTCGGTGCTTCCCAGGGTCCGTTTATACCGTTTATCCTGTATCTCCTTGCCTTGTTTGTCCTGCCCAAGTGCATCACCTCACACTTATCCCCATTGAACTGCATTTGCCACTGATCAGCCCACCTGACCAGCCCGTCTACATCCTCCAGTAATCGAAGACTATCCTCCTCACTATTTCCCACCCCACCAATTTACGTATCCTCTGCAAACTTACTGATCAACCCTCCTACATTCATATCTAAATCATTTATATAAACCACAAGCAGCAAGGGTCCCAACGTTGATCCCTGTGGGACCCCACTGGACACAGGCTTCCAGTCAGAACCCCCCCTCGACCATGACCCCCTGCTTCCTGCCACTCAGCAAATTCTGGATCTAATTTACCAAATTTCCCAGTCTCCATGGGCTCTGACCTTCGCGATCATACTCCCGTGCGGTTCCTTATCGAAAGCCTTTCCGAAGTCGAAGTTAAACTGGAGGCCTGTGACCAGCGGTGTGCCTCAGGGATTGGTGCTGCGTCCACTATTATTTGTGATATATATTAATGATTTGGATGAGAATGTAGGAGGCATGGGGCGGGATTCTCCGTAATCGGCGCGATGTCCGCCGACCGGCGCCAAAAACAGCGCGAATCAGTCCGGCATCGCGCCGCCCCAAAGGTGCGGAATTCTCCGCATCTTGAGGGGCCGAGCCCTCACCTTGAGGAGAGTTACAGAACAAAGAGATCTAGGGGTACATGCTCATAGCTCCTTGAAGGTGGAGTTGCAGGTGGACAGGGGGTGAAGACAGCATCCAGCATGCTAGGTTTCATTGGTCAGAACATTGAATACAGGAGTTGGGACGTCTTGTTGAAGTTGTACAAGACATTGGTAAGACCACACATGGAATATTGTGTTCAGTTCTGGTCACCCTATTATAGGAAGGATATTGTTAAACTAGAAAGAGTGCAGAAGAGATTTACGAGGATGCTACCAGGATTTGATAGTCTGAGTTATAAGGAGAGGCTGGATAGGCTGGGACTTTATTCCCTGTAGTGTAGGAGGCTTAGGGGTGATCTTAGCGAGGTCTGTAAAATAATGAGGGGCATTGATAAGGGAGATAGTCGACATCTTTTCACAAAGGTAGCGGAGTCTGGGACTAGAGGGCACAGGTTTAAAGTGAGAGGAGAGACAGAAGGGGCAATGTTTTCACACGGAGGGGGGTGTCTGGAACGGGCTGCCAGAGGCAGTGTTGAGGCGGGTATGATTTTGTCCATTAAAAAGCAGTTAGACAGTGACACGGGTAGGGTGGGTATAGGGGGATTGGGCCAAATGCGGGCAAGTGGGACTAGGTTCGTGATAGAAACTGGACGGAATGGACAAGCTGGGCCGAATAGTCTGTTTACATGCTGTAAACCTCTATTGCTCTATGACTACATCAAATACATTTCCATCATCTACACACCTGGTCACATCTTCGAAAAATTCAGTCAAGTTGGTCAGACATAATCTCCCCTTAACAAACCCATGCTGACTGTTCCTGATTAATTCCCTGCCACATTCAACCGTGGTTGGTGGTGGACAATTGAACAACTCACTGGAGGAGGAGGCTCCACAAATATCCCCATCCAGCCCAGCACATCAGTGCAAAGGACAAGACTGAGGCATCCGCAACGATCTTCGGCCACAGTGCATCCTCCATCTCGGACTCCTCCAGAGGTCCCCAGCCTCACAAATGCCAGCCTTCAGCCAATTCGAATCACTCCACCTGATCTCAACAGATAGCCAAATGCACTGGATACTGCAAAGGCTACGGGCCTTGACAATAGTACTGAAAACATGTGCTCCAGAACGTGCCGCGCCCCTCGCCAAGCTGTTCCAGTGCAGCTGCAACACTGGCGTCTAACCGGCAATGCAGGTAAATTTGCCCAGGTTGTGTCCTGTACACGAGAAAGCTGGACAAATCCCGTAACTCCCGCCCTAACGGGACTGTGGGTGCACCTGGGCCCACCATGTGACGGCAGCGGGTCCAAGATGGCGGCTCTCCCACGATCCCCAAAAGGGGTCATTAGGAATGAATTACGAATGACGGGGTGGCCAGCAATGTCCCACAGCATCCACGCGGTGCGAGAAAGCGAAGAACTGTGTGATTCCTGCCTCTACGGTCTACTCACGAAGAAGCGGTAGAAGGCGATGTGGACGGGGACATCATGTGGCAGGGCTCATCCATCATGTAGTCAAAGATAGACAGAGAGAGATCCAGAACGAGAGAGAGAGAGACATGGGGAACGTTGTAGAGTCTTATGGGAGCCAAACAGGATATTGGTGACAGAAGCCAAAATGTCCTTGATGTTAATCTCTGATGTGGGTCAGATAACATGGGAACATTGGGCAGTGGCGAGGAATTGCTCGAATATAAAGCCAGCGAGATGGGCAGCAGCAGCACACAGTGCCCACTGGGCACAGCGATACCAGGCTCTCTAACTCAATGGCCCAGATGTTGGAGCTGGTGTGTGTGCTGCTGTTCCTGGGGTCTGCCCGAGCGCAGATCCCCATCCTGTGCGCCAATGACGTGAATCTGGAGACCGGCGAGTGCTGCCCCGTCTTCTGGGGTGACGACTCACCGTGTGGCTGGGCCTCGGGGCGCGGGGCGTGCCAGCGGATTGCGGCCGAGAATGGGTGGAGGGACAGATCAGATTTCCGAGCGGGGTGGCCCACTTACTTCTTCCGGCGACTGTGCGTCTGCCGGGGGAACTACGGGGGCGCGGACTGCGGCGAGTGCAAGCACGGCTGGCGGGGGGCACAGTGCTGGGAGAGACACGTGGTGGTCTGCCACGACCTGGCTGCCAGGACGAGGTGCGAGCGGCAGCGCTTCATCCGCTGCCTGGATGCCGCCAAGTACACCCTCAGCCAGCGGTACGCCACCTAATCCAGCACGAGTACCAAGCCCGGTTCGCCCCTGACCTTCCGCCGGGCCACCGTCAACCAGCGCTACATCCGTTCCAAGGCGGTCATCAGCCCAGCGCAAATTGGCCCACCGTGGCAGCGCCTTCCTGCGATGGCACACGATGCTCAAGCATGGTCTGCACGGACGAGCTCTTCGGAAGCAACAATGCCGACGGCAATCTTGTCAACCGCGTCGACATCCAGTTCCTGGCGGGGAGCGCCGATAGGTCAACTGATCGAGCTGGGCGGTGTGTGAGCCGCATGGAGCGAGCAGAGGGTCAGATCGGCGGTGTCGTCGGGCTTGCTTCCAGTGGGTTCGTCGTTCCACCCACCCCCCCCCACCCGCCTCTCGAATCGTGGAGCCAGCAGGGGGCCTGAGCTGGGCCAGAAGTCCAGCAAAGTGGGCAGGTTGGCGCACTGCCACACCCACACAGGAGCACCGCCTGGCTAGGACCCCTGCCACTCCAGTGGCAGCCAGACAGAGAGTGCCCGCTCCTACTGGTTAATGATCAAGCCCATTTGGGCGGCATGCTGCACCATGGCTAGCACTGCTGCCTCGCGTCGCTGACGACCCGGGTTCGATACCGGCCCCGGGTCACTGTCCACGTGGGGTTTGCACATTCTCCCCGTGTCTGATGGGACTGACCCCCACAACCCAAAGACGGGCAGTGTAGGAGGATTGGCCATGCTAAGTTGCCCCAGAACCCAAAAATGCTTTTAATAAATTTAAATAATAAAGCCAATTTGATTCGATGAAAGAGTGGTTTTCACAGTAGCTGAATCCAACACAAAGCTGGCAAACGACTCCGTTTAAAATAATTCCAAAGAGCTACAGACTTGTGTTCACCAGAGTGTTTGATGGGGCCAGTGTAGCGGGAGCTTTACTCTGTATCTAACCCCGTGCTGTACCTGTCCTGGGAGTGTTTGATGGGGACAGTGTAGAGGGAGCTTTACTCTGTATCTAACCCCGTGCTGTACATGTCCTAGGAGTGTTTGATGGGGACAGTGTAGAGGGAGCTTTACTCTGTATCTAACCCCGTGCTGTACCTGTCCTGGGAGTGTTTGATGGGGACAGTGTAGAGGGAGCTTTACTCTGTATCTAACCCCGTGCTGTAGCTGTCCTGGGAGTGTTTGATGGGGACAGTGTAGAGGGAGGGTTACTCTTTATCTAACCCAATGCTGTATCTGTCCTGTGAGTGTTTGATGGGAACAGTGTAGAGAGAGCTTTATCTGTATCTAACCCCGTGCTGTACCTGTTTTGGGAGTGTTTGATGGGGCCAGTGTAGAGGGAGATTTACTCTGTATCGAACCCCGTGCTGTACCTGTCCTGGGTGTGTTTGTAGGGGAAAGTGTAGAGGGAGCTTAACTCTGTATCGAACCCCATACTGTACCTGTCCTCGGAGTGGTTGATGGGGACAGTGTAGAGGGAGCTTTACTCTGTATCTCACCCAGTGCTGTACCTGTCCTGGGAGTGTTTGATGGGGACAGTGTAGAGGGAGCTTTACTCTCTATCGAACCCGGTGCTGTACCTGTCCTGGGAGTGTTTGATGGGGACACTGTAGAGGGAGCTTTATTCTGTATCTAACCCCTTGCTGTACCTGTCCTGGGAGTATTTGATGGGTCACTGTAGAGGGAGCTTTCCTCTGTATCTAACCCCGTGCTGTACCTGTCCTGGGAGTGTTTGATGGGGACAGCGTAGAGGGAGCTTTACTCTGTATCGAACCCCGTGCTGTACCTGTCCTGGGAATGTTTGATGGGGACAGTGTAGAGGGAGCTTTATTCTGTATATAACCCCGTGCTGTACTTGTCCTGGGAGTGTTTGATGGGGACACTGTAAAGGGAGCTTTATTCTGTATCTAACCCCTTGCTGTACCTGTCCTGGGAGTGTTTGATGGGTCACTGTAGAGGGAGCTTTCCTCTGTATCTAACCCCGTGCTGTACCTGTCCTGGGAGTGTTTGATGGGGACAGTGTAGAGGGAGCTTTACTCTGTATCTAACCCCATGCTTTACGTGTCCTGGTAGTGTTTGATGGGGACAGTGCAGAGGGAGCTTTACTCTGTATCGAACCACGTGCTGTACCTGTCCGGGGAGTGTTTGATAGGGACAGTGTAGAGGGAGCTTTACTCTGTATCTAACCCCGTGCTGTACCTGTCCTGGGAGTGTTTGATGGGGACAGTGTCGAGGGAGCTTAACTCTGTATCGAACCCCGCACTGTACCTGTCCTGGGAGTGCTTGTAGGGGACAGTGTAGAGGGAGCTTAACACTGTATTGAACCCCTTCCTGTACCTGTCCTGGGAGTGTTTGATGGGGACAGTGTAGAGAGAGCTTTACTCTGTGTCGAACCCAGAGCTGTACCTGTCCTAGGAGTGTTTGATGGGGACAGTGTAGAGAGCGCTTTACTCTGTATCTAACCCCGAGATGTACCTATCTTGGGAGTGTTTGATGGGGACAGTATAGAGGGAGCGTTACTCTTTATCTAACCCAGTGCTGTATCGGTCCTGGGAGTGTTTGATGGGAACAGTGTAGAGAGAGCTTTATCTGTATCTAACCCCGTGCTGTACTTGTCCTGGGAGTGTTTGATGGGGACAGTGTAGAGGGAGCTTTACTCTGTATCGAACCCCGTGCTGTACCTGTCCTGGGTGTGTTTGTAGGGGACAGTGTAGAGGGAGCTTAACTCTGTATCGAACCCCATACTGTACCTGTCCTGGGAGAGTTTGATATGGACAGTGTAGAGGGAGCTTTACTCTGTATCTAACACAGTGCTGTACCTGTCCTGGGAGTGTTTGATGGGGACAGCGTTGAGGGAGCTTTACTCTGTATCGAACCCCGTGCTGTACCTCTCCTGGGAATGTTTGATGGGGGCAGTGTAGAGGGAGCTTTATTCTGTATATAACCCCGTGCTGTACTTGTCCTGGGAGTGTTTGATGGGGACAGTGTAGAGGGAGCTTTACTCTGTATCTAACCCCGTGCTGTACCTGTCCTGGGAGTGTTTGATGGGGTCAGTGTAGCGGGAGCTTTACTCTGTATCTAACCCCATGCTGTACCTGTCCTGGGAGTGTTTGATGGGGACAGTGTAGAGGGAGCTTTACTCTGTATCTAACCAACCCCATGCTGTATCTGTCCTAGGAGTGTTTGATGGGGACAGTGTAGAGGGAGCTTTACTCTGTATCTAACCCCGTGCTGTACCTGTCTTGGGAGTGTTTGATGGGGACAGTATAGAGGGAGCGTTACTCTTTATCAAACCCAATGCTGTATCTGTCCTGAGAGTGTTTGATGGGAACAGTGTAGAGGGAGCTTTACTCTGTATCTAACCCCATGCTTTACGTGTCCTGGGAGTGTTTGATGGGGACTGTGTAGAGGGAGCATTACTCTGTATCTAACCCCGTGCTGTACCTGTCCTGGGAGTGTTTGATGGGGACAGTGTAGAGGGAGCTTTACTCTGTATCTAACCCCGTGCTGTACCTGTCCTGGGAATGTTTAATGGGGTCCGTGTAGAGGGAGCTTTACTCTGTATCTAACCCCGTGCTGTACCTGTCCTGGGAGTGTTTGATGGGAACAGTGTAGAGGGAGCTTTACTCTGTATCTAACCCCGTGCTGTACCTGTCCTGGGACTGTTTGATGGGGACAGTGTAGAGGGAGCTTTACTCTGTATCTAACCCTGTGCTGTAACTGTCCTGGGAGTGTTTGATGGGGACAGTGTAGAGGGTGCTTTACTCTGTATCTAACCCCATGCTGTACCTGTCCTGGGAGTGTTTGATGGGGACAGTGTAGTGGGAGCTTTACTCTGTATCTAACCCCGTGCTGTACCTGTCCGGGGAGTGTTTGATGGGGACAGTGTAGAGGGAGCTTTACACTGTATCTAACCCCGTGCTGTACCTGTCCTGGGAGTGTTTGATGGGGACAGTGTAGAGGGAGCTTTACTCTGTATCTAACCCCATGCTGTACCTGTCCTGGGAGTGTTTGATGGGGACAGTGTAGAGGGAGCTTTACTCTGTATCTAACCGTGTGCTGTACCTGTCCTGGGAGTGTTTGATGGGGACAGTGTAGAGGGAGCTTTACTCTGTATCTAACCCCGTGCTGTACCTGTCCTGGGAGTGTTTGATGGGGACAGTGTAGAGGGAGCTTTACTCTGTATCTAACCCCATGCTGTACCTGTCCTGGGAGTGTTTGATGGGGACAGTGTAGAGGGAGCTTTACTCTGTATCTAACCCTGTGCTGTACCTGTCCTGGGAGTGTTTGATGGGGACAGTGTAGAGGGAGCTTTACTCTGTATCTAACCCCGTGCTGTACCTGTCCTGGGAGTGTTTGACGGGGACAGTCAAAGCAGTGTGAGCTGGTCAGGAGGGTCCACAACAGGACAAAGCAGTGTTGGTGTGAGCTTCAGGAGAGTCCACAACAGGACAAAGCAGTGTTGGTGTGAGCTGTTCAGGAGAGTCCACACCAGGACAAAGCAGTGGTGGTGTGAGCTGCCCAGGAGAGTCCACAACAGGACAAAGCAGTGTTGGTGTGAGCTGTTCAGGAGAGTCGAAACCAGGACAAAGCAGTGTTGGTGTGAGCTGTTCAGGTGAGTCCACAACAGGACAAAGCAGTGTTGGTGTGAGCTGTTCAGGAGAGTCCACAACAGGACAAAGCAGTGTTGGTGTGAGCTGTTCAGGAGGGTCCACAACAAGACAAAGCAGTGTTGGTGTGAGCTGTTCAGGAGGGTCCACAACAGGACAAAGCAGTGTTGGTGCGAGTTGTGCAGGAGAGTCCACACCAGGACAAAGCAGTGGTGGTGTGAGCTGTTCAGGAGAGTCCACAACAGGACAAAGCAGTGTTGGTGTGAGCTGTTCAGGAGGGTCCACACCAGGACAAAGCAGTGTTGGTGTGAGCTCCAGGAGAGTCCACAACAGGACAAAGCAGTGATGGTGTGAGCTGTTCAGGAGGGTCCACACCAGGACAAAGCAGTGTTGGTGTGAGCTGTTCAGGAGGGTCCACAACAGGACAAAGCAGTGTTTGTGTGAGCTGTTCAGGAGAGTCCACACCAGGACAAAGCAGTGGTGGTGTGAGCTGTTCAGGAGAGTCCACAACAGGACAAAGCAGTGTTGGTGTGAGCTGTTCAGGAGGGTCCACACCAGGACAAAGCAGTGTTGGTGTGAGCTCCAGGAGAGTCCACAACAGGACAAAGCAGTGATGGTGTGAGCTGTTCAGGAGGGTCCACACCAGGACAAAGCAGTGGTGGTGTGAGCTGTTCAGGAGAGTCCACAACAGGACAAAGCAGTGTTGGTGTGAGCTGTTCAGGAGAGTCCACACCAGGACAAAGCAGTGTTGGTGTGAGCTCCAGGAGAGTCCACAACAGGACAAAGCAGTGATGGTGTGAGCTGTTCAGGAGAATCCACAACAGGACAAAGCAGTGTTGGTGTGAGCTGTTCAGGAGAGTCCACAACAGGACAAAGCAGTGGTGGTGTGAGCTGTTCAGGAGAGTCCACAACAGGACACAGCAGTGTTGGTGTGAGCTGTTCAGGAGACTCCACAACAGGACAAAACAGTGGTGGTCTGAGCTGTTCAGGAGGGTCCACACCAGGACAAAGCAGTGGTGGTCTGAGCTGTGCAGGAGAGTCCACAACAGGACAAAGCAGTGTTGGTGTGAGCTGTTCAGGAGAGTCAACAACAGGAAAAATCAGTGGTGGTGTGAGCTGTTCAGGAGGGTCCACACCAGGACAAAACTGTGGTGGTCTGAGCTGTTCAGGAGGGTCCACACCAGGACAAAACAGTGGTGGTCTGAGCTGTTCAGGAGGGTCCACACCAGGACAAAGCAGTGTTGGTGTGAGATGTTCAGGAGAGTCCACAACAGGAAAAATCAGTGGTGGTGTGAGCTGTTCAGGAGAGTCCACACCAGGACAAAGCAGTGTTGGTGTGAGCTGTTCAGGAGAGTCCACACCAGGACAAAGCTGTGTTGGTGTGAGCTGCCCAGGAGAGTCCACAACAGGACAAAGCAGTGTTGGTGTGAGCTGTTCAGGAGGGTCCACACCAGGACAAAGCAGTGTTGGTGTGAGCTGGTCAGGAGAATCCACAACTGTACAAAGCAGTGTTGGTGTGAGCTCCGGGAGAGGCCACAACAGGACAAAGCAGTGTTGGTGTGAGTTGTGCAGGAGAGTCCACAACAGGACAAAGCAGTGTTGGTATGAGCTGTTCAGGAGAGTCCACAACAGGACAAAGCAGTGTTGGTGTGAGCTGTGCAGGAGATTCCACACCAGGACAAAGCAGTGTTGGTGTGAGCTGTGCAGGAGAGTCCACACCAGGACAAAGCAGTGTTGGTGTGAGCTCTAGGAGAGTCCACAACAGGACAAAGCAGTGTTGGTGTGAGCTCCAGGAGAGTCCACAACAGGACAAAACAGTGTTGGTGTGAGCTCCAGGAGAGTCCACAACAGGACAAAGCAGTGTTGGTGTGAGCTGTTCAGGAGAGTCCACAACAGGACAAAGCAGTGGTGGTCTGAGCTGTTCAGAAGAGTCCACAACAGGACAAAGCAGTGTTGGTGTGAGCTGTTCAGAAGAGTCCACAACAGGACAAAGCAGTGGTGGTCTGAGCTGTTCAGGAGAGTCCACAACAGGAAAAATCAGTGGTGGTGTGAGCTGTTCAGGAGAGTCCACAACAGGACAAAACAGTGTTGGTGTGAGCTCCAGGAGAGTCCACAACAGGACAAAGCAGTGTTGGTGTGAGCTGTTCAGGAGAGTCCACAACAGGACAAAGCAGTGTTGGTGTGAGCTGTTCAGGAGAATCCACAACAGGACAAAGCAGTGTTGGTGTGAGCTGGTCAGGAGGGTCCACAACAGGACAAAGCAGTGTTGGTGTGAGCTGTTCAGGAGGGTCCACAACAGGACAAAGCAGTGTTGGTGTGAGCTGTTCAGGAGGGTCCACAACAGGACAAAGCAGTGTTGGTGTGAGCTCCAGGAGAGTCCACAACAGGACAAAGCAGTGTTGGTGTGAGCTCCGGGAGAGTCCACAACAGGACAAAGCAGTGTTGGTGTGAGCTCCAGGAGAGTCCACAACAGGACAAAGCAGTGTTGGTGTGAGCTCCAGGAGAGTCCACAACAGGACAAAGCAGTGGTGGTGTGAGCTGTTCAGGAGGGTCCACAACAGGACAAAGCAGTGTTGGTGTGAGCTGTTCAGGAGGGTCCACAACAGGACAAAGCAGTGTTGGTGTGAGCTCCAGGAGGGTCCACAACAGGAAAAAGCAGTGTTGGTGTGAGCTGTTCAGGAGAGTCCACAACAGGACAAAGCAGTGGTGGTGTGAGCTCCAGGAGGGTCCACAACAGGACAAAGCAGTGTTGGTGTGAGCTGTTCAGGAGAGTCCACACCAGGACAAAGCAGTGTTGGTGTGAGCTCCGGCAGAGTCCACAACAGGACAAAGCAGTGGTGGTGTGAGCTGGTCAGGAGAATCCACAACAGGACAAAGCAGTGGTGGTGTGAGCTCTGGGAGAGTCCACAACAGGACAAAGCAGTGTTGGTGTGAGCTGTTCAGGAGAGTCCACAACAGGACAAAGCAGTGTTGGTGTGAGCTCTGGGAGAGTCCACAACAGGACAAAGCAGTGTTGGTGTGAGCTGTTCAGGAGAGTCCACAACAGGAGAAAGCAGTGGTGGTGTGAGCTGTGCAGGAGAGTCCACAAAAGGACAAAGCAGTGTTGGTGTGAGCTGTTCAGGAGGGTCCACAACAGGACAAAGCAGTGTTGGTGTGAGCTGTTCAGGAGAGTCCACAACAGGACAAAGCAGTGTTGGTGTGAGCTGTTCAGGAGAGTCCACAACAGGACAAAGCAGTGTTGGTGTGAGCTCCAGGAGAGTCCACACCAGGACAAAGCAGTGTTGGTGTGAGCTGTTCAGGAGAGTCCACAACAGGACAAAGCAGTGGTGGTGTGAGCTGTTCAGGAGAGTCCACAACGGGACAAAGTAGTGTTGGTGTGAGCTGTTCAGGAGAGTCCACAACAGGACAAAGCAGTGGTGGTGTGAGCTGTTCAGGAGAGTCCACAACGGGACAAAGTAGTGTTGGTGTGAGCTGTTCAGGAGGGTCCACAACAGGACAAAGCAGTGGTGGTGTGAGCTCCAGGAGAGTCCACAACAGGACAAAGCAGTGTTGGTGTGAGCTGTTCAGGAGAGTCCACAACAGGACAAAGCAGTGGTGGTGTGAGCTCCAGGAGAATCCACACCAGGACAAAGCAGTGTTGGTGTGAGCTCCGGGAGAGTCCACACCAGGACAGAGCAGTGTTGGTGTGAGCTGTTCAGGAGAGTCCACAGCAGGACAAAGCAGATTTGGTGAGAGCTCCGGGAGAGTCCACACCAGGACAGAGCAGTGTTGGTGTGAGCTGGTCAGGAGAATCCACAACAGGACAAAGCAGTGGTGGTGTGAGCTCCGGGAGAGTCCACACCAGGACAGAGCAGTGTTGGTGTGAGCTGGTCAGGAGAATCCACAACAGGACAAAGCAGTGTTGGTGTGAGCTCCGAGAGAGTCCACAACAGGACAAAGCAGTGTTGGTGTGAGCTCCAGGAGAGTCCACAACAGGACAAAGCAGTGTTGGTGTGAGCTGTGCAGGAGAGTCCACAACGGGACAAAGCAGTGTTGGTGTGAGCTGTTCAGGAGAGTCCAAACCAGGACAAAGCAGTGCTGGTGTGAGCTGTGCAGGAGAGTCCACACCAGGACAAAGCAGTGTTGGTGTGAGCTGTTCAGGAGAGTCCACACCAGGACAAAGCAGTGTTGGTGTGAGCTGTGCAGGAGAGTCCACAACAGGACAAAGCAGTGTTGGTGTGAGCTCCAGGAGAGTCACAACAGGACAAAGCAGTGTTGGTGTGAGCTGTTCAGGAGAGTCCACAACAGGACAAAGCAGTGTTGGTGTGAGCTCCAGGAGAATCCACAACAGGACAAAGCAGTGTTGGTGTGAGCTGTTCAGGAGAGTCCACAACAGGACAAAGCAGTGTTGGTGTGAGCTCCAAGAGAGTCCACAACAGGACAAGCAGTGTTGGTGTGAGCTGTTCAGGAGAGTCCACAACAGGACAAAGCAGTGGTGGTGTGAGCTCCAGGAGAATCCACAACAGGACAAAGCAGTGTTGGTGTGAGCTGTTCAGGAGGGTCCACAACAGGACAAAGCAGTGTTGGTGTGAGCTGTTCAGGAGAGTCCACAACAGGACAAAGCAGTGTTGGTGTGAGCTCCAGGAGAATCCACAACAGGACAAAGCAGTGTTGGTGTGAGCTGTTCAGGAGAGTCCACAACAGGACAAAGCAGTCGTGGTGTGAGTTGCCCAGGAGAGTCCACAACAGGACAAAGCAGTGTTGGTGTGAGCTCCAGGAGAATCCACAACAGGACAAAGCAGTGTTGGTGTGAGCTGTTCAGGAGAGTCCACAGCAGGACAAAGCAGTGTTGGTGTGAGCTCCAAGAGAGTCCACAACAGGACAAGCAGTGTTGGTGTGAGCTGTTCAGGAGAGTCCACAACAGGACAAAGCAGTGTTGGTGTGAGATCCAGGAGAATCCACAACAGGACAAAGCAGTGTTGGTGTGAGCTGTTCAGGAGGGTCCACAACAGGACAAAGCAGTGATGGTGTGAGCTGTTCAGGAGAGTCCACAACAGGACAAAGCAGTGTTGGTGTGAGCTCCAGGAGAATCCACAACAGGACAAAGCAGTCGTGGTGTGAGTTGCCCAGGAGAGTCCACAACAGGACAAAGCAGTGTTGGTGTGAGCTGTTCAGGAGAGTCCACAACAGGACAAAGCGGTGTTGGTGTGAGCTGTTCAGGAGAGTCCACAACAGGACAAAGCGGTGTTGGTGTGAGCTGTTCAGGAGGGTCCACAACAGGACAAAGCGGTGTTGGTGTGAGCTGTTCAGGAGGGTCCACAACAGGACAAAGCAGTGTTGGTGTGAGCTGTTCAGGAGAGTCCACAACAGGACAAAGCAGTGTTGGTGTGAGCTGCCCAGGAGAGTCCACAACAGGACAAAGCAGTGTTGGTGTGAGCTGTTCAGGAGAGTCCACAAAAGGACAAAGCAGTGTTGGTGTGAGCTGTTCAGGAGAGTCCACAACAGGACAAAGCAGTGTTGGTGTGAGCTGTTCAGGAGAGTCCACAACAGGACAAAGCGGTGTTGGTGTGAGCTGTTCAGGAGAGTCCACAACAGGACAAAGCAGTGTTGGTGTGAGCTGCACAGTAGAGTCCACAACAGGACAAAGCAGTGTTGTTGTGAGCTGTTCAGGAGAGTCCACAACAGGACAAAGCAGTGGTGGTGTGAGCTCCAGGAGAGTCCACACCAGGACAAAGCAGTGTTGGTGTGAGCTCCAGGAGAGTCCACAACAGGACAAAGCAGTGTTGGTGTGAGCTGTTCAGGAGAGTCCACAACAGGACAAAGCAGTGTTGGTGTGAACTGTTCAGGAGAGTCCACACCAGGACAAAGCAGTGTTGGTGTGAGCTCCGGGAGAGTCCACAACAGGACAAAGCAGTGTTGGTGTGAGCTCCGGGAGAGTCCACAACAGGACAAAGCAGTGTTGGTGTGAGCTGTTCAGGAGAATCCACAACAGGACAAAGCAGTGGTGGTGTGAGCTGTTCAGGAGAGTCCACAACAGGACAAAGCAGTGTTGGTGTGAGCTCCGGGAGAGTCCACAGCAGGACAAAGCAGTGTTGGTGTGAACTGTTCAGGAGAGTCCACAACAGGACAAAGCAGTGTTGGTGTGAGCTGTTCAGGAGAGTCCACAACAGGACAAAGCAGTGTTGGTGTGAGCTGTTCAGGAGAGTCCACACCAGGACAATGCAGTGGGGGGGTGAGCTGTTCAGGAGGGTCCACAACAGGACAAAGCAGTGTTGGTGTGAGCTGTTCAGGAGGGTCCACACCAGGACAAAGCAGTGTTGGTGTGAGCTGTTCAGGAGGGTCCACACCAGGACAAAGCAGTGTTGGTGTGAGCTGTTCAGGAGGGTCCACACCAGGACAAAGCAGTGTTGGTGTGAGCTCCTGGAGAGTCCACAACAGGACAAAGCAGTGGTGGTGTGAGCTGTTCAGGAGAGTCCACAACAGGACAAAGCAGTGTTGGTGTGAGCTGTTCAGGAGAGTCCACAGCAGGACAAAGCAGTGTTGGTGTGAGCTCCTGGAGAGTCCACAACAGGACAAAGCAGTGGTGGTGAGAGCTGTGCAGGAGAGTCCACAACAGGACAAAGCAGTGTTGGTGTGAGCTGTTCAGGAGAGTCCACAACAGGACAAAGCAGTGTTGGTGTGAGCTCCGGGAGAGTCCACAACAGGACAAAGCAGTGTTGGTGTGAGTTGTGCAGGAGAGTCCACAACAGGACAAAGCAGTGTTGGTGTGAGCTCCGGGAGAGTCCACAACAGGACAAAGCAGTGTTGGTGTGAGTTGTGCAGGAGAGTCCACAACAGGACAAAGCAGTGTTGGTGTGAGCTCCGGGAGAGTCCACAACAGGACAAAGCAGTGTTGGTGTGAGCTCCGGGAGAGTCCACAACAGGACAAAGCAGTGTTGGTGTGAGTTGTGCAGGAGAGTCCACAACAGGACAAAGCAGTGTTGGTGTGAGCTCCGGGAGAGTCCACAACAGGACAAAGCAGTGTTGGTGTGAGCTCCGGGAGAGTCCACACCAGGACAAAGCAGTGTTGGTGTGAGTTGTGCAGGAGAGTCCACAACAGGACAAAGCAGTGTTGGTGTGAGCTCCGGGAGAGTCCACAACAGGACAAAGCAGTGGTGGTGTGAGCTCCGGGAGAGTCCACAACAGGACAAAGCAGTGTTGGTGTGAGCTGTTCAGGATAGTCCACAACAGGACAAAGCAGTGTTGGTGTGAGCTGTTCAGGAGAGTCCACAACAGGACAGAGCAGTGTTGGTGTGAGCTGTTCAGGAGAGTCGACACCAGGACAAAGCAGTGTTGGTGTGAGCTGTTCAGGAGGGTCCACAACAGGACAAAACAGTGTTGGTGTGAGCTGTTCAGGAGAGTCCACAGCAGGACAAAGCAGTGCTGGTGTGAGCTGTTCAGGAGGGTCCACAACAGGACAAAACAGTGTTGGTGTGAGCTCCGGGAGAGTCCACAACAGGACACAGCAGTGTTGGTGTGAGATGTTCAGGAGAGTCCACAACAGGACAAAGCAATGTTGGTGTGAGCTGTTCAGGAGAGTCCACAACAGGACAAAGCAGTGTTGGTGTGAGCTCCGGGAGAGTCCACAACAGGACAAAGCAGTGTTGGTGTGAGCTGTTCAGGAGAGTCCACAACAGGACAAAGCAGTGTTGGTGTGAGCTGTTCAGGAGAATCCACAACAGGACAAAGCAGTGTTGGTGTGAGCTGCCCAGGAGGGTCCACAACAGGACAAAGCAGTGGTGGTGTGAGCTGTTCAGGAGAGTCCACAACAGGACACAGCAGTGTTGGTGTGAGCTGTTCAGGAGAGTCCACAACAGGACAAAGCAGTGTTGGTGTGAGCTGCCCAGGAGGGTCCACAACAGGACAAAGCAGTGGTGGTGTGAGCTGTTCAGGAGAGTCCACAACAGGACAAAGCAGTGGTGGTGTGAGCTGCCCAGGAGGGTCCACAACAGGACAAAGCAGTGTTGGTGTGAGCTGTTCAGGAGGGTCCACAACAGGACAAAGCAGTGGTGGTGTGAGCTCCTGGAGAGTCCACAACAGGACACAGCAGTGGGGGTGTGAGCTCTTCAGGAGAGTCGAAACCAGGAGAAAGCAGTGTTGGTGTGAGCTCCGGGAGAGTCCACAACTGGACAAAGCAGTGTTGGTGTGAGCTCCGGGAGAGTCCACAACAGGACAAAGCAGTGGTGGTGTGAGCTGTTCAGGAGGGTCCACACCAGGACAAAGCAGTGTTGGTGTGAGCTGTTCAGGAGAGTCCACACCAGGACAAAGCAGTGTTGGTGTGAGCTGTTCAGGAGGGTCCACAACAGGACAAAACAGTGGTGGTGTGAGCTGTTCAGGAGGGTCCACACCAGGACAAAGCAGTGTTGGTGTGAGCTGTTCAGGAGGGTCCACACCAGGACACAGCAGTGGTGGTGTGAGCCCTGGGAGAGTCCACAACAGGACAAAGCAGTGTTGGTGTGAGCAGCACAGGAGAGTCCACAACAGGACAAAGCAGTGTTGGTGTGAGCTCTGGAAGAGTCCACAACAGGACACAGCAGTGTTGGTGTGAGCTCCGGGAGAGTCCACAACAGGACAAAGCAGTGTTGGTGTGAGCTGTTCAGGAGGGTCCACAACAGGACAAAGCAGTGGTGGTGTGAGCTGTTCAGGAGGGTCCACAACAGGACAAAACAGTGTTGGTGTGAGCTGTTCAGGAGGGTCCACAACAGGACAAAGCAGTGATGGTGTGAGCTGTTCAGCAGAGTCCACAACAGGACAAAGCAGTGTTGGTGTGAGCTGTTCAGGAGAGTCCACAACAGGACAAAGAAGTGTTGGTGTGAGCTGTTCAGGAGAGTCCACAACAGGACAAAGCGGTGTTGGTGTGAGCTGTTCAGGAGAGTCCACAACAGGACAACGCAGTGTTGGTGTGAGCTGTTCAGGAGAGTCCACAACAGGACAAAGAAGTGTTGGTGTGAGCTGTTCAGGAGAGTCCACAACAGGACAAAGCGGTGTTGGTGTGAGCTGTTCAGGAGAGTCCACAACAGGACAAAGCAGTGTTGGTGTGAGCTGCACAGGAGAGTCCACAACAGGACAAAGCAGTGTTGGTGTGAGCTGTTCAGGAGAGTCCACAACAGGACAAAGCAGTGGTGGTGTGAGCTGTTCAGGAGAGTCCACAACAGGACAAAGCAGTGTTGGTGTGAGCTCCAGGAGAGTCCACACCAGGACAAAGCAGTGTTGGTGTGAGCTCCAGGAGAGTCCACAACAGGACAAAGCAGTGGTGGTGTGAGCTCCAGGAGAGTCCACAACAGGACAAAGCAGTGTTGGTGTGAGCTGTTCAGGAGAGTCCACAACAGGACAAAGCACTGTTGGTGTGAACTGTTCAGGAGAGTCCACACCAGGACAAAGCAGTGTTGGTGTGAGCTCCGGGAGAGTCCACAACAGGACAAAGCAGTGTTGGTGTGAGCTGTTCAGGAGAGTCCACAGCAGGACAAAGCAGTGTTGGTGTGAACTGTTCAGGAGAGTCCACAACAGGACAAAGCACTGTTGGTGTGAACTGTTCAGGAGAGTCCACACCAGGACAAAGCAGTGTTGGTGTGAGCTCCGGGAGAGTCCACAACAGGACAAAGCACTGTTGGTGTGAACTGTTCAGGAGAGTCCACACCAGGACAAAGCAGTGTTGGTGTGAGCTCCGGGAGAGTCCACAACAGGACAAAGCAGTGTTGGTGTGAGCTGTTCAGGAGAGTCCACAACAGGACAAAGCAGTGATGGTGTGAGCTGTTCAGGAGAGTCCACAACAGGACAAAGCAGTGTTGGTGTGAGCTGTTCAGGAGGGTCCACAACAGGACAAAGCAGTGTTGGTGTGAGCTGTTCAGGAGAGTCCACAACAGGACAAAGCAGTGTTGGTGTGAGCTGTTCAGGAGAGTCCACAACAGGACAAAGCAGTGTTGGTGTGAGCTCCAGGAGAGTGCACACCAGGACAAAGCAGTGTTGGTGTGAGCTCCAGGAGAGTCCACAACAGGACAAAGCAGTGGTGGTGTGAGCTCCAGGAGAGTCCACAACAGGACAAAGCAGTGTTGGTGTGAGCTGTTCAGGAGAGTCCACAACAGGACAAAGCAGTGTTGGTGTGAACTGTTCAGGAGAGTCCACACCAGGACAAAGCAGTGTTGGTGTGAGCTCCGGGAGAGTCCACAACAGGACAAAGCAGTGTTGGTGTGAGCTGTTCAGGAGAGTCCACAACAGGACAAAGCAGTGTTGGTGTGAGCTCCGGGAGAGTCCACAACAGGACAAAGCAGTGTTGGTGTGAACTGTTCAGGAGAGTCCACACCAGGACAAAGCAGTGTTGGTGTGAGCTCCGGGAGAGTCCACAACAGGACAAAGCAGTGGTGGTGTGAGCTCCGAGAGAGTCCACAACAGGACAAAGCAGTGGTGGTGTGAGCTGTTCAGGAGGGTCCACAACAGGACAAAGCAGTGGTGGTGTGAGCTCCGAGAGAGTCCACAACAGGACAAAGCAGTGGTGGTGTGAGCTGTTCAGGAGAATCCACAACAGGACAAAGCAGTGTTGGTGTGAGCTGTTCAGGAGAATCCACAACAGGACAAAGCAGTGTTGGTGTGAGCTGTTCAGGAGAGTCCACACCAGGACAATGCAGTGGGGGGGTGAGCTGTTCAGGAGGGTCCACAACAGGACAAAGCAGTGTTGGTGTGAGCTGTTCAGGAGAGTCCACAACAGGACAAAGCAGTGTTGGTGTGAGCTGTTCAGGAGGGTCCACAACAGGACAAAGCAGTGTTGGTGTGAGCTCCTGGAGAGTCCACAACAGGACAAAGCAGTGTTGGTGTAAGCTCCGGGAGAGTCCACCACATGACACAGCAGTGTTGGTGTGAGCTGTTCAGGAGAATCCACAACAGGACAAAGCAGTGTTGGTGTGAGCTGTTCAGGAGAGTCCACAGCAGGACAAAGCAGTGTTGGTGTGAGCTGTTCAGGAGGGTCCACAACAGGACAAAGCAGTGTTGGTGTGAGCTCCTGGAGAGTCCACAACAGGACAAAGCAGTGTTGGTGTAAGCTCCGGGAGAGTCCACCACATGACACAGCAGTGTTGGTGTGAGCTGTTCAGGAGGGTCCACAACAGGACAAAGCAGTGTTGGTGTGAGCTGTTCAGGAGAGTCCACAACAGGACAAAGCAGTGTTGGTGTGAGCTGTTCAGGAGAGTCCACAACAGGACAAAGCAGTGTTGGTGTGAGCTGTTCAGGAGGGTCCACAACAGGACAAAGCAGTGTTGGTGTGAGCTGTTCAGGAGGGTCCACAACAGGACAAAGCAGTGCTGGTGTGAGTTGTGCAGGAGAGTCCACAACAGGACAAAGCAGTGATGGTGTGAGCTCCGGGAGAGTCCACAACAGGACAAAGCAGTGTTGGTGTGAGCTCCGGGAGAGTCCACAACAGGACAAAGCAGTGTTGGTGTGAGCTGTTCAGGAGAGTCCACAACAGGACAAAGCAGTGTTGGTGTGAGCTGTTCAGGAGAGTCCACAACAGGACAAAGCAGTGTTGGTGTGAGCTGTTCAGGAGAGTCCACACCAGGACAATGCAGTGGGGGGGTGAGCTGTTCAGGAGGGTCCACAACAGGACAAAGCAGTGTTGGTGTGAGCTCCTGGAGAGTCCACAACAGGACAAAGCAGTGTTGGTGAGAGCTGTTCAGGAGAGTCCACAACAGGACAAAGCAGTGTTGGTGTGAGCTGTTCAGGAGAGTCCACAGCAGGACAAAGCAGTGTTGGTGTGAGCTGTTCAGGAGGGTCCACAACAGGACAAAGCAGTGTTGGTGTGAGCTCCTGGAGAGTCCACAACAGGACAAAGCAGTGTTGGTGTGAGCTGTTCAGGAGGGTCCACAACAGGACAAAGCAGTGTTGGTGTGAGCTGTTCAGGAGAGTCCACAACAGGACAAAGCAGTGTTGGTGTGAGTTGTGCAGGAGAGTCCACAACAGGACAAAGCAGTGATGGTGTGAGCTCCGCGAGAGTCCACAACAGGACAAAGCAGTGTTGGTGTGAGCTCTGGGAGAGTCCACCACAGGACAAAGCAGTGTTGGTGTGAGTTGTGCAGGAGAGTCCACAACAGGACAAAGCAGTGTTGGTGTGAGCTCCGGGAGAGTCCACAACAGGACAAAGCAGTGTTGGTGTGAGCTGTGCAGGAGAGTCCACAACAGGACAAAGCAGTGTTGGTGTGAGCTCCGGGAGAGTCCACAACAGGACACAGCAGTGTTGGTGTGAGCTGTTCAGGAGAGTCCACAACAGGACAAAGCAGTGTTGGTGTGAGCTGTGCAGGAGAGTCCACAACAGGACAAAGCAGTGGTGGTGTGAGCTGTTCAGGAGAGTCCACAACAGGACACAGCAGTGTTGGTGTGAGCTGTTCAGGAGGGTCCACAACAGGACAAAGCAGTGGTGGTGTGAGCTCCTGGAGAGTCCACAACAGGACACAGCAGTGGGGGTGTGAGCTCTTCAGGAGAGTCGAAACCAGGAGAAATCAGTGTTGGTGTGAGCTCCGGGAGAGTCCACAACTGGACAAAGCAGTGTTGGTGTGAGCTCCGGGAGAGTCCACAACAGGACAAAGCAGTGGTGGTGTGAGCTGTTCAGGAGGGTCCACACCAGGACAAAGCAGTGTTGGTGTGAGCTGTTCAGGAGAGTCCACACCAGGACAAAGCAGTGTTGGTGTGAGCTGTTCAGGAGGGTCCACAACAGGACAAAACAGTGGTGGTGTGAGCTGTTCAGGAGGGTCCACAACAGGACAAAGCAGTGCTGGTGTGAGCCCTGGGAGAGTCCACAACAGGACAAAGCAGTGTTGGTGTGAGCAGCACAGGAGAGTCCACAACAGGACAAAGCAGTGTTGGTGTGAGCTCTGGAAGAGTCCACAACAGGACACAGCAGTGTTGGTGTGAGCTCCGGGAGAGTCCACAACAGGACAAAGCAGTGTTGGTGTGAGCTGTTCAGGAGGGTCCACAACAGGACAAAGCAGTGGTGGTGTGAGCTGTTCAGGAGGGTCCACAACAGGACAAAACAGTGTTGGTGTGAGCTCCGGGAGGGTCCACAACAGGACAAAGCAGTGGTGGTGTGAGCTGTTCAGGAGAGTCCACAACAGGACAAAGCAGTGCTGGTGTGAGCTGTTCAGGAGGGTCCACAACAGGACAAAGCAGTGGTGGTGTGAGCTGTTCAGGAGGGTCCACAACAGGACAAAACAGTGTTGGTGTGAGCTGTTCAGGAGGGTCCACAACAGGACAAAGCAGTGTTGGTGTGAGCTGCCCAGGAGAGTCCACAACAGGACAAAGCAGTGTTGGTGTGAGCTGTTCAGGAGAGTCCACAACAGGACAAAGCAGTGTTGGTGTGAGCTGCCCAGGAGAGTCCACAACAGGACAAAGCAGTGTTGGTGTGAGCTGTTCAGGAGAGTCCACAACAGGACAAAGCAGTGTTGGTGTGAGCTGTTCAGGAGAGTCCACAACAGGACAAAGCAGTGTTGGTGTGAGCTGTTCAGGAGAGTCCACAACAGGACAAAGCGGTGTTGGTGTGAGCTGTTCAGGAGAGTCCACAACAGGACAAAGCAGTGTTGGTGTGAGCTGTTCAGGAGAGTCGACAACAGGACAAAGCAGTGGTGGTGTGAGCTGTTCAGGAGAGTCCACAACAGGACAAAGCAGTGTTGGTGTGAGCTCCAGGAGAGTCCACACCAGGACAAAGCAGTGTTGGTGTGAGCTGTTCAGGAGAGTCCACACCAGGACAAAGCAGTGTTGGTGTGAGCTGCACAGGAGAGTCCACACCAGGACAAAGCAGTGTTGGTGTGAGCTGTTCAGGAGAGTCCACAACAGGACAAAGCAGTGTTGGTGTGAGCTCCAGGAGAGTCCACACCAGGACAAAGCAGTGGTGGTGTGAGCTGTTCAGGAGAGTCCACAACAGGACAAAGCAGTGTTGGTGTGAGCTCCAGGAGAGTCCACACCAGGACAAAGCAGTGTTGGTGTGAGCTGTTCAGGAGAGTCCACACCAGGACAAAGCAGTGTTGGTGTGAGCTGCACAGGAGAGTCCACACCAGGACAAAGCAGTGTTGGTGTGAGCTGCACAGGAGAGTCCACAACAGGACAAAGCAGTGTTGGTGTGAGCTGTTCAGGAGAGTCGACAACAGGACAAAGCAGTGGTGGTGTGAGCTGTTCAGGAGAGTCCACAACAGGACAAAGCAGTGTTGGTGTGAGCTCCAGGAGAGTCCACACCAGGACAAAGCAGTGTTGGTGTGAGCTCCAGGAGAGTCCACAACAGGACAAAGCAGTGGTGGTGTGAGCTCCAGGAGAGTCCACAACAGGACAAAGCAGTGTTGGTGTGAGCTGTTCAGGAGAGTCCACAACAGGACAAAGCAGCGTTGGTGTGAACTGTTCAGGAGAGTCCACACCAGGACAAAGCAGTGTTGGTGTGAGCTCCGGGAGAGTCCACAACAGGACAAAGCAGTGTTGGTGTGAGCTGTTCAGGAGAGTCCACAGCAGGACAAAGCAGTGTTGGTGTGAACTGTTCAGGAGAGTCCACAACAGGACAAAGCAGTGTTGGGGTGAGCTGTTCAGGAGAGTCCACAACAGGACAAAGCAGTGATGTTGTGAGGTGTTCAGGAGAGTCCACAACAGGACAAAGCAGTGTTGGTGTGAGCTGTTCAGGAGGGTCCACATCAGGACAAAGAAGTGTTGGTGTGAGCTGTTCAGGAGAGTCCACACCAGGACAAAGAAGTGTTGGTGTGAGCTGGTCAGGAGCGTCCACACCAGGACAAAGAAGTGTTGGTGTGAGCTGGTCAGGAGCGTCCACAACAGGACAAAGCAGTGTTGGTGTTAGCTCTGGGAGAGTCCACAACAGGACAAAGCAGTGTTGGTGTGAGCTGTTCAGGAGAGTCCACAACAGGACAAAGCAGTGTTGGTGTGAGCTGTTCAGGAGGGTCCACATCAGGACAAAGAAGTGTTGGTGTGAGCTGTTCAGCAGAGTCCACAACAGGACAAAGCAGTGTTGGTGTGAGCTGTTCAGGAGAGTCCACAACAGGACAAAGCAGTGTTGGTGTGAGCTGTTCAGGAGAGTCCACACCAGGACAAAGAAGTGTTGGTGTGAGCTGGTCAGGAGCGTCCACACCAGGACAAAGAAGTGTTGGTGTGAGCTCCAGGAGAATCCACAACAGGACAAAGCAGAGGTGGTGTGAGTTGCCCAGGAGAATCCACAACAGGACAAAGCAGAGGTGGTGTGAGTTGCCCAGGAGAGTCCACAACAGGACAAAGAAGTGTTGGTGTGAGCTCCAGGAGAATCCACAACAGGACAAAGCAGAGGTGGTGTGAGTTGCCCAGGAGAGTCCACAACAGGACAAAGCAGTGTTGGTGTGAGCTGCGCAGGAGAGTCCACAACGGGACAAAGCGGTGTTGGTGTGAGCTGGTCAGGAACGTCCACAACAGGACAAAACAGTGTTGGTGTGAGCTGTGCAGGAGAGTCCACAACAGGGCAAAGCAGTGTTGGTGTGAGCTGGTCAGGAACGTCCACAACAGGACAAAGCAGTGTTGGTGTGAGCTGTTCAGGAGGGTCCACAACAGGACAAAGCAGTGTTGGTGTGAGTTGCCCAGGAGAGTCCACAACAGGACAAAGCAGTGTTGGTGTGAGCTGTGCAGGAGAGTCCACAACAGGGCAAAGCAGTGTTGGTGTGAGCTGGTCAGGAACGTCCACAACAGGACAAAGCAGTGTTGGTGTGAGCTGTTCAGGAGGGTCCACAACAGGACAAAGCAGTGTTGGTGTGAGTTGCCCAGGAGAGTCCACAACAGGACAAAGCAGTGGTGGTGTGAGCTCTGGGAGAATCCACAACAGGACAAAGCAGTGTTGGTGTGAGCTGTTCAGGAGGGTCCACAACAGGACAAAGCAGTGTTGGTGTGAGTTGCCCAGGAGAGTCCACAACAGGACAAAGCAGTGGTGGTGTGAGCTCTGGGAGAATCCACAACAGGACAAAGCAGTGTTGGTGTGAGCTGTTCAGGAGAGTCCACAACAGGAGAAAACAGTGTTGGTGTGAGCTCTGGGAGAGTCCACAACAGGACAAAGCAGTGTTGGTGCGAGTTGTTCAGGAGAGTCCACAACAGGACAAAGCAGTGTTGGTGTGAGCTGTTCAGGAGAGTCCACAACAGGACAAAGCAGTGTTGGTGCGAGTTGTGCAGGAGAGTCCACAACAGGACAAAGCAGTGTTGGTGTGAGCTCCGGGAGAATCCACAACAGGACAAAGCATTGGTGGTGCGAGTTGTGCAGGAGAGTCCACAACAGGACAAAGCAGTGTTGGTGTGAGCTCCGGGAGAGTCCACACCAGGACAAAGCAGTGTTGGTGTGAGCTCCGGGAGAGTCCACAACAGGACAAAGCAGTGTTGGTGTGAGCTCCGGGAGAGTCCACAACAGGACAAAGCAGTGGTGGTGTGAGCTGTTCAGGAGGGTCCACACCAGGACAAAGCAGTGTTGGTGTGAGCTGTTCAGGAGAGTCCACACCAGGACAAAGCAGTGTTGGTGTGAGCTGTTCAGGAGGGTCCACAACAGGACAAAACAGTGGTGGTGTGAGCTGTTCAGGAGGGTCCACACCAGGACAAAGCAGTGTTGGTGTGAGCCCTGGGAGAGTCCACAACAGGACAAAGCAGTGTTGGTGTGAGCTGTTCAGGAGAGTCGACAACAGGACAAAGCAGTGGTGGTGTGAGCTGTTCAGGAGAGTCCACACCAGGACAAAGCAGTGGTGGTGTGAGCTGTTCAGGAGAGTCCACACCAGGACAAAGCAGTGATGGTGTGAGCTGTTCAGGAGAGTCCACACCAGGACAAAGCAGTGGTGGTGTGAGCTGTTCAGGAGAGTCCACACCAGGACAAAGCAGTGGTGGTGTGAGCTGTTCAGGAGAGTCCACACCAGGACAAAGCAGTGTTGGTGTGAGCTGTTCAGGAGGGTCCACAACAGGACAAAGCAGTGTTGGTGTGACCTCCGGGAGAGTCCACAACAGGACAAAGCAGTGTTGGTGTGAGCTGCCCAGGAGAGTCCACAACAGGACAAAGCAGTGGTGGTGTGAGTTGCACAGGAGAGTCCACAACAGGACAAAGCAGTGTTGGTGTGAGCTGTTCAGGAGGGTCCACACCAGGACAAAGCAGTGTTGGTGTGAGCTCCGGGAGAATCCACAACAGGACAAAGCATTGGTGGTGTGAGTTGCCCAGGAGAGTCCACAACAGGACAAAGCAGTGTTGGTGTGAGCTGTGCAGGAGAGTCCACAACAGGACAAAGCATTGTTGGTGTGAGCTCCGAGAGAGTCCACAACGGGACAAAGCAGTGTTGGTGTGAGCTGTTCAGGAGAGTCCACAACAGGACAAAGCAGTGTTGGTGTGAGCTCCGGGAGAGTCCACAACAGGACAAAGCAGTGTTGGTGTGAGCTGTTCAGGAGAGTCCACACCAGGACAAAGCAGTGTTGGTGTGAGCTCCGGGAGAGTCCACAACAGGACAAAGCAGTGTTGGTGTGAGCTCCGGGAGAGTCCACAACAGGACAAAGCAGTGGTGGTGTGAGCTGTTCAGGAGGGTCCACACCAGGACAAAGCAGTGTTGGTGTGAGCTGTTCAGGAGAGTCCACACCAGGACAAAGCAGTGTTGGTGTGAGCTGTTCAGGAGGGTCCACAACAGGACAAAACAGTGGTGGTGTGAGCTGTTCAGGAGGGTCCACACCAGGACAAAGCAGTGTTGGTGTGAGCAGCACAGGAGAGTCCACAACAGGACAAAGCAGTGTTGGTGTGAGCTCTGGGAGAGTCCACAACAGGACACAGCAGTGTTGGTGTGAGCTCCGGGAGAGTCCACAACAGGACAAAGCAGTGTTGGTGTGAGCTGTTCAGGAGGGTCCACAACAGGACAAAGCAGTGGTGGTGTGAGCTGTTCAGGAGGGTCCACAACAGGACAAAACAGTGTTGGTGTGAGCTGTTCAGGAGGGTCCACAACAGGACAAAGCAGTGATGGTGTGAGCTGTTCAGCAGAGTCCACAACAGGACAAAGCAGTGGTGGTGTGAGCTGTTCAGGAGGGTCCACAACAGGACAAAGCAGTGTTGGTGTGAGCTCCGGGAGGGTCCACAACAGGACAAAGCAGTGGTGGTGTGAGCTGTTCAGGAGGGTCCACAACAGGACAAAGCAGTGTTGGTGTGAGCTGTTCAGGAGAGTCCACAACAGGACAAAGCAGTGTTGGTGTGAGCTGCCCAGGAGAGTCCACAACAGGACAATGCAGTGGTGGTGTGAGCTGTTCAGGAGGGTCCACACCAGGACAAAGCAGTGGTGGTGTGAGCTGCCCAGGAGAGTCCACAACAGGACAAAGCAGTGTTGGTGCGAGCTGTTCAGGAGGGTCCACAACAGGACAAAGCAGTGTTGGGGTGAGCTGTTCAGGAGAGTCCACAACAGGACAAAGCAGTGATGTTGTGAGGTGTTCAGGAGAGTCCACAACAGGACACAGCAGTGTTGGTGTTAGCTCTGGGAGAGTCCACAACAGGACAAAGCAGTGTTGGTGTGAGCTGTGCAGGAGAGTCCACAACAGGACAAAGCAGTGTTGGTGTGAGCTCCGGGAGAGTCCACAACAGGACAAAGCAGTGTTGGTGTGAGCTGGTCAGGAGAATCAACAACAGGACAAAGCAGTGTTGGTGTGAGCTGTTCAGGAGAGTCCACACCAGGACAAAGAAGTGTTGGTGTGAGCTGGTCAGGAGCGTCCACACCAGGACAAAGAAGTGTTGGTGTGAGCTCCAGGAGAATCCACAACAGGACAAAGCAGAGGTGGTGTGAGTTGCCCAGGAGAGTCCACAACAGGACAAAGCAGTGTTGGTGTGAGCTGGTCAGGAACGTCCACAACAGGACAAAGCAGTGTTGGTGTGAGCTGTGCAGGAGAGTCCACAACAGGACAAAGCAGTGTTGGTGTGAGCTGTGCAGGAGAGTCCACAACAGGGCAAAGCAGTGTTGGTGTGAGCTGGTCAGGAACGTCCACAACAGGACAAAGCAGTGTTGGTGTGAGCTGTTCAGGAGGGTCCACAACAGGACAAAGCAGTGTTGGTGTGAGCTGCCCAGGAGAGTCCACAACAGGACAAAGCAGTGTTGGTGTGAGCTGGTCAGGAGAGTCCACACCAGGACAAAGCAGTGTTGGTGTGAGCTCCGGGAGAATCCACAACAGGACAAAGCAGTGGTGGTGTGAGTTGCCCAGGAGAGTCCACAACAGGACAAAGCAGTGTTGGTGTGAGCTGTGCAGGAGAGTCCACAACAGGACAAAGCAGTGTTGGTGTGAGCTGTGCAGGAGAGTCCACAACAGGACAAAGCAGTGTTGGGGTGAGCTGGTCAGGAAAGTCCACAACAGGACAAAGCAGTGTTGGTGTGAGCTCCGAGAGAGTCCACAACAGGACAAAGCAGTGTTGGTGTGAGTTGTTCAGGAGAGTCCACAACAGGACAAAGCAGTGTTGGTGTGAGCTCCGAGAGAGTCCACAACAGGACAAAGCAGTGTTGGTGTGAGCTGTTCAGGAGAGTCCACAACAGGACAAAGCAGTGTTGGTGTGAGCTGTTCAGGAGAGTCCACACCAGGACAAAGCAGTGTTTGTGTGAGCTGTTCAGGAGAGTCCACAACAGGACAAAGCAGTGTTGGTGTGAGCTGTTCAGGAGAGTCCACAACAGGACAAAGCAGTGTTGGTGTGAGCTGTGCAGGAGAGTCCACACCAGGACAAAGCAGTGTTGGTGTGAGCTGTTCAGGAGAGTCCACAACAGGACAAAGCAGTGGTGGTGTGAGCTGTTCAGGAGGGTCCACAACAGGACAAAGCAGTGTTGGTGTGAGCTGTTCAGGAGAGTCCACATCAGGACAAAGCAGTGTTGGTGTGAACTGTCAGGAGGGTCCACAACAGGACAAAGCAGTGTTGGTGTGACCTCCGGGAGAGTCCGCAACAGGACAAAGCAGTGTTGGTGTGAGCTGTTCAGGAGAGTCCACATCAGGACAAAGCAGTGTTGGTGTGAGCTGTTCAGGAGAGTCCACAACAGGACAAAGCAGTGTTGGTGTGAGCTGTTCAGGAGGGTCCACAACAGGACAAAGCAGTGTTGGTGTGAGCTGTTCAGGAGAGTCCACAACAGGACAAAGCAGTGTTGGTGTGAGCTGTTCAGGAGGGTCCACAACAGGACAAAGCAGTGTTGGTGTGAGCTGTGCAGGAGAGTCCACAACAGGACAAAGCAGTGTTGGTGTGAGCTGTTCAGGAGAGTCCACAACAGGACAAAGCTTTGTTGGTGTGAGCTCCGGGAGAGTCCGCAACAGGACAAAGCAGTGTTGGTGTGAGCTGTTCAGGAGGGTCCACAACAGGACAAAGCAGTGGTGGTGTGAGCTGTTCAGGAGAATCAACAACAGGACAAAACAGTGTTGGTGTGAGCTCCGGAAGAGTCCACAACAGGACAAAGCAGTGTTGGTGTGAGCTGTTCAGGAGAGTCCACAACAGGACAAAGCAGTGTTGGTGCGAGCTCCAGGAGAGTCCACAACAGGACAAAGCAGTGTTGGTGTGAGCTGTTCAGGAGAATCAACAACAGGACAAAGCAGTGCCTGTGTGAGCTGCTCAGGAGAGTCCACAACAGGACAAAGCAGTGTTGGTGTGAGCTGTTCAGGAGAGTCCACAACAGGATAAAGCAGTGTTGGTGTGAGCTGTTCAGGAGGGTCCACAACAGGACAAAGCAGTGTTGGTGCGAGCTCCGGGAGAGGCCACAACAGAACAAAACAGTGTTGGTGTGAGCTGTTCAGGAGAGTCCACACCAGGACAAAGCAGTGGTGGTGTGAGCTGTGCAGGAGGGTCCACAACAGGACAAAGCAGTGGTGGTGTGAGCTGTTCAGGAGGGTCCACAACAGGACAAAGCAGTGTTGGTGTGAGCTGTTCAGGAGGGTCCACAACAGGACAAAGCAGTGGTGGTGTGAGCTCCGGGAGAGTCCACAACAGGACAAAGCAGTGTTGGTGTGAGCTGTTCAGGAGGGTCCACAACAGGACAAAGCAGTGGTGGTGTGAGCTGTTCAGGAGGGTCCACAACAGGACAAAGCGGTGTTGGTGTGAGCTGTTCAGGAGGGTCCACAACAGGACAAAGCAGTGCTGGTGTGAGCTGTGCAGGAGAGTCCACAACAGGACAGAGCAGTGTTGGTGTGAGCTGTTCAGGAGGGTCCACACCAGGACAAAGCAGTGTTGGTGTGAGCTGCCCAGGAGAGTCTACAACAGGGCAAAGCAGTGTTGGTGTGAGCTCTGGGAGAGCCCACACCAGGACAAAGCAGTGGTGATGTGAGCTGTTCTGGAGGGTCCACAACAGGACAAAGCAGTGTTGGTGTGAGCTGTTCAGGAGTGTCCACACCAGGACAAAGCAGTGTTGGTGTGAGCTGCCCAGGAGAGTCTACAACAGGGCAAAGCAGTGTTGGTGTGAGCTGTTCAGGAGAGTCCACAACAGGACAAAGCAGTGTTGGTGTGAGCTGTTCAGGTGAGTCCACACCAGGACAAAGCAGTGGTGTTGTGACCTCCGGGAGAGTCCACAACAGGACAAAGCAGTGTTGGTGTGAGCTGTTCAGGAGGGTCCACAACAGGACAAAGCAGTGTTGGTGTGAGCTGCCCAGGAGAGTCTACAACAGGGCAAAGCAGTGTTGGTGTGAGCTGTTCAGGAGAGTCCACAACAGGACAAAGCAGTGTTGGTGTGAGCTGTTCAGGAGAGTCCACAACAGGACTAAGCAGTGTTGGTGTGAGTTGCCCAGGAGAGTCCACACCAGTACAAAGCAGTGCCTGTGTGAGCTGCTCAGGAGAGTCCACAACAGGACAAAGCAGTGGTGGTGTGAGCTGTTCAGGAGGGTCCACAACAGGACAAAGCAGTGTTGGTGTGAGCTCCAGGAGAGTCCACAACAGGACAAAGCAGTGGTGTTGTGAGCTGCACAGGAGGGTCCACACCAGGACAGAGCAGTGTTGGTGTGAGCTGTTCAGGAGAGTCCACAACAGGACAAAGCAGTGTTGGTGTGAGCTCCGGGAGAGTCCGCAACAGGACAAAGCAGTGGTGGTGTGAGCTGTTCAGGAGAGTCCACAACAGGACAAATCAGTGATGGTGTGACCTCCGGGAGAGTCCGCAACAGGACAAAGCAGTGGTGGTGTGAGCTGTTCAGGAGAGTCCACAACAGGACAAAGCAGTGTTGGTGTGAGCTGTTCAGGAGAGTCCACAACAGGACAAAGCAGTGTTGGTGTGAGCTGTGCAGGAGAGTCCACAACAGGACAAAGCAGTGGTGGTGTGAGCTGTTCAGGAGAGTCCACAACAGGACACAGCAGTGTTGGTGTGAGCTGTTCAGGAGGGTCCACAACAGGACAAAGCAGTGGTGGTATGAGCTCCTGGAGAGTCCACAACAGGACACAGCAGTGGGGGTGTGAGCTCTTCAGGAGAGTCGAAACCAGGAGAAATCAGTGTTGGTGTGAGCTCCGGGAGAGTCCACAACTGGACAAAGCAGTGTTGGTGTGAGCTCCGGGAGAGTCCACAACAGGACAAAGCAGTGGTGGTGTGAGCTGTTCAGGAGGGTCCACACCAGGACAAAGCAGTGTTGGTGTGAGCTGTTCAGGAGAGTCCACACCAGGACAAAGCAGTGTTGGTGTGAGCTGTTCAGGAGGGTCCACAACAGGACAAAACAGTGGTGGTGTGAGCTGTTCAGGAGGGTCCACAACAGGACAAAGCAGTGTTGGTGTGAGCCCTGGGAGAGTCCACAACAGGACAAAGCAGTCTTGGTGTGAGCAGCACAGGAGAGTCCACAACAGGACAAAGCAGTGTTGGTGTGAGCTCTGGAAGAGTCCACAACAGGACACAGCAGTGTTGGTGTGAGCTCCGGGAGAGTCCACAACAGGACAAAGCAGTGTTGGTGTGAGCTGTTCAGGAGGGTCCACAACAGGACAAAGCAGTGGTGGTGTGAGCTGTTCAGGAGGGTCCACAACAGGACAAAACAGTGTTGGTGTGAGCTCCGGGAGAGTCCACAACAGGACAAAGCAGTGGTGGTGTGAGCTGTTCAGGAGAGTCCACAACAGGACAAAGCAGTGCTGGTGTGAGCTGTTCAGGAGGGTCCACAACAGGACAAAGCAGTGGTGGTGTGAGCTGTTCAGGAGGGTCCACAACAGGACAAAACAGTGTTGGTGTGAGCTGTTCAGGAGGGTCCACACCAGGACAAAGCAGTGTTGGTGTGAGCTGCCCAGGAGAGTCCACAACAGGACAAAGCAGTGTTGGTGTGAGCTGTTCAGGAGAGTCCACAACAGGACAAAGCAGTGTTGGTGTGAGCTGCCCAGGAGAGTCCACAACAGGACAAAGCAGTGTTGGTGTGAGCTGTTCAGGAGAGTCCACAACAGGACAAAGCAGTGTTGGTGTGAGCTGTTCAGGAGAGTCCACAACAGGACAAAGCAGTGGTGGTGTGAGCTGTTCAGGAGAGTCCACAACAGGACAAAGCAGTGTTGGTGTGAGCTCCAGGAGAGTCCACACCAGGACAAAGCAGTGTTGGTGTGAGCTGTTCAGGAGAGTCCACACCAGGACAAAGCAGTGTTGGTGTGAGCTGCACAGGAGAGTCCACACCAGGACAAAGCAGTGTTGGTGTGAGCTGTTCAGGAGAGTCCACAACAGGACAAAGCAGTGTTGGTGTGAGCTGCACAGGAGAGTCCACAACAGGACAAAGCAGTGTTGGTGTGAGCTGTTCAGGAGAGTCGACAACAGGACAAAGCAGTGGTGGTGTGAGCTGTTCAGGAGAGTCCACAACAGGACAAAGCAGTGTTGGTGTGAGCTCCAGGAGAGTCCACACCAGGACAAAGCAGTGTTGGTGTGAGCTCCAGGAGAGTCCATACCAGGACAAAGCAGTGGTGGTGTGAGCTCCAGGAGAGTCCACAACAGGACAAAGCAGTGTTGGTGTGAGCTGTTCAGGAGAGTCCACAACAGGACAAAGCAGCGTTGGTGTGAACTGTTCAGGAGAGTCCACACCAGGACAAAGCAGTGTTGGTGTGAGCTCCGGGAGAGTCCACAACAGGACAAAGCAGTGTTGGTGTGAGCTGTTCAGGAGAGTCCACAGCAGGACAAAGCAGTGTTGGTGTGAACTGTTCAGGAGAGTCCACAACAGGACAAAGCAGTGTTGGGGTGAGCTGTTCAGGAGAGTCCACAACAGGACAAAGCAGTGATGTTGTGAGGTGTTCAGGAGAGTCCACAACAGGACAAAGCAGTGTTGGTGTGAGCTGTTCAGGAGGGTCCACATCAGGACAAAGAAGTGTTGGTGTGAGCTGTTCAGGAGAGTCCACACCAGGACAAAGAAGTGTTGGTGTGAGCTGGTCAGGAGCGTCCACACCAGGACAAAGAAGTGTTGGTGTGAGCTGGTCAGGAGCGTCCACAACAGGACAAAGCAGTGTTGGTGTTAGCTCTGGGAGAGTCCACAACAGGACAAAGCAGTGTTGGTGTGAGCTGTGCAGGAGAGTCCACAACAGGACAAAGCAGTGTTGGTGTGAGCTGTTCAGGAGGGTCCACATCAGGACAAAGAAGTGTTGGTGTGAGCTGTTCAGGAGAGTCCACACCAGGACAAAGAAGTGTTGGTGTGAGCTGGTCAGGAGCGTCCACACCAGGACAAAGAAGTGTTGGTGTGAGCTCCAGGAGAATCCACAACAGGACAAAGCAGAGGTGGTGTGAGTTGCCCAGGAGAATCCACAACAGGACAAAGCAGAGGTGGTGTGAGTTGCCCAGGAGAGTCCACAACAGGACAAAGAAGTGTTGGTGTGAGCTCCAGGAGAATCCACAACAGGACAAAGCAGAGGTGGTGTGAGTTGCCCAGGAGAGTCCACAACAGGACAAAGCAGTGTTGGTGTGAGCTGTTCAGGAGAGTCCACAACGGGACAAAGCGGTGTTGGTGTGAGCTGCGCAGGAGAGTCCACAACAGGACACAGCAGTGTTGGTGTGAGCTGCGCAGGAGAGTCCACAACGGGACAAAGCGGTGTTGGTGTGAGCTGGTCAGGAACGTCCACAACAGGACAAAGCAGTGTTGGTGTGAGCTGTGCAGGAGAGTCCACAACAGGGCAAAGCAGTGTTGGTGTGAGCTGGTCAGGAACGTCCACAACAGGACAAAGCAGTGTTGGTGTGAGCTCCGAGAGAGTCCACACCAGGACAAAGCAGTGTTGGTGTGAGCTGTTCAGGAGGGTCCACAACAGGACAAAGCAGTGTTGGTGTGAGTTGCCCAGGAGAGTCCACAACAGGACAAAGCAGTGGTGGTGTGAGCTCTGGGAGAATCCACAACAGGACAAAGCAGTGTTGGTGTGAGCTGTTCAGGAGAGTCCACAACAGGACAAAGCAGTGGTGGTGTGAGCTGTTCAGGAGAGTCCACAACAGGACAAAGCAGTGGTGGTGTGAGCTCTGGGAGAATCCACAACAGGACAAAGCAGTGTTGGTGTGAGCTGTTCAGGAGAGTCCACAACAGGACAAAACAGTGTTGGTGTGAGCTCTGGGAGAGTCCACAACAGGACAAAGCAGTGTTGGTGCGAGTTGTTCAGGAGAGTCCACAACAGGACAAAGCAGTGGTGGTGTGAGCTGTTCAGGAGAGTCCACACCAGGACAAAGCAGTGGTGGTGTGAGCTGTGCAGGAGAGTCCACACCAGGACAAAGCAGTGTTGGTGTGAGCTCTGGGAGAGTCCACAACAGGACAAAGCAGTGTTGGTGCGAGTTGTGCAGGAGAGTCCACAACAGGACAAAGCAGTGTTGGTGTGAGCTCCGGGAGAATCCACAACAGGACAAAGCATTGGTGGTGCGAGTTGTGCAGGAGAGTCCACAACAGGACAAAGCAGTGGTGGTGCGAGTTGTGCAGGAGAGTCCACAACAGGACAAAGCAGTGTTGGTGTGAGCTGTGCAGGAGAGTCCACAACAGGACAAAGCAGTGTTGGGGTGAGCTCCGTAAGGGTCCACAACAGGACAAAGCAGTGTTGGTGTGAGCTGTGCAGGAGAGTCCACATCAGGACAAAGCAGTGTTGGTGTGAGCTGTTCAGGAGGGTCCACAACAGGACAAAGCAGTGTTGGTGTGAGCTGTTCAGGAGAGTCCACAACAGGACAAAGCAGTGTTGGTGTGAGCTCCGGGAGAGTCCACAACAGGACAAAGCAGTGTTGGTGTGAGCTCCGGGAGAGTCCACAACAGGACAAAGCAGTGTTGGTGTGAGCTGTTCAGGAGGGTCCACAACAGGACAAAGCAGTGTTGGTGTGAGCTGTTCAGGAGAGTCCACACCAGGACAAAGCAGTGTTGGTGTGAGCTGTTCAGGAGGGTCCACAACAGGACAAAACAGTGGTGGTGTGAGCTGTTCAGGAGGGTCCACACCAGGACAAAGCAGTGTTGGTGTGAGCTGTTCAGGAGAGTCCACAACAGGACAAAGCAGTGTTGGTGTGAGCTGATCAGGAGGGTCCACAACAGGACAAAACAGTGGTGGTGTGAGCTGTTCAGGAGGGTCCACACCAGGACAAAGCAGTGTTGGTGTGAGCTGTTCAGGAGAGTCGACAACAGGACAAAGCAGTGGTGGTGTGAGCTGTTCAGGAGGGTCCACAACAGGACAAAGCAGTGTTGGTGTGACCTCCGGGAGAGTCCACAACAGGACAAAGCAGTGATGGTGTGAGCTGTTCAGGAGAGTCCGCAACAGGACAAAGCAGTGGTGGTGTGAGTTGCCCAGGAGAGTCCACAACAGGACAAAGCAGTGGTGGTGTGAGCTGTGCAGGAGAGTCCACAACAGGACAAAGCATTGTTGGTGTGAGCTCCGAGAGAGTCCACAACGGGACAAAGCAGTGTTGGTGTGAGCTGTTCAGGAGAGTCCACAACAGGACAAAGCAGTGTTGGTGTGAGCTGTTCAGGAGAGTCCACACCAGGACAAAGCAGTGTTGGTGTGAGCTCCGGGAGAGTCCACAACAGGACAAAGCAGTGTTGGTGTGAGCTCCGGGAGAGTCCACAACAGGACAAAGCAGTGGTGGTGTGAGCTGTTCAGGAGGGTCCACACCAGGACAAAGCAGTGTTGGTGTGAGCTGTTCAGGAGAGTCCACACCAGGACAAAGCAGTGTTGGTGTGAGCTGTTCAGGAGGGTCCACAACAGGACAAAACAGTGGTGGTGTGAGCTGTTCAGGAGGGTCCACACCAGGACAAAGCAGTGTTGGTGTGAGCAGCACAGGAGAGTCCACAACAGGACAAAGCAGTGTTGGTGTGAGCTCTGGGAGAGTCCACAACAGGACACAGCAGTGTTGGTGTGAGCTCCGGGAGAGTCCACAACAGGACAAAGCAGTGTTGGTGTGAGCTGTTCAGGAGGGTCCACAACAGGATAAAGCAGTGTTGGTGTGAGCTGTTCAGCAGAGTCCACAACAGGACAAAGCAGTGTTGGTGTGAGCTGTTCAGGAGAGTCCACAACAGGACAAAGCAGTGTTGGTGTGAGCTGCCCAGGAGAGTCCACAACAGGACAAAGCAGTGATGTTGTGAGGTGTTCAGGAGAGTCCACTACAGGACACAGCAGTGTTGGTGTGAGCTGTGCAGGAGAGTCCACAACAGGACAAAGCAGTGTTGGTGTGAGCTCCGGGAGAGTCCACAACAGGACAAAGCAGTGTTGGTGTGAGCTGTTCAGGAGAATCAACAACAGGACAAAGCAGTGTTGGTGTGAGCTGTTCAGGAGAGTCCACACCAGGACAAAGAAGTGTTGGTGTGAGCTCCAGGAGAATCCACAACAGGACAAAGCAGAGGTGGTGTGAGTTGCCCAGGAGAGTCCACAACAGGACAAAGCAGTGTTGGTGTGAGCTGTTCAGGAGAGTCCACACCAGGACAAAGAAGTGTTGGTGTGAGCTCCAGGAGAATCCACAACAGGACAAAGCAGAGGTGGTGTGAGTTGCCCAGGAGAGTCCACAACAGGACAAAGCAGTGTTGGTGTGAGCTGGTCAGGAACGTCCACAACAGGACAAAGCAGTGTTGGTGTGAGCTGTGCAGGAGAGTCCACAACAGGGCAAAGCAGTGTTGGTGTGAGCTGGTCAGGAACGTCCACAACAGGACAAAGCAGTGTTGGTGTGAGCTCCGGGAGAATCCACAACAGGACAAAGCAGTGTTGGTGTGAGCTGTTCAGGAGAGTCCACAACAGGACAAAGCAGTGTTGGTGTGAGCTGTTCAGGAGAGTCCACAACAGGACAAAGCAGTGTTGGTGTGAGCTCCGAGAGAGTCCACAACAGGACAAAGCAGTGTTGGTGTGAGCTGTTCAGGAGAGTCCACAACAGGACAAAGCAGTGTTGGTGTGAGCTCCGGGAGAGTCCACAACAGGACAAAGCAGTGTTGGTGTGAGCTGTTCAGGAGGGTCCACAACAGGACAAAGCAGTGTTGGTGTGAGCTGTTCAGGAGAGTCCACACCAGGACAAAGCAGTGTTTGTGTGAGCTGTTCAGGAGAGTCCACAACAGGACAAAGCAGTGTTGGTGTGAGCTGTTCAGGAGAGTCCACAACAGGACAAAGCAGTGGTGGTGTGAGCTGTTCAGGAGAGTCCACATCAGGACAAAGCAGTGTTGGTGTGAGCTGTTCAGGAGGGTCCACAACAGGACAAAGCAGTGTTGGTGTGAGCTGTTCAGGAGAGTCCACATCAGGACAAAGCAGTGTTGGTGTGAACTGTCAGGAGGGTCCACACCAGGACAAAGCAGTGTTGGTGTGAGCTGTTCAGGAGAGTCCACACCAGGACAAAGCAGTGTTGGTGTGAGCTGTTCAGGAGGGTCCACAACAGGACAAAGCAGTGTTGGTGTGAGCTGTTCAGGAGAGTCCACAACAGGACAAAGCAGTGTTGGTGTGAGCTCCGGGAGAGTCCACAACAGGACAAAGCAGTGTTGGTGTGAGCTCCGGGAGAGTCCACAACAGGACAAAGCAGTGTTGGTGTGAGCTGTTCAGGAGGGTCCACAACAGGACAAAGCAGTGTTGGTGTGAGCTGTTCAGGAGAGTCCACACCAGGACAAAGCAGTGTTGGTGTGAGCTCCGGGAGAGTCCACAACAGGACAAAGCAGTGTTGGTGTGAGCTCCGGGAGAGTCCACAACAGGACAAAGCAGTGTTGGTGTGAGCTGTTCAGGAGGGTCCACAACAGGACAAAGCAGTGTTGGTGTGAGCTGTTCAGGAGAGTCCACACCAGGACAAAGCAGTGTTGGTGTGAGCTGTTCAGGAGGGTCCACAACAGGACAAAACAGTGGTGGTGTGAGCTGTTCAGGAGGGTCCACACCAGGACAAAGCAGTGTTGGTGTGAGCTGTTCAGGAGAGTCCACAACAGGACAAAGCAGTGTTGGTGTGAGCTGATCAGGAGGGTCCACAACAGGACAAAACAGTGGTGGTGTGAGCTGTTCAGGAGGGTCCACACCAGGACAAAGCAGTGTTGGTGTGAGCTGTTCAGGAGAGTCGACAACAGGACAAAGCAGTGGTGGTGTGAGCTGTTCAGGAGGGTCCACAACAGGACAAAGCAGTGTTGGTGTGACCTCCGGGAGAGTCCACAACAGGACAAAGCAGTGATGGTGTGAGCTGTTCAGGAGAGTCCGCAACAGGACAAAGCAGTGGTGGTGTGAGTTGCCCAGGAGAGTCCACAACAGGACAAAGCAGTGGTGGTGTGAGCTGTGCAGGAGAGTCCACAACAGGACAAAGCATTGTTGGTGTGAGCTCCGAGAGAGTCCACAACGGGACAAAGCAGTGTTGGTGTGAGCTGTTCAGGAGAGTCCACAACAGGACAAAGCAGTGTTGGTGTGAGCTGTTCAGGAGAGTCCACACCAGGACAAAGCAGTGTTGGTGTGAGCTCCGGGAGAGTCCACAACAGGACAAAGCAGTGTTGGTGTGAGCTCCGGGAGAGTCCACAACAGGACAAAGCAGTGGTGGTGTGAGCTGTTCAGGAGGGTCCACACCAGGACAAAGCAGTGTTGGTGTGAGCTGTTCAGGAGAGTCCACACCAGGACAAAGCAGTGTTGGTGTGAGCTGTTCAGGAGGGTCCACAACAGGACAAAACAGTGGTGGTGTGAGCTGTTCAGGAGGGTCCACACCAGGACAAAGCAGTGTTGGTGTGAGCAGCACAGGAGAGTCCACAACAGGACAAAGCAGTGTTGGTGTGAGCTCTGGGAGAGTCCACAACAGGACACAGCAGTGTTGGTGTGAGCTCCGGGAGAGTCCACAACAGGACAAAGCAGTGTTGGTGTGAGCTGTTCAGGAGGGTCCACAACAGGACAAAGCAGTGTTGGTGTGAGCTGTTCAGCAGAGTCCACAACAGGACAAAGCAGTGTTGGTGTGAGCTGTTCAGGAGAGTCCACAACAGGACAAAGCAGTGTTGGTGTGAGCTGCCCAGGAGAGTCCACAACAGGACAAAGCAGTGATGTTGTGAGGTGTTCAGGAGAGTCCACTACAGGACACAGCAGTGTTGGTGTGAGCTGTGCAGGAGAGTCCACAACAGGACAAAGCAGTGTTGGTGTGAGCTCCGGGAGAGTCCACAACAGGACAAAGCAGTGTTGGTGTGAGCTGTTCAGGAGAATCAACAACAGGACAAAGCAGTGTTGGTGTGAGCTGTTCAGGAGAGTCCACACCAGGACAAAGAAGTGTTGGTGTGAGCTCCAGGAGAATCCACAACAGGACAAAGCAGAGGTGGTGTGAGTTGCCCAGGAGAGTCCACAACAGGACAAAGCAGTGTTGGTGTGAGCTGTTCAGGAGAGTCCACACCAGGACAAAGAAGTGTTGGTGTGAGCTCCAGGAGAATCCACAACAGGACAAAGCAGAGGTGGTGTGAGTTGCCCAGGAGAGTCCACAACAGGACAAAGCAGTGTTGGTGTGAGCTGGTCAGGAACGTCCACAACAGGACAAAGCAGTGTTGGTGTGAGCTGTGCAGGAGAGTCCACAACAGGGCAAAGCAGTGTTGGTGTGAGCTGGTCAGGAACGTCCACAACAGGACAAAGCAGTGTTGGTGTGAGCTGTTCAGGAGGGTCCACAACAGGACAAAGCAGAGCTGGTGTGAGCTGTTCAGGAGAGTCACAACAGGACAAAGCAGTGTTGGTGTGAGCTCCGGGAGAATCCACAACAGGACAAAGCAGTGTTGGTGTGAGCTGTTCAGGAGAGTCCACAACAGGACAAAGCAGTGTTGGTGTGAGCTGTTCAGGAGAGTCCACAACAGGACAAAGCAGTGTTGGTGTGAGCTCCGAGAGAGTCCACAACAGGACAAAGCAGTGTTGGTGTGAGCTGTTCAGGAGAGTCCACAACAGGACAAAGCAGTGTTGGTGTGAGCTCCGGGAGAGTCCACAACAGGACAAAGCAGTGTTGGTGTGAGCTGTTCAGGAGGGTCCACAACAGGACAAAGCAGTGTTGGTGTGAGCTGTTCAGGAGAGTCCACACCAGGACAAAGCAGTGTTTGTGTGAGCTGTTCAGGAGAGTCCACAACAGGACAAAGCAGTGTTGGTGTGAGCTGTTCAGGAGAGTCCACAACAGGACAAAGCAGTGGTGGTGTGAGCTGTTCAGGAGAGTCCACATCAGGACAAAGCAGTGTTGGTGTGAGCTGTTCAGGAGGGTCCACAACAGGACAAAGCAGTGTTGGTGTGAGCTGTTCAGGAGAGTCCACATCAGGACAAAGCAGTGTTGGTGTGAACTGTCAGGAGGGTCCACAACAGGACAAAGCAGTGTTGGTGTGAGCTGTTCAGGAGAGTCCACACCAGGACAAAGCTTTGTTGGTGTGAGCTCCGGGAGAGTCCGCAACAGGACAAAGCAGTGTTGGTGTGAGCTGTTCAGGAGGGTCCACAACAGGACAAAGCAGTGGTGGTGTGAGCTGTTCAGGAGAATCAACAACAGGACAAAACAGTGTTGGTGTGAGCTCCGGAAGAGTCCACAACAGGACAAAGCAGTGTTGGTGTGAGCTGTTCAGGAGAGTCCACAACAGGACAAAGCAGTGTTGGTGTGAGCTGTTCAGGAGAGTCGAAACCAGGACAAAGCAGTGTTGGTGTGAGCTGTTCAGGAGGGTCCACACCAGGACAAAGCAGTGTTGGTGCGAGCTCCGGGAGAGGCCACAACAGAACAAAACAGTGTTGGTGTGAGCTGTTCAGGAGAGTCCACACCAGGACAAAGCAGTGGTGGTGTGAGCTGTGCAGGAGGGTCCACAACAGGACAAAGCAGTGTTGGTGTGAGCTGTTCAGGAGGGTCCACAACAGGACAAAGCAGTGTTGGTGTGAGCTGTTCAGGAGGGTCCACAACAGGACAAAGCAGTGGTGGTGTGAGCTCCGGGAGAGTCCACAACAGGACAAAGCAGTGTTGGTGTGAGCTGTTCAGGAGGGTCCACAACAGGACAAAGCGGTGTTGGTGTGAGCTGTTCAGGAGGGTCCACAACAGGACAAAGCAGTGCTGGTGTGAGCTGTGCAGGAGAGTCCACAACAGGACAGAGCAGTGTTGGTGTGAGCTGTTCAGGAGAATCCACACCAGGACAAAGCAGATTTGGTGTGAGCTCTGGGAGAGCCCACACCAGGACAAAGCAGTGGTGATGTGAGCTGTTCTGGAGGGTCCACAACAGGACAAAGCAGTGTTGGTGTGAGCTGTTCAGGAGTGTCCACACCAGGACAAAGCAGTGTTGGTGTGAGCTGCCCAGGAGAGTCTACAACAGGGCAAAGCAGTGTTGGTGTGAGCTGTTCAGGAGAGTCCACAACAGGACAAAGCAGTGTTGGTGTGAGCTGTTCAGGTGAGTCCACACCAGGACAAAGCAGTGTTGGTGTGAGCTGTTCAGGTGAGTCCACACCAGGACAAAGCAGTGTTGGTGTGAGCTGTTCAGGAGGGTCCACAACAGGACAAAGCAGTGTTGGTGTGAGCTGCCCAGGAGAGTCTACAACAGGGCAAAGCAGTGTTGGTGTGAGCTGTTCAGGAGAGTCCACAACAGGACAAAGCAGTGTTGGTGTGAGCTGTTCAGGAGAGTCCACAACAGGACTAAGCAGTGTTGGTGTGAGTTGCCCAGGAGAGTCCACACCAGTACAAAGCAGTGCCTGTGTGAGCTGCTCAGGAGAGTCCACAACAGGACAAAGCAGTGGTGGTGTGAGCTGTTCAGGAGGGTCCACAACAGGACAAAGCAGTGTTGGTGTGAGCTCCAGGAGAGTCCACAACAGGACAAAGCAGTGGTGTTGTGAGCTGCACAGGAGGGTCCACACCAGGACAGAGCAGTGTTGGTGTGAGCTGTTCAGGAGAGTCCACAACAGGACAAAGCAGTGTTGGTGTGAGCTCCGGGAGAGTCCGCAACAGGACAAAGCAGTGGTGGTGTGAGCTGTTCAGGAGAGTCCACAACAGGACAAATCAGTGATGGTGTGACCTCCGGGAGAGTCCGCAACAGGACAAAGCAGTGGTGGTGTGAGCTGTTCAGGAGAGTCCACAACAGGACAAAGCAGTGTTGGTGTGAGCTGTTCAGGAGAGTCCACAACAGGACAAAGCATTGGTGGTGTGAGCTGCGAGAGAGTCCACAACAGGACAAAGCAGTGTTGGTCTGAGCTGTTCAGGAGAGTCCACAACAGGACAAAGCAGTGGTGGTGTGAGCTCCGAGAGAGTCCACAACAGGTCAAAGCAGTGGTGGTGTGAGCTCCGGGAGAGTCCACAACAGGACAAAGCAGTGTTGGTGTGAGCTGTTCAGGAGAGTCCACAACAGGACAAAGCAGTGTTGGTGTGAGCTGTTCAGGAGAGTCCACAACAGGACACAGCAGTGTTGGTGTGAGCTGTTCAGGAGAGTCCACAACAGGACAAAACAGTGTTGGTGTGAGCTGTTCAGGAGAGTCCACAACAGGACAAAGCAGTGTTGGTGTGAGCTGTTCAGGAGAGTCCACAACAGGACAAAGCAGTGTTGGTGTGAGCTGTTCAGGAGAGTCCACACCAGGACAAAGCAGTGTTGGTGTGAGTTGTTCAGGAGAGTCCACAACAGGACAAAGCAGTGTTGGTGTGAGCTGTTCAGGAGAGTCCACACCAGGACAAAGCAGTGTTGGTGTGAGTTGTTCAGGAGGGTCCACACCAGGACAAAGCAGTGGGGGTGTGAGCTGTTCAGGAGGGTCCACACCAGGACAAAGCAGTGTTGGTGTGAGCTGTTCAGGAGAACCTACACCAGGACAAAGCAGTGTTGGTGTGAGCTGTTCAGGAGAACCTACACCAGGACAAAGCAGTGTTGGTGTGAGCTGTTCAGGAGAGCCCACACCAGGACAAAGCAGTGGTGATATGAGATTCGGGGCCTCTGATGAACATTCCATTGACAAGAAGATGAGATTTGGAGCCAAGCAGTATAAAGATGATTTTTTTCTTGCGGTATGGTTTTATTAATTGTTCCAGTCCAATCAGGATTCAAAGTTCAAGTGTGTCGTACACGGAGAAGGACTGGCAAATGAAAGTTTAAAATTCTCAAACTTCGAAGGTATTTGAGACTAAGAGGAGAAACTTGATTTTCTTTCTGTTTGAAGGTATTTTGTTTAAGGCATTTTCATATAAACAAACAAGTAGAAGATCAGCCAACAACGTTATCACCCTAATTATCACACCCTTCTCCCATCCTGCCTTCCCCATTTTAACCCCCCTCCCCATTCTCCCCTCAGTCCGCCGACGCCCCCCCCTCTCCGATGCCAGGTCGCTCACCAACACCCTCGTTTTTAGCGGCTCCTCGCCCCTCCACGCGAGCAAGATCCGTCTCCGGGCTATCAGGGAGGCGAAGAGCAGAACTTCAGCCCCCCCCCCCCCCCCCCCGGACTCCCGGGACTTCTGACACCCCGAATATTGCCACCTCGAGACCACCTCCACCCTCGGCATCTCGGACATCACGTCCGAGAACCCCTGCCAGGACCCCTTCAGCTTCGGACAGGCCCAGAAGATGTGGACGTGATTCGCAAGGCCGCCCCGCGCACCACCCACACCTACCCCCTCGAAAAACCTCATCCTCGCCACCGTCAGATGTGCCCTGCGGACTACTTTAAACTGAATTTCATTTTGTTTCCTACATTTCCGCAAAGAGGGAGAAGAGAGCCAGGAGTTTACAGAGAGTGCAGCTGACTGGGAGCAGAGTCGGAGGGCGGAGATCTAGTTGGTCCACAGGGCAGCTATATTCTGTCAGGTAAGAGGGGATGGAGGCTAGGCCAGTTGCATGCTTCTCCTGTAGGATGTGGGTGGTGAGGGATACCACCGGTGTCCCCGTTGACTATACCGGCGGGAAATGCACCCAACTCCAGCTCCTCAGAGACCGTGTTAGGGAACTGGAGCTGAAGCTGGATGAACTTCGGATCATCCGGGAGGCAGAGGGGGTGATTGAGAAGAGTTACAAGGAGGTAACCACACCCAAGGTACAGGACAAGAGTAGCTGGGTTACAGTCAGGGGAAAAAAAACAAACAGGCAGGCAGTGCAGGGATCCCTCGTGGCCGTTCCCCTTCAAAACAAGTATACCGTTTTGGATGCTGTTGGGGGGGATGACCTACCGGGGGAAGGCCCTAGCGGTCAGGTCTCTGGCACTGAGTCTGGCTCTGGGGCTCAGAAGGGAAGGGGGGAGAATAGAAAAGCAATAGTTGTAGGAGATTCAATGGTTAGGGGAATAGATAGGAGATTCTGTGGTCGCGAGCGAGACTCCCGGAAGGTATGTTGCCTCCCGGGTGCCAGGGCCAGGGATGTCTCGGATCGTGTCTTCAGGATCCTTAAGGGGAGGGGGAGCAGCCAGAAGTCGTGGTGCACACTGGTACCAATGACGTAGGTAGGAAAAGGGGTGTGGAGGTAATAAACAAGTTTAGGGAGTTAGGCTGGAAGTTAAAAGCCAGGACAGACAGAGTTGTCATCTCTGGTTTGTTGCCGGTGCCACGTGATAGCGAGGCCAGGAATAGGGAGAGAGTGCAGCTGAGCACGTGGCTGCAGGAATTATGTGGGAGGGAGGGCTTCAGGTATTTGGATAATTGGAGCGCATTCTGGGGAAGGTGGGACATGTACAAGCAGGACGGGTTGCATCTGAACCAGAGGGGCACAATATCCTGGGAGGGAGGTTTTCTAGTACTCTTCGGGAGGGTTTAAACTAATTTGGCAGGGGAATGGGAACCGGGTTTGTAGTCCAACAACTAAGGTAGCCGATATTCAGGACGCCAAAGCGTGTAATGAGGCAGTGGGGAAGGGAACACTGACAAAGGAGAGTACTTGCAGGCACGGAGATGGGTTGAAGTGTGTATACTTCAACGCAAGAAGCATCAGGAATAAGGTGAGTGAATTTAAGGCATGGATCGGTACTTGGGACTACGATGTGGTGGCCATCAGGGAAACTTGGATAGAAGAGGGGCAGAAATGGTTGTTGGAGGTCCCTGGTTATAGATGTTTCAATAAGATTAGGGAGGGTGGTAAAAGAGGTGGGGGGGGTGGCATTGTTAATTAGAGATAGTATAACAGCTGCAGAAAGGCAGTTCGAGGAGTATCAGCCTACTGAGGTAGTATGGGTTGAAGTTAGAAATAGGAAAGGAGCAGTCACCTTGTTAGGAGTTTTCTATAGGCCCCCCAATAGCAGCAGAGATGTGGAGGAACAGGTTGGGAAACAGATTTTGGAAAGATGCAGAAGTCACAGGGTAGTAGTCATGGGTGACTTTAACTTCCCAAACATTGAGTGGAAACTCTTTAGATCAAATAGTTTGGATGGGGTGGTGTTTGTGCAGTGTGTCCAGGAAGCTTTTCTAACACAGTATGTAGATTGTCCGGCCAGAGGAGGGGCAATATTGGATTTAGTACTTGGTAATGAACCAGGGCAAGTGATAGATTTGTTAGTGGGGGAGCATTTTGGAGAAAGTGACCACAATTCTGTGACTTTCACTTTAGTAATGGAGAGGGATAGGTACGTGCAACAGGGCAAGGTTTACAATTGGGGGAAGGGTAAATACGATGTTGTCAGACAAGAATTGAAGTGCATAAGTTGGGAACATAGGCTGTCAGGGAAGGACACAAGTGAAATGTGGAACTTGTTCAAGGAACAGGTACTACGTGTCCTTGATATGTATGCCCCTGTCAGGCAGGGAAGAGATGGTCGAGTGAGGGGACCATGGTTGACAAGAGAGGTTGAATGTCTTGTTAAGAGGTAAAAGGAGACTTATGTAAGGCTGAGGAAACAATGTTCAGACAGGGCGTTGGAGGGATAGCCAGGAGGGAACTGAAGAAAGGGATTAGGAGAGCTAAGAGAGGGCATGAACAATCTTTGGCGGGTAGGATCAAGGAAAACCCCAAGGCCTTTTACACATATGTGAGAAATATGAGAATGACTAGAGCGAGTGTAGGTCCGATCAAGGACAGTAGCGGGAGATTGTGTACTGAGTCTGAAGAGATAGGAGAGGTCTTGAACGAGTACTTTTCGTCTGTATTTACAAATGAGAGGGGCAATATTGTTGGAGAGGACAGTGTGAAACAGACTGGTAAGCTCGAGGAAATACTTGTTAGGAAGGAAGATGTGTTGGGCATTTTGAAAAACTTGAGGATAGGCAAGTCCCCCGGGCCTGACGGGATATATCCATGGATTCTATGGGAAGCAAGAGATGAAATTGCAGAGCTGTTGGCAATGATCTTTTCGTCCTCACTGTCAACAGGGGTGGTACCAGGGGATTGGAGAGTGGCGAATGTCATGCCCCTGTTCAAAAAAGGGACTAGAGATAACCATGGGAATTACAGGCCAGTTAGTCTTACTTCTGTGGTAGGCAAAGTCATGGAAAGGGTACTGAAGGATAGGATTTCTGAGCATCTGGAAAGACACTGCTTGATTAGGGATAGTCAGCACGGATTTGTGAGGGGTAGGTCTTGCCTTACAAGTCTTATTGAATTCTTTGAGGAGGTGACCAAGCATGTGGATGAAGGTAAAGCAGTGGATGTAGTGTACATAGATTTTAGTAAGGCATTTGATAAGGTTCCCCATGGTAGACTTCTGCAGAAAGTAAGGAGGCATGGGATAGTGGGAAATTTGGCCAGTTGGATAACGAACTGGCGTTGGGCAACAGAGAATCCCGCCCAGTGTAATTGAGCAAGTTACGTTGCAAAAGATGCTATTTAAGACAGTGAACAGGCAATCACAATGATACTGCCTGGACTCAGATGGAACTGTTTGATTTCTGTTTTAAACGTGAAGATATATTATTGAACTACAAAATTGGGATGGTTGTGATAGGATTAAGTAATTCAGAGTAGTCAATTGAGACAGGGAATCAAAACAGGAAATGGTCATTGGAATATTGGGTGTAACTCAATGTAACATTTCAATCTGGCAACAATATAGAACATAGAACATACGGTGCAGAAGGAGGCCATTCGACCCATCGAGTCTGCACCGACCCACTTAAGCCCTCACCTCCACCATATCCCCATAACCCCTCCTAACCTTTTTGGTCACTAAGGGTAATTTAGCACAGCCAGTCCACCTAACCTGCACATCTTTGGACTGGGGGAGGAAACCGGGGCACCCGGAGGAAACCCACGCACACACGGGGAGAACGTGCAGACTCCGCACAGACAGTGACCCAGCAGGGAATCGAACCTGGAACCCTGGCGCTGTGAAGCCACAGTGCTATCCACTTGTGCTACCGTCCTGCCCACATGAAGGGGAAAGTCTAGAGGAGGCTAGTAAATTGATAAACTTTCTCTTGGTAATGTTTGTCTCCTTGTCTATGCTTCTATTTAGGGGAACCAAGTCTGATACTCTGGCCACCACCCAAGGCATCGAGACCATGCCTGGAGAGATAAGCAGCAATTTTGAGGTCTTTTGATAAGATCACAAAAGGTTCAGGAATGTGTGGTATGACAATGGGGGCATTGCGTGTGTGTGCAGATGAATTCCGTGTGAAGTGACTAATCGGCAGGCTGGCCATGATGCATTGAAGAGCAGGTCCCCATGCATGCACACTAATCGACAAACAGCATAGCCGGAAAGGGTCAATGGGGTAAACAGAGTCATAGAGATGTGGTCACACCCAAGGTGCAGGCAGACAGATGGGTAACCGCTGGAAAGGGCAGGCAGTCAGTGCAGGAATCCCCTGTGGCTGTGTAAGGTTTTCGGGCAATTCGGCCTTTTTGGAACTGCCCAAGAATAAAAACTCAGAGACTGTAAACTGACTTTTCAGCCAAGAGAACGGAACCAGTTTTCCCAGCAGGCTTGGTCCGCTGAGCTGAGTAGGGGCATAGGTATTTACAAACCCCCCCTAGGAGCTACAAGGAAGAAGGAGCCAGACAACGAGATAAGATCAAAACACAGACAAAGGGGCACGGAAATACACAGGGGGCCTGCCTGCAAGCAGGACAATGGGATGGTCATAGCCCCATGCAGATGTAAATGACTTGGCCTCCACCAGAGCAGAATCCAATCAACACCCCATCAACATAGCAGCTATCTCCGGAGCAGATGGAAGTCATTGAAAATCTTCAAGGGAGCTCAACCTCGTTATCTCGAAAGGCAGACTGGAGGCGGACCTAGGGGAGGTACTCCCATCTCGACAGGTCTGACCGGCTCAAAGGGGGCAGGACCAGCGGGAACTTTAAACCTTACCTTTTTCAATGCAAAAGGGGCTGGCCGACCACAGGAAAAGCCAGGTAAAACAATATAAAAGGGGCTGTGTTTTCGATTGGGGGGCGCTTCGTTCTTGGCTCGACCTCTGCACCCCTGACTTGACCTCTGCAGCCTGTGACCGTAAGTACCCTGCAGCAGCTTGCGAAACTCCCTTGACTTTAATAGTGGTTGAGGCTTTGGGGAAGGGAACTTGTTTTGTGCCTTGTGCTATTGCTAAAAACTGTGTAATCATAAGAATTTTCGTTGTGTCCGATATATTACTTTTGAATAGACTTAGTTTGTATTAGAGCATAAGATTTTATTGTATTTTCTTCTGTTGATGATTTTGACCTGGGTTTTGCAATAAACCTTGATTTGATGATAATTGGAGTCGTTTAAATTCTTCAATCTTTCACCAGCGATCTCTGACCAAGTCATTGTTAAAATACTCCTCACCTTAATTCCGGGTTCAAGAATCGAGGGTCATCTTGAGCGATTCACTCAGGACAGACTGCTGGTTAGGAAATAAACAGCAGTGTCCTATTCTCTCTCTTGGGAAAGCTACTCTAGTGGAGTAGGAACCGGGTGGGTGTTGCACCACCGGCAAGAGAGAGAATCACCTGGGTATTGGTAGGGGTCTGGAGATCTGTGTGATATAAGCCTCAGGCTGCCGGTTAGGAATAAACGGCAGGCTTGAATCAGTGCTCTCTTCAGTGGAAGTGTCCCAGTGCGACATCCCCTGGCCTCTGAAGTTTCAGTGCCAGCTGGAGAGAGACACACACAGATATTCAAACCCCAGATATCGGCCCAGTAGTGGAGTAGCGGAGATGGCACCCTCTACAATGACGAGTCAGGCAGGAGCCCGGTGGTTTGGAGTATGTGACTTGGCAGAGGGGGTGAGGGAACGAAGCAAAATGGAGGAGAGAATATCCTCGTATTTGTGGCAAAAGGTCAACCTCACCAAACCTTGGGTCTCAGAATTAATCAATGCGGAGCAACCGGTAATGGCAGCGGCTGCATGGACAGAAAGCAAGGCGCACAAAAGGCACTTGGAGAAGGCAGTTTGGCTGGTTTGCCTGTCCGAGCAGGTAGTCAAGACAGAGGATAGGGTCGAAGAGGTAGAGCAGGAGTTGAGAGAAGTGAGGGCCAGCGCAGGGGACAGCGCTAGCGCAGCGGAATGACTGCGGGAGGAATTGGCAGAAATTAAACAGGACAGCGCGAGTGTAGCGGAACGACTGCGGGAAGAAATGGCAGAAATGAAACAGGAAAGCGAGTCTAACCGGTGTGAGAAGGACTATCTCCACTGCCAGATAGTGGAGGGTAAAGAAAAGGAACGGAGGCTCCAGGAACTCTATGCTCGGAGTACAGAGCAGTGTAGGAAGCTGGAGGGGAAGTTCCGGGACATCCAGGCAGCGTACCGAGTGGCTCGCGAGGAAGTAGGGGACTGTGCCCATGGGCCGTGCCAGGCACGAATAACGGAGTTGGAGGAGACCTTGTCCAGGTTCAGGGGACAGGTACACCTGGTAGGTCCAGGGGGGTTCCCTAGGGGCAAGGTGCTCCTCGCAGCGGATGATTCCCCAAAGGCCAAGGGGAATAGACCGCCTCCTGAGGCACCGGGATTGTGTCCGGGCCGGCAGGGGGGGATCGGACTGCACGTTCAGGGGCAAGTCCAAGGGGGGTCGGCAGGGTACCCCCAGCTGGCGGCGTGTCCGCCTGGTTTCGTATGTGGGTCCCCATGGGATGGGGACAGACCGCTGCCTGGGATGCCGGTGATGGGGCCGGGTCAGCAGGTAGGGTTTGGACCGCCCGGTCAGGGGCAGGTCCAAGGGGGGTCAGTGGTGTATCCCCAGATAGCGGCGTCTCCTATATGGGTAGTTAGCCCGGGGACAGGGGGGCTACCCAACGGGGCAGGAGAGCTGGACAGTGGGGAGGAGGAGCAGGAACCCCAGGTAGGGCGGATGTGCCCTGTCAGACAAAGAAGGTATGGTCCCCCGGCGGGGCGGGCGAATAGGGGACCGGTTGAGGGCGACATTATCATTCCTCATGGGGCACCCGCGCTCAGGGGGATGGTGGCCCACGTTCCCAGGCTAACTCCAAAAGGGGATCCGTCGCTTCATTTTATGGAGGTGGAGCAGGCCGCCAGCATTAATGACTGCGACGAGGGGGAGCAAATAAGGATGCTCCTGATGACCCTAGATGCACAGCTATGCAGGACAGTGACCTCTGGGAATGGGGGAAGACCTGACACATGGGCGGCAGCACAGACTGCTGTTCTGGAGGCGATGGGCTTGAATCTGGGTAGCCCCTTCATGAGGGTGGGGGAAACCAAGCAGCAGCTAGGGGAATCGCCAAATATGTTCGCAGACAGGCTGTGGACTGTCTATGTGGAGGCGTGTGGGGCTCCCGCGGATAGGCAGAATTTAGATGAGAGAACAGCCCACTGGCTGAAGACCCTCGTAGCTAACTGTCTCCCTCACGTTAGGGCAAAGGCCGAACACTGGTTCGACCCGCAGAGTCCGGACCTTAATGAGGCAGAGGTCCTTAGGAAACTCACCCTTGCATATCGTAATGGGGAGAGGGGTGAGGACAAGCCCCTTAAGGGTAGGGTGCATGAAATCGCGCCAGCAGCCCCTAAGAGAGAGTGGAAGCATGAGGGCACCCGGACCTCCGACGAGAAACCGGTATGCTACGGGTGTGGGAAGGCCGGGCATTTCAAGAGGGAATGTAAAAACCCTAGCAAGCAGGAGAGGGCTCCCGCAGTAGAAAGTCAGACCCCGGCGGTAGGAGCAGCTGCCCCGGGAACCATCGAGATAAGAAAAATTTTAGCCCTTTTGCAAGGCTCAGGACAGGTGGCAATGGCAACGGGCCAGGGCCTGCCCGCACCCACACCACAAGAACCCGTATGACTACCAAGGGAGCAGCCTCAGGAAAAAGGGAGCGCAGGGGTAGTTCTAGCCCCAGACCCTGGCCCGGTCCAGGTGCAGGGTCCCATTCTGGAGGCTGCCTCAGCGGCTATTTGCAGTTTAAATCCCTTAAGGTGGGACCCATGCGAACGCCACATCAGTCAATTTAAATTGTTCCACCCCATAAGGGCAAGAAAGAGCAAGGTGGGGGGAAGACTGGGGGTGGTAGTGGAGAAACCCCCCGTAGATTTAACGACGGTGGGGGAGGTCCCTGACTCCACGGTCACACAACCGGGGACAAGGTGCTGTCCCGAAGGGGCAGCCCCAAAGAAAATGACAGTGCTGCAAGCACCCAGCCCAGGGACAGTAACGATTCCCAAGCCCTTACCTGTGGGTCAGGTGGCCTGCCTTAGTATAGAGGCTAAGGAGGCGGAGGAAGTGGAGGTATCACCTTGGGTTTGGGAACCAGTCAGGGGACGAAGGAGCAATCGGGTCTCCAAGCCCCCGGTAAGATGGTCCCCATCACAGCTCCCTAGAACCCGGTCCCGCAGTAAGGGGGCCCGAGTAGAAGGGAACGCTGAGGGAGCCCCGAACCCTGTTGGGGAAGGAGAGGCAAGGGGCAGCCCGAACCCCCGGGAGGGGACGGTCTGGCCCGAGCCGTTGGACCAAACAGGTGAACTGCCCCAGTTTAGTGGGGCACAGTTTTAATTTGGCCACCCGGAGACGGGTGGCATTGTATATATCATTTTCCCCCCCTGTTAGTTCTAATTAGTGTGTAGTGGTGTGTGAATTATTTAGGATCGTGGGAACACAGAAGCGCCTAGTGCAATGGTAAAATGATGAAGCAGCAGGCACTAGGACCCTGGGGAGCCGGGCTGTGGACACAGAATCACAGACAGGCTGCGGCAACTTCAAAGCGGGAGCTGCTGCTGCCGCCGGATAGCAGCAGGCACTAGGACCCTGGGGAGCCGGGCTGTAAACACAGAATCACAGACAGGCTGCGGCAACTTCAAAGCGGGAGCTGCTGCTGCCGCTGGATAGAACCCATGCACTTTAAGGTAGGTAGTTCTGTGGAGGCAAGGATGTGTTTTGTTTTTACAGATGGGGCACCCGACGATGTGGAGTTTGATGATCTTGGCGATGGTGGGACCAGAGGCGAGACAGAAGAGTCCTTCGACTGACCGGGTTAGGGTGACTGAGGGCAGGCGGGTGTGTTTAACCTGTGAGGGGGACGTTCCTTTGGGGAGATGGTGGTGGCCCAGGAAGCTGAGGCTGGACATGAGGGATCGGTCCTCGGACTGGGAACGCCTGGACACCAACACCTAACGGACCATCACGGGGTCACCGGGTAGGATCACCGTTTGCTGGGATAAGTGGTGGGCTTCTGACCAGGGCATTTATTTGTGTTCATGGGGATCTACCAAGGCATGTCCACAAGGGGCATTAATCACCTTTGTAAGGTGGTGGCAGAACCCAGGGAACGGGATAAATTGACCGCAGTGGGGAGGGATGTGTAACGCCCAGGGAAGGGATGACTGTAGAAGCTACCGAACTGCTGGTTCAGGTAAAGCGACCCCTGCCCACAGCCCAACCGATCGACCCTCACAACTGTCCGATCACCACCAGGGGGGGGCCTGAGAATGGTTTAGTGTTTGCCCCCACAAAGGAAATGTTGTACAGGGGGTACATTATGCTGTCGCCTCAGTTGGACTAAACCTCTCAGCTGCAGGTATCGACGATGGAGGATAAATGAAGAGCCTTCAACGGGAAGAAACGAAGTGCAGCCAAGAAAGGAGGATCCTTGGTGAAATAAAGAGATGCAATTGTAAATAGTTGTATGGATTCGCGGGTCCCAGTTACTTGATTGTGATATATGTACAGGGACCCTTACGTTTGGGGTTCCGGTGAAATGTGTATATGTTACTGTGTGTTTGAATTAAGTATGGTCTTGTCTTTCCCTTTCATTGAAATCAGGGGTAGCCTAGATTAAGGGAACTGTCTTGGGACTTGTAGTTTCGCATGTTGTTGAGGGGGGGGCCTACGGTCCACACAAAAGGAAATAATTGCCCTTCACCTGTGTCGATACGGTCCAAGCAGGTAGGGACGTATCGAAGGGGCATCTGTAAGGTTTTCGGGCAATTCGGCCTTTTTGGAACTGCCCAAGAATAAAACTCAGAGACTGTAAACTGACTTTTCAGCCAAGAGAACGGAACCAGTTTTCCCAGCAGGCTTGGTCCGCTGAGCTGAGTAGGGACATAAGTATTTACAAACCCCCCCCTAGGAGCTACAAGGAAGAAGGAGCCAGACAACGAGATAAGATCAAAACACAGACAAAGGGGCACGGGAATACACAAGGGGCCTGCCTGCAAGCAGGACAATGGGATGGTCATAGCCCCATGCAGATGTAAATGACTTTGCCTCCACCAGAGCAGAATCCAATCAACACCCCATCAACATAGCAGCTATCTCCGGAGCAGATGGAAGTCTTTGAAAATCTTCAAGGGAGCTCAACCTCGTTATCTCGAAAGGCAGACTGGAGGCGGACCTAGGGGAGGTACTCCCATCTCGACAGGTCTGACCGGCTCAAAGGGGGCAGGACCAGCGGGAACTTTAAACCTTACCTTTTTCAATGCAAAAGGGGCTGGCCGACCACAGGAAAAGCCAGGTAAAACAATATAAAAGGGGCTGTGTTTTCGATTGGGGAGCGCTTCGTTCTTGGCTCGACCTCTGCACCCCTGACTTGACCTCTGCAGCCTGTGACCGTAAGTACCCTGCAGCAGCTTGCGAAACTCCCTTGACTTTAATAGTGGTTGAGGCTTTGGGGAAGGGAACTTGTTTTGTGCCTTGTGCTATTGCTAAAAACTGTGTAATCATAAGAATTTTCGTTGTGTCCGTTTTAGTACTTTTGAATAGACTTAGTTTGTATTAGAGCATAAGATTTTATTGTATTTTCTTCTGTTGATGATTTTGACCTGGGTTTTGCAATAAACCTTGATTTGATGATAATTGGAGTCGTTTAAATTCTTCAATCTTTCACCAGCGATCTCTGACCAAGTCATTGTTAAAATACTCCTCACCTTAATTCCGGGTTCAAGAATCGAGGGCCATCTTGAGCGATTCACTCAGGACAGACTGCTGGTTAGGAAATAAACAGCAGTGTCCTATTCTCTCTCTTGGGAAAGCTACTCTAGCGGAGTAGGAACCGGGTGGGTGTTGCACCACCGGCAAGAGAGAGAATCACCTGGGTATTGGTAGGGGTCTGGAGATCTGTGTGATATAAGCCTCAGGCTGCCGGTTAGGAATAAACGGCAGGCTTGAATCAGTGCTCTCTTCAGTGGAAGTGTCCCAGTGCGACATCCCCTGGCCTCTGAAGTTTCAGTGCCAGCTGGAGAGAGACACACACAGATATTCAAACCCCAGATATCGGCCCAGTAGTGGAGTAGCGGAGATGGCACCCTCTACAGCTGTCCCTCTCTCTAACAGGTATACCTTTTTGGATACTGTTGGGGGGGATAGCCTATCAGGGGAAAACAACAGCAACCAGAACAGTGGCACCACAACTGGCTCTGTTGCTCAGCAGGGGAGGGGCTGGTTTAGCACACTGGGCTAAATCGCTGGCTTTGAAAGCAGACCAAGCAGGCCAGCAGCACGGTTCAATTCCCGTACCGGCCTCCCCGAACAGGTGCCGGAATGTGGCGACTAGGGGCTTTTCACAGTAACTTCATTGAAGCCAACTTGTGACAATAAGCGATTTTAATTTCATTTCATTTCATTTTAATTTTCGTTTCATTCAAGTGCAGGAGAGTGATAGTTATGTGGGACTCCTATAGTAAGGGGCACAGATAGGCGCTTCTGTGGAAATGAAAGAGACTCCAAGATGATGTGTTGCCTCCCTGGTGCCAGGGACAAGGATGTCTCTGAACAAACACTGGACATACTGAAGGGGGAGGGTGAACAGCCAGGGGCCATAGTACACATAGGTACTGACGACATAGGCAGAAGGTGTTCAGGGAGTTAGGCAGTAAGCTAAGAAGCAGGACCTCTAGGGTTATAATCTCAGGATTACTCCCTGTGCCACATGCCAGTGTGGCTAGAAATAGGAGGATAGAGCAGCTAAACACGTGGTTAAACTGGTGGTGTAGGAGGGAGGGTTTCAGATTTCTGGACCATTGGGATCTCTTCCGGGGCAGGTGGGACCTGTACAAGAAGGACGGGTTGCATCTAAACTGGAGGGACACCGATATCCTGGCTGGGAGGTTTGATGGTGTCACTCGGGAGGATTTAAACTAATATGGCAGGGGTGTGGGAACCAGAATGTGAGCTTAGAAGGTGTCATAACTGAAGGGGGAATAGAGAACCAAAATAAAAGAACATCACCCTCAGGCAGAGCAATAAAGGTGACAAGTGTGAGACGGGAGGTGGTCAATGCAGGACTGAGGGTGTTGGACCTAAATGCGCGCAGTATACGAAACAAGGTGCATGAGCTTGTTACGCACATTGAAATTGGCCGGTACGATGTTGTGGTTATCACAGAGACGTGGCTGCAAGGGGATCAGGGCTGGGATCTAAATATCCAAGGATATGTGTCCTATCGAAAGGACAGGCAGATGGGCAAAGGGGGCGGGGTTGCATTGTCAGTCAGGAATGAAGTTAAATCGATAGCAAGGCGCGATATAGGATCAGAAGCAGAGAATCTCTGGATAGAGTTGAGGAATCGCAAAGGTAAAAAGACCCTGATGGGAGTTATGTACAGGCCCCCGAGCAGGAGTCAGGATGTGGGGCAGAAAATAAATCAGGAGATAGAAAAGGCATGTAAAAAAGGCAATATTACAATGATCATGGGGGACTTCAATATGCAGGTGGACTGGGAAAATCAGGTTGGTAGTGGATCCCGAGAAAAGGAATTTGTGGAATGTCTATGAGATGGGTTTTTTTGGAGCAGCTTGTTACAGAGCCTACTAGGGAACACGCAATTCTGGATTTGGTGATGTGTAATGAGGCAGACTTGATTAGGGAGCTTAAGGTGAAGGAACCTTTAGGGAGCAGTGACCACAGTATGATAGAATTTACCCTGCAGTTTGAGAGGGAGAAGCTGCAATCAGATGTAACGGTATTACAATTAAATAAGGGTAACTACAAACCCATGAGGGAGGAGCTGGCCAGAGTTGATTGGAGATGGAGCCGAGCAGGGAAGACAGTGGAACAGCAATGGCAGGAGTTTTTAGGGGTTATTCAGTAGGCACAGCAGAAATTCACCCCAAGGAGGAGGAAACATGCTAAAGGGAGGACAAGGCATCCATGGCTGACGAGGGATGTCAAGGACAGCATAAAAGAAAAAGAAAAAGCATACAAAGTGGCGAGAATTAGTGGGAAACCAGAGGATTGGGAAGCCTTTACAAGCGAGCAGAGGACAACTAAAAAAGCAATAATGGGGGGAGAAGATGAAGTGCGAGTGTAAGCTAGCTAGTAATATAAAGGAAGATAGGAAGAGTTTTTTCTCGATCTATGAAAGGTAAGAGAGAGGCAAAAATAGACATTGGACCACTGGAAAATGTGGCTGGAGAAGTAATAATAGGAAACAAAGAAATGGCAGAGGAACTGAATAGTTACTTTGCATCAGTCCTCACGGTGGAAGACACCAGTGGGATGCCGGAGCTCCAGGAGAACCAGGGGGCAGAGGTGAGTGCAGTGACCATTACTAAGGAGAAGGTTCTGGGGAAACTGAAAGGTCTGAAGGTGGATAAGTCACCTGGACCGGATGGACTACACCCCAGGGTCCTAAAAGAGATAGCTGAGGAGATTGTGGAGGCGTTGGTGATGATCTTTCAGGAATCACTGGAGGCAGGAAGGGTCCCAGAGGACTGGAAAGTGGCTAATGTAACACCGCTGTTTAAGAAGGGAGGGAGGCAGAAGACGGGAAATTATAGGCCGGTTAGCCTGACTTCGGTCAGTGCACGGTAAAATAGGACTGAGTCAGCACGGCTTCGTCAAGGGGAGGTCGTGTCTGACAAATCTGTTAGAGTTCTTGGAGGAAGCAACAAGGAAGTTAGACAAAGGAGAACCAGTGGTCGTGATCTATTTAGATTCCAGAAGGCCTTTGACAAGGTGCCGCACAGGAGACTGTTAAATAAGTTAAGAGCCCATGGTGTTCAGGGTAAGATCCTGGCATGGATTGAGGATTGGCTGACTGGCAGAAGGCAGAGAGTGGGGATAAAGGGGTCTTTTTCAGGACGGCAGCCGGTGACTAGTGGTGCGCCTCAGGGGTCTGTGCTGGGACCACAACTTTTCACAATATACATTAATGATCTGGAAGAAGGAACTGAAGGCACTGTTCCTAAGTTTGCAGATGATACAAAGAACTGTCGAGGGACAGGTAGTATTGAGGAAGCAGGGGGCTGCAGAAGGATTTGGACAAGTTAGGAGAGTGGGCAATGAAGTGGCAGATGGAATACAATGTGGAAAAGTGTGAGGTTCTGCACTTTGGAAGGAGGAATTTAATCATAGACTATTTTCTAAATGGGGAAATGCTTAGGAAATCAGAAGCAGAAAGGGACTTGGGAGACCTTGTTCACAATTCTCTTAAGGTTAACGTGCAGGTTCAGTCGGCAGTTAGGAAGGCAAATGCAATGTTAGCATTCGTGTCGAGAGGGCTAGAATACAAGACCAGGGATGTACTTCTGAGGCTGTATAAGGCTCTGTTCAGACGCCATTTGGAGTATTGTGAACAGTTTTGGCCCCGTATCTAAGGGAGGATGTGCTGGCCTTGGAAAGGGTCCAGAGGAGGTTCACAAGAATGATCCCTGGAATGAAGAGCTTGTCGTGTGAGGAACGGTTGAGGACTCTGGGTCTGTACTCGTTGGAGTTTAGAAGGACGAGGGAGGATCTTATTGGAACTTACAGGATACTGCGAGGCCTGGATAGAGTGGACGTGGAGAGGATGTTTCCACTTGTAGGAAAAACTAGAAGCAGAGGACACCATCTCAGACTAAAGGGACAATCCTTTAAAACAGAGATGAGGAGGAATTTCTTCAGCCAGAGGGGGGTGAATCTGTGGAACACTTTGCCGCAGAAGGCTGTGGAGGCCAAATCACTGAGTGTCTTTAAAACAGAGATAGATAGGTTCTTGATCAACGAGGGGATCAGGGGTTATGGGGAGAAGGCAGGAGAACGGGGATGAGAAAAATATCAGCCATGATTGAATGGCGGAGCAGACTCGATGGGCCGAGTGGCCTAATTCTGCTCCTATGTCTTGTGGTCTTCTTAAGTGATCAAGACACGTACTCCATAGAGAAACTGACTTTAAAATAATTTGGGATAGAATCAAATGCACTGATACCTGTTAGAGATCACGGGCGGGGTTCTCCGACCCCCCGCCGGGTCGGAGAATCGCCGGGGGCTGGCGTGAAACCCGCCCCCGCCGGTTGCCGAATTCTCCAGCAGCAGAGATTCGGCGGGGCGGGAATCGCGCTGCGCCGGTTGGCGGGCCCCCCCCCGGCGATTCTCCGGCCCGCGATGGGCCGAAGTCCCACTGCTGGAATGCCTGTCCCTCTGGCGTGGATTAAACCAGCTCTCTTACCGGCGGGACAAAGCTGCGCGGGCAGGCTCTGGGGTCCTGGGGGGGGGGATCTGGCCCCGGGAGGTGCCCCCACGGTGGCCTGGCCCGCGATCGGGGCCCACTGATCCGCGGGTGGGCCTGTGCCGTGGGGGCACTCTTTTCCTTCCGCCTTCGCCACGGTCTCCACCATGGCGGAGGCGGAAGAGACCCCCTCCACTGCGCATGCGCGGGGATGCCGTGAGCGGCCGCTGACGCTCCCGTGTCATGCGCCGCCCGGCAAAGTCATTTCCGTGCCAGCTGGCGGGGCGGAACGGCGCAGGCCTAGCCCCTCAAGGTGAGGGCTCGGCCCCTCAAGATGCGGAGGATTCCGCACCTTCGGGGCGGCGCGATGCCGGACTGATTCGCGCTGTTTTTGGCGCCAGTCGGCGGACATCACGCCGATTGCAGCGAATCCCGCCCCACATTCAAGTTACCATAGATTATGGAATAAACTGGAATTGAAAACAAAAACAAAGTGGTGGATTCTCTCCCTGCGCAGATCACCCCACTCAAGGGCTAGAGGAAGAAAGTGACCAAGAATAATCAAGAGATAAGGGATGGAAAAGTAAGATCTCACCCTGTGAAAACTATTATATGCAACTCACAAGTTGAAATGGCATTTATTTTAGTTTAGTTGAACAAATAATCTGTATCTGGCAACCCAATATGATTTAACAGTCAATTCCAGGTCATAAGCTCATCCCATGACCCGGCCTTAGGGTCACGCTCACAATTGACATGGGAGAAAACCAAAAATATCACTAACTTGGCAAAACACATTAAACAACTCAAATAACACTCTTTGGAGTTGGGCTCCGGAGTGGTTGGCTTCCTCAGGAAGCCTCGATGGTGCAAGGATTTCTCATGTTCTTTGTACTTATTGTTGCTGTATATATCGTGTATTTCGGACAACCAAATGTACCTGTGAAAGGACGTCGAGAGGCCCTTACTATTAAATCTTTACCACTCACTTTTATTTTTACTGACTCGAAATGCTTGTAACCTATTTTTAAGAAGCACCCATTCCTGTGTTGAAGGTTGTTCCTAAACAAAGGGACCATCAAAGACAACTGTGAATGATCCCAATTATCCTGGGGGGTGGAATGTAAGGGATGGGTTAATTCTGCTCGCTGTGGGGATGCTTGGCAGCCTTCCAGGGCCAGGATGTTTACTGGAACATGAGGCACCAGGTGTCCAGACTCAGGCGATCTCGTGTACCTTGCTGACTTTCCGAACTGCTTATCTATTGGACTTATTTACTCCACTGTATAAATATCAGGCCCTTTTGCTCGTTCGTTGGACTTCACCTCGGACCTGAGTCGCAACAGGTGCCAGTCGCCGTCGACACCCGGGGTCCCCGGGTGTGAGATTCTTGGAATATTCTTTTTATGTTATATTCTTATTTGTATTATTCTTTGCTAATAAAGTAGAGTAGACAAACTTCTGTCGTTGGTCTCTTTATTACCTTGTGTCCGGATCATAAAGAACCCTTGGAGTATCCCAAGACACCATGTTGAGTTTATTCATCAAATACAAACTAAACTCCCCCAGTAATGCCCATAACCCGAACAAAGCTCTCCACCGGGATTGAAACATACAGCAGGCGGGTGTGTCCATACAGCGAGATGCGATGCTCCATTCCCTCCAGATAATACTCCTCCACCCCGACCAAAGTTCTCTGTGCCATAGCCAACAACTCAATTCTTAAAGCAAAGTTGTCGGCCACTAGCTGCCACCCTTTCAGAAAGCCCGTCTCGTCCTCCCCTCTCACCCCTCCTGCACACAGTCCTCTGCAGATGTTGCCAGCACTCTCAGCAATAGTTTCCTGTCTACGTTCAACAGTGATATCGGGCGATATGATCCACGCTGCTCTGGGTCCCTGTCCTTTTTTAAAATGAGCGAAATGGGAGCCCGAGACAGCGAGAACTGATTATCGCCGACTCATTATACATCTCGACTATGAGGGGCCCCTATTCCGAACCAAACTGCTTATAAAACTCTGCCAGGAACCCGCCTGGGACCGGGGCCTTCCCTAACTGCCTTGACCCCACGCATCCCATTACCTCCCTCAGCCCAATCGAGTACCCAACTCCTGCACCTTTTCCCGTCCTCCACCATCAGGAACTCCAATCCTTCCAGAAACCACCCGCCGGGGGCTCCGAACTGTACAATTTCCGATTAAAAAGCCTCAAATGCCTCCCTTCACCTCCCCTGGCTCGGTGACCACCTGCCCCACAGTCTCTCGTCCCCCCAACCTCACTCGCCGCCATCTGCCTCCTCAGCTGGTGTGCAAGAACCCTGCTTGCCGTTTTCCCTGGGCTGAGACATCGCCCCTCTGGGGTCGACGCAATTGTCCCGCTGCCTTCCAGGAACACACAAGCCCAAATTCCATTTGGAGCTATTCCTTTCCTTTGACAACGCCTCCTCTGGGGTCGCTGCGTACCTCCGTTCCACCACCAGAATAGCTTCCACCAGCCTCTGCCTCTTTAGCCACCTTCCCCCAGTTGGAGATAAAACTCCCCTCTAACCACCGCCCTCAACGCCTCCCATAACACAGAGGCGGAAACCTCACCCGTCTTATTGTGCTCCACAGAGTTCCGGATAGTCATCCTCAACTTATCGCAAATTCCCTTGTCGGCTAACAGCCCCACATCGAACCTCCACTGCAGCCGCTGGGAGCTTCCCCTTTCCATCCACAAGTCCGCCCAATGCGGCCGGTGGTCGGACGCCACGATCACTGAATATTCCGACCCGACCATCCCCTGCCAATAAAGTCTTTCCCAGGACAAGAAAATCAATCCGGGAATACATCCGGTGAATATGCGAAAAAAAAGAGAGTGCCTTCGCTCTCGGCCTCTCAAACCGCCGTGGGTCCACCTCGCCCATCCGCTCCATATACCCCCAACAGGTCCTTCATCATCGCTGACACCTTCTGCACAACCCATCCAACCTAGGATCAAACACTGTATTAAAATACCCCCTCCCCTCCGCCCCCAGAATCTGCCGGTGCGCGTCCAGGTCTGGAACCTTTGCCGAAACCCTCTTTATGAATTCCATGGCGTGCCAATTTGGAGCACAACTATTCACCAACACCAACTCCAATTTCCCACTCACCATCACAAATCTGCTGCCGGGGTCCGTCACTATGTTGCCCGGCGCAAAGGCTGCCCCCTTATATGCCAGCACTGCCACCCCCACGTCGTCATATCCGTCCCTGGATGGGATACCGGCCCCGCCCAACCTCGCCTCAGCCACGACCTTCAAACGCGTCTCTCTTCCAAGAACACGACATCCGCCTTCAAACTCTTCAAAGGAGCAAAGGCACGTAACCTTGACCATCGGACCATTTAATCCCCGAACGTTCCGAGATATCAGCCGGGTCGTTTCACCCCCCTTCCCCCCCCCCCCCCCCTCCCCCCCCCCCCCCCCCCCCCGGCCTGATCAGCAACACATCCTCCTTACGAGGCTCCTCTGGGTCTCTCGTTCCCCTCAGGCCCTCCCCAGGAAGGCCGCCGTCATCTCCCCTTAACCAACTACGCCATGCCAACACCATCCACGTCAGCAAATCCCCCTCCCCCTCCTGCCCCTCCCTCAACCCCAGCACCAAGCAACCCGCCCCCCCCCCTCCGCCGCCCCCCCCCCAAAACTAACAATGAGAACCATCTTGGCTGAACCACCCCCTCTCCACCTTGCTCCACAGATCTACCCCCCCCCCCCGACTTCACTCCCGATAACCAGCCTACCTACTGGCATGGTAGTCCTCACCCGAGGCAACCACCTTCACCATCCCAGAGCGCCTGTTCTGCTCATTCCAGCCCTCGTGCCCTCCTCCATCCCCACGTCCCTCTCTCTCCAACTTACCGAAAGCCCGACATTCTTACACATGACGAACACAACTCCATGACAGCATATTCAATTCAACGCATCGAACTAGTAACTACCTAAACACAGCGGGTGGGACAACAACAGGCATTAATCAAACCCGGCATCAACACAAACAATTCACTCACACGTGTATCCAGCAACTCCCAGTGTATTCATCAGTTCCCAAGTCCAAGTACTCTCATAAACTGACTTGCGTATCAAAATACCGCTCCCGATCCTGGTATGTGACCCACAAACGAGCAGGATTCAACACCCCGAACCTCACTTTGTCCCTGAATAGCGTCACTTTGACCCTATTGAACCCAGCTCGTTGCTTGGCCATTTCCGTTCCCAGGTCCTGAAAATACGAACCTCATGGCCTTCCCAGTCGCACTCTCTTATCTCTATGCCCACCGCAGATACTTCTTGTCCAGATATCCGTGCAGCTGCACAATCTTCGCCCTCGGCAACGCTCCCACTGTCCCCTTCCTCCTCAGCGACCGATACGCCCAATGCACTTCAGCAGGTCGGCCGAAGGCACCCCAAACATCTTCACCACGCAGTTTGCGACCTGCGCACCCTCGGTCCCCTCAGGCAGCACCTGAGATCCTGCCTCCTCGAGCGATTCTCCAAATCATCCGCCATCTCTCTCTTAGCTTCTTCTGGCCCTTCGTCACCGACACTGCCTGTGCCCCCGGCGAGGCCGAACGAACCGCATGGTCAGATGCCGACTCCTCCATCTTCTGGAACGACGCACTCTGCGCCTCCAACCGTTGCTCCACTCCCTCTATGGCCACCTGAATCGGCTTAGCAACCTCGGCCAGGTCTTCAGAGGCGTCCTCCCTTCGTTGCTGAAATTTCGCCATCGGACATTCCACCAGATGTTGCGTTGACCATTGAGGGGGCAACAATTCCGCAGAGCCCCCCCCCCGCCCCCCGCGCCCGCCACTTCTCTCCTTGCCGCACTTCGAGCGTCCGCCTGGTCTGACTGGTGTCCGTTATTTGTTGCACTCCTAGTTTGGGAGGGACTACGCATTCCCGACCGAAGGAGAAATCTTAGTTCTCGACATTCCGACACTTTGCACCTCCAGAGCCCGCCTGGGAAATGGGTGAAAGGAGCAAAACAATTCCACCGTGGGCCTAATGTGTGACCCTCGCTCCCTGGACACCACCGGAAGGCCCGTGAATCACTCCCATGATGGGCACAGGACGGGATGACATACAGAGCAAAGCTCCCTCTACACTCTCCCCATCAAACACTCCCAGGACAGGTACAGCACGGGGTTAGATACAGAGTAAAGCTCCCTCTACACTGTCCCCATCAAACACTCCCAGGACAGGTACAGCACGGGGTTAGATACAGAGTAAAGCTCCCTCTACACTGTCCCCATCAAACACTCCCAGGACAGGTACAGCACGGGGTTAGATACAGAGTAAAGCTCCCTCTACACTGTCCCCATCAAACACTCCCAGGACAGGTACAGCACGGGGTTAGATACAGAGTAAAGCTCCCCCTACACTGTCCCCATCAAACACTCCCAGGACAGGTACAGCATGGGGTTAGATACAGAGTAAAGCTCCCTCTACACTGTCCCCATCAAACACTCCCACGACAGGTACAGCACGGGGTTAGATACGGAGTAAAGCTCCCTCTACACTGTCCCCATCAAACACTCCCAGGACAGTTACAGCGTGGGGTTAGATTCAGAGTAAAGCTCCGTCTACAATGTCCCCATCAAACACTCCCAGGACAGGTACAGCACGGTTTAGACACAGAGTAAAGCTCCCTCTACACTGTCCCCATCAAACACTCCCAGGACAGGTACAGCACGGGGTTAGATACAGAGTAAAGCTCCCTCTACACTGTCCCCATCAAACACTCCCAGGACAGGTCCGGCACGGGGTTAGATACAGAGTAAAGCTCCCTCTACACTGTCCCCATCAAACACTCCCAGGACAGGTACAGCACGGGGTTAGATACAGAGTAAAGCTCCCTCTACACTGTCACGATCAAACACTCCCAGGACAGGTACAGCACGGGGTTAGATACAGAGTAAAGCTCCCTCTACACTCTCCCCATCAAACACTCCCAGGACAGGTACAGCACGGGGTTAGATACAGAGTAAAGCTCACTCTACACTCTCCCCATCAAACACTCCCAGGACAGGTACAGCACGGGGTTAGATACAGAGTAAAGCTCCCTCTACACTGTCCCCATCAAACGCTCCCAGGACAGGTACAGCACGGGGTTAGATACAGAGTAAAGCTCCCTCTACACTCTCCCCATCAAACACTCCCAGGACAGGTACAGCACGGGGTTAGATACAGAGCAAAGCTCCCTCTACACTCTCCCCATCAAACACTCCCAGGACAGGTACAGCACGGGGTTAGATACAGAGCAAAGCTCCCTCTACACTCTCCCCATCAAACACTCCCAGGACAGGTACAGCACGGGGTTAGATACAGAGTAAAGCTCCCTCTACACTGTCCCCATCAAACACTCCCAGGACAGGTACAGCACGGGGTTAGATACAGAGTAAAGCTCCCTCTACACTGTCCCCATCAAACGCTCCCAGGACAGGTACAGCACGGGGTTAGATACAGAGTAAAGCTCCCTCTACACTGTCCCCATCAAACACTCCCAGGACAGGTACAGCACGGGGTTAGATACAGAGTAAAGCTCCCTCTACACTGTCCCCATCAAACACTCCCGGGACAGGTACAGCACGTGGTTAGATACAGAGTAAAGCTCCCTCTACACTGACCGCATCAAACACTCCCAGGACAGGTACAGCACGGGGTTAGATACAGAGTAAAGCTCCCTCTACACTGACCCCATCAAACACTCCCAGGACAGGTACAGCACGGGGTTCGATACAGAGTAAAGCTCCCTCTACACTGTCCCCATCAAACACTCCCGGGACAGGTACAGCACGTGGTTAGATACAGAGTAAAGCTCCCTCTACACTGACCCCATCAAACACTCCCAGGACAGGTACAGCACGGGGTTAGATACAGAGTAAAGCTCCCTCTACACTGTCCCCATCAAACACTCCCAGGACTGGTACAGCACGGGGTTAGATACAGAGTAAAGCTTCCTCTACACTGTCCCCATCAAACACTCCCAGGACTGGTACAGCACGGGGTTAGATACAGAGTAAAGCTTCCTCTACACTGTCCCCATCAAACACTCCCAGGACTGGTACAGCACGGGTTTAGATACAGAGTAAAGCTTCCTCTACACTGTCCCCATCAAACACTCCCAGGACAGGTACAGCACGGTGTTAGATACAGAGTAAAGCTCCCCCTACACTGTCCCCATCAAACTCTCCCAGGACAGGTACAGCACGAGGTTAGATACAGAGTAAAGCTCCCTCTACACTGTCCCCATCAAACACTCCCAGGACAGGTACAGCACGGGGATAGATACAGAGTAAAGCTCCCTCTACACTGTCCCCGTCAAACACTCTCAGGACAGGTACAGCACGGGGTTAGATACAGAGTAAAGCTCCCTCTACACTGTCCCCATCAAACACTCCCAGGACAGGTACAGCACGGGGTTAGATACAGAGTAAAGCTCCTTCCACACTGTCCCCATCAAACACTCCCAGGACATGTACAGCACGGGGTTAGATACAGAGTAAAGCTCCCTCTACACTGTCCCCATCAAACATTCCCAGGACAGGTACAGCACGGGGTTAGATACAGAGTAAAGCTCCCCCTACACTGTCCCCATCAAACTCTCCCAGGACAGGTACAGCACGAGGTTAGATACAGAGTAAAGCTCCCTCTACACCGCAGGGCAAGAGTTATAGCTGGGGGAAGGGCAATTATGATGCCATTAGACGTGACTTGGGGGGCATAAGGTGGAGAAGTAGGCTGCAAGTGTTGGGCACACTGGATAAGTGGGGCTTGTTCAAGGATCAGCTACTGCGTGTTCTTGATAAGTATGTACCGGTCAGACAGGGAGGAAGGCGTCGAGTGAGGGAACCGTGGTTTACCAGGGAAGTGGAATCTCTTGTTAAGAGGAAGAAGGAGGCCTATGTGAAGATGAAGTGTGAAGTTTCGGTTGGGGCGATGGATAGTTACAAGGTAGCGAGGAAGGATCTAAAGAGAGAGCTAAGACGAGCAAGGAAGGGACATGAGAAGTATTTGGCAGGAAGGATCAAGGAAAACCCAAAAGCTTTCTATAGGTATGTCAGGAATAAGCGAATGACTAGGGAAAGAGTAGGACCAGTCAAGGACAGGGATGGGAAATTGTGTGTGGAGTCTGAAGAGATAGGCGAGATACTAAATGAATATTTTTCGTCAGTATTCACTCAGGAAAAAGATAATGTTGTGGAGGAGAATGCTGAGCCCCAGGCTAATAGAATAGATGGCATTGGGGTACGTCGGGAAGAGGTGTTGGCAATTCTGGACAGGCTGAAAATAGATAAGTCCCCGGGACCTGATGGGATTTATCCTAGGATTCTATGGGAGGCCAGGGAAGAGATTGCTGGACCTTTGGCTTTGATTTTTATGTCATCATTGGCTACAGGAATAGTACCAGAGGACTGGAGGACAGCAAATGTGGTCCCTTTGTTCAAAAAGGGGAGCAGAGACAACCCCGGCAACTATAGACCGGTGAGCCTCACGTCTGTAGTGGGTAAAGTCTTGGAGGGGATTATAAGGGACAAGATTTATAATCATCTAGATAGGAATGATATGATCAGGGATAGTCAGCATGGCTTTGTGAAGGGTAGGTCATGCCTCACAAACCTTATTGAGTTCTTTGAGAAGGTGACTGAACAGGTAGACGAGGGTAGAGCAGTTGATGTGGTGTATATGGATTTCAGCAAAGCGTTTGATAAGGTTCCCCACGGTAGGCTATTGCAAAAAATACGGAGGCTGGGGATTAAGGGTGATTTAGAGATGTGGATCAGAAATTGGCTAGCTGAAAGAAGACAGAGGGTGGTGGTTGATGGGAAATGTTCAGAATGGAGTACAGTCACAAGTGGAGTACCACAAGGATCTGTTCTGGGGCCGTTGCTGTTTGTCATTTTTATCAATGACCTAGAGGAAGGCACAGAAGGGTGGGTGAGTAAATTTGCAGATGATACTAAAGTCGGTGGTGTTGTCGATAGTGTGGAAGGATGTAGCAGGTTACAGAGGGATATAGATAAGCTGCAGAGCTGGGCTGAGAGGTGGCAAATGGAGTTTAATGTAGAGAAGTGTGAGGTGATTCACTTTGGAAGGAATAACAGGAATGCGGAATATTTGGCTAATGGTAAAGTTCTTGAAAGTGTGGCTGAGCAGAGGGATCTAGGTGTCCATGTACATAGATCCCTGAAAGTTGCCACCCAGGTTGATAGGGTTGTGAAGAAGGCCTATGGAGTGTTGGCCTTTATTGGTAGAGGGATTGAGTTCCGGAGTCGGGAGGTCATGTTGCAGCTGTACAGAACTCTGGTCCGGCCGCATTTGGAGTATTGCGTACAGTTCTGGTCACCGCATTATAGGAAGGACGTGGAGGCTTTGGAGCGGGTGCAGAGGAGATTTACCAGGATGTTGCCTGGTATGGAGGGAAAATCTTATGAGGAAAGGCTGATGGACTTGAGGTTGTTTTCGTTGGAGAGAAGAAGGTTAAGAGGAGACTTAATAGAGGCATACAAAATGATCAGGGGGTTGGATAGGGTGGACAGTGAGAGCCTTCTCCCGCGGATGGATATGGCTGGCACGAGGGGACATAACTTTAAACTGAGGGGTAATAGATATAGGACAGAGGTCAGAGGTAGGTTCTTTACGCAAAGAGTAGTGAGGCCGTGGAATGCCCTACCTGCTACAGTAGTGAACTCGCCAACATTGAGGGCATTTAAAAGTTTATTGGATAAACATATGGATGATAATGGCATAGTGTAGGTTAGATGGCTTTTGTTTCGGTGCAACATCGTGGGCCGAAGGGCCTGTACTGCGCTGTATTGTTCTATGTTCTATGTACACTGTCCCCATCAAACACTCCCAGGACAGGTACAGCAGGGTTAGATACAGAGTAAAGCTCCCTCTACACTGTCCCCATCAAACACTCCCAGGACAGGTACAGCACGGGGTTAGATACAGAGTAAAGCTCCCTCTACACTGTCCCCGTCAAACACTCTCAGGACAGGTACAGCACGGGGTTAGATACAGAGTAAAGCTCCCTCTACACTGTCCCCATCAAACACTCCCAGGACAGGTACAGCACGGGGTTAGATACAGAGTAAAGCTCCTTCCACACTGTCCCCATCAAACACTCCCAGGACAGGTACTAGCACAGGGTTAGATACAGAGTAAAGCTCCCTCTGCACTGTCCCCATCAAACACTCCCAGGACAGGTACAGCACGGGGTTAGATACAGAGTAAAGCTCCTTCTACACTGTCCCCATCAAACACTCCCAGGACAGGTACAGCACAGGGTTAGATACAGAGTAAAGCTCCCTCTGCACTGTCCCCATCAAACACTCCCAGGACAGGTACAGCACGGGGTTAGATACAGAGTAAAGCTCCCTCTACACGGTCCCCATCAAACACTCCCAGTACAGGTACAGCACGGGGTTTAATACAGAGTAAAGCTCCCTCTGCACTGTCCCCATCAAACACTCCCAGGACAGGTACAGCACGGGGTTAGATACAGAGTAAAGCTCCCTCTGCACAGTCCCCATCAAACACTCCCAGGACAGGTACAGCACGAGGTTAGATACAGAGTAAAGCTCCCTCTACACTGTCCCCATCAAACACTCCCAGGACAGGTACAGCACGGGGTTAGATACAGAGTAAAGCTCCCTCTACACTGTCCCCATCAAACACTCCCAGGACAGGTACAGCACGAGGTTAGATACAGAGTAAAGCTCCCTCTACACTGTCCCCCATCAAACACTCCCAGGACGGGTACAGCACGGGGTTAGATACAGAGTAAAGCTCCCTGTGCACTGTCCCCATCAAACACTCCCAGGACAGTGTTGTGACACCCTGGACAAGCGCACGGTCAATTGCAGCCCCACAGACCCCGGGGTCCCAACATAGGTGAATTAACCAATAATTTATGTCTTCCAGAGATCTTTAACCCTTGACTGCTCCAATCATTTTCAGGCGTCAGAATTATAAGTAAAACATTGACAAACTGATTATTTACAACAAGAGCAAGAGATGAACATGGAAACAATGGAACAATAATCGACTCGTCTATCTATCCGGAAACCCCTCTCCATCCCTCCACCCAGACTCACACAAGACAAACATTAGGGGGGTCGGGAAAGGATTATAAAGAACAGGGATTAAAAGGGTATGAGAGATTTGTGGATCTTCGCTCAGAATGCAAGGTGTTGCCAATCATCAGTTGGTTTGGATCTTTTAGGACTTCCATCCATTGGAACTCTCAGACTGTGAATCTACGACTGGGGCATCGCCTTCACACAGGAGATTCAGGTCTGTGCAATCTGCAATGTGACCAGCAGAGGGACTCTCGGTCTCCCTGAGAGAGTTGACAGCAGATTTCACATCCACTTTGCCGTTCAATGGCTGCCTGGTCTCTGTGCAGAGAGTCTGACGCATCGTGTTCTCAGACTAGTGTTTATCCCAGCCATTGAGACGCAGGATAGAATTGTTGCAGACCTGCTGGGAGAATCTACTGGCAGCCCTTCTAACCAGGGAGCCTCTTAAATTGCCTGGCAGACAGAAAGTTGAGACCGGGGCTGGGATTGCCCGACCCTGCTCCGGGTCGGGGAATCCCCGGGGGGGGGGGGGGGAGGCGCGGATCCCGCCCCGCCTCCCCGACGCCAGCTGCCCTATTCCCCGGCGCCGCTTCTCAGGGGGCCGGCGGGATTCCCGCCACGGCGGTCCGGGGCTGTTGACAGCAGCCCCTCCTGGCTAATCTCCGGGCCCCGATGGATCGATTGGCCGTAAAGTGATGCCCGGTCCCGCCGGCGTGAATTACTCCCCTCAGACTCGGCGGGACCTGGCAGGTAGGTGTGCGGGGGGGGGGGGGGGGGGGGGGGGGGTTGTCCTGGGGTGGGCGCGGGGGGGATCCGACCCCGGCCCCCCACAGTGGCCTGGCCCGTGATCGGGGCCTACCGATCCGCGGGCGGGCTGGTTCCGTGGGGGGCCTTTTCCCTTCCGCGCCGGGCCACTGTAGGGCTGTGCCATATTGCACGGGGGCCGGCGCCGAGAAGGGAACCCCCGTGCATGCGCGAGATCACGCCTGCCGAGCCGCGCCAACCACTCCGCCGTCAGTAGCCCCCGAGGAATTGGAGAGTTCCTCACTTTCAGGGGCTGTTGACACCGGAGTGGTTGGCGGCGGTTTTCCCGCCGGCATGGGGACATCGCCCCATTTTCGGGGAATCCCGCCCAGAGTCTCTCAAAGCTGCTTCCCGCTCAGATCTTTCACAGGACTTCAAAGTGGGACTTGCCTCTCATCTTCCAGAAGTTTCTTAAAAGCTCCACCAATCCAAAATGAGAATTTGTCCAATGCCCGGATTTCGAACGAGCTGATTGACTGCTTGCCAAGTCCATCAACAGGACATCATGGGCTATGCTACAGAGCATACTGAATCGGTATCTGACCTGCTGGATCACTCTGCATAGCAGCTCGCAGCTATGGGTGAGGAGGAGAGGGGTTAGGGTTCAGTTAGAATAGAACCATAGAATCTCTACAGTGCAGAGGGAGGCCATTTGGTCCATCAAGTCTACACCAGCCCTTTGAATGAACACTCTACACAGGCCCACCCAATCTCCCATCCCCGTAACCGCACAACCTAACTTGCACATCCCTGGACACTAACGGGAAATTTAACATGGCCAATTCACCCAATACGCGCAACTTTAGATTGTGGGAGCAGCAAAACGGGGCACCCGGCAGAAACCCACGCAAACACGGGGAGAACGTGCAGACTCCGCACAGATAGTGACCCAAGGCCTCAATTGAACCCAGGCCCCTGGTGCTATTGTCGTGTGAGAGTACCTTTAAGAAATGGGTGTTTATAAATGGGTGTGTATATAAATATCTGTAGTGAGAGTGCCTTTAGGAAATGGGTGTTTACCTCTGCAGTGATGTCAGAGAGTGGGTGGAGCTGGGCTGTCTGTCAGCTTTTTACTTTCATTTTAGGCTGTTTGCTGCAGGGTGTGTTTTAGTTTTGTTTCCCGAGCTGGATAGCTGCAGTCACAGCCAGAAGGTGTCTGAATCTCTCTCTGTAATCTAAAGACTGTAAATCGATCCTGGTGATTTAAAACTAATAACAGTGGTGACTTTAACCTGATGTGCTTCTGGTAAAAGGTGTTTTAAGTCTTATGGATGTTAAAAGGAAAGCTGAAAGGATTACTTAGTGTTGTATTCTTTGGGGGGTGTATTTGAATTGATGCTTGCTAAGATGTTCACTGTATGATTTAAAAAGGTTAACTTGAATTCATCGAATAAACATTGTTTTGCTTTAAAAAATACTTTTCCATTTCTGCTGTCCCACTCCTGTAGAGTGGGCCGTGTGCTCCCCATACCGCAATCTAGCAAAAGTTGTGGGTCAGGTGAACTCCATGATACACTTTGGGGTTCTCTAAACCCTGGCCCATAACAGTACGAGCAGCAGTCCTAACCACAGAGGCACCGTGCACCTTCCAAAACCAAACGTCTGTGATTTTAAAAGCAGTCAGCGGCATAGGCATGAAATTAGAAACACGACTAGGTTTGAGCAAGTCCCTTGCAACAGGTACAGCATGGAGTTCGACATACAACAAAGCCCACACTGCAATGTCCACAACACTGCCAGGACAGGTACAGCACGGGGTTAGATACAGAGTAAAGCTCCCTCTACACTGTCCGCATCAAACACTCCCAGGACAGGTGCAGCGCGGGGTTAGATACAGAATAAAGCTCCCTCTACACTGTCCCCATCAAACACTCCCAGGACAGGTGCAGCGCGGGGTTAGATACAGAATAAAGCTCCCTCTACACTGTCCCCATCAAACACACCCTGGACAGATACAGCACGGGGTTAGATACAGAGTAAAGCTCCTGCTACACTGACCCCATCACACACTCCCAGGACAGGTAGAGCACGGGGTTAGATACAGAGTAAAGCTCCCTCTACACTGTCCCCATCAAACACTCCCAGGACAGGTACAGCACGGGGTTAGATACAGAGTAAAGCTCCCTCTACACTGTCCCCATCAAACACTCCCAGGACAGGTGCAGCACGGGGTTAGATACAGAATAAAGCTCCCTCTACACTGTCCCCATCAAACACTCCCAGGACAGGTACAGCACGGGGTTAGATACAGAGTAAAGCTCCCTCTACACTGTCCCCATCAAACACTCCCAGGACAGGTATAGCACGGGGTTAGATACAGAGTAAAGCTCCCTCTACACTGTTCCCATCAAACACTCCCAGGACAGGTACATCACGGGGATAGATACAGAGTAAAGCTCCCTCTACACTGTCCCCATCAAACACTCCCAGGACAGGTACAGCATGGGGTTAGATACAGAGTAAAGCTCCCTCTACACTGTCCCCGTCAAACACTCCCAGGACAGGTACAGCACGGGGTTAGATACAGAGTAAAGCTCCCTCTACACTGTCCCCATCAAGCACTCCCAGGACAGGTACAGCACAGGGTTAGATACAGAGTAAAGCTACTTCTACACTCTCCCCATCAAACACTCCCAGGACAGGTACAGCACCGGGTTAGATACAGAGTAAAGCTCCCTCTACACTGTCCCCATCAAACACTCCCAGGACAGGTACAGCACGGGGTTAGATACAGAGTAAAGCTCCCTCTACACTGTCCCCATCAAACACTCCCAGGACAGGTACAGCACGGGGTTAGATACAGAGTAAAGCTCCCTCTACACTGTCCCCATCAAACACTCCCAGGACAGGTACAGCACGGGGTTAGATACAGAGTAAAGCTCCCTCTACACTGTTCCCATCAAACACTCCCAGGACAGGTACATCACGGGGATAGATACAGAGTAAAGCTCCCTCTACACTGTCCCCATCAAACACTCCCAGGACAGGTACAGCATGGGGTTAGATACAGAGTAAAGCTCCCTCTACACTGTCCCCATCAAACACTCCCAGGACAGGTACAGCACGGGGTTAGATACAGAGTAAAGCTCCCTCTACACTGTCCGCATCAAACACTCCCAGGACAGGTACAGCACGGGGTGAGATACAGAGTAAAGCTCCCTCTACACTGTCCCCATCAAACACTCCCAGGACAGGTACAGCACGGGGTTAGATACAGAGTAAAGCTCCCTCTACACTGTTCCCATCAAACACTCCCAGGACAGGTACATCACGGGGATAGATACAGAGTAAAGCTCCCTCTACACTGTCCCCATCAAACACTCCCAGGACAGGTACAGCATGGGGTTAGATACAGAGTAAAGCCCCCTCTACACTGTTCCCATCAAACACTCCCAGGACAGGTACATCACGGGGATAGATACAGAGTAAAGCTCCCTCTACACTGTCCCCATCAAACACTCCCAGGACAGGTACAGCACGGGGTTAGATACAGAGTAAAACTCCCTCTACACTGTCCGCATCAAACACTCCCAGGACAGGTACAGCACGGGGTGAGATACAGAGTAAAGCTCCCTCTACACTGTCCCCATCAAACACTCCCAGGACAGGTACAGCACGGGGTTAGAAAGTGAGTGAAGTCACGAACACCTCCTCCTGCCTGACTGGTTAACTGGGCCGGTACAGTCTCTTGCCAGCTGCTGTGTGGATTTGGGTGTGGACAGGGAGCGAGTGCACGGTGCAGAATACATTGTGCTGTCTGACGTGGGCCGTGCCCATTGTGAGGAGTTGGGGGCTGAGAGCCAAGTGGCCTTTGACTCTCTGCTGGTTCTCGGGGGCAGTTGCTGGATGGCGCACGGCCCATTCCTGCAACCGCTTGCGCGAGATCAGGCGCCCATCTGTCCCTCGGTGTCTGTGTGAGGGATCGGTCCGTGGTCGGGTTCGGGGAGGGATAGGAGGGTTAATCCAGGCGTGCAGGACCGGCGGGTCCGACACAGCAATGGGGACTGAGGCTCTTTAAGCTGAGGCTGATTAGATCTGCAGGGGCTGGCCAACTGAAGCAATGCCAATGCCTGTCAATTCAGACATTTGCAACGCCCTGACGCACAGCCTGGGAGGGCGGGCAATCTTATAAATGCGGCCTCTGTCAGCCACAGGAACCCATTCTCGCCAGGGGTGGCCAAAGAGGGGGGGTGGAAATGGCTGGGATGCTGTGGCCGCTGCTCCTTCCCCTGGTACTGGCCTCCGGCGCCGGGGCCCAGATCCCCAGGCTGTGCGCCACGACCAGCGCCCTGAGGAGCAAGACCTGCTGCCCAGTGTGGGAGGGGGACGGCTCAGTGTGCGGCGAGGATAGCGGCAGGGGGACCTGCCAGGAGCCCGCCGGCGAGGGGCAGCCGCAGCTCTCCGAGCGGGACTTCCGCAAGGGCTGGCCCACATCTTTGTACAGCCAAATCTGCATGTGCCAGGGCCGTTTCGCGGGCTTTGACTGCGGCGAGTGCAAGGAGGGCTACCGAGGTGCCAGGTGTGAGAGCTGGAAGCTGAGCGTGCGACCGGGCCTGCACGAAATGGATTGGGAGGCGAAACAGCGATTCCTGGACTACCTGGAGCGGGCCAAGACCACCGTCAGCGAGCGCTACGTCATACTGGTCACCCGCAACACCTCAGACGTCAACAGCTATTACTTCCACAATGCCACCGTCTACGACATCTGCACCTGGGTCCACTACGTGGCAGCCAAGCCCATCAAGACGCGGGACGAGCCCAACTTTGCCCACATGGGCCCCGGCTTTGTGGTCTGGCACCGCAAGTACCTGCTGTTCTTTGAGAAGGAGATGCGGCACCTCACCCAGGACGAGGACTTTGTGGTGCCCTATTGGGACTGGACCCGCTTCAACAGCTGCGACATCTGCACAGACGAGCTAATGGGCAGCAACGACCATTCCGGGAAGCTGCTCGGCACAACGCCACTCACCACCTGGAAGGTAAGAGGGATCCGAGGTCGCCAGCCCGTCTGCCCCCAACCAGAGGCTCAGTACTGAGGGAGTGCGGCACTGTCAGAGGGTCAGTACTGAGGGAGTGCCGCACTGTCAGAGGGTCAGTACTGAGGGAGTGCCGCACTGTCAGAGGGTCAGTACTGAGGGAGTGCTGCACTGTCAGAGGGTCAGTACTGAGGGAGTGCCGCACTGTCAGAGGGTCAGTACTGAGGGAGTGCCGCACTGACAGCGGGTCAGTACTGAGGGAGTGCTGCACTGTCAGAGGGTCAGTACTGAGGGAGTGCCGCACTGACAGCGGGTCAGTACTGAGCGAGTGCCGCACTGACAGCGGGTCAGTACTGAGGGAGTGCTGCACTGTCAGAGGGTCAGTACTGAGGGAGCGCCGCACTGTCAGAGGGTCAGTACTGAGGGAGCGCCGCACTGTCAGAGGGTCAGTACTGAGGGAGTGCCGCACTGTCAGAGGGTCAGTACTGAGCGAGTGCCGCACTGTCAGAGGGTCAGTACTGAGGGAGTGCTGCACTGTCAGAGGGTCAGTACTGAGGGAGTGCTGCACTGTCAGAGGGTCAGTACTGAGGGAGTGCTGCACTGTCAGAGGGTCAGTACTGAGGGAGTGCTGCACTGTCAGAGGGTCAGTACTGAGGGAGCGCCGCACTGTCAGAGGGTCAGTACTGAGGGAGTGCCGCACTGTCAGAGGGTCAGTGCTGAGGGAGTGCCGCACTGTCAGAGGGTCAGTACTGAGTGAGCGCTGCACTGTCAGAGGGTCAGTACTGAGGGAGTGCAGCACTGTCAGAGGGTCAGTACTGAGGGAGTGCCGCACTGTCAGAGGGTCAGTACTGAGGGAGTGCCGCACTGTCAGAGGGTCAGTACTGAGGGAGTGTCGCACTGTCAGAGGGTCAGTACTGAGGGAGTGCTGCACTGTCAGAGGGTCAGTACTGAGGGAGTGCCGCACTGTCAGAGGGTCAGTACTGAGGGAGTGCCGCACTGACAGCGGGTCAGTACTGAGCGAGTGCCGCACTGTCAGAGGGTCAGTACTGAGGGAGTGCTGCACTGTCAGAGGGTCAGTACTGAGGGAGTGCCGCACTGTCAGAGGGTCAGTACTGAGTGAGCGCTGCACTGTCAGAGGGTCAGTACTGAGGGAGTGCAGCACTGTCAGAGGGTCAGTACTGAGGGAGAGCTGCACTGTCAGAGGGTCAGTACTGAGGGAGTGCTGCACTGTCAGAGGGTCAGTACTGAGGGAGTGCCGCACTGTCAGAGGGTCAGTACTGAGGGAGAGCTGCACTGTCAGAGGGTCAGTACTGAGGGAATGCCGCACTGTCAGAGGGTCAGTACTGAGGGAGAGCTGCACTGTCAGAGGGTCAGTACTGAGGGAGTGCCGCACTGTCAGAGGGTCAGTACTGAGGGACTGCTGCACTGTCAGAGGGTCTGTACTGAGGGACTGCCGCACTGTGAGAGGATCAGTACTGAGGGAGTGCTGCACTGTCAGAGGGTCAGTACTGAGGGAATGCCGCACTGTCAGAGGGTCAGTACTGAGGGAGTGCTGCACTGTCAGAGGGTCAGTACTGAGGGAGTGCTGCACTGTCAGAGGGTCAGTACTGAGGGAGTGCCGCACTGTCAGAGGGTCAGTCCTGAGGGAGTGCTGCACTGCCAGAGGGTCAGTACTGAGGGAGTGCTGCACTGTCAGAGGGTCAGTACTGAGGGAGTGCTGCACTGTCAGAGGGTCAGTACTGAGGGAGTGCCGCACTGTCAGAGGGTCAGTACTGAGGGAGCGCCGCACTGTCAGAGGGTCAGTACTGAGGGAGTGCTGCACAGTCAGAGGGTCAGTACTGATGGAGTGCTGCACTGTCAGAGGGTCAGTACTGAGGGAGAGTCGCACTATCAGAGGGTCAGTACTGAGGGAGTGCCGCACTGTCAGAGGGTCAGTACTGAGGGAGCGCCGCACTGTCAGAGGGTCAGTACTGAGGGAGTGCCGCACTGTCAGAGGGCCAGTACTGAGGGAGTGCCGCACTGTCAGAGGGTCAGTACTGAGGGAGCGCCGCACTGTCAGAGGGTCAGTACTGAGGGAGTGCCGCACTGTCAGAGGGTCAGTACTGAGGGAGTGCCGCACTGTCAGAGGGTCAGTACTGAGGGAGTGCCGCACTGTCAGAGGGTCAGTACTGAGGGAGCGCCGCACGGTCAGAGGGTCAGTACTGAGGGAATGCTGCACTGTCAGAGGGTCAGTACTGAGGGAGTGCCTCACTGTCAGAGGGTCTCTCTCTCACACTCTCACACACACAGGCTCACTCACACACACTCTCTCACACACACTCTCACTCACACTCTCCCTCTCAAACACTCTCCCTCTCACACACACACTCTCACTCACACACTCTCTCTCTCACACAGACTCTCACACATACTCTCTCTCACACACACTCTCTCACACACTCCCTCTCACACACACACACTCTCTCTCTCACACGCTCTCACACTCTCTCTCACACACTCACTCAAACGCAGTCTCTCACACACACTCTATAACACACACTCTGACATGCACACTCTCTCACACACACAAACACTCTCTCACACACACTGTCTCACACACACTCATAACCACACTGCCTCTCTCTCACACACACACATTCCCTCTCACACTCACACACACTCTCTCGCACACACTCTCTCACACACTCTCTCACACTCACTCTCTCACACACTCTCACACACTCACTCTCACACACACTCTCACACACACACACTCTCTCTCACACACTCTCTCTCACACACACAGAGTCTCCCTCTGACACACACACTCTCTCTCTCACACACCCACACAGTCTCTGCCTGACATACACACTCTGTCTCACACACACACTCTCACACACACAGATTCTCTCTGACACACACACTCTGTCTCACACACACTCTCTCTCACACACACACAGTCTCTCTGTCACACTCTCTCTCTCACACTCTCTCTCACTCTCTCACACACACCCTCTCTCTCACGCACACTCTCACTCACACAGTCTCTCTCTCACACACTCACATTTCTCATACACTCACACACACAGTCTCTCGCACACACTCACACACACAGTCTCTCTCTGACACACACTCTCTCACACACTTACACACACTTTCTCTCACACACACAGTCTCTCCCTCACCCACACTCTCTCGCACACACTCTCTCACACACGCACTCTCTCACACACTCTACCTCACACAAACACACACAGTCTCTCTCTGACATGCACACTCTCTCACACTCACACACACTCTCACACACACTCTCTCTCACTCACTCACTCTCTCACACACACACTCTCTCACACAAACACACACAGTTTCTTTCTGACACGCACACTCCCTCTCACAAACACAAACACTCTCTCACACACACTCTCTCTCACACACAGTCTCTCTCTCCCTCACACACACTCTCTCACACACACTCACTCACACACACTCTCTCTCACTTACACTCTCTCACACATACACTCTCACACACACACTATCTCACGCACACACTCTCTCTCACACACACTCTCTCTCACACACACTCTCTAGCACACACACTGTCTCTCTCACACACACTCTCTCACACACTCTCTCACACACTCTCTCTCACACACACGCTCTCTCTCACAAACATTCTCTCACACACTCTCTCTCACACACGCACTCTCTCACACACTCTCTCTCACACACACACTCTCTCTCACACACACTCTCTCACACACACACTCTCTCACACTCTCTCTCACACACGCACTCTCTCACACACCCACTCTCTCTCACAAACATTCTCTCACACACTCTCACACACGCACTCTCTCACACACACTCTCTCTCACACACTCTCTCTCACACACTCTCTCTCACACACTCTCTCTCACACACACACTCTCTCTCACACACACACTCTCTCTCACACACACACTCTCTCACACACACACTCTCTCTTACAAACATTCTCTCACACACTCTCTCTCACACACGCACTCTCTCTCACACACACATTCTCTCTCACACACACATTCTCTCTCACACACGCACTCTCTCACACACACTCTCTCACACACACTCTCTCACACACACTCTCTCACACACACACTCTCTCTCACACACACTCTCTCACACACACACTCTCACACACACTCTCTCTCACAAACATTCTCTCACACACTCTCTCTCACAAATGCACTCTCTCACACACACTCTCTCTCACACACTCTCTCACACACTCTCTCTCACACACAGACTCTCTCTCCCTCACACACACTCTCTCACACACACTCTCTCACACACACTCTCTCACACACAGTCTCTCACACACAGTCTCTCACACACAGTCTCTCACACACAGTCTCTCACACACAGTCTCTCACACACAGTCTCTCACACACACACTCTCTCACACACACACTCTCTCTCACACACACCCTCTCTCACACACACTGTCTCACACACTCTCTCTCACACACACACACTCTCTCTCACACTCTCTCTCACACACTCTCACATACTCTCTCTCACACACAGTCTCTCTCTCTCACACACACACACTCTGTCTCACACACACACACTCTCTGTCACACTGTCTCTCACACACTCTCACATACAGAGAACATAGAACATAGAAAATACAACACAGAACAGGCCCTTCGGCCCACGATGTTGTGCCGAACCTTTGTCCTAAATTAATCATAGATTATCATTGAATTTACAGTGCAGAAGGAGGCCATTCGGCCCCCTGAGTCTGCACCGGCTCTTGGAAAGAGCACCCTACCCAAACTCAACACCTCCACCCAACACCAAGGGCAATTTTGGACACTAAGGGCAATTTATCATGGCCAATCCACCTACCCTGCACATCTTTGGACTGTGGGAGGAAACCGGAGCACCCGGAGGAAACCCACGCAGACACGGGGAGGACGTGCAGACTCCACAGACAGTGACCCAAGCCGGAATCGAACCTGGGACCCTGGAGCTGTGAAGTAATTGTGCTATCCACAATGACACCGTGCTGCTCTTAAGAACAAATAAATCTACACCATATCATTTTACCGTAATCCATGTACCTATCCAATAGCTGCTTGAAGGTCCCTAATGTTTCCGACTCAACTACTTCCACAGGCAGTGCATTCCATGCCCCCACTACTCTCTGGGTAAAGAACCTACCTCTGATATCCCTCCTATATCTTCCACCTTTCACCTTAAATTTATGTCCCCTTGTAATGGTTTGTTCCACCCGGGGAAAAAGTCTCTGACTGTCTACTCTATCTATTCCCCTGATCATCTTATAAACCTCTATCAAGTCGCCCCTCATCCTTCTCCGTTCTAATGAGAAAAGGCCTAGCACCCTCAACCTTTCCTCGTAAGACCTACTCTCCATTCCAGGCAACATCCTGGTAAATCTTCTTTGCACCTTTTCCAGAGCTTCCACATCCTTCCTAAAATGAGGCGACCAGAACTGTACACAGTACTCCAAATGTGGCCTTACCAAAGTTTTGTACAGCTGCATCATCACCTCACGGCTCTTAAATTCAATCCCTCTGTTAATGAACGCGAGCACACCATAGGCCTTCTTCACAGCTCTATCCACTTGAGTGGCAACTTTCAAAGATGTATGAACATAGACCCTAAGATCTCTCTGCTCCTCCACATTGCCAAGAACTCTACTGTTAACCCTGTATTCCGCATTCATATTTGTCCTTCCAAAATGGACAACCTCACACTTTTCAGGGTTAAACTCCATCTGCCACTTCTCAGCCCAGCTCTGCATCCTATCTATGTCTCTTTGCAGCCGACAACAGCCCTCCTCACTATCCACAACTCCACCAATCTTCGTATCGTCTGCAAATTTACTTTCTCTCACACACACTCTCTCTCACACACACTCTCTCTCTCACACACACAGTCTCTGACACACACGCTCTCTCTCATACACACACACAGTCTCTCTCACACACACTCTCACTCACACTCTCTCTCACACACACACAGTCTCTCTCTGTCACACACACTCACTCACACACACACTCTCTCTCACATACACACACTCTATCTCTCACACACACTATCTCACACACATTCTCTCTCACACACTCTCTCTCTCACACACTCTCTCACATACACACTCTCTCACACACACTCTCACGCACATTCTCTGACCCACCACCCTCTGTGCCCACTGCCCCACCAAACTCTCTGTGCCCGCTGCCCCACCACCCTCTGTGCCCACTGCCCCACCAAACTCTCTGTGCCCACTGCCCCACCACTCTCTCTGTGCCCGCTGCCCCACCACTCTCTCTGTGCCCGCTGACCCACCACTCTCTCTGTGCCCACTGCCTCACCACACTCTCTGTGCCCGCTGACCCACCACTCTCTCTGTGCCCCCTGCCCCACCACCCTCTGTGCCCACTGACCCAGCACCCTCTCTGTGCCCACTGACCCACCACCCTCTCTGTGCCCGCTGCCCCACCACCCTCTCAGTGCCCACTGACCCACCACTCTCTCTGTGCCTGCTGATCCACCACCCTCTCTGTACCCGCTGCTCCACCAAACTCTCTGTGCCCACTGCCCCACCAAACTCTCTGTGCCGACTGCCCCACCAAACTCTGTGCCCACTGCCCTACCAAACTATCTGTGCCCACTGCCCCACCACCCTCTGTGCCCACTGTCCCACCAAACCCTCTGTGCCTGCTGCCCCACCACTCTCTCTGTGCCCACTGACCCACCACCCTCTGTGCCCACTGCCCCACCAAACTCTCTGCGCCCGCTGCCCCACCACCCTCTGTGCCTACTGCCCCACCAAACTCACTGTGCCCGCTGCCCCACCACCCTCTCTGTACCTGCTGACCCAACACTCTCTCTGTGCCCACAGCCCCAACACCCTCTCTGTGCCCACTGCCCCACCACCTTCTCTGTGCCCGCTGACCCACCGCTCTCTCTGTGCCCACTGACCGAACACTCTCTCTGTGCCCGCTGCACCACCACCCTCTCTGTGCCCGCTGTCCCAACACTCTCTCTGTGGCCGCTGCCCCACAACTCTCTCTGTGCACACTGCACCACCACTCTCTCTGTGCCCACTGACCCACCGCTCGCTCTGTGCCCGCTGCCCCACCACTCTCTCTGTGCCCGCTGCCCCACCACCCTCTCTGTGCCCACAGCCCCACCACGCTCTCTGTGCCCGCTGCCCCACCACCCTCTCTGTGCCCGCTGACCCAACACTCTCTCTGTGCCCGCTGCCCCACCACCCTCTCTGTGCCCGCTGGCCCACCACTCTCTGTGCCCACTGACCCACCACTCTCTCTGTGCCCGCTGCCCCACCACTCACTCTGTGTCTGCTGCCCCACCACCCTCTCTGTGCCCACTGCCCCACCACCCTCTGTGCCCACTGCCCCACCACGCTCTCTGTGCCCGCTGCCCCACCACCCTCTCTGTGCCCGCTGCTCCACCACCCTCTCTGTGCCCGCTGACCCAACACTCTCTCTGTGCCCGCTGCCCCACCACTCTCTGTGTCTGCTGCCCCACCACCCTCTGTGCCCACTGACCCAACACTCTCTCTGTGCCCGCTGCCCCACCACTCTCTCTGTGCCCGCTGCCCCACCACTCTCTCTGTGCCCGCTGCCCCACCAGCCTCTCTGTGCCCGCTGACCCAACACTCTGTCTGTGCCTGCTGCCCCACTACTCTCTCTGTGCCCTCTGCCCCACCACCCTCTCTGTGCCCGCTGACCCAACACTCTCTCTGTGCCCGCTGACCCAACACTCTGTCTGTGCCCGCTGCCCCACCAATCTCTCTGTGCCCGCTGTCCCACCACCCTCTCTGTGCCCGCTGCCCCATCAACCTCTCTGTGCCCGCTGCCCCACCACTCTCTCTGTGCCTGCTGACCCACCGCTCCCTGTGCCCGCTGCCTCACCACTCTCTCTGTGCCCGCTGCCCCACCACTCTCTCTGTGCCCGCTGCCCGACCACTCTCTCTATGCCCGCTGACCCACCACTCTCTGTGCCCACTGCCTCACCACTCTCTCTGTGCCCACTGCCCCACCACTCTCTCTGTGCCCACTGTTCCACCACTCTCTCTGTGCCCCCTGCCCCACCACTCTCTCTGTGCCCACTGTCCCACCACTTTCTCTGTGCCTGCTGACCCACCACTCTCTCTGTGCCCACTGCCCCACCGCGCTCTCTATGCCCGCTGACCCACCACTCTCTCTGTGACCCCAGCCCCAACACCCACTCTGTGCCCACTGCCCCACCACTCTCTGTGCCCCCTGCCCCACCACCATCTCTGTGCCCACTGCCCCACCACTCTCTCTGTGCTCGCTGCCCCACCACTCTCTCTGTGCCCGCTGCCCCAACACTCTCTCTGTGCCCGCTGCCCCACCACCCTCTCTGTGCCCACTGCCCCACCACTCTCTCTGTGCCCGCTGCCCCACCACTCTCTCTGTGCCCGCTGACCTACCACTCTCTCTGTGCCCACTGCCTCACGGCACTCTCTGTGCCTGGTGACCCACCACTCTCTGTGCCCCCTGCCCCACCACCCTCTCTGTGCCCACTGACCCAACACCCTCTCTGTGCCCACTGACCCACCACTTTCTCTGTGCCCACTGTCCCACCAGACTCTCTGTGCCCGCTGCCCCACCACCCTCTCTGTGCGCGCTGCCCCACCACCCTCTCTGTGCCCGCTGACCCAACACTCTCTCTGTGCCCGCTGCCCCACCACCCTCTCTGTGCCCGCTGCCCCACCACTCTCTCTGTGCCCACTGACCCACCACTCTCTCTGTGCCCGCTGCCCCACCACTCTGTCTGTGTCTGCTGCCCCACCACCCTCTCTGTACCCACTGCCCCACCACCCTCTGTGCCCACTGCCCCACCACGCTCTCTGTGCCCGCTGCCCCACCACCCTCTCTGTGCCCGCTGCTCCACCACCCTCTCTGTGCCCGCTGACCCAACACTCTCTGTGCCCGCTGCCCCACCACCCTCTCTGTGCCCGCTGCCCCACCACACTCTCTGTGTCTGCTGCCCCACCACCCTCTCTGTGCCCACTGACCCAACACTCTCTCTGTGCCCGCTGCCCCACCACTCTCTCTGTGCCCGCTGCCCCACCAGCCTCTCTGTGCCCGCTGACCCAACACTTTGTCTGTGCCTGCTGCCCCACCACTCTCTGTGCCCTCTGCCCCACCACCCTCTCTGTGCCCGCTGACCCAACACTCTCTCTGTGCCCGCTGACCCAACACTCTCTCTGTGCCCGCTGCCCCACCAATCTCTCTGTGCCCGCTGTCCCACCACCCTGCCTGTGCCCACTGCCCCATCACCCTCTCTGTGCCCGCTGCCCCACCACTCTCTCTGTGCCCACTGACCCACCGCTCCCTGTGCCCGCTGCCTCACCACTCTCTCTGTTCCCGCTGCCCCACCACTCTCTCTGTGCCCGCTGCCCGACCACTCTCTCTATGCCCGCTGACCCACCACTCTCTGTGCCCACTGCCTCACCACTCTCTCTGTGCCCACTGCCCCACCACTCTCTCTGTGCCCACTGCCCCACCACTATCTCAGTGCCCACTGCCCCACCACTCTCTCTGTACCCGCTGCCCCACCACTCTCTCTGTGCCCGCTGCCCCACCACTCTCTCTGTACCCGCTGCCCCACCACTCTCTGTGCCCGCTGCCCCACCACCCTCTCTGTGCCCAATGGCCCACCACTCTCTCTGTACCCACTGCCCCACCACCCTCTCTGTGCCCGCTGACCCACCACTCTCTGTGCCCGCTGTCCCACCACTCTCTCTGTGCGCACTGCCCCACCACCCTCTCTGTGCCCGCTGCCCACCACTCTCTCTGTGCCCGCTGCCCCACCACTCTCTCTGTACCCGCTGCCCCACCACTCACACTGTGCCCACTGCCCCACCACTCTCTCTGTGCCCGCTGCCCCACCACTCTCTCTGTGCCCGCTGCCCCACCACACTCTCTGTGCCCGCTGCCCCACCACTCTCTCTGTGCCCATTGCCCCACCACTCTCTCTGTGCTTGCTGCCACACCACTCTCTCTGTGCCCGCTGCCCCACCACTCTCTCTGTGCCCGCTGCGACACCACCCTCTCTGTGCCCACTGCCCCACCACTCTCTCTGTACCCGCTGCCCCACCACCCTCTCTGTGCCCGCTGCCCCACCACCCTCTCTGTGTCCGCTGACCCACCACCCTCTCTGGGCCCACTGACCCACCACTCTCTCTGTGCCCACTGATCCGCCGCTCTCTATGCCCGCTGCCCCACCAGTCTCTCTGTGCCCGCTGACCCACCGCTCTCTGTGCCCGCTGCCCCACCACTCTCTGTGCCCACTGCCCCACCACTCTCTCTGTACCCGCTGCCCCACCACTCTCTCTGTGCCCATTGCCCCACCACTCTCTCTGTGCCCACTGCCCCACCACTCTCTCTGTGCACGCTGCCCCACCACTCTCTCTGTGCCCATTGCCCCACCACTCTCTCTGTGCCCACTGCCCCACCACTCTCTCTGTGCCCGCTGCCCCACCACCCTCTCTGTGCCCGCTGCCCCACCACTCTCTCTGTACCCGCTGCCCCACCACTCTCTGTGCCCACTGCCCCACCACTCTCTCTGTGCCCACTGCCCCACCACTCTCTCTGTACCCGCTGCCCCACCACTCTCTCTGTGCCCACTGCCCCACCACCCTCTCTGTGCTCGCTGCCCCACCACTCTCTCTGTGCCCGCTGCCCCACCACCCACTCTGTGCCCACTGCCCCACCACTCTCTCTGTGCCCGCTGCCCCACCACTCTCTCTGTGCCCGCTGCCCCACCACTCTCTCTGTGCCGGCTGCCCCACCAGCCTCTCTGGGCCCACTGTCCCACCACCCTCTCTGTGCCGGCTGCCCCACCATCCTCTGTGCCCACTGACCCACCATCTCTGTGCCCGCTGACCCACCATCTCTGTGCCCGCTGCCCCACCACTCTCTCTGTGCCCGCTGCCCCACTACTCTCTCTGTACCGGCTGCCCCACCACTCTCTCTGTGCCCGCTGACCCACCACTCTCTGTGCCCACTACCCCACCAACCTCTCTGTGCCCGCTGCACCACCACTCTCTCTGTGCCCGCTGCCCCACCACTCTCTCTGTACCCGCTGCCCCACCACTCTCTCTGTGCCCACTGCCCCACCACTCTCTCTGTGCCCGCTGCCCCACCACTCTCTCTGTGCCTGCTGCCCTACCACTCTCTCTGTGCCCACTGCCCCACCACTCTCTCTGTGCCCGCTGCCCCACTACTCTCTGTGCCCGCTGCCCCACCACCCTCTCTGTGCTTGCTGCCCCACCACTCTCTCTGTGCTTGCTGCCCCACCACTCTCTCTGTGCTTGCTGCCCCACCACTCTCTCTGTGCTTGCTGCCCCACCACTCTCTCTGTGCTTGCTGCCCCACCACTCTCTCTGTGCTTGCTGCCCCACCACTCTCTCTGTGCCCGTTGCCTCACCACCCTCTCTGTGCCCACTGCCCCACCACTCTCTCTGTACCCGCTGCCCCACCACCCTCTCTGTGCCCGCTGCCCCACTACTCTCTGTGCCCGCTGCCCCACCACTCTCTCAGTGCCCGCTGCCCCACCACTCTCTCTGTGCCCGATGCCCCACCACTCTCTCTGTGCCCGCTGCCCCACCACTCTCTCTGTGCCCGTTGCCTCACCACACTCTCTGTGCCCACTACCCCACCACTCTCTCTGTACCCGCTGCCCCACCACCCTCTCTGTGCCCGCTGCCCCACCACCCTCTCTGTGCCCACTGACCCAACACTCTCTCTGTGCCCACTGATCCGCCGCTCTCTATGCCCGCTGCCCCACCAGTCTCTCTGTGCCCGCTGACCCACCGCTCTCTGTGCCCGCTGCCGCACCACTCTCTCTGTACCCACTGCCCCTCCACTCTCTCTGTACCCGCTGCACCACCACTCTCTCTGTGCCCACTGCCCCACCACCCTCTGTGCCCATTGCCCCACCACTCTGTGCCCACTGCCCCACCACTCTCTCTGTACCCACTGCCCCACCACTCTCTCTGTGCCCGCTGCCCCACCACTCTCTCTGTGCACGCTGCCCCACTACTCTCTCTGTACCCGCTGCCCCACCACTCTCTCTGTGCCCGCTGCCCCACCACTCTCTCTGTGCCCGCTGCCCCACCACTCTCTCTGTGCCCGCTGCCCCACCACTCTCTCTGTGCCCACTGCCCCACCACTCTCTGTGCCCGCTGCCCCACCACTCTCTGTGCCTGCTGCCCCACCACTCTCTCTGTGCCCGCTGCCCCACCACTCTCTCTGTGCCCATTGCCCCACCACTCTCTTTGTGCCCGCTGCCCCACCACTCTCTCTGTACCCGCTGCCCCACCACACTCTCTGTGCTTGCTGCCCCACCACTCTCTCTGTGCTTGCTGCCACACCACTCTCTCTGTGCCCGCTGCCCCACCACTCTCTCTGTGCCCGCTGCCTCACCACCCTCTCTGTGCCCACTGCCCCACCACTCTCTCTGTACCCGCTGCCCCACCACCCTCTCTGTGCCTGCTGCCGCACCACCCTCTCTGTGCCCGCTGACCCACCACCCTCTCTGGGCCCAGTGACCCACCACTCTCTCTGTGCCCACGGATCCGCCGGTCTCTATGCCCGCTGCCCCACCAGTCTCTCTGTGCCCGCTGACCCACCGCTCTCTGTGCCCATTGCCCCACCACTCTCTCTGTGCCCACTGCCCCACCACACTCTCTGTACCCGCTGCCCCACCACTCTCTCTGTGCCCGCTGACCCACCGCTCTCTGTGCCCGCTGCCCCACCACTCTCTCTGTACCCACTGCCCCTCCACTCTCTCTGTACCTGCTGCACCACCACTCTCTCTGTGCCCACTGCCCCACCACCCTCTGTGCCCATTGCCCCACCACTCTCTGTGCCCACTGCCCCACCACTCTCTCTGTACCCACTGCCCCAACACTCTCTCTGTGCCCGCTGCCCCACCACTCTCTCTGTGCACGCTGCCCCACTACTCTCTCTGTACCTGCTGCCCCACCACTCTCTCTGTGCCCGCTGCCCCACCACTCTCTCTGTGCCCGCTGCCCCACCACTCTCTCTGTGCCCGCTGCCCCACCACTCTCTCTGTGCCCGCTGCCCCACCACTCTCTGTGCCCGCTGCCCCACCACTCTCTGTGCCTGCTGCCCCACCACTCTCTCTGTGCCCGCTGCCCCACCACTCTCTCTGTGCCCATTGCCCCACCACTCTCTTTGTGCCCGCTGCCCCACCACTCTCTCTGTACCCGCTGCCCCACCACACTCTCTGTGCTTGCTGCCCCACCACTCTCTCTGTGCTTGCTGCCACACCACTCTCTCTGTGCCCGCTGCCCCACCACTCTCTCTGTGCCCGCTGCCTCACCACCCTCACTGTGCCCACTGCCCCACCACTCTCTCTGTACCCGCTGCCCCACCACCCTCTCTGTGCCCGCTGCCGCACCACCCTCTCTGTGCCCGCTGACCCACCACCCTCTCTGGGCCCACTGACCCACCACTCTCTCTGTGCCCACGGATCCACCGGTCTCTATGCCCGCTGCCCCACCAGTCTCTCTGTGCCCGCTGACCCACCGCTCTCTGTGCCCATTGCCCCACCACTCTCTCTGTGCCCACTGCCCCACCACACTCTCTGTACCCGCTGCCCCACCACTCTCTCTGTGCCCGCTGACCCACCGCTCTCTGTGCCCGCTGCCCCACCACTCTCTCTGTACCCACTGCCCCTCCACTCTCTCTGTACCCGCTGCACCACCACTCTCTCTGTGCCCACTGCCCCACCACCCTCTGTGCCCATTGCCCCACCACTCTCTGTGCCCACTGCCCCACCACTCTCTCTGTACCCACTGCCCCACCACTCTCTCTGTGCCCGCTGCCCCACCACTCTCTCTGTGCACGCTGCCCCACTACTCTCTCTGTACCCGCTGCCCCACCACTCTCTCTGTGCCCGCTGCCCCACCACTCTCTCTGTGCCCGTTGCCCCACCACTCTCTCTGTGCCCGCTGCCCCACCACTCTCTCTGTGCCCACTGCCCCACCACTCTCTGTGCCCGCTGCCCCACCACTCTCTGTGCCTGCTGCCCCACCACTCTCTCTGTGCCCGCTGCCCCACCACTCTCTGTGCCCATTGCCCCACCACTCTCTTTGTGCCCGCTGCCCCACCACTCTCTCTGTACCCGCTGCCCCACCACACTCTCTGTGCTTGCTGCCCCACCACTCTCTCTGTGCTTGCTGCCACACCACTCTCTCTGTGCCCGCTGCCCCACCACTCTCTCTGTGCCCGCTGCCTCACCACCCTCTCTGTGCCCACTGCCCCACCACTCTCTCTGTACCCGCTGCCCCACCACCCTCTCTGTGCCTGCTGCCGCACCACCCTCTCTGTGCCCGCTGACCCACCACCCTCTCTGGGCCCACTGACCCACCACTCTCTCTGTGCCCACGGATCTGCCGGTCTCTATGCCCGCTGCCCCACCAGTCTCTCTGTGCCCGCTGACCCACCGCTCTCTGTGCCCATTGCCCCACCACTCTCTCTGTGCCCACTGCCCCACCACACTCTCTGTACCCGCTGCCCCACCACTCTCTCTGTGCCCGCTGCCCCACCACTCTCTCTGTGCCCACTGCCCCACCACTCTCTCTGTACCCACTGCACCACCACTCTCTCTGTACCCGCTGCCCCACCACTCTCTGTGCCCACTGCCCGACCACCCTCTCTGTGCTCGCTGCCCCACCACCCTCTCTGTGCTCGCTGCCCCACCACTCTCTCTGTGCCCGCTGCCCCACCACCCACTCTGTGCCCGCTGACCCACCACTCTCTCTGTGCCCGCTGCCCCACCAGCCTCTCTGTGCCCACTGCCCCGCCACCCTCTCTGTGCCCGCTGCCCCACCACCCTGTGCCCACTGACCCACCCTCTCTGTGCCCGATGACCCACCCTCTCTGTGCCCACTGACCCAAACTCTGTGCCCACTGACCCACAACCCTCTGTGCCCACTGCCCCACCACCCTCTCTGTGCCCACTGTCCCACCACCCACTCTGTGCCCACTGACCCACCCTCTGTGCACACTGACCCACCACTCTCTCTGTGCCCACTGACCTACTCTCTCTCTGCCCACTGCCCCACCCTCTCTGTGCCCGCTGCCCCACCCTCTCTGTGCCCACTGACCCACCCTCTCTGTGCCCACTGCCCCACTACCCTCTGTGCCCACTGACCCACCCTCTCTGTGCCCGATGCCCCACCCTCTCTGTGCCCACTGATCCACCACCCTCTGTGCCCACTGCCCCACCAAACTCTCTGTGCCCACTGACCCACCCTCTCTGTGCCCACTGATCCACCACCCTCTGTGCCCACTGCCCCACCACCCTCTCTGTGCCCACTGCCCCACCCTCTCTGTGCCCACTGACCCACCACCCTCTGTGCCCACTGACCCACCCTCTCTGTGCCCACTGACCCACCACCCTCTCTGTGCCCACTGACCCACCCTCTCTGTGCCCGCTGCCCCACCACTCTCTCTGTACCCGCTGCCCCACTACCCTCTGTGTCCACTGCCCCACCACTCTCTCTGTACCCGCTGCCCCACCACCCTCACTGTGCCCGCTGCCCCACCACTCTCTCTGTACCCGCCGCCCCACCACTCTCTGTGCCCGCTGCCCCACCACCCTCTGTGCCCACTGGCCAACACTCTCTCTGTACCCACTGCCCCACCACCCTCTCTGTGCCCGCTGCCCCACCACTCTCTCTGTGCCCACTGTCCCACCACTCCCTCTGTGCCCGCTGCCCCACCACTCTCTCTGTGCCCACTGTCCCACCACTCCCTCTGTGCCCGCTGCCCCACCACTCTCTCTGTGCCCGCTACCCCACCACTCTCTCTGTGCCCGCTGCCCCACCACTCTCTCTGTGCCTGCTGCCACACCACTCTCTCTGTGCCCACTGCCTCACCACTCTCTGTGCCCGCTGCCCCACCACTCTCTCTGTGCACGCTGCCCCACCACTCTCTCTGTGCTTGCTGCCCCACCACCCTCTCTGTGCCCGCTGCCCCACCACTCCCTCTGTGCCCACGGACCCACCCTCTCTGTGCCCGCTGCCCCACCACCTTCTCTGTGCCCACTGCCCCACCACTCTCTGTACCCACTGCCCCACCACCCTCTCTGTGCCCGCTGCCCCACCACTCTCTCTGTGCCCGCTGACCCAACACTCTCTCTGTGCCCACTGCCTCACCACCCTCTCTGTGCCCACTGCCCCACCACTCTCTCTGTACCCGCTGCCCCACCACCCTCTCTGTGCCCGCTGCCCCACCACCCTCTCTGTGCCCGCTGACCCACCACCCTCTCTGTGCCCGCTGACCCACCACTCTCTCTGTGCCCACTGATCCACCGCTCTCTATGCCTGCTGCCCCACCAGTCTCTCTGTGCCCGCTGACCCACCGCTCTGTGCCCGCTGCCCCACCACTCACTGTGCCCACTGCCCCACCACTCAGACTGTACCCGCTGCCCCACCACTCTCTGTACCCGCTGCCCCACCACTCTCTCTGTGCCCGCTGCCCCACCACTCTCTCTGTGCCCACTGCCCCACCACCCTCTCTGTGGCCGCTGCCCCACCACTCTCTGTACCCGCTGCCCCACCACTCTCTCTGTGCCCGCTGCCCCACCACTCTCTCTGTGCCCACTGCCCCACCACCCTCTCTGTGGCCGCTGCCCCACCACTCTCTCTGTGCCCGCTGCCCCACCACTCTCTCTGTACCTGCTGCCCCACCAGCCTCTCTGTGCCGGCTGCCCCACCAGCCTCTCTGTGCCCTCTTCCCCACCACCCTCTCTGTGCCCGCTGCCCCACCACCCTCTGTGCCCGCTGACCCACCCTCTCTGTGCCCGCTGACCCTCCCTCTCTGTGCCCACTGACCCAACCTCTCTGTGCCCTCTGACCCACCACCCTCTCTGTGCCCACTGTCCCACCACCCTCTCTGTGCCCCCTGTCCCACCACCCTCTCTGTGCCCACTGACACACACTCTGTGCCCACTGACCCACTCTCTCTGTACCCACTGACCCACCCTCTCTGTGCCCGCTGCCCCACCCTCTCTGTGCCCACTGACCCACCCTCTCTGTGCCCACAGCCCCACTACCCTCTGTGCCCACTGACCCACCCTCTCTGTGCCCGCTGCCCCACCCTCTCTGTGCCCACTGACCCACCACCCTCTGTGCCCACTGTCCCACCCTCTCTGTGCCCGCTACCCCACCACTCTCTCTGTGCCCGCTGCCCCACCACTCTCTCTGTACCCGCTGCCCCACCACTCTCTCTGTGCCCGCTGCCCCACCACTCTCTCTGTGCCTGCTGCCACACCACTCTCTCTGTGCCCGATGCCCCACCACTCTCTCTGTGCCCACTGCCTCACCACTCTCTGTGCCCGCTGCCCCACCACTCTCTCTGTGCCCGCAGCCCCACCACTCTCTCTGTGCTTGCTGCCCCACCACTCTCTCTGTGCTTGCTGCCCCACCACCCTCTCTGTGCCCGCTGCCCCACCACCCTCTCTGTGCCCGCTGTCCCACCACCTTCTCTGTGCTTGCTGCCCCACCACCCTCTCTGTGCCCGCTGCCCCACCACTCTCTCTGTGCCCGCTGTCCCACCACCTTCTCTGTGCTTGCTGCCCCACCACCCTCTCTGTGCCCGCTGCCCCACCACCCTCTCTGTGCCCGCTGCCCCACCACTCCCTCTGTGCCCGCTGCCCCACCACCTTCTCTGTGCTTGCTGCCCCACCACCCTCTCTGTGCCCGCTGCCCCACCACTCTCTCTGTGCCCGCTGACCCACCACTCTCTCTGTGCCCGCTGCCTCACCACTCTCTCTGTGCCCGCTGCCCCACCACTCTCTCTGTGCTTGCTGCCCCACCACCCTCTCTGTGCCCGCAGCCCCACCACTCCCTCTGTGCCCGCTGCCCCACCACCTTCTCTGTGCTTGCTGCCCCACCACCCTCTGTGCCCACTGCCCCACCACTCTCTCTGTGCCCGCTGACCCACCACTCTCGCTGTGCCCGTTGCCTCACCACCCTCTCTGTGCCCACTGCCCCACCACTCTCTCTGTACCCGCTGCCCCACCACCCTCTCTGTGCCCGCTGCCCCACCACCCTCTCTGTGCCCGCTGACCCACCACTCTCTGTGCCCACTGATCCACCGCTCTCTATGCCCGCTGCCCCACCAGTCTCTCTGTGCCCGCTGACCCACCGCTCTGTGCCCGCTGCCCCACCACTCTCTTTGTGCCCACTGCCCCACCACTCAGTCGGTACCCGCTGCCCCACCACTCTCTGTACCCTCTGCCCCACCACTCTCTCTGTGCCCGCTGCCCGACCACTCTCTGTGCCCACTGCCCCACCGCCCTCTCTGCGCCCGCTGCCCCACCACTCTCACTGTGCCCACTGCCCCACCACCCTCTCTGTGCCGGCTGCCCCACCAGCCTCTCTGTGCCCGCTGCCCCACCACCCTCTCTGTGCCCGCTGCCCCACCACCCTCTGTGCCCACGGACCCACCCTCTGTGTGCCCGCTGACCCACCCTCTCTGTGCCCACTGACCCACCCTCTCTGTGCCCGCTGCCCCACCCTCTCTGTGCCCGCTGCCCCACCCTCTGTGCCCACTGACCCACCACCCTCTGTACCCACTGACCCACCACCCTCTGTGCCCACTGACCCACCACCCTCTGTGCCCACTTCCCCACCACCCTCTCTGTGCCCACTGCCCCACCACCCTCTCTGTGCCGGCTGCCCCACCACTCTCTCTGTACCCGCTGCCCCACCACTCTCTGTGCCCGCTTCCCCACCACCCTCTCTGTGCCCGCTTCCCCACCACCCTCTCTGTGCCCGCTGACCCACCACTCTCTCTGTGCCCACTGATCCACCGCTCTCTATGCCCGCTGCCCCACCAGTCTCTCAGTGCCCGCTGACCCACCGCTCTGTGCCCGCTGCCCCACCACTCTCTCTGTGCCCACTGCCCCACCACTCTCACTGTGCCCACTGCCCCACCACCCTCTCTGTGCCGGCTGCCCCACCAGCCTCTCTGTGCCCGCTGCCCCACCACCCTCTCTGTGCCCGCTGCCCCACCACCCTCTGTGCCCACGGACCCACCCTCTGTGTGCCCGCTGACCCACCCTCTCTGTGCCCACTGACCCACCCTCTCGGTGCCCGCTGCCCCACCCTCTCTGTGCCCGCTGCCCCACCCTCTCTGTGCCCACTGACCCACCACCCTCTGTACCCACTGACCCACCACCCTCTGTGCCCACTGACCAACCACCCTCTGTGCCCACTTCCCCACCACCCTCTCTGTGCCCACTGCCCCACCACCCTCTCTGTGCCGGCTGCCCCACCACTCTCTCTGTACCCGCTGCCCCACCACTCTCTGTGCCCGCTTCCCCACCACCCTCTCTGTGCCTGCTTCCCCACCACCCTCTCTGTGCCCGCTGACCCACCCTCTCTCTGTGCCCACTGATCCACCGCTCTCTATGCCCGCTGCCCCACCAGTCTCTCTGTGCCCGCTGACCCACCGCTCAGTGCCCGCTGCCCCACCACTCTCTCTGTGCCCACTGCCCCACCACTCAGTCTGTACCCGCTGCCCCACCACTCTCTGTACCCGCTGCCCCACCACTCTCTCTGTGCCCGCTGCCAGACCACTCTCTGTGCCCACTGCCCCACCACCCTCTCTGTGCCCGCTGCCCCACCACTCTCACTGTGCCCGCTGCCCCACCACCCTCTCTGTGCCCACTGCCCCACCACCCTCTCTGTGCCGGCTGCCCCACCAGTCTCTCTGTGCCCTCTTCCCCACCACCCTCTCTGTGCCCGCTGCCCCACCACCCTCTGTGCCCACTGACCCACCCTCTCTGTGCCCGCTGACCCACCCTCTCTGTGCCCACTGACCCAACCTCTGTGCCCACTGACCCACCACCCTCTGCGCCCACTGCCCCACCACCCTCTCTGTGCCCACTGTCCCACCACCCTCTCTGTGCCCACTGTCCCACCACCCTCTCTGTGCCCACTGACACACACTCTGTGCCCACTGACCCACTCTCTCTGTGCCCACTGACCCACCCTCTCTGTGCCCGCTGCCCCACCCTCTCTGTGCCCACTGACCCACCCTCTCTGTGCCCGCTGACCCACCCTCTCTGTGCCCACTGACCCAACCTCTGTGCCCACTGACCCACCACCCTCTGCGCCCACTGCCCCACCACCCTCTCTGAGCCCACTGTCCCACCACCCTCTCTGTGCCCACTGTCCCACCACCCTCTCTGTGCCCACTGACACACACTCTGTGCCCACTGACCCACCCTCTCTGTGCCCACTGACCCACCCTCTATGTGCCCACAGCCCCACTACCCTCTGTGCCCACTGACCAACCCTCTCTGTGCCCGCTGCCCCACCCTCTCTGTGCCCACTGACCCACCACCCTCTGTGCCCACTGCCCCAACAAACTCTCTGTGCCCGCTACCCCACCACCCTCTCTGTCCCCACTGCCCCACCCTCTCTGTGCCCGCTGCCCCACCCTCTCTATGCCCACTGACCCACCACCCTCTGTGCCCACTGACCCACCCTCTCTGTGCCCGCTGCCCCACCACCCTCTCTGTCCCCACTGCCCCACCCTCTCTGTGCCCGCTGCCCCACCCTCTCTATGCCCACTGACCCACCACCCTCTGTGCCCACTGTCCCACCCTCTCTGTGCCCGCTGCCCCACCACCCTCTCTGTGCCCGCTACCCCACCACTCTCTCTGTGCCCGCTGCCCCACCACTCTCTCTGTGCCCGCTGCCCCACCACTCTCTCTGTGCCCGCTACCCCACCACTCTCTCTGTGCCCGATGCCCCACCACCCTCTCTGTACCCGCTGCCCCACCACTCTGTGCCTGCTGCCTCACCACTCTCTCTGTGCCCGCAGCCCCACCACTCTCTCTGTGCTTGCTGCCCCACCACTCTCTCTGTGCTTGCTGCCCCACCACCCTCTCTGTGCCCGCTGCCCCACCACTCCCTCTGTACCCACTGACCCACCACCCTCTGTGCCCACTGACCAACCACCCTCTGTGCCCACTTCCCCACCACCCTCTCTGTGCCCACTGCCCCACCACCCTCTCTGTGCCGGCTGCCCCACCACTCTCTCTGTACCCGCTGCCCCACCACTCTCTGTGCCCGCTTCCCCACCACCCTCTCTGTGCCTGCTTCCCCACCACCCTCTCTGTGCCCGCTGACCCACCCTCTCTCTGTGCCCACTGATCCACCGCTCTCTATGCCCGCTGCCCCACCAGTCTCTCTGTGCCCGCTGACCCACCGCTCAGTGCCCGCTGCCCCACCACTCTCTCTGTGCCCACTGCCCCACCACTCAGTCTGTACCCGCTGCCCCACCACTCTCTGTACCCGCTGCCCCACCACTCTCTCTGTGCCCGCTGCCAGACCACTCTCTGTGCCCACTGCCCCACCACCCTCTCTGTGCCCGCTGCCCCACCACTCTCACTGTGCCCGCTGCCCCACCACCCTCTCTGTGCCCACTGCCCCACCACCCTCTCTGTGCCGGCTGCCCCACCAGTCTCTCTGTGCCCTCTTCCCCACCACCCTCTCTGTGCCCGCTGCCCCACCACCCTCTGTGCCCACTGACCCACCCTCTCTGTGCCCGCTGACCCACCCTCTCTGTGCCCACTGACCCAACCTCTGTGCCCACTGACCCACCACCCTCTGCGCCCACTGCCCCACCACCCTCTCTGTGCCCACTGTCCCACCACCCTCTCTGTGCCCACTGTCCCACCACCCTCTCTGTGCCCACTGACACACACTCTGTGCCCACTGACCCACTCTCTCTGTGCCCACTGACCCACCCTCTCTGTGCCCGCTGCCCCACCCTCTCTGTGCCCACTGACCCACCCTCTCTGTGCCCGCTGACCCACCCTCTCTGTGCCCACTGACCCAACCTCTGTGCCCACTGACCCACCACCCTCTGCGCCCACTGCCCCACCACCCTCTCTGAGCCCACTGTCCCACCACCCTCTCTGTGCCCACTGTCCCACCACCCTCTCTGTGCCCACTGACACACACTCTGTGCCCACTGACCCACCCTCTCTGTGCCCACTGACCCACCCTCTATGTGCCCACAGCCCCACTACCCTCTGTGCCCACTGACCAACCCTCTCTGTGCCCGCTGCCCCACCCTCTCTGTGCCCACTGACCCACCACCCTCTGTGCCCACTGCCCCAACAAACTCTCTGTGCCCGCTACCCCACCACCCTCTCTGTCCCCACTGCCCCACCCTCTCTGTGCCCGCTGCCCCACCCTCTCTATGCCCACTGACCCACCACCCTCTGTGCCCACTGACCCACCCTCTCTGTGCCCGCTGCCCCACCACCCTCTCTGTCCCCACTGCCCCACCCTCTCTGTGCCCGCTGCCCCACCCTCTCTATGCCCACTGACCCACCACCCTCTGTGCCCACTGTCCCACCCTCTCTGTGCCCGCTGCCCCACCACCCTCTCTGTGCCCGCTACCCCACCACTCTCTCTGTGCCCGCTGCCCCACCACTCTCTCTGTGCCCGCTGCCCCACCACTCTCTCTGTGCCCGCTACCCCACCACTCTCTCTGTGCCCGATGCCCCACCACCCTCTCTGTACCCGCTGCCCCACCACTCTGTGCCTGCTGCCTCACCACTCTCTCTGTGCCCGCAGCCCCACCACTCTCTCTGTGCTTGCTGCCCCACCACTCTCTCTGTGCTTGCTGCCCCACCACCCTCTCTGTGCCCGCTGCCCCACCACTCCCTCTGTGCCCGCTGCCCCACCACCTTCTCTGTGCTTGCTGCCCCACCACCCTCACTGTGCCCGCTGCCCCACCACTCTCTCTGTGCCCGCTGACCCACCACTCTCTCTGTGCCCGCTGCCTCACCACTCTCTCTGTGCCCGCTGCCCCACCACTCTCTCTGTGCTTGCTGCCCCACCACTCTCTCTGTGCCCGCTGCCCCACCACTCTCTCTGTGCTTGCTGCCCCACCACTCTCTCTGTGCTTGCTGCCCCACCACTCCCTCTGTGCCCGCTGCCCCACCACCTTCTCTGTGCTTGCTGCCCCACCACTCTCTCTGTGCCTGCTGCCACACCACTCTCTCTGTGCCCGATGCCCCACCACTCTCTCTGTGCCTGCTGCCACACCACTCTCTCTGTGCCCGATGCCCCACCACTCTCTCTGTGCCCGCTGCCCCACCAACCTCTCTGTGCCCGCTGCCCCACCACTCCCTCTGTGCCCGCTGCCCCACCACCTTCTGTGCTTGCTGCCCCACCACCCTCTCTGTGCCCACTGCCCCACCACTCTCTCTGTGCCCGCTGACCCACCACTCTCGCTGTGCCCGTTGCTTCACCACCCTCTCTGTGCCCACTGCCCCACCTCTCTCTCTGTACCCGCTGCCCCACCACCCTCTCTGTGCCCGCTGCCCCACCACCGTCTCTGTGCCCGCTGACCCACCACTCTCTCTGTGCCCACTGATCCACCGCTCTCTATGCCCGCTGCCCCACCAGTCTCTCTGTGCCCGCTGACCCACCGCTCTGTGCCCGCTGCCCCACCACTCTCTCTGTGCCCACTGCCCCACCACTCAGTCTGTACCCGCTGCCCCACCACTCTCTGTACCCGCTGCCCCACCACTCTCTCTGTGCCCGCTGCCCGACCACTCTCTGTGCCCACTGCCCCACCACCCTCTCTGCGCCCGCTGCCCCACCACTCTCACTGTGCCCGCTGCCCCACCACTCTCACTGTGCCCACTGCCCCACCACTCTCACTGTGCCCGCTGCCCCACCACTCTCACTGTGCCCGCTGCCCCACCACCCTCTCTGCGCCCACTGCCCCACCACCCTCTCTGTGCCCGCTGCCCCACCACCCTCTGTGCCCACGGACCCACCCTCTGTGTGCCCGCTGACCCACCCTCTCTGTGCCCACTGACCCACTCTCTCGGTGCCCGCTGCCCCACCCTCTCTGTGCCCGCTGCCCCACCCTCTCTGTGCCCACTGACCCACCACCCTCTGTGCCCACTGACCCACCACCCTCTGTGCCCACTTCCCCACCACCCTCTCTGTGCCCACTGCCCCACCACCCTCTCTGTGCCGGCTGCCCCACCACTCTCTCTGTACCCTCTGCCCCACCACCCTCTCTGTGCCCGCTGACCCACCACTCTCTCTGTGCCCACTGATCCACCGCTCTCTATGCCCGCTGCCCCACCAGTCTCTCTGTGCCCGCTGACCCACCGCTCTGTGCCCGCTGCCCCACCACTCTCTCTGTGCCCACTGCCCCACCACTCAGTCTGTACCCGCTGCCCCACCACTCTCTGTACCCGCTGCCCCACCACTCTCTCTGTGTCCGCTGCCCGACCACTCTCTGTGCCCACTGCCCCACCACCCTCTCTGTGCCCGCTGCCCCACCCTCTCTGTGCCGGCTGCCCCACCAGCCTCTCTGTGCCCGCTGCCCCACCACCCTCTGTGCCCACGGACCCACCCTCTGTGCCCACTGCCCCACCCTCTCTGTGCCCACTGACCCACCCTCTCTGTGCCCGCTGCCCCACCACCCTCTCTGTGCCCGCTGCCCCACCACCCTCTGTGCCCACGGACCCACCCTCTCTGTGCCCGCTGCCCCACCCTCTCTGTGCCCACTGACCCTCCCTCTCTGTGCCCGCTGCCCCACCCTCTCTGTGCCTGCTGCCCCACCCTCTCTGTGCCCACTGACCCACCACCCTCTGTGCCCACTGATCCACCACCCTCTGTGCCCACTTCCCCACCACCCTCTCTGTGCCCACTGTCCCACCACTCTGTGCCCACTGACACACCCTCTCTGTGCCCACTGACCCACTCTCTCTCTGCCCACTGCCCAACCCTCTCTGTGCCCACTGACCCACCACCCTCTGTGCCCACTGATCCACCACCCTCTGTGCCCACTTCCCCAGCACCCTCTCTGTGCCCACTGACCCACTCTCTCTGTGCCCGCTGCCCCACCCTCTCTGTGCCCACTGACCCACCCTCTCTGTGCCCACAGCCCCACTACCCTCTGTGCCCACTGCCCCACCCTCTCTGTGCCCGCTGCCCCACCCTCTCTGTGCCCACTGCCCCACCAAACTCTCTGTGCCCACTGACCCACCCTCTCTGTCCCCACTGCCCCACCCTCTCTGTGCCCGCTGCCCCACCCTCTCTGTGCCCACTGACCCACCGCCCTCTGTGCCCACTGCCCCACCACCCTCTGTGCCCACTTCCCCACCACCCTCTCTGTGCCCACTGACCCACCCTCTCTGTGCCCGCTGCCCCACCCTCTCTGTGCCCACTGACCCACCCTCTCTGTGCCCACAGCCCCACTACCCTCTGTGCCCACTGCCCCACCCTCTCTGTGCCCGCTGCCCCACCCTCTCTGTGCCCACTGCCCCACCAAACTCTCTGTGCCCACTGACCCACCCTCTCTGTCCCCACTGCCCCACCCTCTCTGTGCCCATTGTCCCACCCTCTCTGTGCCCACTGCCCCACCACCCTCTCTGTGCCCACTGCCCCACCACCCTCTCTGTGCCGGCTGCCCCACCACCCTCTGTGCCCACGGACCCACCCTCTGTGTGCCCGCTGACCCACCCTCTCTGTGCCCACTGACCCACCCTCTCTGTGCCCGCTGCCCCACCCTCTCTGTGCCCGCTGCCCCACCCTCTCTGTGCCCACTGACCCACCACCCTCTGTGCCCACTGACCCACCACCCTCTGTGCCCACTTCCCCACCACCCTCTCTGTGCCCACTGCCCCACCACCCTCTCGGTACCCGCTGCCCCACCACCCTCTCTGTGCCCGCTTCCCCACCACCCTCTCTGTGCCCGCTGACCCACCACTCTCTCTGTGCCCACTGATCCACCGCTCTCTATGCCCGTTGCCCCACCAGTCTCTCTGTGCCCGCTGACCCACCGCTCTGTGCCCGCTGCCCCACCACTCTCTCTGTGCCCGCTGCCCCACCACTCAGTCTGTACCCGCTGCCCCACCACTCTCTGTACCCGCTGCCCCACCACTCTCTCTGTGCCCGCTGCCCGACCACTCTCTGTGCCCACTGCCCCACCACCCTCTCTGTGCCCGCTGCCCCACCACCCTCTGTGCCGACGGACCCACCCTCTCTGTGCCCGCTGCCCCACCCTTTCTGTGCCCACTGACCCACCCTCTGTGCCCGCTGCCCCACCCTCTCTGTGCCCGCTGCCCCACCCTCTCTGTGCCCACTGACCCACCACCCTCTGTGCCCACTGCCCCACCACCCTCTGTGCCCACTTCCCCACCACCCGCTCTGTGCCCACTGACCCACCCTCTCTGTGCCCGCTGCCCCACCCTCTCTGTGCCCACTGACCCACCCTCTCTGTGCCCACTGACCCACCCTCTCTGTGCCCGCTGCCCCACCCTCTCTGTGCCCACTGCCCCACCAAACTCTCTGTGCCCACTGACCCACCCTCTCTGTCCCCACTGCCCCACCCTCTCTGTGCCCGCTGCCCCACCCTCTCTGTGCCCACTGACCCACCACCCTCTGTGCCCGCTGCCCCACCACCTTCTCTGTGCTTGCTGCCCCACCACCCTCTCTGTGCCCGCTGTCACACCACTCTCTCTGTGCCCGCTGCCCCACCACTCTCTGTGTCCGCTGCCCCACCACTCTCTCTGTGCTTGCTGCCCCACCACCCTCTCTGTGCCCGCAGCCCCACCACTCTCTCTGTGCCCACTGCCTCACCACTCTCTCTGTGCCCGCTGACCCACCACTCTCGCTGTGCCCGTTGCCTCACCACCCTCTCTGTGCCCACTGCCCCACCACTCTCTCTGTGCCCGCTTCCCCACCACCCTCTCTGTGCCCGCTGACCCACCACCCTCTCTGTGCCCACTGATCCACCGCTCTCTATGCCCGCTGCCCCACCAGTCTCTGTGCCCGCTGACCCACCGCTCTGTGCCCGCTGCCCCACCACTCTCTCTGTGCCCACTGCCCCACCACTCAGTCTGTACCCGCTGCCCCACCACTCTCTGTACCCGCTGCCCCACCACTCTCTGTGCCCGCTGCCCGACCACTCTCTCTGTGCCCGCTGCCCCACCACTCTCTGTACCCGCTGCCCCACCACTCTCTCTGTGCCCGCTGCCCCACCACTCTCTCTGTGCCCACTGCCCGACCACTCTCTGTGCCCGCTGCCCCACCACCCTCTCTGTGCCGGCTGCCCCACCACCCTCTCTGTGCCCGCTGCCCCACCACCCTCTCTGTGCCCACTGCCCCACCACCCTCTCTGTGCCGGCTGCCCCACCACCCTCTCTGTGCCCACTGCCCCACCAGCCTCTCTGTGCCCGCTGCCCCACCACCCTCTCTGTGCCCGCTGCCCCACCACCCTCTGTGCCCACGGACCCACCCTCTGTGTGCCCGCTGACCCACCCTCTCTGTGCCCACTGACCCACCCTCTGTGCCCGCTGCCCCACCCTCTCTGTGCCCGCTGCCCCACCCTCTCTGTGCCCACTGACCCACCACCCTCTGTGCCCACTGACCCACCACCCTCTGTGCCCACTTCCCCACCACCCTCTCTGTGCCCACTGCCCCACCAAACTCTCTGTGCCCACTGACCCACCCTCTCTGTCCCCACTGCCCCACCCTCTCTGTGCCCGCTGCCCCACCCTCTCTGTGCCCACTGACCCACCGCCCTCTGTGCCCACTGCCCCACCACCCTCTGTGCCCACTTCCCCACCACCCTCTCTGTGCCCACTGACCCACCCTCTCTGTGCCCGCTGCCCCACCCTCTCTGTGCCCACTGACCCACCCTCTCTGTGCCCACAGCCCCACTACCCTCTGTGCCCACTGCCCCACCCTCTCTGTGCCCGCTGCCCCACCCTCTCTGTGCCCACTGCCCCACCAAACTCTCTGTGCCCACTGACCCACCCTCTCTGTCCCCACTGCCCCACCCTCTCTGTGCCCATTGTCCCACCCTCTCTGTGCCCACTGCCCCACCACCCTCTCTGTGCCCACTGCCCCACCACCCTCTCTGTGCCGGCTGCCCCACCACCCTCTGTGCCCACGGACCCACCCTCTGTGTGCCCGCTGACCCACCCTCTCTGTGCCCACTGACCCACCCTCTCTGTGCCCGCTGCCCCACCCTCTCTGTGCCCGCTGCCCCACCCTCTCTGTGCCCACTGACCCACCACCCTCTGTGCCCACTGACCCACCACCCTCTGTGCCCACTTCCCCACCACCCTCTCTGTGCCCACTGCCCCACCACCCTCTCGGTACCCGCTGCCCCACCACCCTCTCTGTGCCCGCTTCCCCACCACCCTCTCTGTGCCCGCTGACCCACCACTCTCTATGCCCGCTGCCCCACCAGTCTCTCTGTGCCCGCTGACCCACCGCTCTGTGCCCGCTGCCCCACCACTCTCTCTGTGCCCGCTGCCTCACCACTCAGTCTGTACCCGCTGCCCCACCACTCTCTGTACCCGCTGCCCCACCACTCTCTCTGTGCCCGCTGCCCGACCACTCTCTGTGCCCACTGCCCCACCACCCTCTCTGTGCCCGCTGCCCCACCACCCTCTGTGCCCACGGACCCACCCTCTCTGTGCCCGCTGACCCACCCTCTCTGTGCCAACTGACCCACCCTCTCTGTGCCCGCTGCCCCACCCTCTCTGTGCCCACTGACCCACCACCCTCTGTGCCCACTGCCCCACCACCCTCTGTGCCCACTTCCCCACCACCCGCTCTGTGCCCACTGACCCACCCTCTCTGTGCCCGCTGCCCCACCCTCTCTGTGCCCACTGACCCACCCTCTCTGTGCCCGCTGCCCCACCCTCTCTGTGCCCACTGCCCCACCAAACTCTCTGTGCCCACTGACCCACCCTCTCTGTCCCCACTGCCCCACCCTCTCTGTGCCCGCTGCCCCACCCTCTCTGTGCCCACTGACCCACCACCCTCTGTGCCCGCTGCCCCACCACCTTCTCTGTGCTTGCTGCCCCACCACCCTCTCTGTGCCCGCTGTCACACCACTCTCTCTGTGCCCGCTGCCCCACCACTCTCTGTACCCGCTGCCCCACCACTCTCTCTGTGCCCGCTGCCCCACCACTCTCTCTGTGCCCGCTGCCCGACCACTCTCTGTGCCCGCTGCCCCACCACCCTCTCTGTGCCGGCTGCCCCACCACCCTCTCTGTGCCCGCTGCCCCACCACCCTCTCTGTGCCCACTGCCCCACCACCCTCTCTGTGCCGGCTGCCCCACCACCCTCTCTGTGCCCACTGCCCCACCAGCCTCTCTGTGCCCGCTGCCCCACCACCCTCTCTGTGCCCGCTGCCCCACCACCCTCTGTGCCCACGGACCCACCCTCTGTGTGCCCGCTGACCCACCCTCTCTGTGCCCACTGACCCACCCTCTCTGTGCCCGCTGCCCCACCCTCTCTGTGCCCGCTGCCCCACCCTCTCTGTGCCCACTGACCCACCATCCTCTGTGCCCACTGACCCACCACCCTCTGTGCCCACTTCCCCACCACCCTCTCTGTGCCCACTGCCCCACCAAACTCTCTGTGCCCACTGACCCACCCTCTCTGTCCCCACTGCCCCACCCTCTCTGTGCCCGCTGCCCCACCCTCTCTGTGCCCACTGACCCACCGCCCTCTGTGCCCACTGCCCCACCACCCTCTGTGCCCACTTCCCCACCACCCTCTCTGTGCCCACTGACCCACCCTCTCTGTGCCCGCTGCCCCACCCTCTCTGTGCCCACTGACCCACCCTCTCTGTGCCCACAGCCCCACTACCCTCTGTGCCCACTGCCCCACCCTCTCTGTGCCCGCTGCCCCACCCTCTCTGTGCCCACTGCCCCACCAAACTCTGTGCCCACTGACCCACCCTCTCTGTCCCCACTGCCCCACCCTCTCTGTGCCCATTGTCCCACCCTCTCTGTGCCCACTGCCCCACCACCCTCTCTTTGCCCACTGCCCCACCACCCTCTCTGTGCCGGCTGCCCCACCACCCTCTGTGCCCACGGACCCACCCTCTGTGTGCCCGCTGACCCACCCTCTCTGTGCCCACTGACCCACCCACTCTGTGCCCGCTGCCCCACCCTCTGTGCCCGCTGCCCCACCACCCTCTCGGTACCCGCTGCCCCACCACCCTCTCTGTGCCCGCTTCCCCACCACCCTCTCTGTGCCCGCTGACCCACCACTCTCTCTGTGCCCACTGATCCACCGCTCTCTATGCCCGCTGCCCCACCAGTCTCTCTGTGCCCGCTGACCCACCGCTCTGTGCCCGCTGCCCCACCACTCTCTCTGTGCCCGCTGCCCCACCACTCAGTCTGTACCCGCTGCCCCACCACTCTCTGTACCCGCTGCCCCACCACTCTCTCTGTGCCCGCTGCCCGACCACTCTCTGTGCCCACTGCCCCACCACCCTCTCTGTGCCCGCTGCCCCACCACCCTCTGTGCCCACGGACCCACCCTCTCTGTGCCCGCTGACCCACCCTCTCTGTGCCAACTGACCCACCCTCTCTGTGCCCGCTGCCCCACCCTCTCTGTGCCCACTGACCCACCACCCTCTGTGCCCACTGCACCACCACCCTCTGTGCCCACTTCCCCACCACCCGCTCTGTGCCCACTGACCCACCCTCTGTGCCCGCTGCCCCACACTCTCTGTGCCCACTGACCCACCCTCTCTGTGCCCGCTGCCCCACCCTCTCTGTGCCCACTGCCCCACCAAACTCTCTGTGCCCACTGACCCACCCTCTCTGTCCCCACTGCCCCACCCTCTCTGTGCCCGCTGCCCCACCCTCTCTGTGCCCACTGACCCACCACCCTCTGTGCCCGCTGCCCCACCACCTTCTCTGTGCTTGCTGCCCCACCACCCTCTCTGTGCCCGCTGTCACACCACTCTCTCTGTGCCCGCTGCCCCACCACTCTCTCTGTGCCCGCTGCCCCACCACTCTCTCTGTGCTTGCTGCCCCACCACCCTCTCTGTGCCCGCAGCCCCACCACTCTCTCTGTGCCCACTGCCTCACCACTCTCTCTGTGCCCGCTGACCCACCACTCTCGCTGTGCCCGTTGCCTCACCAGCCTCTCTGTGCCCACTGCCCCACCACTCTCTCTGTACCCGCTGCCGCACCACCCTCTCTGTGCCCGCTTCCCCACCACCCTCTCTGTGCCCGCTGACCCACCACCCTCTCTGTGCCCACTGATCCACCGCTCTCTATGCCCGCTGCCCCACCAGTCTCTGTGCCCGCTGACCCACCGCTCTGTGCCCGCTGCCCCACCACTCTCTCTGTGCCCACTGCCCCACCACTCAGTCTGTACCCGCTGCCCCACCACTCTCTGTACCCGCTGCCCCACCACTCTCTCTGTGCCCGCTGCCCGACCACTCTCTCTGTGCCCGCTGCCCCACCACTCTCTGTACCCGCTGCCCCACCACTCTCTCTGTTCCCGCTGCCCCACCACTCTCTCTGTGCCCGCTGCCCGACCACTCTCTGTGCCCGCTGCCACACCACCCTCTCTGTGCCGGCTGCCCCACCACCCTCTCTGTGCCCGCTGCCCCACCACCCTCTCTGTGCCCACTGCCCCACCACCCTCTCTGTGCCGGCTGCCCCACCACCCTCTCTGTGCCCACTGCCCCACCAGCCTCTCTGTGCCCGCTGCCCCACCACCCTCTCTGTGCCCGCTGCCCCACCACCCTCTGTGCCCACGGACCCACCCTCTGTGTGCCCGCTGACCCACCCTCTCTGTGCCCACTGACCCACCCTCTCTGTGCCCGCTGCCCCACCCTCCCTGTGCCCGCTGCCCCACCCTCTCTGTGCCCACTGACCCACCACCCTCTGTGCCCACTGACCCACCACCCTCTGTGCCCACTTCCCCACCACCCTCTCTGTGCCCACTGCCCCACCACCCTCTCTGTGCCCACTGCCCCACCACCCTCTCTGTGCCGGCTGCCCCACCACTCTCTCTGTACCCGCTGCCCCACCACCCTCTCTGTGCCCGCTGACCCACCACTCTCTCTGTGCCCACTGATCCACCGCTCTCTATGCCCGCTGCCCCACCAGTCTCTCTGTGCCCGTTAACCCACCGCTCTGTGCCCGCTGCCCCACCACTCAGTCTGTACCCGCTGCCCCACCACTCTCTGTACCCGCTGCCCCACCACTCTCTCTGTGCCCGCTGCCCCACCACCCTCTCTGTGCCCGCTGCCCCACCACCCTCTGTGCCCATGGACCCACCCTCTCTGTGCCCGCTGACCCACCCTCTCTGTGCCCACTGCCCCACCCTCTCTGTGCCCGCTGCCCCACCCTCTCTGTGCCCACTGACCCACCACCGTCTGTGCCCACTGCCCCACCACCCTCTGTGCCCACTTCCCCACCACCCTCTCTGTGCCCACTGACCCACCCTCGGTGCCCGCTGCCCCACCCTCTCTGTGCCCACTGACCCACCCTCTCTGTGCCCACAGCCCCACTACCCTCTGTGCCCACTGACCCACCCTCTCTGTGCCCACTGCCCCACCAAACTCTCTGTGCCCACTGACCCACCCTCTCTGTCCCCACTGCCCCACCCTCTCTGTGCCCGCTGCCCCACCCTCTCTGTGCCCACTGACCCACCACCCTGTGCCCACTGTCCCACCCTCTCTGTGCCCGCTGCCCCACCACCCTCTCTGTGCCCACTGACCCACTCTCTCTCTGCCCACTGACCCAGCCTCTCTGTGCCCACTGACCCACCCTCTCTGTGCCCGCTGCCCCGCCACTCTCTCTGTACCCACTGCACCACCACCCTCTCTGTGGCCGCTGCCCCACCCTCTTTGGGCCCGCTGCCCCACCACCCTCTCTGTGCCCACTGCCCCACCCTCTCTGTGCCCGCTGCCCCACCACACTCTCTGTGCCCACTGCCCCACCCTCTCTGTGCCTGCTGCCCCACCACCCTCTCTGTGCCCACTGACCCACCACCCTCTGTGCCCACTGCCCCACCCTCTCTGTGCCCGCTGCCCCACCACCCTCTCTGTGCCCACTGACCCACCCTCTCTGTGCCCACTGACCCACCACCTTCTGTGCCCACTGCCCCACCCTCTCTGTGCCCGCTGCCCCACCACCCTCTCTGTGCCCACTGACCCACCCTCTCTGTGCCCACTGCCCCACCACCCTCTGTGCCCACTGACCCACACTCTCTGTGCCCGCTGCCCCACCACCCTCTCTGTGCCCGCTGCCCCACCACCTTCTCTGTGCTTGCTGCCCCACCACCCTCTCTGTGCCCGCTGCCCCACCACACTCTCTGTGCCCGCTGCCACACCACTCTCTCTGTGCCCGATGCCCCACCACTCTCTCTGTGCCCACTGCCTCACCACTCTCTCTGTGCCCGCTGACCCACCACTCTCGCTGTGCCCGTTGCCTCACCACCCTCTCTGTGCCCACTGCCCCACCACTCTCTCTGTACCCGCTGCCCCACCACCCTCTCTGTGCCCGCTTCCCCACCACCCTCTCTGTGCCCGCTGACCCACCACTCTCTCTGTGCCCACTGATCCACCGCTCTCTATGCCCGCTGCCCCACCAGTCTCTCTGTGCCCGCTGACCCACCGCTCTGTGCCCGCTGCCCCACCACTCTCTCTGTGCCCACTGCCCCACCACTCAGTCTGTACCCGCTGCCCCACCACTCTCTGTACCCGCTGCCCCACCACTCTCTCTGTGCCCGCTGCCCGACCACTCTCTGTGCCCACTGCCCCACCAGCCTCTCTGTGCCCGCTGCCCCACCACCCTCTCTGTGCCCGCTGCCCCACCACCCTCTGTGCCCACGGACCCACCCTCTGTGTGCCCACTGACCCACCCTCTCTGTGCCCACTGACCCACCCTCTCTGTGCCCGCTGCCCCACCCTCTCTGTGCCCGCTGCCCCACCCTCTCTGTGCCCACTGACCCACCACCCTCTGTGCCCACTGACCCACCACCCTCTGTGCCCACTTCCCCACCACCCTCTCTGTGCCCACTGCCCCACCACCCTCTCTGTGCCGGCTGCCCCACCACTCTCTCTGTGCCCGCTGCCCGACCACTCTCGGTACCCGCTGCCCCACCACCCTCTCTGTGCCCGCTTCCCCACCACCCTCTCTGTGCCCGCTGACCCACCACTCTCTCTGTGCCCACTGATCCACCGCTCTCTATGCCCGCTGCCCCACCAGTCTCTCTGTGCCCGCTGACCCACCGCTCTGTGCCCGCTGCCCCACCACTCTCTCTGTGCCCGCTGCCCCACCACTCAGTCTGTACCCGCTGCCCTACCACTCTCTGTACCCACTGCCCCACCACCCTCTCTGTGCCGGCTGCCCCACCACTCTCTCTGTACCCGCTGCCCCACCACTCTCTCTGTGCCCGCTGCCCGACCACTCTCTGTGCCCACTGCCCCACCACCCTCTCTGTGCCCGCTGCCCCACCACCCTCTGTGCCCACGGACCCACCCTCTCTGTGCCCACTGACCCACCCTCTCTGTGCCCGCTGCCCCACCCTCTCTGTGCCCGCTGCCCCACCCTCTCTGTGCCCACTGACCCACCACCCTCTGTGCCCACTGCCCCACCACCCTCTGTGCCCACTTCCCCACCACCCTCTCTGTGCCCACTGACCCACCCTCTCTGTGCCCGCTGCCCCACCCTCTCTGTGCCCACTGACCCACCCTCTCTGTGCCCACAGCCCCACTACCCTGTGCCCACTGACCCACCCTCTCTGTGCCCGCTGCCCCACCCTCTCTGTGCCCACTGCCCCACCAAACTCTCTGTGCCCACTGACCCACCCTCTCTGTCCCCACTGACCCACCCTCTGTGTCCGCTGCCCCACCCTCTCTGTGCCCACTGACCCACCACCCTCTGTGCCCACTGTCCCACCCTCTCAGTGCCCGCTGCCCCACCACCCTCTCTGTGCCCACTGACCCACTCTCTCTCTGCCCACTGACCCACCCTCTCTGTGCCCACTGACCCACCCTCTCTGTGCCCGCTGCCCCACCACTCTCTGTACCTGCTGCCACACCACCTTCTTTGTGCCCGCTGCCCCTCCACCCTCTCTGTGCCCACTGCCCCACCCTCTCTGTGCCCGCTGCCCCACCACACTCTCTGTGCCCACTGCCCCACCCTCTCTGTGCCTGCTGCCCCACCACCCTCTCTGTGCCCACTGACCCACCCTCTCTGTGCCCACTGACCCACCACCTTCTGTGCCCACTGCCCCACCCTCTCTGTGCCCGCTGCCCCACCACCCTCTCTGTGCCCACTGACCCACCCTCTCTGTGCCCACTGCCCCACCACCCTCTGTGCCCACTGACCCACCCTCTCTGTGCCCACTGACCCACCACCCTCTCTGTGCCCACTGCCCCACCACTCTCTCTGTACCCGCTGCCCCACCACTCTCTCTGTGCCCACTGACCCACTCTCTCTGTACCCGCTGCCCCACCACTCTCTCTGTGCCCACTGACCCACCCTCTCTGTGCCCACTGCCCCACCACTCTCTCTGTGCCCACTGCCCTACCCTCTCTGTGCCCACTGACCCACCACCCTCTCTGTGCCCACTGACCCACCCTCTCTGTGCCCACTGCCCCAACGCTCTCTGTGCCCACTGGCCCACCCTCTCTGTGCCCACTGACCCACTCTCTGTGCCCACTGCCCCACCACCCTCTCTGTGCCCGCTGCCCCACCACTCCCTCTGTGCCCACTGCCCCACCACCCTCTCTGTGCCCGCTGCCCCACCACCCTCTCTGTGCCCGCTGCCCCACGACCCTCTCTGTGCCCGCTGCCCCAACCTCTCTGTGCCCGCTGCCCCACCACTCCCTCTGTGCCCACTGCCCCACCACCCTCTCTGTGCCCGCTGCCCCACCACCCTCTCTGTGCCCGCTGCCCCAACCTCTCTGTGCCCGCTGCCCCACCACCCTCTCTGTGCCCACTGACCCACCACCCTCTCTGTGCACACTGCCACACCACCCTCTCTGTGCCCTCTGCCCCACCACCCTCTGTGCCCACTTCCCCACCACCCTCTCTGTGCACACTGCCACACCACCCTCTCTGTGCCCTCTGCCCCACCACCCTCTCTGTGGCCACTGACCCACCACCCTCTCTGTGCCCGCTGTCCCACCACTCTCTCTGTGCACACTGCCACGCCTCTCTCTGTGCCCACTGACCCACCCACTCTGTGCCCGCTGCCCCACCACTCCCTCTGTGCCCACTGCCCCACCACCCTCTCTGTGCCCTCTGCCCCACCACCCTCTCTGTGCCCACTGACCCACCACCCTCTCTGTGCCCGCTGTCCCACCACTCTCTCTGTGCCCACTGACCCACCCTCTCTGTGCCCCCTGCCCCACCACCTTCTCTGTGCCCACGGACCCACCCTCTCTGTGTCCACTGCCCCACCACCCTCTCTGTGCCCACTGACCCACCCACTCTGTGCCCGCTGCCCCACCACTCCCTCTGTGCCCACTGCCCCACCACCCTCTCTGTGCCCTCTGCCCCACCACTCTCTCTGTGCCCACTGACCCACCCTCTCTGTGCCCACTGACCCACCCTCTCTGTGCCCCCTGCCCCACCACCCTCTCTGTGCCCACTGACCCACCCTCTCTGAGCCCCCTGCCCCAGCACCCTCTCTGTGCCCACTGCCCCACCACCCTCTCTGTGCCCGCTGCCCCACCACTCTCTCTGTGCCCACTGTCCCACCACTCTCTCAGTACCCACTGCCCCACCACCCTCTCTGTGCCCACTGATCCACCCTCTCTGTGCCCGCTGATCCACAACCCTCTATACGCCCACTGCCCCACAACCCTCTCTGTGCCCACTGCCCCACCACCCTCTCTGTGCCCACTACCTCACCACCAACTCTGTGCCCTCTGCCCCACCACCCTCCCTGTGCCCAGTGACCCACCACCCTCTCTGTGCCCGCTGTCCCACCACTCTCTGTGCCCACTGACCCACCCTCTCAGTGCCCACTGACCCACCCTCTCTGTGCCCCCTGCCCCACCACCCTCTCTGTGCCCACTGACCCACCCTCTCTGTGCCCCCTGCCCCACCATCCTCTCTGTGCCCACTGCCCCACCCTCTCTGTGCCCCCTGCCCCACCACCCTCTCTGTGGCCACTGATCCACCCTCTCTGTGCCCCCTGCCCCACCACCCTCTCTGTGCCCACTGACCCACCCTCTCTGTGCCCCCTGCCCCACCACCCTCTCTGTGGCCACTGATCCACCCTCTCTGAGCCCCCTGCCCCAGCACCCTCTCTGTGCCCACTGCCCCACCACCCTCTCTGTGCCCGCTGCCCCACCATTCTCTCTGTACCCACTGCCCCACCACCCTCTCTGTGCCCACTGATCCACCCTCTCTGTGCCCGCTGATCCACAACCCTCTATACGCCCACTGCCCCACAACCCTCTCTGTGCCCGCTGCCCCACCACCCTCTCTGTGCCCACCGCCCCACCACTCTCTCTGTACCCACTGCCCAACCACCCTCTCTGTGCCCACTGATCCACCCTCTCTGTGCCCGCTGATCCACAACCCTCTATACGCCCACTGCCCCACAACCCTCTCTGTGGCCACTACCTCACCACCAACTCCGTGCCCGCTGCCCCACCACTCTCTCTGTACCCGCTGCCCACTGACCCACCACCCTCTGTGCCCACTGCCCCACCACTCTCTCTGTACCCGCTGCCCACTGACCCACCACCCTCTATGCCCACTCCCCCATCACCCTCTCTGTGCCCACTGTCCCACCACCCTCTCTGGGCCCACTGAAACACCCTCTCTGTGCCCACTGACCCACTCTCTCTCTGCCCACTGACCCACTCTCTCTGTGTCCGCTGCCCCACCCTCTCTGTGCCCACTGACCCACCCGCTCTGTGCCCACAGCCCCACTACCCTCTGTGCCACTGACCCACCCTCTCTGTGCCCGCTGCCCCACCCTCTCTGTGCCCACTGATCCACCACCCTCTGTGCCCACTGCCCCACCAAACTCTCTGTGCCCACTGCCCCACCCTCTCTGTGCCCACTGCCCAACCCTCTCTGTGCCCACTGACCCACCACCCTCTGTGCCCACTGCCCCACCCTCTCTGTGCCCGCTGCCCCACCACCCTCTCTGTGCCCACTGACCCACCCTCTTTTTACCCACTGACCCACCCTCTCTGTGCCCGCTGCCCCACCACTCTCTGTACCCGCTGCTCCACCACCCTCTCTGTGCCCGCTGCCCCACCACTCTATCTGTACCCACTGCCCCACCACCCTCTCTGTGGCCGCTGCCCCACCCTCTCTGTGCCCGCTGCCCCACCACCCTCTCTGTGCCCAATGACTCACCCTCTCTGTGCCCGCTGCCCCACCACCCTCTGTGCCCACTGCCCCACCCTCTCTGTGCCTGCTGCCCCACCACCCTCTCTGTGCCCACTGACCCACCCTCTGTGCCCACTGACCCACCACCTTCTGTGCCCACTGCCCCACCCTCTCTGTGCCCACTGCCCCACCACCCTCACTGTGCCCACTGGCCCACCCTCTCTGTGCCCACTGCCCCACCACCCTCTGTGCCCACTGACCCACCCTCTCTGTGCCCACTGACCCATCACCCTCTCTGTGCCCGCTGCCCCACCACACTCTCTGTACCCGCTGCCCCACCACTCTCTCTGTGCCCACTGACCCACCCTTTCTGTGCCAACTGCCCCACCACCCTCTCTGTGCCCACTGACCCACCACCCTCTCTGTGCCCGCTGTCCCTCCACTCTCTGTGCCCACTGACCCACCCTCTCTGTGCCCACTGACCCACCCTCTCTGTGCCCCCAGCCCCAGCACTCTCTCTGTGCCCACTGACCCACCACCCTCTCTGTGCCCGCTGTCCCTCCACTCTCTGTGCCCACTGCCCCACCACCCTCTCTGTGCCCGCTGCCCCACCACCCTCTCTGTGCCCGCTGCCCCACCACCCTCTCTGTGCCCGCTTCCCCACCACCCTCTCTGTGCCCACTGCCCCACCACTCTCTCTGTGCCCGCTGTCCCACCCTCTCTGTGCCCACTGCCCCACCACCCTCTCTGTGCCCGCTGCCCCACCACCCTCTCTGTGCCCGCTGTCCCACCACCCTCTCTGTGCCCATTGACCCACCCTCTCTGTGCCCACTGACCCACCCTCTCTGTGCCCCCTGCCCCACCACCCTCTCTGTGCCCACTGAACCACCCTCTGTGCCCCCTGCCCCACCACCCTCTCTGTGGCCACTGACCCACCCTCTCTGAGCCCCCTGCCCCAGCACCCTCTCTGTGCCCACTTCCCCACCACCCTCTCTGTGCCCGCTGCCCCACCACTCTCTCTGTGCCCACTGTCCCACCACTCTCTGTACCCACTGCCCCACCACCCTCTCTGTGCCCACTGATCCACCCTCTCTGTGCCCGCTGCCCCACCACTCTCTCTGTGCCCACTGTCCCACCACTCTCTCTGTGCCCACTGCCCCACAACCCTCTCTGTGCCCACTGCCCCACCACCCTCTCTGTGCCCACTACCTCACCACCAACTCTGTGCCCTCTGCCCCACCACCCTCTCTGTGCCCAGTGACCCACCACCCTCTCTGTGCCCTCTGCCCCACCACCCTCTCTGTGCCCGCTGTCCCACCACTCTCTCTGTGCCCACTGACCCACCCTCTCAGTGCCCACTGACCCACCCTCTCTGTGCCCCCTGCCCCACCACCCTCTCTGTGCCCACTGACCCACCCTCTCTGTGCCCCCTGCCCCACCACCCTCTCTGTGCCCACTGATCCACCCTCTCTGTGCCCCCTGGCCCACCACCCTCTCTTTTTGCCACTGACCCACCCTCTCTGAGCCCCCTGCCCCAGCACCCTCTCTGTGCCCACTGCCCCACCACCCTCTCTGTGCCCGCTGCCCCACCACTCTCTCTGTGCCCACTGATCCACCCTCTCTGTGCCCACTGATCCACCCTCTCTGTGCCCGCTGATCCACAACCCTCTATACGCCCACTGCCCCACAACCCTCTCTGTGCCCACTGCCCCACCACCCTCTCTGTGCCCACTGCCCCACCACCCTCTCTGTGCCCACTGCCCCACAACCCTCTCTGTGCCCACTGCCCCACCACCCTCTCTGTGGCCACTACCTCACCACCAACTCCGTGCCCGCTGCCCCACCACTCTCTCTGTACCCACTGCCCACCACACTCTCTGTGCCCACTGATCTACCCTCTCTGTGCCCGCTGCCCCACCACTCTCTCTATGCCCACTGACCCACCCTCTCTATGCCCACTGACCCAACCTCTCTGTGCCCACTGACCCACCACCCTCTGTGCCCACTTCCCCACCACCCTCTCTGTGCCCACTGTCCCACCACCCTCTCTGTGCCCACTGAAACACCCTCTCTGTGCCCACTGACCCACTCTCTCTCTGCCCACTGACCCACTCTCTCTGTGCCCGCTGCCCCACCCTCTGTGCCCACTGACCCACCCGCTCTGTGCCCACAGCCCCACTACCCTCTGTGCCACTGACCCACTCTCTCTGTGCCCGCTGACCCACCCGCTCTGTGCCCACAGCCCCACTACCCTCTGTGCCACTGACCCACCACCCTCTGTGCCCACTGCCCCACCAAACACTCTGTGCCCACTGCCCCACCCTCTCTGTGCCCACTGCCCAACCCTCTCTGTGCCCACTGACCCACCACCCTCTGTGCCCACTGCCCCACCCTCTCTGTGCCCGCTGCCCCACCACCCTCTCTGTGCCCACTGACCCACCCTCTCTGTACCCACTTACCCACCCTCTCTGAGCCCGCTGCCCCACCACTCTCTGTACCCGCTGCTCCACCACCCTCTCTGTGCCCGCTGCCCCACCACACTCTCTGTGCCCGCTGCCCCACCACCCTCTCTGTGGCCGCTGCCCCACCCTCTCTGTGCCCGCTGCCCCACCACCCTCTCTGTGCCCACTGCCCCATCCTCTCTGTGCCCGCTGCCCCACCACCCTCTCTGTGCCCACTGACTCACCCTCTCTGTGCCCGCTGCCCCACCACCCTCTGTGCCCACTGCCCCACCCTCTCTGTGCCTGCTGCCCCACCACCCTCTCTGTGCCCACTGACCCACCCTCTCTGTGCCCACTGACCCACCACCTTCTGTGCCCACTGCCCCACCCTCTCTGTGCCCGCTGCCCCACCACCCTCACTGTGCCCACTGACCCACCCTCTCTGTTCCCACTGCCCCACCACCCTGTGCCCACTGACCCACCCTCTCTGTGCCCACTGACCCACCACCCTGTCTGTGCCCGCTGCCCCACCACACTCTCTGTACCCGCTGCCCCACCACTCTCTCTGTGCCCACTGCCCTACCCTCTCTGTGCCCACTGACCTACCACCCTCTCTGTGCCCACTGACCCACCCTCTCTGTGCCCACTGCCCCACCGCTCTCTGTGCCCACTGACCCACCCTCTCTCTGCCCACTGACCCACTCTCTGTGCCCACTGTCCCACCACTCTCTCTGTGCCCACTGACCAACCCTCTCTGTGCCCGCTGTCCCACCGCTCCCTGTGCCCACTGACCCACCCTCTCTGTGCCCACTGACCCACCCTCACTGTGCCAGCTGCCCCACCACCCTCTCTGTGCCCACTGCCCCACCACTCTCTGTGCCCGCTGCCCCACCACTCCCTCTGTGCCCGCTGCCCCACCACCCTCTCTGTGCCCTCTGCCCCACCCACTCTGTGCCCGCTGCCCCACCACTCCCTCTGTGCCCGCTGCCCCACCACCGTCTCTGTGCCCGCTGCCCCACCACCCTCTCTGTGCCCACTGACCCACCCACTCTGTTCCCACTGCCCCACCACCCTCTCTGTGCCCACTGACCCACCCACTCTGTTCTCACTGCCCCACCACCGTCTCTGTGCCCGCTGCCCCACCACCCTCTCTGTGCCCACTGACCCACCCACTCTGTGCCCGCTGCCCCACCACTCCCTCTGTGCCCGCTGCCCCACCACCGTCTCTGTGCCCGCTGCCCCACCACTCCCTCTGTGCCCGCTGCCCCACCACCCTCTCTGTGCCCGCTGCCCCACCACCCTCTCTGTGCCCTCTGCCCCACCACCCTCTCTGTGCCCACTGACCCACCACCCTCTCTGTGCCCGCTGTCCCTCCACTCTCTGTGCCCACTGACCCACCCTCTCTGTGCCCACTGACCCACAATCTCTGTGCCCCCTGCCCCACCACCCTCTCTGTGCCCACTGACCCACCCTCTCTGTGCCCACTGCCCCACCACCCTCTCTGTGCCCGCTGCCCCACCACCCTCTCAGTGCCCACTGCCGCACCACCCTCTCAGTGCCCTCTGCCCCACCACCCTCTCTGTGCCCACTGACCCACCCTCTCTGTGCCCACTGCCCCACCACCCTCTCTGTGCCCGCTGCCCCACCACCCTCTCAGTGCCCACTGCCGCACCACCCTCTCAGTGCCCTCTGCCCCACCACTCTCTCTGTGCCCACTGACCCACCCTCTCTGTGCCCACTGACCCACCCTCTCTGTGCCCCCTGCCCCACCACCCTCTCTGTGCCCACTGACCCACCCTCTCTGTGCCCCCTGCCCCACCACCCTCTCTGTGCCCACTGACCCACCCTCTCTGTGCCCCCTGCCCCACCACCCTCTCTGTGCCCACTGCCCCACCACCCTCTCTGTGCCCACTGCCCCACCACCCTCTCTGTGCCCAGTGACCCACTACCCTCTCTGTGCCCTCTGTCCCACCACTCTCTCTGTGCCCACTGACCCACCCTCTCTGTGCCCACTGACCCACCCTCTCTGTGCCCCCTGCCCCACCACCCTCTCTGTACCCACTGATCCACCCTCTCTGTGCCCACTGATCCACCCTCTCTGTGCCCGCTGATCCACAACCCTCTATACGCCCACTGCCCCACAACCCTCTCTGTGCCCACTGCCCCACCACCCTCTCTGTGCCCACTGCCCCACCACCCTCTCTGTGCCCACTGCCCCACCACCCTCTCTGTGCCCACTGCCCCACCACCCTCTCTGTGGCCACTACCTCACCACCAACTCCGTGCCCGCTGCCCCACCACTCTCTCTGTACCCGCTGCCCACTGACCCACCATCCTCTGTGCCCACTGCCCCACCACTCTCTCTGTACCCGCTGCCCACTGACCCACCACCCTCTGTGCCCACTTCCCCATCACCCTCTCTGTGCCCACTGTCCCACCACCCTCTCTGTGCCCACTGAAACACCCTCTCTGTGCCCACTGACCCACTCTCTCTCTGCCCACTGACCCACTCTATCTGTGCCTGCTGCCCCACCCTCTCTGTGCCCACTGACCCACCCGCTCTGTGCCCACAGCCCCACTACCCTCTGTGCCACTGACCCACCCTCTCTGTGCCCGCTGCCCCACCCTCTCTGTGCCCACTGACCCACCACACTCTGTGCCCACTGCCCCACCAAACTCTCTGTGCCCACTGCCCCACCCTCTCTGTGCCCACTGCCCAACCCTCTCTGTGCCCACTGCCCCACCCTCTGTGCCCGCTGCCCCACCACCCTCTCTGTGCCCACTGCCCCACCCTCTCTGTGCCCGCTGCCCCACCACCCTCTCTGTGCCGACTGCCCCACCCTCTCTGTGCCCACTGCCCCACCCTCTCTGTGCCCGCTGCCCCACCACCCTCTGTGCTCACTGACCCACCCTCTTTTTACCCACTGACCCACCCTCTCTGTGCCCGCTGCCCCACCACTCTCTCTGTACCCACTGCCCCACCACCCTCTCTGTGCCCACTGATCCACCCTCTCAGTGCCCGCTGATCCACAACCCTCTATATCTCTGTAACCTCCTCCAGCCCTTACACCCCTCCCTATCTCTGTAACCTCCTCCAGCCCCTAGAACCCTCCCTATTTCTGTAACCTCCTCCAGCCCCTAGAACCCACCCTATCTCTGTAACCTCCTCCAGCCCATACACCCCTCCCTCTCTCTGTAACCTCCTCCAGACACTACAACCCTCCCTATCTCTGTAACCTCCTCCAGCCTCCTACAACCCTCCCTATCTCTGTAACCTCCTCCAGCCCCTAGAACCCTCCCTATCTCTGTAACCTCCTCCAGCCACTACAACCCTGCCTATCTCTGTAACCTCCTCCAGCCACTACAACCCTCCCAAACTCTGTAACATCCTCCAGCCCCCTACAACCCTCCCTATCTCTGTAACCTCCTCCAGTCCCTACATCCCTCCCTATCTCTGTAACCTCCTCCAGCCACTACAACCCTCTCTATCTCTGTAACCTCCTACAGCCCCGACAACCCTCCTTGTCTCTGTAACATCCTCCAGTCCCTACAACCCTCCCTATCTCTGTAACCACCTCCAGTCCCTACAACCCTCCCTATCTCTGTAATCTCCGACAGACCATAAAGCCCTCCACATCTCTCTAACCTCCTCCAGCCCCTACAACCCTCCCAATCTCTGTAACCTCCTCCAGACCCAACACCCCTCCCTATCTCTGTAACCTCCTCCAGCCCCTACAACCCTCCCTGTCTCTGTAACCTCCTCCAGCCCCCTCACCCCTCCCTATCTCTGCAACCTCCTCCAGCCCACTACACCCCTCCCTATCGCTGTAACCTCCTCCAGCCCCTAGAACCCTCCCTATCTCTGTAACCTCCTCCAGCACCTACAACTCTCCCTATTTCTGTAGCCTTCTCCAGCCCCTACAACCCTCCCTATCTCTGTAACCTCCTCCAGCCCCTACAACACTCCCTATTTCTGTCACCTCCTCCAGCCCCTACAACCGTCCCTATCTCTGTAACCTCCCCCAGCCCCTACAACCCTCCCTATCTCTGTAACCTCCTCCAGCCCCTACAACCCTCCCGATCTCTGTAACCTCCTCCAGCCCCTACACCCTCCCTATCTCTGTAACCCCCTCCAGCCCCTACAACCATCCCTATCTCTGTAACCTCCTCCAGCCGCTACAACCCTCTCTATCTCTGTAACCTCCTCCAGCCCCAACATCCCTCCCTATCTCTCTCACCTCCTCCAGCCCCTACAACCCTTACTGTCTCTGTAACCTTCTCCAGCCCCTACAACCCTCCCTATCTCTGTTCCCACCTCCAGCCCCTACAATTCTCCCGATCTCTGTAACCTCCGCCAGCCCCTGCAACCCAGCCTATCTCTGTAACCTCCTCCAGCCCCTACACCACTTCCTATCTCTGTATCATCCTCCAGCCCCTACACCCCTTCCAATCTCTGTAACCTCCTCCAGTCTACAACCCTCCCTATCTCTGTAACCTTCTCCAGTCCCTACAACCCTCCCTATCTCTGTAACCTCCTCCAGCCCCTACAACCCTCCCTATCTCTGTATCCTCCTCCAGCCCCTACAACCCTCCCTAACTCTGTAACCTTCTCCAGCCCCTACAACCCTCCCGATCTCTGTAACCTCCTCCAGACCCTGAAACCCTCCCTATCTCTGTAACCTCCTCCAGCACCTACTACTCTCCATATATCTGTAGCCTTCTCCAGCCCCTACAACCCTCCCTATCTCTGTAACCTCCTCCAGACGCCTCAACCCTCCCTATTTCTGTCACCTCCTCCAGCCCCTACAACCGTCCCTATCTCTGTAACCTCCCCCAGCCCCTACAACCCTCCCTAACTGTGTACCCTCCTCTAGCCCCTACAACCCTCCCTATCTCTGTAACCTCCTCCAGCCCCTACACCACTTTCTATCTCTGTAACCTCCTCCAGCCCCGACAACCCTCCCTATCACTGTAACCTCCTCCAGCCCCTACAACCCTCCCTATCTCTGTAACCTCCTCCAGCCCCTACACCCCTTCCTATCTCTGTAACCTCCTCCAGCCCCTACACCACTTTCTATCTCTGTAACCTCCTCCAGCCCCTACACCCCTTCCTATCACTGTAACCTCCTCCAGTCCCTACAACCCTCCCTATCTCTGTAACCTCCTCCAGCCCCTACACCACTTCCTATCTCTGTAATCTCCCCCAGCCCCTACAACCCTCCCTATCTCTGTAACCTCCTCCAGCCCCTACAACCCTCCCTATCTCTGTAACCTCCTCCAGCCCCTACAACCCTCCCGATCTCTGTAACCGCCTCCAGCCCCTACACCCTCCCTATCTCTGTAAACCCCTCCAGCCCCTACACCCCCTCCCTATCTCTGTAACCTCCTCCAGCCCCTACAACCCTCCCTATCTCTGTAACCTCCTACAGTCCCTACAACCCTCCCTATCTCTGTAATCTCCTCCAGCCCGTACACCCACCTTATCTCTGTATCCTCCTCCAGATCCTACAATCCTCCCTATCTCTGTAACCTCCTCCAGCCCCTACAACCCTCCCGATCTCTGTTACCTCCTCCAGCCCCGACAACCCTCCCTATCTCTATAACCTCCTCCAGCCCCTACAACCCTTCCTGTCTCTGTAACCTTCTCCAGCCCCTACAACCCTCCCTATCTCTGTTCCCAACTCCAGCCCCTACAACTCTCCTGATCTCTGTAACCTCCGCCAGCCCCTACAACCCACCCTATCTCTGTAACCTCCTCCAGCCCCGACACCACTTCCTATCTCTGTAACCTCCTCCAGCCCCTACACCCCTTCCTATCTCTGTAACCTCCTCCAGTCCCTACAACCCTCCCTATCTGTGTAACCTCCTCCAGCCCCTACAACCCTCCCGATCTCTGTAACCTCCTCCAGCCCCTACACCCTCCCTATCTCTGTAACCCCCTCCAGCCCCTACAACCATCCCTATCTCTGTAACCTCCTCCAGCCCCTACAACCTCCCTATCGCTGTAATGTCCTCTAGGACCTACAACCTTCCCTATCTCTGTAACCTCCTCCAGACCCTACAACCCTCCCTATCTCTGTAACCTCCTCCAGCACCTACAACTCTCCCTATTTCTGTAGCCTTCTCCAGCCCCTAAAACCCTCCCTATCTCTGTAACCTCCTCCAGCCGCCTCAAACCTCCCTATTTCTGTCACCTCCTCCAGCCCCTACAACCGTCCCTATCTCTGTAACCTCCCCCAGCCCCTACACCCTCCCTATCTCTGTAAACCCCTCCAGCCCCTACAACCATCCCTATCCTGTAACCTCCTCCAGCCCCTACACCCTCCCTATATCTGTACCCTCTAGCCCTTAAAACCTTCCATATCTCTGTTAACTCCGACAGTCCCTACAACCCTTCCTGTCTCTGTAACCTTCTCCAGTCCCTACAACCTTCCCTATCTCTGTTCCCACCTCCAGCCCCTACAACTCTCCTGATCTCTGTAACCTCCGCCAGCCCCTACAACCCTCCCTATCTCAGTAACCTCCTCCAGCCCCTACAACCCTCCCTATCTCTGTAACCTCCTCCAGCCCCTACACCCTCCCTATCTCTGTAAACCCCTCCAGCCCCTACAACCATCCCTATCTCTGTAACCTCCTCCAGCCCCTACAATCCTCCCTATCTCTGTAACCTCCTCCAGCCCCTACAACCCTCCCGATCTCTGTTACCTCCTCCAGCCCCACAAACCCTCCCTATCTCTATAACCTCCTCCAGCCCCTACAACCCTTCCTGTCTCTGTAACCTTCTCCAGTCCCTACAACCTTCCCTATCTCTGTTCCCACCTCCAGCCCCTACAACTCTCCTGATCTCTGTAACCTCCGCCAGCCCCTACAACCCTCCCTATCTCAGTAACCTCCTCCAGCCCCTACAACCCTCCCTATCTCTGTAACCTCCTCCAGCCCCTACACCCTCCCTATCTCTGTAAACCCCTCCAGCCTCTACAACCATCCCTATCTCTGTAACCTCCTCCAGCCCCTACAATCCTCCCTATCTCTGTAACCTCCTCCAGCCCCTACAACCCTCCCGATCTCTGTTACCTCCTCCAGCCCCACCAACCCTCCCTCTCTCTATAACCTCCTCCAGCCCCTACAACCCTTCCTGTCTCTGTAACCTTCTCCAGCCCCTACAACCCTCCCTATCTCTGTTCCCACCTCCAGCCCCTACAACTCTCCTGAGCTCTGTAACCTCCGCCAGCCCCTACAACCCTCCCTATCTCTGTAAACCCCTCCAGCCCCTACAACCATCCCTATCTCTGTAACCTCCTCCAGCCCCTTCACCCTCCCTATCTCTGTAAACCCCTCCAGCCCCTACAACCATCCCTATCTCTGTAACCTCCTCCAGCCCCTACAACCCTCCCTATCTCTGTAACCTCCTCCAGCCCCTTCACCCTCCCTATCTCTGTAAACCCCTCCAGCCCCTACAACCATCCCTATCTCTGTAACCTCCTCCAGATCCTACAATCCTCCCTATCTCTGTAACCTCCTCCAGCCCCTACAACCCTCCCGATCTCTGTTACCTCCTCCAGCCCCACCAACCCTCCCTATCTCTATAACCTCCTCCAGCCCCTACAACCCTTCCTGTCTCTGTAACCTTCTCCAGCCACTACAACCCTCCCTATCTCTGTAACCTCCTACAGCCCCGACAACCCTCCTTGTCTCTGTAACATCCTCCAGTCCCTACAACCCTCCCTATCTCTGTAACAACCTCGAGTCCCTACAACCCTCCCTATCTCTGTAATCTCCGACAGACCATAAAGCCCTCCACATCTCTCTAACCTCCTCCAGCCCCTACAACCCTCCCAATCTCTGTAACCTCCTCCAGCCCCAACACCCCTCCCTATCTCTGTAACCTCCTCCAGCCCCTACAACCCTCCCTGTCTCTGTAACCTCCTCCAGCCCCCTCACCCCTCCCTATCTCTGTAACCTCCTCCAGCCCACTACACCCCTCCCTATCGCTGTAACCTCCTCCAGCCCCTAGAACCCTCCCTATCTCTGTAACCTCCTCCAGCCCCTACAACCCTCCCTATTTCTGTCACCTCCTCCAGCCCCTACAACCGTCCCTATCTCTGTAACCTCCCCCAGCCCCTACAACCCTCCCTATCTCTGTAACCTCCTCCAGCCCCTACAACCCTCCCGATCTCTGTAACCTCCTCCAGCCCCTACACCCTCCAGCCCCTACAACCATCCCTATCTCTGTAACCTCCTCCAGCCCCTACAACCCTCTCTATCTCTGTAACCTCCTCCAGCCCCAACATCCCTCCCTATCTCTCTCACCTCCTCCAGCCCCAACAACCCTTACTGTCTCTGTAACCTTCTCCAGCCCCTACAACCCTCCCTATCTCTGTTCCCACCTCCAGCCCCTACAATTCTCCCGATCTCTGTAACCTCCGCCAGCCCCTGCAACCCAGCCTATCTCTGTAACCTCCTCCAGCCCCTACACCACTTCCTATCTCTGTATCATCCTCCAGCCCCTACACCCCTTCCAATCTCTGTAACCTCCTCCAGTCCCTACAACCCTCCCTATCTCTGTAACCTCCTCCAGTCCCTACAACCCTCCCTATCTCTGTAACCTCCTCCAGCCCCTACAACCCTCCCTATCTCTGTATCCTCCTCCAGCCCCTACAACCCTCCCTAACTCTGTAACCTTCTCCAGCCCCTACAACCCTCCCGATCTCTGTAACCTCCTCCAGACCCTAAAACCCTCCCTATCTCTGTAACCTCCTCCAGCACCTACTACTCTCCATATATCTGTAGCCTTCTCCAGCCCCTACAACCCTCCCTATCTCTGTAACCTCCTCCAGACGCCTCAACCCTCCCTATTTCTGTCACCTCCTCCAGCCCCTACAACCGTCCCTATCTCTGTAACCTCCCCCAGCCCCTACAACCCTCCCTAACTGTGTACCCTCCTCTAGCCCCTACAGCCCTCCCTACTCTGTCACCTCCTCCAGCCCCTACACCCTCCCTATATCTGTACCCTCTAGCCCTTAAAACCTTCCCTATCTCTGTTAACTCCTACAGTCCCTACAACCCTTCCTGTCTGTAACCTTCTCCAGCCCCTACAACCCTCCCTATCTCGGTTCCCACCTCCAGCCCCTACAACTCTCCTGATCTATGTAACCTCCGCCAGCCCCTACAACCCTCCCTATCTCAGTAACCTCCTCCAGCCCCTACAACCCTCCCTATCTCTGTAACCTCCTCCAGCCCCTACACCACTTCCTATCTCTGTAACCTCCTCCAGCCCCTACAACCCTTCCTATCACTGTAACCTCCTCCAGTCCCTACAACCCTCCCTATCTCTGTAACCTCCTCCAGCCCCTACAACCCTCCCGATCTCTGTAACCGCCTCCAGCCCCGAAACCCTCCCTATCTCTGTAAATCCCTCCAGCCCCTACAACAATCCCTATCTCTGTAACCTCCTCCAGCCCCTACAACCCTCCCTATCGCTGTAATCTCCTCCAGCCCCGACACCCACCTTATCTCTGTATCCTCCTCCAGATCCTACAATCCTCCCTATCTCTGTAACCTCCTCCAGCCCTTACAACCCTCCCGATCTGTGTTACCTCCTCCAGCCCCTACAACCCTCCCTAGCTCTATAACCTCCTCCAGCCCCTACAACCCTTCCTGTCTCTGTAACCTTCTCCAGCCCCTACAACCCTCCCTATCTCTGTTCCCAACTCCAGCCCCTACAACTCTCCTGATCTCTGTAACCTCCGCCAGCCCCTACAACCCACCCTATCTCTGTAACCTCCTCCAGCCCCGACACCACTTCCTATCTCTGTAACCTCCTCCAGCCCCTACACCCCTTCCTATCTCTGTAACCTCCTCCAGTCCCTACAACCCTCCCTATCTGTGTAACCTCCTCCAGCCCCTACAACCCTCCCGATCTCCGTAACCTCCTCCAGCCCCTACACCCTCCCTATCTCTGTAACCCCCTCCAGCCCCTACAACCATCCCTATCTCTGTAACCTCCTCCAGCCCCTACAACCTCCCTATCGCTGTAATGTCCTCTAGCCCTTACAACCTTCCCTATCTCTGTAACCTCCTCCAGCCCCTACAACCCTCCCTATCTCTGTAACCTCCTCCAGCACCTACAACTCTCCCTATTTCTGTAGCCTTCTCCAGCCCCTAAAACCCTCCCTATCTCTGTAACCTCCTCCAGCCGCCTCAACCCTCCCTATTTCTGTCACCTCCTCCAGCCCCTACAACCGTCCCTATCTCTGTAACCTCCCCCAGCCCCTACAACCCTCCCTATCTCTGTAACCTCCTCCAGCCCCTACACACTCCCTATCTTTGTAAACCCCTCCAGCCCCTACAACCATCCCTATCCTGTAACCTCCTCCAGGCCCTACACCCTCCCTATATCTGTACCCTCTAGCCCTTAAAACCTTCCATATCTCTGTTAACTCCGACAGTCCCTACAACCCTTCCTGTCTCTGTAACCTTCTCCAGTCCCTACAACCTTCCCTATCTCTGTTCCCACCTCCAGCCCCTACAACTCTCCTGATCTCTGTAACCTCCGCCAGCCCCTACAACCCTCCCTTTCTCAGTAACCTCCTCCAGCCCCTACAACCCTCCCTATCTCTGTAACCTCCTCCAGCCCCTACACCCTCCCTATCTCTGTAAACCCCTCCAGCCCCTACAACCATCCCTATCTCTGTAACCTCCTCCAGCCCCTACAATCCTCCCTATCTCTGTAACCTCCTCCAGCCCCTACAACCCTCCCGATCTCTGTTACCTCCTCCAGCCCCACCAACCCTCCCTATCTCTATAACCTCCTCCAGCCCCTACAACCCTTCCTGTCTCTGTAACCTTCTCCAGCCCCTACAACCCTCCCTATCTCTGTTCCCACCTCCAGCCCCTACAACTCTCCTGATCTCTGAAACCTCTGCCAGCCCCTACAACCCTCCCTATCTCAGTAACCTCCTCCAGCCCCTACAACCCTCCCTATCTCTGTAACCTCCTCCAGCCCCTACAACCCTCCCTATCTCTGTAACCTCCTCCAGCCCCTACAACCCTCCCTATCTCTGTAACCTCCTCCAGCCCCTACAACCCTTCCGATCTCTGTAACCTCCTCCAGCCCCTACAACCCTCCCTATCTCTGAAACCTCTCCAGCACCTACAACTCTCCCTATTTCTGTAGCCTTCTCCAGCCCCTACAACCCTCCCTATCTCTGTAACCTCCTCCAGCCGCCTCAACCCTCCCAATTTCTGTACCCTCTAGCCCTTAAAACCTTCCCTATCTCTGTTAACTCTGACAGTCCCTACAACCCTTCCTGTCTCTGTAACCTTCTCCAGTCCCTACAACCCTCCCTATCTCTGTTCCCACCTCCAGCCCCTACAACTCTCCTGATCTCTGTAACCTCCGCCAGCCCCTACAACCCTCCCTATCTCAGTAACCTCCTCCAGCCCCTACAACCCTCCCTATCTCTGTAACCTCCTCCAGCCCCTACAACCCTCCCTATCTCTGTAACCTCCTCCAGCCCCTACAACCCTCCCTATTTCTGACACCTCCTCCAGCCCCTAAAACCGTCCCTATCTCTGTAACCTCCCCCACCCCCTACAACCCTCCCTATCTCTGTAACCTCCTCCAGCCCCTACAACCATCCCTATCTTTGTAACCTCCTCCAGCCCCTACAACCCTCCCTATCTCTGTAACCTCCTCCAGCCCCTACACCCACCTTATCTCTGTATCCTCCTCCAGATCCTACAATCCTCCCTATCTCTGTAACCTCCTCCAGCCCCTACAACCCTCCCGATCTCTGTTACCTCCTCCAGCCCCACCAACCCTCCCTATCTCTATAACCTCCTCCAGCCCCTACAACCCTTCCTGTCTCTGTAACCTTCTCCAGCCCCTACAACCCTCCCTATCTCTGTTCCCAACTCCAGCCCCTACAACTCTCCTGATCTCTGTAACCTCCGCCAGCCCCTACAACCCACCCTATCTCTGTAACCTCCTCCAGCCCCGACACCACTTCCTATCTCTGTAACCTCCTCTAGCCCCTACACCCCTTCCTATCTCTGTAACCTCCTCCAGTCCCTACAACCCTCCCTATCTGTGTAACCTCCTCCAGCCCCTACAACCCTCCCGATCTCCGTAACCTCCTCCAGCCCCTACACCCTCCCTATCTCTGTAACCTCCTCCAGCCCCTACAACCATCCCTATCTCTGTAACCTCCTCCAGCCCCTACAACCTCCCTATCGCTGTAATGTCCTCTAGCCCTTACAACCTTCCCTATCTCTGTAACCTCCTCCAGCCCCTACAACCCTCCCTATCTCTGTAACCTCCTCCAGCACCTACAACTCTCCCTATTTCTGTAGCCTTCTTCAGCCCCTAAAACCCTCCCTATCTCTGTAACCTCCTCCAGCCGCCTCAACCCTCCCTATTTCTGTCACCTCCTCCAGCCCCTACAACCGTCCCTATCTCTGTAACCTCCCCCAGCCCCTACAACCCTCCCTATCTCTGTAACCTCCTCCAGCCCCTACACACTCCCTATCTCTGTAAACCCCGCCAGCCCCTACAACCATCCCTATCCTGTAACCTCCTCCAGCCCCTACACCCTCCCTATATCTGTACCCTCTAGCCCTTAAAACCTTCCATATCTCTGTTAACTCCGACAGTCCCTACAACCCTTCCTGTCTCTGAAACCTTCTCCAGTCCCTACAACCTTCCCTATCTCTGTTCCCACCTCCAGCCCCTACAACTCTCCTGATCTCTGTAACCTCCGCCAGCCCCTACAACCCTCCCTATCTCAGTAACCTTCTCCAGCCCCTACAACCCTCCCTATCTCTGTAACCTCCTCCAGCCCCTACACCCTCCCTATCTCTGTAAACCCCTCCAGCCCCTACAACCATCCCTATCTCTGTAACCTCCTCCAGCCCCTACAATCCTCCCTATCTCTGTAACCTCCTCCAGCCCCTACAACCCTCCCGATCTCTGTTACCTCCTCCAGCCCCACCAACCCTCCCTATCTCTATAACCTCCTCCAGCCCCTACAACCCTTCCTGTCTCTGTAACCTTCTCCAGCCCCTACAACCCTCCCTATCTCTGTTCCCACCTCCAGCCCCTACAACTCTCCTGATCTCTGAAACCTCTGCCAGCCCCTACAACCCTCCCTATCTCAGTAACCTCCTCCAGCCCCTACAACCCTCCCTATCTCTGTAACCTCCTCCAGCCCCTACAACCCTCCCTATCTCTGTAACCTCCTCCAGCCCCTACAACCCTCCCTATCTCTGTAACCTCCTCCAGCCCCTACAACCCTTCCGATCTCTGTAACCTCCTCCAGCCCCTACAACCCTCCCTATCTCTGAAACCTCTCCAGCACCTACAACTCTCCCTATTTCTGTAGCCTTCTCCAGCCCCTACAACCCTCCCTATCTCTGTAACCTCCTCCAGCCGCCTCAACCCTCCCAATTTCTGTACCCTCTAGCCCTTAAAACCTTCCCTATCTCTGTTAACTCTGACAGTCCCTACAACCCTTCCTGTCTCTGTAACCTTTTCCAGTCCCTACAACCCTCCCTATCTCTGTTCCCACCTCCAGCCCCTACAACTCTCCTGATCTCTGTAACCTCCGCCAGCCCCTACAACCCTCCCTATCTCAGTAACCTCCTCCAGCCCCTACAACCCTCCCTATCTCTGTAACCTCCTCCAGCCCCTACAACCCTCCCTATCTCTGTAACCTCCTCCAGCCCCTACAACCCTCCCTATTTCTGACACCTCCTCCAGCCCCTAAAACCGTCCCTATCTCTGTAACCTCCCCCACCCCCTACAACCCTCCCTATCTCTGTAACCTCCTCCAGCCCCTACACCCTCCCTATCTCTGTAAACCCCTCCAGCCCCTACAACCATCCCTATCTTTGTAACCTCCTCCAGCCCCTACAACCCTCCCTATCTCTGTAACCTCCTCCAGCCCCTACACCCACCTTATCTCTGTATCCTCCTCCAGATCCTACAATCCTCCCTATCTCTGTAACCTCCTCCAGCCCCTACAACCCTCCCGATCTCTGTTACCTCTTCCAGCCCCACCAACCCTCCCTATCTCAGTAACCTCCTCCAGCCCCTACAACCCTCCCTATCTCTGTAACCTCCTCCAGCCCCTAAAACCCTCCCTGTCTCTGTAACCTTCTCCAGCCCCTACAACCCTCCCTATCTCTGTAACCTCCTCCAGCCGCCTCAACCCTTCCAATTTCTGTACCCTCTAGCCCTTAAAACCTTCCCTATCTCTGTAACCTCCTCCAGCCCCGACAACCCTTCCTGTCTCTGTAACCTCCTACAGCCCCGACAACCCTCCTTGTCTCTGTAACATCCTCCAGTCCCTACAACCCTCCCTATCTCTGTAACAACCTCCTGTCCCTACAACCCTCCCTATCTCTGTAATCTCCGACAGACCATAAAGCCCTCCCCATCTCTGTAACCTCCTCCAGCCCCAACACCCCTCCCTATCTCTGTAACCTCCTCCAGCCCCTACAACCCTCCCTGTCTCTGTAACCTCCTCCAGCCCCCTCACCCCTCCCTATCTCTGTAACCTCCTGCAGCCCACTACACCCCTCCCTATCGCTGTAACCTCCTCCAGCCCCTAGAACCCTCCCTATCTCTGTAACCTCCTCCAGCACCTACAACTCTCCCTATTTCTGTAGCCTTCTCCAGCCCCTACAACCCTCCCTATTTCTGTCACCTCCTCCAGCCCCTACAACCGTCCCTATCTCTGTAACCTCCCCCAGCCCCTACAACCCTCCCTATCTCTGTAACCTCCTCCAGCCCCTACAACCCTCCCGATCTCTGTAACCTCCTCCAGCCCCTACACCCTCCCTATCTCTGTAACCCCCTCCAGCCCCTACAACCATCCCTATCTCTGTAACCTCCTCCAGCCCCTACAACCCTCTCCAACTCTGTAACCTCCTCCAGCCCCAACATCCCTCCCTATCTCTCTCACCTCCTCCAGCCCCGACAACCCTTACTGTCTCTGTAACCTTCTCCAGCCCCTACAACCCTCCCTATCTCTGTTCCCACCTCCAGCCCCTACAATTCTCCCGATCTCTGTAACCTCCGCCAGCCCCTGCAACCCAGCCTATCTCTGTAACCTCCTCCAGCCCCTACACCACTTCCTATCTCTGTATCATCCTCCAGCCCCTACACCCCTTCCAATCTCTGTAACCTCCTCCAGTCCCTACAACCCTCCCTATCTCTGTAACCTCCTCCAGTCCCTACAACCCTCCCTATCTCTGTAACCTCCTCCAGCCCCTACAACCCTCCCTATCTCTGTATCCTCCTCCAGCCCCTACAACCCTCCCTAACTCTGTAACCTTCTCCAGCCCCTACAACCCTCCCGATCTCTGTAACCTCCTCCAGACCCTAAAATCCTCCCTATCTCTGTAACCTCCTCCAGCACCTACTACTCTCCATATATCTGTAGCCTTCTCCAGCCCCTACAACCCTCCCTATCTGTGTAACCTCCTCCAGACGCCTCAACCCTCCCTATTTCTATCACCTCCTCCAGCCCCTACAACCGTCCCTATCTCTGTAACCTCCCCCAGCCCCTACAACCCTCCCTAACTGTGTACCCTCCTCTAGCCCCTACAACCCTCCCGATCTCTGTAACCTCCTCCAGCCCCTACACCCTCCCTATCTCTGTCACCCCCTCCAGCCCCTACAACCATCCCTATCTCTGTCACCTCCTCCAGCCCCTACACCCTCCCTATCGCTGTAATGTCCTCTAGCCCCTACAAACTTCCCTATCTCTGTAAACTCCTCCAGCCCCTACAACCCGCCCTATCTCTGTATCCTCCTCCAGCCCCTACAACCCTCCCTAACTCTGTAACCTTCTCCAGCCCCTACAACCCTCCCGATCTCTGTAACCTCCTCCAGACCCTAAAACCCTCCCGATCTCTGTAACCTCCTCCAGCACCTACTACTCTCCATATATCTGTAGCCTTCTCCAGCCCCTACAACCCTCCCTATCTCTGTAACCTCCTCCAGACGCCTCAACCCTCCCTATTTCTGTCACCTCCTCCAGCCCCTACAACCGTCCCTATCTCTGTAACCTCCCCCAGCCCCTACAACCCTCCCTAACTGTGTACCCTCCTCTAGCCCCTACAACCCTCCCGATCTCTGTAACCTCCTCCAGCCCCTACAACCCTCCCTATATCTGTAACCACCTCCAGCACTTAAAACCCTCCCTATCTCTGTAACCTTCTCCAGCCCCTACAAACCTTCCTATCTCTGTAACCTCCTCCAGCCCCTACACTCCTATCTCTGTAATCTCCTCCAGCCCCTACACCCTCCCTACCTCTGCAACCACCTCCAGCCCCTACAGCCCTCCCTACTCTGTCACCTCCTCCAGCCCCTACACCCTCCCTATATCTGTACCCTCTAGCCCTTAAAACCTTGCCTATCTCTGTTAACTCCTACAGTCCCTACAACCCTTCCTGTCTCTGTAATCTCCTCCAGCCCCTACAACCCTCCCTATCTCGGTTCCCACCTCCAGCCCCTACAACTCTCCTGATCTATGTAACCTCCGCCAGCCCCTACAACCCTCCCTATCTCTGTAACCTCCTCCAGCCCCTACACCACTTTCTATCTCTGTAACCTCCTCCAGCCCCTACACCCCTTCCTATCACTGTAACCTCCTCCAGTCCCTACAACCCTCCCTATCTCTGTAACCTCCTCCAGCCCCTACACTACTTCCTATCTCTGTAACCTCCTCCAGCCCCTACAACCCTTCCTATCACTGTAACCTCCTCCAGTCCCTACAACCCTCCCTATCTCTGTAACCTCCTCCAGCCGCCTCAACCCTCCCTATTTCTGTCACCTCCTCCAGCCCCTACAACCGTCCCTATCTCTGTAACCTCCTCCAGCCCCTACAACCCTCCCGATCTCTGTAATCTCCTCCAGCCCCTACACCCACCTTATCTCTGTATCCTCCTCCAGATCCTACAATCCTCCCTATCTCTGTAACCTCCTCCAGCCCCTACAACCCTCCCGATCTGTGTTACCTCCTCCAGCCCCGACAACCCTCCCTATCTCTGTAACCTCCTCCAGCCCCTACAACCCTCCCGATCTCTGTTACCTCCTCCAGCCCCACCAACCCTCCCTATCTCTATAACCTCCTCCAGCCCCTACAACCCTTCCTGTCTCTGTAACCTTCTCCAGTCCCTACAACCCTCCCTATCTCTGTTCCCACCTCCAGCCCCTACAACTCTCCTGATCTCTGTAACCTCCGCCAGTCCCTACAACCCACCCTATCTCTGTAACATCCTCCAGCCCCTACACCCCTTCCAATCTCTGTAACCTCCTCCAGTCCCTACAACCCTCCCTATCTCAGTAACCACCTCCAGCACCTACAACCCTCCCTATTTCTGTAGCCTTCTCCAGCCCCTACAACCCTCCCTATCTCTGTAACCTCCTCCAGCCGCCTCAACCCTCCCTATTTCTGTCACCTCCTCCAGCCCCTACAACCCTCCCTATCTCTGTAACCTCCTCCAGCCCCTACAACCCTCCCGATCTCTGTAACCTCCTCCAGCCTCTACACCCTCCCTATCTCTGTAAACCCCTCCAGCCCCTACAATCATCCCTATCTCTGTAACCTCCTCCAGCCGCCTCAACCCTCCCTATTTCTGTCACCTCCTCTAGCCCCTACAACCGTCCCTATCTCTGTAACCTCCTCCAGCCCCTACAACCCTTCCTGTCTCTGTAACCTCCTCCAGCCCCTACAACCCTCCCGATCTCTGTTACCTCCTCCAGCCCCACCAACCCTCCCTATCTCTATAACCTCCTCCAGCCCCTACAACCCTTCCTGTCTCTGTAACCTTCTCCAGCCCCTACAACCCTCCCTATCTCTGTTCCCACCTCCAGCCCCTACAACTCTCCTGATCTCTGTAACCTCCGCCAGTCCCTACAACCCACCCTATCTCTGTAACATCCTCCAGCCCCTACACCCCTTCCAATCTCTGTAACCTCCTCCAGTCCCTACAACCCTCCCTATCTCAGTAACCACCTCCAGCACCTACAACCCTCCCTATCTCTGTAACCTTCTCCAGCCATTACAACCCTTCCTATCTCTGTAACCTCCTCCAGCCCCTTCACCCCTCCCTATCTCTGTAATCTCCTCCAGCCCCTTCACCCCTCCCTATCTCTGTAATCTCCGCCAGCCCCTACAACCCTCCCTACCTCTGTAACCACCTCCAGCCCCGACAGCCCTCCCTATTTCTGTAACCTCCTCCAGCCCCTACACCCTCCCTATATCTGTACCCTCTAGCCCTTAAAACCTTCCCGATCTCTGTTAACTCCGACAGTCCCTACAACCCTTCCTGTCTCTGTAACCTTCTCCAGTCCCTACAACCCTCCCTATCTCTGTTCCCACCTCCAGCCCCTCCAACTCTCCTGATCTCTGTAACCTCCGCCAGCCCCTACAACCCTCCCTATCTCAGTAACCTCCTCCAGCCCCTACAACCCTCCCTATCTCTGTAACCTCCTCCAGCACCTACAACTCTCCCTATTTCTGTAGCCTTCTCCAGCCCCTACAATCCTCCCTATCTCTGTAACCTCCTCCAGCCGCCTCAACCCTCCCTATTTCTGTCACCTCCTCCAGCCCCTACAACCCTCCCTATCTCTGTAACCTCCTCCAGCACCTACAACTCTCCCTATTTCTGTAGCCTTCTCCAGCCCCTACAATCCTCCCTATCTCTGTAACCTCCTCCAGCCGCCTCAACCCTCCCTATCTCTGTAACCTCCTCCAGCCCCTGCAACCCTCCCGATCTCTGTAACCTCCTCCAGCCTCTACACCCTCCCTATCTCTGTAAACCCCTCCAGCCCCTACAACCATCCCTATCTCTGTAACCTCCTCCAGCCCCTACAACCCTCCCTATCTCTGTAATCTCCTCCAGCCCCTACACCCACCTTATCTCTGTATCCTCCTCCAGATCCTACAATCCTCCCTATCTCTGTAACCTCCTCCAGCCCCTACAACCCTCCCGATGTCTGTTACCTCCGCCAGCCCCGACAACCGTCCCTATCCCTATAACCTCCTCCAGCCCCTACAACCCTTACTGTCTCTGTAACCTTCTCCAGCCCCTACAACCCTCCCTATCTCTGTACCCAACTCCAGCCCCTACAACTCTCCTGATCTCTGTAACCTCCTCCAGCACCTACACCCCTTCCAATCTCTGTAACCTCCTCCAGTCCCTACAACCCTCCCTATCTGTGTAACCTCCTCCAGCCCCTACAACCCTCCCGATCTCTGTAACCTCCTCCAGCCCCTACACCCTCCCTATCTCTGTAACCCCCTCCAGCCCCTACAACCATCCCTATCTCTGTAACCTCCTCCAGCCCCTACACCCTCCCTATCGCTGTAATGTCCTCTAGCCCCTACAACCTTCCCTATCTCTGTAACCTCCTCCAGCCCCTACAACCCTTCCTATCTCAGTAACCTCCTCCAGCCCCTACAACCCTCCCTATATCTGTAACCACCTCCAGCACCTAAAACCCTCCCTTTCTCTGTAACCTTCTCCAGCCCCTACAACCCTTCCTATCTCTGTAACCTCCTCCAGCCCCTACACCCTCCCTATCGCTGTAATGTCCTCTAGCCCCTCCAACCTTCCCTATCTCTGTAACCTCCTCCAGCCCCTACAACCCTTCCTATCTCAGTAACCTCCTCCAGCCCCTACAACCCTCCCTATATCTGTAACCACCTCCAGCACCTAAAACCCTCCCTTTCTCTGTAACCTCCTCCAGCCCCTACACCCCTCCCTATCTCTGTAAACTCCTCCAGCCCCTCCACCCTCCCTACCTCTGCAACCACTTCCAGCCCCTACAGCCCTCCCTATCTCTGTAACCTCCTCCAGCCCCTACACCCTCCCTATATCTGTACCCTCTAGCCCTTAAAACCTTCCCTATCTCTGTTAACTCCTACAGTCCCTACAACCCTTCCTGTCTCTGTAACCTCCTCCAGCCCCGACAACCCTCCCTATCTCTGTTCCCACCTCCAGCCCCTACAACTCTCCTGATTTATGTAACCTCCGCCAGCCCCTACAACCCTCCCTATCTCTGTAACCTCCTCCAGCCCCTACACCACTTCCTTTCTCTGTAACCGCCTCCAGCCCCTACACCCCTTCCTATCTCTGTAACCTCCTCCAGTCCCTACAACCCTCCCTATCTCTGTAACCTCCTCCAGTCCCTACAACCCTCCCTATCTCTGTAACCTCCTCCAGCCCCTACAACACTCCCTATCTCTGTAACATCCTCCAGCCCCTACAACCCTCCCTATCTCTGTAACCTCCTCCAACCCCTACAACCCTCCCGATCTCTGTAACCTCCTCCAGCCCCTACAACCGTCCCTATCTCTGTAACCTCCCCCAGCCCCTACAACCCTCCGTATCTCTGTAACCTCCTCCAACCCCTACAACCCTCCCGATCTCTGTAACCTCCTCCAGCCCCTACACCCTCCCTATCTCTGTAAACCCCTCCAGCCCCTACAACCATCCCTATCTCTGTAACCTCCTCCAGCCCCTACAACCCTCCCTATCTCTGTAACCTCCTCCAGCCCCTACACCCACCTTATCTCTGTATCCTCCTCCAGATCCTACAATCCTCCCTATCTCTGTAACCTCCTCCAGCCCCTACACCCTCCCGATCTCTATAACCTTCTCCAGCCTCTACAACCCTCCCTATCTCTGTTCCCACCTCCAGCCTCTACAACTCTCCTGATCTCTGTAACCTCCGCCAGCCCCTACAACCCACCCTATCTCTGTAACCTCCTCCAGCCCCGACACCCCTTCCTATCTCTATAACCTTCTCCAGCCCCTACAACCCTCCCTATCTCTGTTCCCACCTCCAGCCTCTACAACTCTCCTGATCTCTGTTACCTCCTCCAGCCCCGACAACCCTCCCTATCTCTATAACCTCCTCCAGCCCCTACAACCCTTCCTGTCTCTGTAACCTTCTCCAGCCTCTACAACCCTCCCTATCTCTGTTCCCACCTCCAGCCCCTACAACTCTCCTGATCTCTGTAACCTCCGCCAGCCCCTACAACCCTCCCTATCTCTGTAACCTCCTCCAGCCCCGACACCCCTTCCTATCTCTGTAACCTCCTCCAGTCCCTACAACCCTCCCTATCTCTGTAACCACCTCCAGCACCTACAACCCTCCCTATCTCTGTAACCTTCTCCAGCCATTACAACCCTTCCTATCTGTGTAACCTCCTCCAGCCCCTACACCCCTCCCTATCTCTGTAATCTCCTCCAGCCCCGACACCCCTCCCTATCTCTGTAACCTCCAGCCCCTACACCCTACCTACCTCTGTAACCACCTCCAGCCCCTACAGCCCTCCCTATCTCTGTAACCTCCTCCAGCCCCTACACCCTCCCTATATCTGTACCCTCTAGCCCTTAAAACCTTCCCTATCTCTGTTAACTCCGACAGTCCCTACAACCCTTCCTATCTCTGTAACCTTTTCCAGCCCCTACAACCCTCCCTACCTCTGTAACCTCCTCCAGCCCCTACAACTCTCCTGATCTCTGTAACCTCCTCCAGCCCCTACAACCCTCCCTATCTCTGTAACCTCCTCCAGCCCCTACAACTCTCCTGATCTCTGTAACCTCCGCCAGCCACTACAACCCTCCCTATCTCTGTAACCTCCCCCAACCCCTACAACCCTCCCTATCTCTGTAACCTCCTCCAGCCGCCTCAACCCTCCCTATTTCTGTCACCTCCTCCAGCCCCTACACCCTCCCTATCTCTGTAACCCCCTCCAGCCCCTACAACCATCCCTATCTCTGTAACCTCCTCCAGCACCTACAACCCTCCCTATCTCTGTAACCTCCTCCAGCCCCTACACCCACCTTATCTCTGTATCCTCCTCCAGATCCTACAATCCTCCCTATCTCTGTAACCTCCTCCAGCCCCTACACCCCTCCCTATCTCTAAAACCTCCTCCAGCCCTACAACCCTTCCTGTCTCTGTAACCTTCTCCATCCCATACAACCCTCCCTATCTCTGTTCCCACCTCCAGCCCCTACAACTCTCCAGATCACTGTAACCTCCGCCAGCCCCAACAACCCACCCTATCTCTGTAACCTCCTCCAGCCCCTACACCACTTCCTATCTCTGTAACCTCCTCCAGCCCCTACACGCCTTCCTATCTCTGTAACCTCCTCCAGTCCCTACAACCCTCCCCATCTCTGTAACCTCCTCCAGTCCCTACAACCCTCCCTATATCTGTAACCTCCTCCAGCTCCTACAACCTTCCCTATCTCTGTAACCTCCTCCAGCCCCTACAACCCTCCCTATCTCTGTAACCTCCTCCAGCCCCTACAACCCTCCCGATCTCTATAACCTCCTCCAGCCCCTACAAACCTCCCAATCTCTGTAATATCCTCCAGCACCTACTACTCTCCATATTTCTGTAGCTTTCTCCAGCCCCTACAACCCTTCCTATCTGTGTAACCTCCTCCAGCCGCCTCAACCCTCCCTATTTCTGTCACCTCCTCCAGCCCCTACAACCGTCCCTTTCTCTGTAACCTCCCCCAGCCCCTACAGACCTCCCTATCTCTGTAACCTCCTCCAGCCCCTACAACCCTCCCTATCTCTGTAACCTCCTCCAGCCCCTACACCCACCCTATCTCTGTGTCCTCCTCCAGATCCTACAATCCTCCCTATCTCTGTAACCTCCTCCAGCCCCTACAATCCTCCCGATCTCTGTTACCTCCTCCAGCCCCGACAACCCTCCCTATCTATATAACCTCCTCCAGCCCCTACAACCCACCGTGTCTGTAGCCTCCTCCAGCCCCTACAGACCTCCCTATCTCTGTAACCTCCTCCAGCCCCTACACCCCTCCCTATCTCTGTAACCTCCTCCAGCCCCTAGACCCCACCCTTTCTCTGTAACCTCCGCCAGCCCCTCCACCCCTCGCTATTTCTGTAACCTCCTCCAGCCCCTACACCGCACCTTGTCTCTGTAACCTCCTCCAGCCCCTACAACCCGCCCTATCTCTGTAACCTCCTCCAGCCCCTACACCCCACCCGATCTCTGTAACCTCCTCCAGCCCCTACACCCCACCCTGTCTCTGTAACCTCTTCCATGCCCTACAACCCTCCCTATCTCTGTAATCCCCTCCATCCCCTACACCCCACCCTGTCTCTGTAACCTCCTCCAGCCCCTATACCCCACCCTGTCTCTGTAACCTTCTCCAGCCCATACAACCCTCCCTATCTCTGTGACCTCCTCCAGCCCCTACACCCCACCCTGTCTCTGTAACCTCCTCCAGCCCCAACAACCCTCCCTATCTCTGTAACCTCCTCCAGTCCCTACAATCCTCTTATCTCTGTAACCCTCTCCAGCCCCTACAACCCTCCCTATCTCTGTAACCTCCTCCAGCCCCTACAAACCTCCCTATCTATGTAACCTCCGCCAGCCCCTACAACCCTCCCTATCTCTGTAACCTCCTCCAGCCCCTACACCCTCCCTATCTCTGTAACCTCCTCCAGCCCCTACACTGCTCCCTATCTCTGTAACCTCCTCCAGCCCCTACAACCCTCCCTATCTCTGTAACCTCCTCCAGTCCCTACAACCCTCCCTATCTCTGTAACCTCCTCCAGCCCCTACAACACTCCCTATCTCTGTAACATCCTCCAGCCCCTACAACCCTCCCTATCTCTGTAACCTCCTCCAGCCCCTACAACCCTCCCGATCTCTGTAACCTCCTCCAGCCCCTACAACCCTCCCTATCTCTGTAACCTCCTCCAGCCCCTACAACCCTCCCTATCTCTGTAACCTCCTCCAGCCCCTACAACTCTCCCTAATTCTGTAGCCTTCTCCAGCCCCTAAAACACTCCCTATCTCTGTAACCTCCTCCAGCCGCCTCAACCCTCCCTATTTCTGTCACCTCCTCTAGCCCCTACAACCGTCCCTATCTCTGTAACCTCCCCCAGCCCCTACAACCCTCCCTATCTCTGTAACCTCCTCCAACCCCTACAACCCTCCCGATCTCTGTAACCTCCTCCAGCCCCTACACTCTCCCTATCTCTGTAAACCCCTCCAGCCCCTACAACCATCCCTATCTCTGTAACCTCCTCGAGCCCCTACAACCCTCCCTATCTCTGTAACCTCCTCCAGCCCCTACACCCACCTTATCTCTGTATCCTCCTCCAGATCCTACAATCCTCCCTATCTCTGTAACCTCCTCCAGCCCCTACACCCTCCCGATCTCTGTTACCTCCTCCAGCCCCGACAACCCTCCCTATCTCTATAACCTTCTCCAGCCCCTACAACCCTCCCTATCTCTGTTCCCACCTCCAGCCCCTACAACTCTCCTGATCTCTGTTACCTCCTCCAGCCCCGACAACCCTCCCTATCTCTATAATCTCCTCCAGCCCCTACAACCCTTCCTGTCTCTGTAACCTTCTCCAGCCTCTACAACCCTCCCTATCTCTGTTCCCACCTCCAGCCCCTACAACTCTCCTGATCTCTGTAACCTCCGCCAGCCCCTACAACCCACCCTATCTCTGTAACCTCCTCCAGCCCCGACACCCCTTCCTATCTCTGTAACCTCCTCCAGTCCCTACAACCCTCCCTATCTCTGTAACCACCTCCAGCACCTACAACCCTCCCTATCTCTGTAACCTTCTCCAGCCATTACAACCCTTCCTATCTGTGTAACCTCCTCCAGCCCCTACACCCCTCCCTATCTCTGTAATCTCCTCCCGCCCCTACACCCTACCTACCTCTGTAACCACCTCCAGCCCCTACAGCCCTCCCTATCTCTGTAACCTCCTCCAGCCCCTACACCCTCCCTATATCTGTACCCTCTAGCCCTTAAAACCTTGCCTATCTCTGTTAACTCCGACAGCCCCTACAACCCTCCCTATCTCTGTAACCTCCTCCAGCCCCTACAACCCTTCCTGTCTCTGTAACCTTCTCCATCCCATACAACCCTCCATATCTCTGTTCCCACCTCCAGCCCCTACAACTCTCCAGATCACTGTAACCTCCGCCAGCCCCAACAACCCACCCTATCTCTGTAACCTCCTCCAGCCCCTACACCACTTCCTATCTCTGTAACCTCCTCCAGCCCCTACACGCCTCCCTATCTCTGTAACCTCCTCCAGTCCCTACAACCCTCCCTATGTCTGTAACCTCCTCCAGCTCCTACAACCTTCCCTATCTCTGTAACCTCCTCCAGCCCCTACAACCCTCCCGATCTCTATAACCTCCTCCAGCCCCTACAAACCTCCCAATCTCTGTAATATCCTCCAGCACCTACTACTCTCCATATTTCTGTAGCTTTCTCCAGCCCCTACAACCCTTCCTATCTCTGTAACCTCCTCCAGCCGCCTCAACCCTCCCTATTTCTGTCACCTCCTCCAGCCTCTACAACCGTCCCTTTCTCTGTAACCACCCCCAGCCCCTACAGACCTCCCTATCTCTGTAACCTCCTCCAGCCCCTACAACCCTCCCTTTCTCTGTAACCTCCTCCAGCCCCTACACCCACCCTATCTCTGTGTCCTCCTCCAGATCCTACAATCCTCCCTATCTCTGTAACCTCCTCCAGCCCCTACAATCCTCCCAATCTCTGTTACCTCCTCCAGCCCCGACAACCCTCCCTATCTCTATAACCTCCTCCAGCCCCTACAACCCTCCGTGTCTGTAGCCTCCTCCAGCCCCTACAGACCTCCCTATCTCTGTAACCTCCTCCAGCCCCTACACCCCTCCCTATCTCTGTAACCTCCTCCAGCCCCTAGACCCCACCCTTTCTCTGTAACCTCCGCCAGCCCCTCCACCCCTCGCTATTTCTGTAACCTCCTCCAGCCCCTACACCCCACCTTGTCTCTGTAACCTCCTCCAGCCCCTACAACCCGCCCTATCTCTGTAACCTCCTCCAGCCCCTACACCCCACCCGATCTCTGTAACCTCCTCCAGCCCCTACACCCCACCCTGTCTCTGTAACCTCTTCCAGCCCCTACAACCCTCCCTATCTCTGTAATCCCCTCCATCCCCTACACCCCACCCTGTCTCTGTAACCTCCTCCAGCCCCTATACCCCACCCTGTCTCTGTAACCTTCTCCAGCCCATACAACCCTCCCTATCTCTGTGACCTCCTCCAGCCCCTACACCCCACCCTGTCTCTGTAACCTCCTCCAGCCCCAACAACCCTCCCTATCTCTGTAACCTCCTCCAGTCCCTACAATCCTCTTATCTCTGTAACCCTCTCCAGCCCCTACAACCCTCCCTATCTCTGTAACCTCCTCCAGCCCCTACAAACCTCCCTATCTCTGTATCCTCCTCCAGCCCCTACAACCCTCCCTCTCTCTGTTACCTCCTCCAGCCCCTACACCCTCCCTATCTCTGTAACCTCCTCCAGCCCCTACACTGCTCCCTATCTCTGTAACCTCCTCCAGCCCCTACAACCCTCCCTATCTCTGTAACCTCCTCCAGCCCCTGCAACCCTCCCTATCTCTGTAACCTCCTCCAGCCCCTACACCCTCCCTATCTCTGTAACCTCCTCCAGCCCCTACACCGCTCCCTATCTCTGTAACATCCTCCAGCCCCTACAACCCTCCCTATCTCTGTAACCTCCTCCAGTCCCTACACCCCTCCCTATCTCTGTAACCTCCTCCAGCCCCTACAACCCTCCCTATCTCTGTAACCTCCTCCAGTCCCTCCACCCCTCCCTATCTCTGTAACCTCCTCCAGCCCCTACAACCCTCCCTATCTCTGTAACCTCCTCCAGTCCCTACACCCCTTCCTATCTCTGTAACCTCCTCCAGCCCCTACAACCCTCCCTATCTCTGTAACCTCCTCCAGCCCCTGCAACCCTCGCTATCTCTGTAACCTCCTCCAGCCCCTACACCCTCCCTATCTCTGTAACCTCCTCCAGCCCCTACACCGCTCCCTATCTCTGTAACCTCCGCCAGCCCCTACAAACCTCCCTATCTCTGTATCCTCCTCCAGCCCCTACAACCCTCCCTCTCTCTGTTACCTCCTCCAGCCCCTACACCCTCCCTATCTCTGTAACCTCCTCCAGCCCCTACACTGCTCCCTATCTCTGTAACCTCCTCCAGCCCCTACAACCCTCCCTATCTCTGTAAACTCCTCCAGCCCCTGCAACCCTCCCCATATCTGTAACCTCCTCCAGCCCCTACACCCTCCCTATCTCTGCAACATTCTCCAGCCCCTACAACCCTCCCTACCAGTATCAAAACTCTGTCTCTCTCTGTCTCACTGACTCTCTCGTTCTGTCTGTCTGTCCGTGTCTTTGTTTATCTCTCTCTGTCTCTCTTTGTCTGTGTGTCTCTTTCCTTTAAGGCACTCATTAAAACCAACCTGTTCTAAATGTCTCTTGCCCAGTTTTTGGTGAGAAACTCTATAGAATCGCGAGAGTGCAGAAGGAGGCCATCCAGCCCGTGATGTCTGCATGGAAGCTCCGAAAGAGCACCCTACCCAGCTCCAGTCCCACTTCATCCCCGAAATCGCACTTAACCTTTGGACACTAAGGGACAATTGATCATGGCCAATCCACCTAACCTGTACATCCCTGGACACTAAGGGACAATTGATAATGGCCAATCCACCTGACCTGTACATCCCTGGACACTAAGGGACAATTGATCATGGCCAATCCACCTAACCTGTACATCCCTGGACACTAAGGTACAATTGATCATGGCCGATCCACCTAACCTGTACATCCCTGGACATTAAGGGATAATTGATCATGGCCAATCCACCTAACCTGTACATCCCTGGACACTAAGGGACAATTGATCATGGCCAATCCACCTAACCTGTACATCCCCGGACACTAAGGGACAATTTATCATGGCCAATCCACCTAACCTGTACATCCCTGGACACTAAGGGACAATTGATAATGGCCAATCCACCTAACCTGTACATCCCTGGACACTAAGGGACAATTGATCATGGCCGATCCACCTAACCTGTACATCCCTGGACATTAAGGGATAATTGATCATGGCCAATCCACCTAACCTGCACATCCATGGACACTAAGGGACAATTGATCATGGCCAATCCACCTAACCTGTACATCCCTGGACATTAAGGGATAATTGATCATGGCCAATCCACCTAACCTGTACATCCCTGGACACTAAGGGACAATTGATAATGGCCAATCCACCTAACCTGTACATCCCTGGACACTAAGGGACAATTGATCATGGCCAATCCACCTAACCTGTACATCCCTGGACACTAAGGGACAATTGATCATGGCCAATCCACCTAACCTGTACATCCCTGGACACTCAGGGACAATTGATCATGGTCAATCCACCTAACCTGTACATCCCTGGACACTAAGGGACAATTGATCATGGTCAATCCACCTAACCTGTACATCCCTGGACACTAAGGGACAATTGATCATGGTCAATCCACCTAACCTGTACATCCCTGGACACTAAGGGACAATTGATCATGGCCAATCCACCTAACCTGTACATCCCTGGACACTAAGGGACAATTGATCATGGCCAATCCACCTAACCTGCACATCCATGGACACTAAGGGACAATTGATCATGGCCAATCCACCTAACCTGTACATCCCTGGACACTAAGGGACAATTGATCATGGCCAATCCACCTAACCTGTACATCCCTGGACACTAAGGGACAATTGATCATGGCCAATCCACCTAACCTGTACATCCCTGGACACTAAGGGACAATTGATCATGGTCAATCCACCTAACCTGTACATCCCTGGACACTAGGGACAATTGATCATGGCCAATCCACCTAACCTGTACATCCCTGGACACTAAGGGACAATTGATCATGGTCAATCCACCTAACCTGCACATCTCTGGACACTAAGGGTCAATTGATCATGGCCAATCCACCTAAACTGTACATCCCTGGACACTAAGGGACAATTAATCATGGCCAATCCACCTAACCTGTACATTCCTGGACACTAAGGGACAATTGATCATGGCCAATCCACCTAACCTGTACATCCCTGGACACTAAGGGACAATTGATAATGGCCAATCCACCTAACCTGTACATCCCTGGACACTAAGGGACAATTGATCATGGCCAATCCACCTAACCTGCGCATCCCTGGACACTAAGGGACAATTGATCACGGCCAATCCACCTAACCTGTAGATCCCGGGGCACTGAGGGACAATTGATCATGGTCAATCCACCTAACCTGTACATCCCTGGACACTAAGGGACAATTGATCATGGTCAATCCACCTAACCTGTACATCCCTGGACACTAAGAGACAATTGATCATGGTCAATCCACCTAACCTGTACATCCCTGGACACTAAGGGACAATTGATCATGGCCAATCCACCTAACCTGTACATCCCTGGACACTAAGGGACAATTGATCATCGCCAATCCACCTAACCTGTACATCCCTAGATACTAAGGGACAATTGATCATGGTCAATCCACCTAACCTGTACATCCCTGGACACTAAGGGACAATTGATCATGGCCAATCCACCTAACCTGTACATCCCTGGACATTAAGGGACAATTGATCATGGACAATCCAGCTAACCTGTACATCCCTGGACATTAAGGGACAATTGATCATGGCCAATCCACCTAACCTGTGCATCCCTGGACACTAAGGGATAATTGATCTTGGCCAATCCACCTAACCTGTACATCCCTGGACACTAAGGGATAATTGGTCATGGCTAATCCATCTAACCTGTACACCCCTGGACACTAAGGGACAATTGATCATGGCCAATCTACCTAACCTGTACATCCCTGGACACTAAGGGATAATTGATCATGGCTAATCCATCTAACCTGTACACCCCTGGACACTAAGGGACAATTGATCATGGCCAATCCACCTGACCTGTACATCCCTGGTCACTAAGGGACAATTGACCATGGCCAACCCAACTAACCGGTACATCCCTGGACACAAACGGACAATTGATCATGGTCAATCCACCTAACCTTTACATCCCTGGACACTAAGGGACAATTGATCATAGCCAATCCACCTAACCTGTACATCCCTGGACACAAAGGGATAATTGATCATGGCCGATCCACCTAACCTGTACATCCCTGGACACTGAGGGCCAATTGATCATGGCCAATCTACCTAACCTGTACATCCCTGGACACTAAGGGAGAATTGATCATGGTTAATCCACCTAACCTGTACATCCCTGGACACTAAGGGAGAATTGATCATGGCCAATCCACCTAACCTGTACATCCGTGGACACTAAGGGACAATTGATCATGGTCAATTCACCTAACCTGTACATTCCTGGACATTAAGGGACAATTGATCATGGCCGATCCACCTAACCAGTAAATCCCTGGACACTAAGGGACAATTGATCACGGCGAATCCACCTAACCTGTAGATCCCTGGACACTGAGGGACAATTGTCATGGTCAATCCACCTAACCTGTACATCCCTGGACACTAAGGGACAATTGATCATGATCAATCCACCTAACCTGTACATCCCTGGACACTAAGGGACGATTGATCATGGTCAATCCAACTGACCTGTACATCCCTGGACACTGAGGGACAATTGATCATGGACAATCCTCTTAACCTGTACATCCCTGGACATTAAGGGACAATTGATCATGGCCAATCCAGCTAACCTGTAGATCCCTGGACATTAAGGGACAAGTGATCATGGCCACTCCACCTAACCTGTACATCCCTGGGCACTAAGGGACAATTGATCATGGCCAATCCTCCTAACCTGTACATCCCTGGACACTAAGGGACAATTGATAAAGGCCAATCCACCTAACCTGTACATCCCTGGACACGAAGGGACAATTGATCACGGCCAATCCACCTAACCTGTACATCCCTGGACACTGAGGGACAATTGATCATGGCCAATCCACATAACCTGTACATCCCTGGACACTAAGGGACAATTGATCATGGCCAATCCACCGAACCAGTACATCCCTGGACACTAAGGGACAATTGATAAAGGCCAATCCACCTAACCTGTACATCCCTGGACACTAAGGGACAATTGATCATGGCCAATCCACCTAACCTGTACATCCCTGGACACTAAGGGACAATTGATCATGGCCAATCCACATAACCTGTATATCCCTGGACACTGAGGGCCAATTGATCATGGCCAATCCACCTAACCTGTACATCCCTGGACACTAAGGGGCAATTGATCATGGCCAATCACCTAACCTGTACATCCCTGGACACTTAGGGACAGTTGCTCATGGCCAATCCACCTAACCTGTACATCCCTGGACACTAAGGGACAATTGATCATGGCCAATCCACCTAACCTGTACATCCCTGGACACTAAGGGATAATTGATCAGGGTCAATCCACCTAACCTGTACATCCCTGGACACTAAGGGACAATTGATCATGGCCAATCCTCCTAACATGTACATCGTCGACACTAAGGGATAATTGATCATGGCCAATCCACCTAACCTGTACATCCCTGGACACTAAGGGACAATTGATCATGGCCAATCCACCTAACCTGTACATTCCTGGACACTAAGGGACAATTGATCATGGCCAATCCACCTAACCTGTACATCCCTGGACACTAAGGGACAATTGATCATGGCCAATCCACCTAACCTGTACATCCCTGGACACTAAGGGACAATTGATCATGGCCAATCCACCTAACCTGTACATCCCTGGACACTAAGGGACAATTGATCATGGTCAATCCACCTAACCTGTACATCCCTGAACATTAAGGGACAATTGATCATGGTCAATCCACCTAACCTGTACATCCCTGGACATTAAGGGACAATTGATCATGGCTAATCCACCTAACCTGTACATCCCTGGACACGAAGGGATAATTGATCTTGGCCAATCCACCTAACCTGTACATCCCTGGATACTAACGGATAATTGATCATGGCTAATCCATCTAACCTGTACACCCCTGGACACTAAGGGACAATTGATCATGGCCAATCCACCTGACCTGTACATCCCTGGTCACTAAGGGACAATTGACCACGGCCAATCCACCTAACCGGTACATCCCTGGACACAAAGGGACAATTGATCATGGTCAATCCACCTAACCTTTACATCCCTGGACACTAAGGGACAATTGATCATGGCCAATCCACCTAACCTGTACATCCCTGGACAAAATGGGATAATTGATCATGGCCGATCCACCTAACCTGTACATCCCTGGACACTAAGGGACAATTGACCATGGCCAATCCACCAAACCTGTACTTCCCTGGACACAAAGGGACAATTGATCATGGTCAATCTACCTAACCTGTACATCCCTGGACACTAAGGGACAATTGACCATGGTCAATCCACCTAACCTGTACATCCCTGGACACTAAGGGACAATTGATCATGGCCAATCCACCTAACCTGTACATCCCTGGACAGTAAGGGACAATTTATAAAGGCCAATCCACCTAACCTGTACATCCCTGGACACTATGGGACAATTGATCATGGCCAATCCACCTAACCTGCGCATCCCTGGACACTAAGGGACAATTGATCATGGCCAATCCACCTAACCTGCGCATCCCTGGACACTAAGGGACAATTGATCATGGCCAATCCACCTAACCTGTACATCCGTGGACACTAAGGGACAATTGATCATGGTCAATTCACCTAACCTGTACATTCCTGGACATTAAGGGACAATTGATCATGGCCGATCCACCTAACCAGTAAATCCCTGGACACTAAGGGACAATTGATCACGGCGAATCCACCTAACCTGTAGATCCCTGGACACTGAGGGACAATTGTCATGGTCAATCCACCTAACCTGTACATCCCTGGACACTAAGGGACAATTGATCATGATCAATCCACCTAACCTGTACATCCCTGGACACTAAGGGACGATTGATCATGGTCAATCCAACTGACCTGTACATCCCTGGACACTGAGGGACAATTGATCATGGACAATCCTCCTAACCTGTACATCCCTGGACATTAAGGGACAATTGATCATGGCCAATCCAGCTAACCTGTAGATCCCTGGACATTAAGGGACAAGTGATCATGGCCACTCCACCTAACCTGTACATCCCTGGGCACTAAGGGACAATTGATCATGGCCAATCCTCCTAACCTGTACATCCCTGGACACTAAGGGACAATTGATAAAGGCCAATCCACCTAACCTGTACATCCCTGGACACGAAGGGACAATTGATCACGGCCAATCCACCTAACCTGTACATCCCTGGACACTGAGGGACAATTGATCATGGCCAATCCACATAACCTGTACATCCCTGGACACTAAGGGACAATTGATCATGGCCAATCCACCGAACCAGTACATCCCTGGACACTAAGGGACAATTGATAAAGGCCAATCCACCTAACCTGTACATCCCTGGACACTAAGGGACAATTGATCATGGCCAATCCACCTAACCTGTACATCCCTGGACACTAAGGGACAATTGATCATGGCCAATCCACATAACCTGTATATCCCTGGACACTGAGGGCCAATTGATCATGGCCAATCCACCTAACCTGTACATCCCTGGACACTAAGGGGCAATTGATCATGGCCAATCACCTAACCTGTACATCCCTGGACACTTAGGGACAGTTGCTCATGGCCAATCCACCTAACCTGTACATCCCTGGACACTAAGGGACAATTGATCATGGCCAATCCACCTAACCTGTACATCCCTGGACACTAAGGGATAATTGATCAGGGTCAATCCACCTAACCTGTACATCCCTGGACACTAAGGGACAATTGATCATGGCCAATCCTCCTAACATGTACATCGTCGACACTAAGGGATAATTGATCATGGCCAATCCACCTAACCTGTACATCCCTGGACACTAAGGGACAATTGATCATGGCCAATCCACCTAACCTGTACATTCCTGGACACTAAGGGACAATTGATCATGGCCAATCCACCTAATCTGTACATCCCTGGACACTAAGGGACAATTGATCATGGCCAATCCACCTAACCTGTACATCCCTGGACACTAAGGGACAATTGATCATGGCCAATCCACCTAACCTGTACTTCCCTGGACACTAAGGGACAATTGATCATGGTCAATCCACCTAACCTGTACATCCCTGAACATTAAGGGACAATTGATCATGGTCAATCCACCTAACCTGTACATCCCTGGACATTAAGGGACAATTGATCATGGCCAATCCACCTAACCTGTACATCCCTGGACACGAAGGGATAATTGATCTTGGCCAATCCACCTAACCTGTACATCCCTGGATACTAACGGATAATTGATCATGGCTAATCCATCTAACCTGTACACCCCTGGACACTAAGGGACAATTGATCATGGCCAATCCACCTGACCTGTACATCCCTGGTCACTAAGGGACAATTGACCACGGCCAATCCACCTAACCGGTACATCCCTGGACACAAAGGGACAATTGATCATGGTCAATCCACCTAACCTTTACATCCCTGGACACTAAGGGACAATTGATCATGGCCAATCCACCTAACCTGTACATCCCTGGACAAAATGGGATAATTGATCATGGCCGATCCACCTAACCTGTACATCCCTGGACACTAAGGGACAATTGACCATGGCCAATCCACCAAACCTGTACTTCCCTGGACACTAAGGGACAATTGATCATGGTCAATCTACCTAACCTGTACATCCCTGGACACTAAGGGACAATTGACCATGGTCAATCCACCTAACCTGTACATCCCTGGAAACTAAGGGACAATTGATCATGGCCAATCCACCTAACCTGTACATCCCTGGACAGTAAGGGACAATTTATAAAGGCCAATCCACCTAACCTGTACATCCCTGGACACTATGGGACAATTGATCATGGCCAATCCACCTAACCTGCGCATCCCTGGACACTAAGGGACAATTGATCACGGCCAATCCACCTAACCTGTAGATCCCGGGGCACTGAGGGACAATTGATCATGGTCAATCCACCTAACCTGTACATCCCTGGACACTAAGGGACAATTGATCATGGTCAATCCACCTAACCTGTACATCCATGGAAACTAAGGGACAATTGATCATGGCCAATCCACCTAACCTGTACATCCCTGGACACTAAGGGACAATTGATCATGGCCAATCCACCTAACCTGTACATCCCTGGACACTAAGGGACAATTGATCATGGCCAATCCACCTAACCTGTACATCCCTAGATACTAAGGGACAATTGATCATGGTCAATCCACCTAACCTGTACATCCCTGGACACTAAGGGACAATTGATCATGGCCAATCCACCTAAACTGTACATCCCTGGACATTAAGGGACAATTGATCATGGTCAATCCAGCTAACCTGTACATCCCTGGACATTAAGGGACAATTGATCATGGCCAATCCACCTAACCTGTACATCCCTGGACACTAAGGGATAATTGATCTTGGCCAATCCACCTAACCTGTACATCCCTGGACACTAAGGGATAATTGATCATGGCTAATCCATCTAACCTGTACACCCCTGGACACTAAGGGACAATTGATCATGGCCAATCTACCTAACCTGTACATCCCTGGACACTAAGGGATAATTGATCATGGCTAATCCATCTAACCTGTACACCCCTGGACACTAAGGGACAATTGATCATGGCCAATCCACCTGACCTGTACATCCCTGGACACTAAGGGATAATTGATCTTGGCAAATCCACCTAACCTGTACATCCCTGGACACTAAGGGATAATTGATCATGGCTAATCCATCTAACCTGTACACCCCTGGACACTAAGGGACAATTGATCAAGGCCAATCTACCTAACCTGTACATCCCTGGACACTAAGGGATAATTGATCATGGCTAATCCATCTAACCTGTACATCCCTGGACACTAAGGGACAATTGATCACGGCCAATCCACCTAACCTGTAGATCCCTGGACACTGAGGGACAATTGTCATGGTCAATCCACCTAACCTGTACATCCCTGGACACTAAGGGACAATTGATCATGATCAATCCACCTAACCTGTACATCCCTGGACACTAAGGGACGATTGATCATGGTCAATCCACCTGACCTGTACATCCCTGGACACTGAGGGACAATTGATCATGGACAATCCACCTAACCTGTACATCCGTGGACACTAAGGGACAATTGATCATGGTCAATTCACCTAACCTGTACATTCCTGGACATTAAGGGACAATTGATCATGGCCGATCCACCTAACCAGTACATCCCTGGACACTAAGGGACAATTGATCACGGCCAATCCACCTAACCTGTACATCCCTGGACACTAAGGGACAATTGATCATGGTCAATCCACCTAACCTGTACATCCCTGGACACTAAGGGACAATTGATCATGATCAATCCACCTAACCTATACATCCCTGGACACTAAGGGACGATTGATCATGGTCAATCCACCTGACCTGTACATCCCTGGACACTGAGGGACAATTGATCATGGCCAATCCTCCTAACCTGTACATCCCTGGACATTAAGGGACAATTGATCATGGCCAATCCAGCTAACCTGTAGATCCCTGGACACTAAGGGACAAGTGATCATGGCCAATCCACCTAACCTGTACATCCCTGGGCACTAAGGGACAATTGATCATGGCCAATCCTCCTAACCTGTACATCCCTGGACACTAAGGGACAATTGATAAAGGCCAATCCACCTAACCTGTACATCCCTGGACACTAAGGGACAATTGATCACGGCCAATCCACCTAACCTGTACATCCCTGGACACTGAGGGACAATTGATCATGGCCAATCCACCTAACCTGTACATCCCTGGACACTAAGGGACAATTGATCATGGCCAATCCACCGAACCAGTACATCCCTGGACACTAAAGGACAATTGATAAAGGCCAATCCACCTAACCTGTACATCCCTGGACACGAAGGGACAATTGATCATGGCCAATCCACCTAACCTGTACATCCCTGGACACTAAGGGACAATTGATCATGGGCAATCCACATAACCTGTATATCCCTGGACACTGAGGGCCAATTGATCATGGCCAATCCACCTAACCTGTACATCCCTGGACACTAAGGGGCAATTGATCATGGCCAATCACCTAACCTGTACATCCCTGGACACTTAGGGACAGTTGCTCATGGCCAATCCACCTAACCTGTACATCCCTGGACACTAAGGGACAATTGATCATGGCCAATCCACCTAACCTGTACATCCCTGGACACTAAGGGGTAATTGATCAGGGTCAATCCACCTAACCTGTACATCCCTGGACACTAAGGGACAATTGATCATGGCCAATCCTCCTAACATGTACATCGTGGACACTAAGGGATAATTGATCATGGCCAATCCACCTAACCTGTACATCCCTGGACACTAAGGGACAATTGATCATGGCCAATCCACCTAACCTGTACATTCCTGGACACTAAGGGACAATTGATCATGGCCAATCCACCTAACCTGTACATCCCTGGACACTAAGGGACAATTGATCATGGCCAATCCACCTAACCTGTACATCCCTGGACACTAAGGGACAATTGATCATGGCCAATCCACCTAACCTGTACATCCCTGGACACTACGGGACAATTGATCATGGTCAATCCACCTAACCTGTACATCCCTGAACATTAAGGGACAATTGATCATGGCCAATCCACCTAACCTGTACATCCCTGGACAAAAAGGGATAATTGATCATGGCCGATCCACCTAACCTGTACATCCCTGGACACTAAGTGACAATTGATCATGGCCGATCCACCTAACCTGTACATCCCTGGACACTAAGGGACAATTGATCATGGCCAATCCGCCTAACCTGTACATCCCTGGACACTAAGGGATAATTGATCATGGCCGATCCACCTAACCTGTACATCCCTGGACACGAAGGGACAATTGACCATGGCCAATCCACCAAACCTGTACTTCCCTGGACACTAAGGGACAATTGATCATGGTCAATCTACCTAACCTGTACATCCCTGGACACTAAGGGACAATTGACCATGGTCAATCCACCTAACCTGTACATCCCTGGACACTAAGGGACAATTGATCATGGCCAATCCACCTAACCTGTACATCCCTGGACAGTAAGGGACAATTTATAAAGGCCAATCCACCTAACCTGTACATCCCTGGACACTATGGGACAATTGATCATGGCCAATCCACCTAACCTGCGCATCCCTGGACACTAAGGGACAATTGATCACGGCCAATCCACCTAACCTGTAGATCCCGGGGCACTGAGGGACAATTGATCATGGTCAATCCACCTAACCTGTACATCCCTGGACACGAAGGGACAATTGATCATGGTCAATCCACCTAACCTGTACATCCATGGAAACTAAGGGACAATTGATCATGGCCAATCCACCTAACCTGTACATCCCTGGACACTAAGGGACAATTGATCATGGCCAATCCACCTAACCTGTACATCCCTGGACACTAAGGGACAATTGATCATGGCCAATCCACCTAACCTGTACATCCCTAGATACTAAGGGACAATTGATCATGGTCAATCCACCTAACCTGTACATCCCTGGACACTAAGGGACAATTGATCATGGCCAATCCACCTAACCTGTACATCCCTGGACATTAAGGGACAATTGATCATGGCCAATCCACCTAACCTGTACATCCCTGGACATTAAGGGACAATTGATCATGGCCAATCCACCTAACCTGTACATCCCTGGACACTAAGGGATAATTGATCTTGGCCAATCCACCTAACCTGTACATCCCTGGACACTAAGGGATAATTGATCATGGCTAATCCATCTAACCTGTACACCCCTGGACACTAAGGGACAATTGATCATGGCCAATCTACCTAACCTGTACATCCCTGGACACTAAGGGATAATTGATCATGGCTAATCCATCTAACCTGTACACCCCTGGACACTAAGGGACAATTGATCATGGCCAATCCACCTGACCTGTACATCCCTGGTCACTAAGGGACAATTGACCAAGGCCAATCCACCTAACCGGTACATCCCTGGACACAAAGGGACAATTGATCATGGTCAATCCACCTAACCTTTACATCCCTGGACACTAAGGGACAATTGATCATGGCCAATCCACCTAACCTGTACATCCCTGGACACAAAGGGATAATTGATCATGGCCGATCCACCTAACCTGTACATCCCTGGACACTAAGTGACAATTGATCATGGCCGATCCACCTAACCTGTACATCCCTGGACACTAAGGGACAATTGATCATGGCCAATCCGCCTAACCTGTACATCCCTGGACACTAAGGGATAATTGATCATGGCAGATCCACCTAACCTGTACATCCCTGGACACTAAGGGACAATTGACCATGGCCAATCCACCAAACCTGTACTTCCCTGGACACTAAGGGACAATTGATCATGGTCAATCCACCTAACCTGTACATCCCTGGACACTAAGGGACAATTGATCATGGTCAATCCTCCTAACCTGTACATCCCTGGACACTAAGGCATAATTGATCACGGCCAATCCACCTAACCTGTACATCCCTGGACACTAAGGGACAATTGATCATGGCCAATCCACTTAACCTGTACATCCCTGGACACTGAGGGCCAATTGATCATGGCCAATCCACCTAACCTGTACATCCCTGGACACTAAGGGACAATTGATCATGGTCAATCCACCTAACCTGTACATCCCTGGACACTAAGGGACAATTGATCATGGTCAATTCACCTAACCTGTACATCCCTGGACATTAAGGGACAATTGATCATGGCCGATCCACCTAACCTGTACATCCCTGGACACTAAGTGACAATTGATCATGGCCAATCCACCTAACCTGTACATCCCTGGACACTAAGGGACAATTGATCATGGCCAATCCAACTAACCTGTACATCCCTGGACATTAAGGGACAATTGATCATGGCCAATCCACCTAACCTGTACATCCCTGGACACGAAGGGACAATTGATCATGGTCAATCCACCTAACCTGTACATCCCTGGACACTAAGGGACAATTGATCATGGCCAATCCACCTAACCTGTACATCCCTGGACATTAAGGGACAATTGATCATGGTCAATCCACCTAACCTCTACATCCCTGGACATTAAGGGACAATTGATCATGGCCAATCCACCTAACCTGTACATCCCTGGACACTAAGGGATAATTGATCTTGGCCAATCCACCTAACCTGTACATCCCTGGACACTAAGGGATAATTGATCATGGCTAATCCATCTAACCTGTACACCCCTGGACACTAAGGGACAATTGATCATGGCCAATCCACCTGACCTGTACATCCCTGGTCACTAAGGGATAATTGACCACGGCCAATCCACCTAACCGGTACATCCCTGGACACAAAGGGACAATTGATCATGGTCAATCCACCTAACCTGTACATCCCTGGACACAATGGGATAATTGATCATGGCCGATCCACCTAACCTGTACATCCCTGGACACTAAGTGACAATTGATCATGGCCGATCCACCTAACCTGTACATCCCTGGACACTAAGGGACAATTGATCATGGCCAATCCGCCTAACCTGTACATCCCTGGACACTAAGGGATAATTGATCATGGCCGATCCACATAACCTGTACATCCCTGGACACTAAGGGACAATTGACCATGGCCAATCCACCAAACCTGTACTTCCCTGGACACTAAGGGACAATTGATCATGGTCAATCTACCTAACCTGTACATCCCTGGACACTAAGGGACAATTGACCATGGTCAATCCACCTAAACTGTACATCCCTGGACACTAAGGGACAATTGATCATGGCCAATCCACCTAACCTGTACATCCCTGGACAGTAAGGGACATTTTATAAAGGCCAATCCACCTAACCTGTACGTCCCTGGACACTATGGGACAATTGATCATGGCCAATCCACCTAAGCTGCGCATCCCTGGACACTCAGGGACAATTGATCACGGCCAATCCACCTAACCTGTAGATCCCGGGGCACTGAGGGACAATTGATCATGGTCAATCCACCTAACCTGTACATTCCTGGACACTAAGGGACAATTGATCATGGTCAATCCACCTAACCTGTACATCCATGGAAACTAAGGGACAATTGATCATGGCCAATCCACCTAACCTGTACATCCCTGGACACTAAGGGACAATTGATCATGGCCAATCCACCTAACCTGTACATCCCTGGACACTAAGGGACAATTGATCATTGCCAATCTACCTAACCTGTACATCCCTGGACACTAAGGGACAGTTGATCATGGTCAATCCACGTAACCTGTACATCCCTGGACACTAAGGGACAATTGATCATGGCCAATCCACCTAACCTGTACATCCCTGGACATTAAGGGACAATTGATCATGGTCAATCCACCTAACCTGTACATCCCTGGACATTAAGGGACAATTGCTCATGGCCAATCCACCTAACCTGTACATCCCTGGACACTAAGGGATAATTGATCTTGGCCAATCCACCTAACCTGTACATCCCTGGACACTAAGGGATAATTGATCATGGCTAATCCATCTAACCTGTACACCCCTGGACACTAAGGGACAATTGATCATGGCCAATCCACCTGACCTGTACATCCCTGGTCACTAAGGGACAATTGACCATGGCCAATCCACCTAACCGGTACATCCCTGGACACAAAGGGACAATTGATCATGGTCAATCCACCTAACCTGTACATCCCTGGACACTAAGTGACAATTGATCATGGCCGATCCACCTAACCTGTACATCCCTGGACACTAAGGGACAATTGATCATGGCCAATCCGCCTAACCTGTACATCCCTGGACACTAAGGGATAATTGATCATGGCCGATCCACCTAACCTGTACATCCCTGGACACTAAGGGACAATTGACCATGGCCAATCCACCAAACCTGTACTTCCCTGGACACTAAGGGACAATTGATCATGGTCAATCCACCTAACCTGTACATCCCTTAACACTAAGGGACAATTGATCATGGTCAATCCTCCTAACCTGTACATCCCTGGACACTAAGGGATAATTGATCACGTCCAATCCACCTAACCTGTACATCCCTGGACACTAAGGGACAATTGATCATGGCCAATCCACCTAACCTGTACATCCCTGGACACTGAGGGCCAATTGATCATGGCCAATCCACCTAACCTGTACATCCCTGGACACGAAAGGACAATTGATCATGGTCAATCCACCTAACCTGTACATCCCTGGACACTAAGGGACAATTGATCATGGCCAATCCACCTAACCTGTACATCCCTGGACATTAAGGGACAATTGATCATGGTCAATCCACCTAACCTGTACATCCCTGGACATTAAGGGACAATTGATGATGGCCAATCCACCTAACCTGTACATCCCTGGACACTAAGGGATAATTGATCTTGGCCAATCCACCTAACCTGTACATCCCTGGACACTAAGGGATAATTGATCATGGCTAATCCATCTAACCTGTACACCCCTGGACACTAAGGGACAATTGATCATGGCCAATCCACCTGACCTGAACATCCCTGGCCACTAAGGGATAATTGACCACGGCCAATCCACCTAACCGGTACATCCCTGGACACAAAGGGACAATTGATCATGGTCAATCCACCTAACCTGTACATCCCTGGACACAATGGGATAATTGATCATGGCCGATCCACCTAACCTGTACATCCCTGGACACTAAGTGACAATTGATCATGGCCGATCCACCTAACCTGTACATCCCTGGACACTAAGGGACAATTGATCATGGCCAATCCGCCTAACCTGTACATCCCTGGACACTAAGGGATAATTGATCATGGCCGATCCACATAACCTGTACATCCCTGGACACTAAGGGACAATTGACCATGGCCAATCCACCAAACCTGTACTTCCCTGGACACTAAGGGACAATTGATCATGGTCAATCTACCTAACCTGTACATCCCTGGACACTAAGGGACAATTGACCATGGTCAATCCACCTAAACTGTAGATCCCTGGACACTAAGGGACAATTGATCATGGCCAATCCACCTAACCTGTACATCCCTGGACAGTAAGGCACATTTTATAAAGGCCAATCCACCTAACCTGTACGTCCCTGGACACTATGGGACAATTGATCATGGCCAATCCACCTAACCTGCGCATCCCTGGACACTAAGGGACAATTGATCACGGCCAATCCACCTAACCTGTAGATCCCGGGGCACTGAGGGACAATTGATCATGGTCAATCCACCTAACCTGTACATCCCTGGACACTAAGGGACAATTGATCATGGTCAATCCACCTAACCTGTACATCCATGGAAACTAAGGGACAATTGATCATGGCCAATCCACCTAACCTGTACATCCATAGACACTAAGGGACAATTGATCATGGCCAATCCACCTAACCTGTACATCCCTGGACACTAAGGGATAATTGATCATGGCCAATCCACCCAACCTGTACATCCCTGGACACTAAGGGACAATTGATCATGGTCAATCCACCTAACCTGTACATCCCTGAACACTAAGGGACAATTGATCATGGCCAATCCACCTAACCTGTACATCCCTGGACATTAAGGGACAATTGATCATGGTCAATCCACCTAACCTGTACGTCCCTGGACACTATGGGACAATTGATCATGGCCAATCCACCTAACCTGCGCATCCCTGGACACTAAGGGACAATTGATCACGGCCAATCCACCTAACCTGTAGATCCCGGGGCACTGAGGGACAATTGATCATGGTCAATCCACCTAACCCGTACATCCCTGGACACTAAGGGACAATTGATCATGGTCAATCCACCTAACCTGTACATCCATGGAAACTAAGGGACAATTGATCATGGCCAATCCACCTAACCTGTACATCCATGGAAACTAAGGGACAATTGATCATGGCCAATCCACCGAACCTGTACATCCCTGGACACTAAGGGACAATTGATCATGGCCAATCCACCTAACCTGTACATCCCTGGACACTAAGGGACAATTGATCATGGCCAATCCACCTAACCTGTACATCCCTGGACACTAAGGGACAGTTGATCATGGTCAATCCACGTAACCTGTACATCCCTGGACACTAAGGGACAATTGATCATGGCCAATCCACCTAACCTGTACATCCCTGGACATTAAGGGACAATTGATCATGGTCAATCCACGTAACCTGTACATCCCTGGACATTAAGGGACAATTGCTCATGGCCAATCCACCTAACCTGTACATCCCTGAACACTAAGGGATAATTGATCTTGGCCAATCCACCTAACCTGTACATCCCTGGACACTAAGGGATAATTGATCATGGCTAATCCATCTAACCTGTACACCCCTGGACACTAAGGGACAATTGATCATGGCCAATCCACCTGACCTGTACATCCCTGGTCACTAAGGGACAATTGACCATGGCCAATCCACCTAACCGGTACATCCCTGGACACAAAGGGACAATTGATCATGGTCAATCCACCTAACCTGTACATCCCTGGACACTAAGTGACAATTGATCATGGCCGATCCACCTAACCTGTACATCCCTGGACACTAAGGGACAATTGATCATGGCCAATCCGCCTAACCTGTACATCCCTGGACACTAAGGGATAATTGATCATGGCCGATCCACCTAACCTGTACATCCCTGGACACTAAGGGACAATTGACCATGGCCAATCCACCAAACCTGTACTTCCCTGGACACTAAGGGACAATTGATCATGGTCAATCCACCTAACCTGTACATCCCTGGACACGAAGGGACAATTGATCATGGCCAATCCACCTAACCTGTACATCCCTGGACATTAAGGGACAATTGATCATGGTCAATCCAGCTAACCTGTACATCCCTGGACATTAAGGGACAATTGATCATGGCCAATCCACGTAACCTGTACATCCCTGGACACTAAGGGATAATTGATCTTGGCCAATCCACCTAACCTGTACATCCCTGGACACTAAGGGATAATTGATCATGGCTAATCCATCTAACCTGTACACCCCTGGACACTAAGGGACAATTGATCATGGCCAATCTACCTAACCTGTACATCCCTGGACACTAAGGGATAATTGACCATGGCTAATCCATCTAACCTGTACACCCCTGGACACTAAGGGACAATTGATCATGGCCAATCCACCTGACCTGTACATCCCTGGTCACTAAGGGACAATTGACCAAGGCCAATCCACCTAACCGGTACATCCCTGGACACAAAGGGACAATTGATCATGGTCAATCCACCTAACCTTTACATCCCTGGACACTAAGGGACAATTGATCATGGCCAATCCACCTAACCTGTACATCCCTGGACACAAAGGGATAATTGATCATGGCCGATCCACCTAACCTGTACATCCCTGGACACTAAGTGACAATTGATCATGGCCGATCCACCTAACCTGTACATCCCTGGACACTAAGGGACAATTGATCATGGCCAATCCGCCTAACCTGTACATCCCTGGACACTAAGGGATAATTGATCATGGCCGATCCACCTAACCTGTACATCCCTGGACACTAAGGGACAATTGACCATGGCCAATCCACCAAACCTGTACTTCCCTGGACACTAAGGGACAATTGATCATGGTCAATCCACCTAACCTGTACATCCCTGGACACTAAGGGACAATTGATCATGGTCAATCCTCCTAACCTGTACATCCCTGGACACTAAGGGATAATTGATCACGGCCAATCCACCTAACCTGTACATCCCTGGACACTAAGGGACAATTGATCATGGCCAATCCACTTAACCTGTACATCCCTGGACACTGAGGGCCAATTGATCATGGCCAATCCACCTAACCTGTACATCCCTGGACACTAAGGGACAATTGATCATGGTCAATCCACCTAACCTGTACATCCCTGGACACTAAGGGACAATTGATCATGGTCAATTCACCTAACCTGTACATCCCTGGACATTAAGGGACAATTGATCATGGCCGATCCACCTAACCTGTACATCCCTGGACACTAAGTGACAATTGATCATGGCCAATCCACCTAACCTGTACATCCCTGGACACTAAGGGACAATTGATCATGGCCAATCCAACTAACCTGTACATCCCTGGACATTAAGGGACAATTGATCATGGCCAATCCACCTAACCTGTACATCCCTGGACACGAAGGGACAATTGATCATGGTCAATCCACCTAACCTGTACATCCCTGGACACTAAGGGACAATTGATCATGGCCAATCCACCTAACCTGTACATCCCTGGACATTAAGGGACAATTGATCATGGCCAATCCGCCTAACCTGTACATCCCTGGACACTAAGGGACAATTGATCATGGCCAATCCACCTAACCTGTACATCCCTGGACATTAAGGGACAATTGATCATGGCCAATCCGCCTAACCTGTACATCCCTGGACACGAAGGGACAATTGATCATGGTCAATCCACCTAACCTGTACATCCCTGGACACTAAGGGATAATTGATCATGGCTAATCCATCTAACCTGTACACCCCTGGACACTAAGGGACAATTGATCATGGCCAATCCACCTGACCTGTACATCCCTGGTCACTAAGGGATAATTGACCACGGCCAATCCACCTAACCGGTACATCCCTGGACACAAAGGGACAATTGATCATGGTCAATCCACCTAACCTGTACCTCCCTGGACACAATGGGATAATTGATCATGGCCGATCCACCTAACCTGTACATCCCTGGACACTAAGTGACAATTGATCATGGCCGATCCACCTAACCTGTACATCCCTGGACACTAAGGGACAATTGATCATGGCCAATCCGCCTAACCTGTACATCCCTGGACACTAAGGGATAATTGATCATGGCCGATCCACCTAACCTGTACATCCCTGGACACTAAGGGACAATTGACCATGGCCAAGCCACCAAACCTGTACTTCCCTGGACACTAAGGGACAATTGATCATGGTCAATCTACCTAACCTGTACATCCCTGGACACTAAGGGACAATTGACCATGGTCAATCCACCTAAACTGTACATCCCTGGACACTAAGGGACAATTGATCATGGCCAATCCACCTAACCTGTACATCCCTGGACAGTAAGGGACATTTTATAAAGGCCAATCCACCTAACCTGTACGTCCCTGGACACTATGGGACAATTGATCATGGCCAATCCACCTAACCTGCGCATCCCTGGACACTAAGGGACAATTGATCACGGCCAATCCACCTAACCTGTCGATCCCGGGGCACTGAGGGACAATTGATCATGGTCAATCCACCTAACCTGTACATCCCTGGACACTAAGGGACAATTGATCATGGTCAATCCACCTAACCTGTACATCCATGGAAACTAAGGGACAATTGATCATGGCCAATCCACCTAACCTGTACATCCCTGGACACTAAGGGACAATTGATCATGGCCAATCCACCTAACCTGTACATCCCTGGACACTAAGGGACAATTGATCATGGCCAATCCACCTAACCTGTACATCCCTGGACACTAAGGGACAGTTGATCATGGTCAATCCACGTAACCTGTACATCCCTGGACACTAAGGGACAATTGATCATGGCCAATCCACCTAACCTGTACATCCCTGGACATTAAGGGACAATTGATCATGGTCAATCCACCTAACCTGTACATCCCTGGACATTAAGGGACAATTGCTCATGGCCAATCCACCTAACCTGTACATCCCTGGACACTAAGGGATAATTGATCATGGCTAATCCATCTAACCTGTACACCCCTGGACACTAAGGGACAATTGATCATGGCCAATCCACCTGACCTGTACATCCCTGGTCACTAAGGGACAATTGACCATGGCCAATCCACCTAACCGGTACATCCCTGGACACAAAGGGACAATTGATCATGGTCAATCCACCTAACCTGTACATCCCTGGACACTAAGTGACAATTGATCATGGCCGATCCACCTAACCTGTACATCCCTGGACACTAAGGGACAATTGATCATGGCCAATCCGCCTAACCTGTACATCCCTGGACACTAAGGGATAATTGATCATGGCCGATCCACCTAACCTGTACATCCCTGGACACTAAGGGACAATTGACCATGGCCAATCCACCAAACCTGTACTTCCCTGGACACTAAGGGACAATTGATCATGGTCAATCCACCTAACCTGTACATCCCTGGACACTAAGGGACAATTGATCATGGTCAATCCTCCTAACCTGTACATCCCTGGACACTAAGGGATAATTGATCACGTCCAATCCACCTAACCTGTACATCCCTGGACACTAAGGGACAATTGATCATGGCCAATCCACCTAACCTGTACATCCCTGGACACTGAGGGCCAATTGATCATGGCCAATCCACCTAACCTGTACATCCCTGGACACGAAAGGACAATTGATCATGGTCAATCCACCTAACCTGTACATCCCTGGACACTAAGGGACAATTGATCATGGCCAATCCACCTAACCTGTACATCCCTGGACATTAAGGGACAATTGATCATGGTCAATCCACCTAACCTGTACATCCCTGGACATTAAGGGACAATTGATGATGGCCAATCCACCTAACCTGTACATCCCTGGACACTAAGGGATAATTGATCTTGGCCAATCCACCTAACCTGTACATCCCTGGACACTAAGGGATAATTGATCATGGCTAATCCATCTAACCTGTACACCCCTGGACACTAAGGGACAATTGATCATGGCCAATCCACCTGACCTGTACATCCCTGGTCACTAAGGGATAATTGACCACGGCCAATCCACCTAACCGGTACATCCCTGGACACAAAGGGACAATTGATCATGGTCAATCCACCTAACCTGTACATCCCTGGACACAATGGGATAATTGATCATGGCCGATCCATCTAACCTGTACATCCCTGGACACTAAGTGACAATTGATCATGGCCGATCCACCTAACCTGTACATCCCTGGACACTAAGGGACAATTGATCATGGCCAATCCGCCTAACCTGTACATCCCTGGACACTAAGGGATAATTGATCATGGCCGATCCACCTAACCTGTACATCCCTGGACACTAAGGGACAATTGACCATGGCCAATCCACCAAACCTGTACATCCCTGGACACTAAGGGACAATGGATCATGGTCAATCTACCTAACCTGTACATCCCTGGACACTAAGGGACAATTGACCATGGTCAATCCACCTAAACTGTAGATCCCTGGACACTAAGGGACAATTGATCATGGCCAATCCACCTAACCTGTACATCCCTGGACAGTAAGGGACATTTTATAAAGGCCAATCCACCTAACCTGTACATCCCTGGACACTAAGGGACAATGGATCATGGTCAATCTACCTAACCTGTACATCCCTGGACACTAAGGGACAATTGATCATGGTCAATCCACCTAACCTGTACATCCCTGGACACTAAGGGACAATTGATCATGGTCAATCCACCTAACCTGTACATCCATGGAAACTAAGGGACAATTGATCATGGCCAATCCACCTAACCTGTACATCCATAGACACTAAGGGACAATTGATCATGGCCAATCCACCTAACCTGTACATCCCTGGACACTAAGGGATAATTGATCATGGCCAATCCACCCAACCTGTACATCCCTGGACACTAAGGGACAATTGATCATGGTCAATCCACCTAACCTGTACATCCCTGAACACTAAGGGACAATTGATCATGGCCAATCCACCTAACCTGTACATCCCTGGACATTAAGGGACAATTGATCATGGTCAATCCACCTAACCTGTACGTCCCTGGACACTATGGGACAATTGATCATGGCCAATCCACCTAACCTGCGCATCCCTGGACACTAAGGGACAATTGATCACGGCCAATCCACCTAACCTATAGATCCCGGGGCACTGAGGGACAGTTGATCATGGTCAATCCACGTAACCTGTACATCCCTGGACACTAAGGGACAATTGATCATGGTCAATCCACCTAACCTGTACATCCCTGGACATTAAGGGACAATTGCTCATGGCCAATCCACCTAACCTGTACATCCCTGGACACTAAGGGATAATTGATCTTGGCCAATCCACCTAACCTGTACATCCCTGGACACTAAGGGATAATTGATCATGGCTAATCCATCTAACCTGTACACCCCTGGACACTAAGGGACAATTGATCATGGCCAATCCACCTGACCTGTACATCCCTGGTCACTAAGGGACAATTGACCATGGCCAATCCACCTAACCGGTACATCCCTGGACACAAAGGGACAATTGATCATGGTCAATCCACCTAACCTGTACATCCCTGGACACTAAGTGACAATTGATCATGGCCGATCCACCTAACCTGTACATCCCTGGACACTAAGGGACAATTGATCATGGCCAATCCACCTAACCGGTACATCCCTGGACACTAAGGGATAATTGATCATGGCCGATCCACCTAACCTGTACATCCCTGGACACTAAGGGACAATTGACCATGGCCAATCCACCAAACCTGTACTTCCCTGGACACTAAGGGACAATTGATCATGGTCAATCCACCTAACCTGTACATCCCTGGACACGAAGGGACAATTGATCATGGTTAATCCTCCTAACCTGTACATCCCTGGACACTAAGGGATAATTGATCACGTCCAATCCACCTAACCTGTACATCCCTGGACACTAAGGGACAATTGATCATGGCCAATCCACCTAACCTGTACATCCCTGGACACTGAGGGCCAATTGATCATGGCCAATCCACCTAACCTGTACATCCCTGCACACTAAGGGACAATTGATCATGGTCAATCCACCTAACCTGTACATCCCTGGACACTAAGGGACAATTGATCATGGTCAATTCACCTAACCTGTACATCGCTGGACATTAAGGGACAATTGATCATGGCCGATCCACCTAACCTGTACATCCCTGGACACTAAGTGACAATTGATCATGGCCAATCCACCTAACCTGTACATCCCTGGACACTAAGGGACAATTGATCATGGCCAATCCAACTAACTTGTACATCCCTGGTCATTAAGGGACAATTGATCATGGCCAATCCACCTAACCTGTACATCCCTGGACACGAAGGGACAATTGATCATGGTCAATCCACCTAACCTGTACATCCCTGGACACTAAGGGACAATTGATCATGGCCAATCCACCTAACCTGTACATCCCTGGACATTAAGGGACAATTGATCATGGTCAATCCACCTAACCTGTACATCCCTGGACATTAAGGGACAATTGATCATGGCCAATCCACCTAACCTGTACATCCCTGGACACTAAGGGATAATTGATCTTGGCCAATCCACCTAACCTGTACATCCCTGGACACTAAGGGATAATTGATCATGGCTAATCCATCTAACCTGTACACCCCTGGACACTAAGGGACAATTGATCATGGCCAATCCACCTGACCTGTACATCCCTGGTCACTAAGGGATAATTGACCACGGCCAATCCACCTAACCGGTACATCCCTGGACACAAAGGGACAATTGATCATGGTCAATCCACCTAACCTGTACATCCCTGGACACAATGGGATAATTGATCATGGCCGATCCACCTAACCTGTACATCCCTGGACACTAAGTGACAATTGATCATTGCCGATCCACCTAACCTGTACATCCCTGGACACTAAGGGACAATTGATCATGGCCAATCCGCCTAACCTGTACATCCCTGGACACTAAGGGACAATTGATCATTGCCGATCCACCTAACCTGTACATCCCTGGACACTAAGGGACAATTGATCATGGTCAATCTACCTAACCTGTACATCCCTGGACACTAAGGGACAATTGACCATGGTCAATCCACCTAAACTGTACATCCCTGGACACTAAGGGACAATTGATCATGGCAAATCCACCTAACCTTTACATCCCTGGACAGTAAGGGACATTTTATAAAGGCCAATCCACCTAACCTGTACGTCCCTGGACACTATGGGACAATTGATCATGGCCAATCCACCTAACCTGCGCATCCCTGGACACTAAGGGACAATTGATCACGGCCAATCCACCTAACCTGTAGATCCCGGGGCACTGAGGGACAATTGATCATGGTCAATCCACCTAACCTGTACATCCCTGGACACTAAGGGACAATTGATCATGGTCAATCCACCTAACCTGTACATCCATGGAAACTAAGGGACAATTGATCATGGCCAATCCACCTAACCTGTACATCCCTGAACACTAAGGGACAATTGATCATGGCCAATCCACCTAACCTGTACATCCCTGGACATTAAGGGACAATTGATCATGGTCAATCCACCTAACCTGTACGTCCCTGGACACTATGGGACAATTGATCATGGCCAATCCACCTAACCTGCGCATCGCTGGACACTAAGGGACAATTGATCACGGCCAATCCACCTAACCTGTAGATCCCGGGGCACTGAGGGACAATTGATCATGGTCAATCCACCTAACCTGTACATCCCTGGACACTAAGGGATAATTGATCATGGCCGATCCACCTAACCTGTACATCCCTGGACACTAAGGGACAATTGACCATGGCCAATCCACCAAACCTGTACTTCCCTGGACACTAAGTGACAATTGATCATGGCCAATCCACCTAACCTGTACATCCCTGGACACTAAGGGATAATTGATCTTGGCCAATCCACCTAACCTGTACATCCCTGGACACTAAGGGATAATTGATCATGGCTAATCCATCTAACCTGTACACCCCTGGACACTAAGGGACAATTGATCATGGCCAATCCACCTGACCTGTACATCCCTGGTCACTAAGGGATAATTGACCACGGCCAATCCACCTAACCGGTACATCCCTGGACACAAAGGGACAAATGATCATGGTCAATCCACCTAACCTGTACATCCCTGGACACAATGGGATAATTGATCATGGCCGATCCACCTAACCTGTACATCCCTGGACACTAAGTGACAATTGATCATGGCCGATCCACCTAACCTGTACATCCCTGGACACTAAGGGACAATTGATCATGGCCAATCCGCCTAACCTGTACATCCCTGGACACTAAGGGATAATTGATCATGGCCGATCCACCTAACCTGTACATCCCTGGACACTAAGGGACAATTGACCATGGCCAATCCACCAAACCTGTACTTCCCTGGACACTAAGGGACAATTGATCATGGTCAATCTACCTAACCTGTACATCCCTGGACACTAAGGGACAATTGACCATGGTCAATCCACCTAAACTGTACATCCCTGAACACTAAGGGACAATTGATCATGGCCAATCCACCTAACCTGTACATCCCTGGACAGTAAGGGACATTTTATAAAGGCCAATCCACCTAACCTGTGCGTCCCTGGACAATATGGGACAATTGATCATGGCCAATCCACCTAACCTGCGCATCCCTGGACACTAAGGGACAATTGATCACGGCCAATCCACCTAACCTGTAGATCCCGGGGCACTGAGGGACAATTGATCATGGTCAACCCACCTAACCTGTACATCTCTGGACACTAAGGGACAATTGATCATGGTCAATCCACCTAACCTGTACATCCATGGAAACTAAGGGACAATTGATCATGGCCAATCCACCTAACCTGTACATCCCTGGACACTAAGGGATAATTGATCATGGCCAATCCACCTAACCTGTACATCCCTGGACACTAAGGGACAATTGATCATGGTCAATCCACCTAACCTGTACATCCCTGAACACTAAGGGACAATTGATCATGGCCAATCCACCTAACCTGTACATCCCTGGACATTAAGGGACAATTGATCATGGTCAATCCACCTAACCTGTACGTCCCTGGACACTATGGGACAATTGATCATGGCCAATCCACCTAACCTGCGCATCCCTGGACACTAAGGGACAATTGATCACGGCCAATCCACCTAACCTGTAGATCCCGGGGCACTGAGGGACAATTGATCATGGTCAATCCACCTAACCTGTACATCCCTGGACACTAAGGGACAATTGATCATGGTCAATCCACCTAACCTGTACATCGATGGAAACTAAGGGACAATTGATCATGGCCAATCCACCTAACCTGTACATCCCTGGACACTAAGGGACAATTGATCATGGCCAATCCACCTAACCTGTACATCCCTGGACACTAAGGGACAATTGATCATGGCCAATCCACCTAACCTGTACATCCCTGGACACTAAGGGACAGTTGATCATGGTCAATCCACGTAACCTGTACATCCCTGGACACTAAGGGACAATTGATCATGGCCAATCCACCTAACCTGTACGTCCCTGGACATTAAGGGACAATTGATCATGGTCAATCCACCTAACCTGTACATCCCTGGACATTAAGGGACAATTGCTCATGGCCAATCCACCTAACCTGTACATCCCTGGACACTAAGGGATAATTGATCTTGGCCCATCCACCTAACCTGTACATCCCTGGACACTAAGGGATAATTGATCATGGCTAATCCATCTCACCTGTACACCCCTGGACACTAAGGGACAATTGATCATGGCCAATCCACCTGACCTGTACATCCCTGGTCACTAAGGGACAATTGACCATGGCCAATCCACCTAACCGGTACATCCCTGGACACAAAGGGACAATTGATCATGGTCAATCCACCTAACCTGTACATCCCTGGACACTAAGTGACAATTGATCATGGCCGATCCACCTAACCTGTACATCCCTGGACACTAAGGGACAATTGATCATGGCCAATCCGCCTAACCTGTACATCCCTGGACACTAAGGGATAATTGATCATGGCCGATCCACCTAACCTGTACATCCCTGGACACTAAGGGACAATTGATCACGGCCAATCCACCTAACCTGTACATCCCTGGACACTAAGGGACAATTGATCATGGCCAATCCACCTAACCTGTACATCCCTGGACACTGAGGGCCAATTGATCATGGCCAATCCACCTAACCTGTACATCCCTGGACACTAAGGGACAATTGATCATGGTCAATCCACCTAACCTGTACATCCCTGGACACTAAGGGACAATTGATCATGGTCAATTCACCTAACCTGTACATCCCTGGACATTAAGGGACAATTGATCATGGCCGATCCACCTAACCTGTACATCCCTGGACACTAAGGGACAATTGATCATGGCCAATCCACCTAACCTGTACATCCCTGGACATTAAGGGACAATTGATCATGGTCAATCCACCTAACCTGTACATCCCTGGACATTAAGGGACAATTGATCATGGCCAATCCACCTAACCTGTACATCCCTGGACACTAAGGGATAATTGATCTTGGCCAATCCACCTAACCTGTACATCCCTGGACACTAAGGGATAATTGATCATGGCTAATCCATCTCACCTGTACACCCCTGGACACTAAGGGACAATTGATCATGGCCAATCCACCTGACCTGTACATCCCTGGTCACTAAGGGACAATTGACCATGGCCAATCCACCTAACCGGTACATCCCTGGACACAAAGGGACAATTGATCATGGTCAATCCACCTAACCTGTACATCCCTGGACACTAAGTGACAATTGATCATGGCCGATCCACCTAACCTGTACATCCCTGGACACTAAGGGACAATTGATCATGGCCAATCCGCCTAACCTGTACATCCCTGGACACTAAGGGATAATTGATCATGGCCGATCCACCTAACCTGTACATCCCTGGACACTAAGGGACAATTGATCACGGCCAATCCACCTAACCTGTACATCCCTGGACACTAAGGGACAATTGATCATGGCCAATCCACCTAACCTGTACATCCCTGGACACTGAGGGACAATTGATCATGGCCAATCCACCTAACCTGTACATCCCTGGACACTAAGGGACAATTGATCATGGTCAATCCACCTAACCTGTACATCCCTGGACACTAAGGGACAATTGATCATGGTCAATCCAACTAACCTGTACATCCCTGGACATTAAGGGACAATTGATCATGGCCAATCCACCTAACCTGTACATCCCTGGACACAAAGGGACAATTGATCATGGCCGATCCACCTAACCTGTACTTCCCTGGACACTAAGGGACAATTGATCATGGTCAATCTACCTAACCTGTACATCCCTGGACACTAAGGGACAATTGACCATGGTCAATCCACCTAACCTGTACATCCCTGGACACTAAGGGACAATTGATCATGGCCAATCCACCTAACCTGTACATCCCTGGACAGTAAGGGACATTTTATAAAGGCCAATCCACCTAACCTGTACGTCCCTGGACACTATGGGACAATTGATCATGGCCAATCCACCTAACCTGCGCATCCCTGGACACTAAGGGACAATTGATCACGGCCAATCCACCTAACCTGTAGATCCCGGGGCACTGAGGGACAATTGATCATGGTCAATCCACCTAACCTGTACATCCCTGGACACTAAGGGACAATTGATCATGGTCAATCCACCTAACCTGTAAATCCATGGAAACTAAGGGACAATTGATCATGGCCAATCCACCTAACCTGTACATCCCTGGACACTAAGGGACAATTGATCATGGCCAATCCACCTAACCTGTACATCCCTGGACACTAAGGGATAATTGATCATGGCCAATCCACCTAACCTGTACATCCCTGGACACTAAGGGACAATTGATCATGTTCAATCCACCTAACCTGTACATCCCTGAACACTAAGGGACAATTGATCATGGCCAATCCACCTAACCTGTACATCCCTGGACATTAAGGGACAATTGATCATGGTCAATCCACCTAACCTGTACGTCCCTGGACACTATGGGACAATTGATCATGGCCAATCCACCTAACCTGCGCATCCCTGGACACTAAGGAACAATTGATCACGGCCAATCCACCTAACCTGTAGATCCCGGGGCACTGAGGGACAATTGATCATGGTCAATCCACCTAACCTGTACATCCCTGGACACTAAGGGACAATTGATCATGGTCAATCCACCTAACCTGTACATCCATGGAAACTAAGGGACAATTGATCATGGCCAATCCACCTAACCTGTACATCCCTGGACACTAAGGGACAATTGATCATGGCCAATCCACCTAACCTGTACATCCCTGGACTCTAAGGGACAATTGATCATGGCCAATCCACCTAACCTGTACATCCCTGGACACTAAGGGACAGTTAATCATGGTCAATCCACGTAACCTGTACATCCCTGGACACTAAGGGACAATTGATCATGGCCAATCCACCTTACCTTTACATCCCTGGACATTAAGGGACAATTGATCATGGTCAATCCACCTAACCTGTACATCCCTGGACATTAAGGGACAATTGCTCATGGCCAATCCACCTAACCTGTACATCCCTGGACACTAAGGGATAATTGATCTTGGCCAATCCACCTAACCTGTACATCCCTGGACACTAAGGGACAATTGACCATGGCCAATCCACCTAACCGGTACATCCCTGGACACAAAGGGACAATTGATCATGGTCAATCCACCTAACCTGTACATCCCTGGACACTAAGGGACAATTGACCATGGCCAATCCACCAAACCTGTACTTCCCTGGACATTAAGGGACAATTGATCATGGTCAATCTACCTAACCTGTACATCCCTGGACACTAAGGGACAATTGACCATGGTCAATCCACCTAACCTGTACATCCCTGGACACTAAGGGACAATTGATCATGGCCAATCCACCTAACCTGTACATCCCTGGACAGTAAGGGACAATTTATAAAGGGCAATCCACCTAACCTGTACATCCCTGGACACTATGGGACAATTGATCATGGCCAATCCACCTAACCTGCACATCCCTGGACACTAAGGGACAATTGATCACGGCCAATCCACCTAACCTGTAGATCCCGGGGCACTGAGGGACAATTGATCATGGTCAATCCACCTAACCTGTACATCCCCGGACACTAAGGGACAATTGATCATGGTCAATCCTCCTAACCTGTACATCCCTGGACACTAAGGGATAATTGATCACGGCCAATCCACCTAACCTGTACATCCCTGGACACTAAAGGACAATTGATCATGGCCAATCCACCTAACCTGTACATCCCTGGACACTAAGGGACAATTGATCATGGCCAATCCACCTAACCGGTACATCCCTGGACACAAAGGGACAATTGATCATGGTCAATCCACCTAACCTTTACATCCCTGGACACTAAGGGACAATTGATCATGGCCAATCCACCTAACCTGTACATCACTGGACACTAAGGGACAATTGACCATGGCCAATCCACCAAACCTGTACTTCCCTGGACACTAAGGGACAATTGATCATGGTCAATCTACCTAACCTGTACATCCCTGGACACTAAGGGACAATTGACCATGGTCAATCCACCTAAACTGTACATCCCTGGACACTAAGGGACAATTGATCATGGCCAATCCACCTAACCTGTACATCCCTGGACAGTAAGGGACATTTTATAAAGGCCAATCCACCTAACCTGTACGTCCCTGGACACTATGGGACAATTGATCATGGCCAATCCACCTAACCTGCGCATCCCTGGACACTAAGGGACAATTGATCACGGCCAATCCACCTAACCTGTAGATCCCGGGGCACTGAGGGACAATTGATCATGGTCAATCCACCTAACCTGTACATCCCTGGACACTAAGGGACAATTGATCATGGTCAATCCACCTAACCTGTAAATCCATGGAAACTAAGGGACAATTGATCATGGCCAATCCACCTAACCTGTACATCCCTGGACACTAAGGGACAATTGATCATGGCCAATCCACCTAACCTGTACATCCCTGGACACTAAGGGATAATTGATCATGGCCAATCCACCTAACCTGTACATCCCTGGACACTAAGGGACAATTGATCATGGTCAATCCACCTAACCTGTACATCCCTGAACACTAAGGGACAATTGATCATGGCCAATCCACCTAACCTGTACATCCCTGGACATTAAGGGACAATTGATCATGGTCAATCCACCTAACCTGTACGTCCCTGGACACTATGGGACAATTGATCATGGCCAATCCACCTAACCTGCGCATCCCTGGACACTAAGGAACAATTGATCACGGCCAATCCACCTAACCTGTAGATCCCGGAGCACTGAGGGACAATTGATCATCGTCAATCCACCTAACCTGTACATCCCTGGACACTAAGGGACAATTGATCATGGTCAATCCACCTAACCTGTACATCCATGGAAACTAAGGGACAATTGATCATGGCCAATCCACCTAACCTGTACATCCCTGGACACTAAGGGACAATTGATCATGGCCAATCCACCTAACCTGTACATCCCTGGACACAAAGGGACAATTGATCATGGTCAATCCACCTAACCTGTACATCCCTGGACACTAAGGGACAATTGATCATGGCCAATCCACCTAACCTGTACATCCCTGGACATTAAGGGACAATTGATCATGGTCAATCCACCTAACCTGTACATCCCTGGACATTAAGGGACAATTGATCATGGCCAATCCACCTAACCTGTACATCCCTGGACACTAAGGGATAATTGATCTTGGCCAATCCACCTAACCTGTACATCCCTGGACACTAAGGGATAATTGATCATGGCTAATCCATCTAACCTGTACACCACTGGACACTAAGGGACAATAGATCATGGCCAATCCACCTGACCTGTACATCCCTGGTCACTAAGGGATAATTGACCACGGCCAATCCACCTAACCGGTACATCCCTGGACACAAAGGGACAATTGATCATGGTCAATCCACCTAACCTTTACATCCCTGGACACTAAGGGACAATTGATCATGGCCAATCCACCTAACCTGTACATCCCTGGACACAAAGGGATAATTGATCATGGCCGATCCACCTAACCTGTACATCCCTGGACACTAAGTGACAATTGATCATGGCCGATCCACCTAACCTGTACATCCCTGGACACTAAGGGACAATTGATCATGGCCAATCCGCCTAACCTGTACATCCCTGGACACTAAGGGATAATTGATCATGGCCGATCCACCTAACCTGTACATCCCTGGACACTAAGGGACAATTGACCATGGCCAATGAACCAAACCTGTACTTCCCTGGACACTAAGGGACAATTGATCATGGTCAATCTACCTAACCTGTACATCCCTGGACACTAAGGGACAATTGACCATGGTCAATCCACCTAACCTGTACATCCCTGGACACTAAGGGACAATTGATCATGGCCAATCAACCTAACCTGTACATCCCTGGACAGTAAGGGACAATTTATAAAGGCCAATCCACCTAACCTGTACGTCCCTGGACACTATGGGACAATTGATCATGGCCAATCCACCTAACCTGCGCATCCCTGGACACTAAGGGACAATTGATCACGGCCAATCCACCTAACCTGTAGATCCCGGGGCACTGAGGGACAATTGATCATGGTCAATCCACCTAACCTGTACATCCCTGGACACTAAGGGACAATTGATCATGGCCAATGAACCAAACCTGTACTTCCCTGGACACTAAGGGACAATTGATCATGGTCAATCTACCTAACCTGTACATCCCTGGACACTAAGGGACAATTGACCATGGTCAATCCACCTAACCTGTACATCCCTGGACACTAAGGGACAATTGATCATGGCCAATCCACCTAACCTGTACATCCCTGGACAGTAAGGGACAATTTATAAAGGCCAATCCACCTAACCTGTACGTCCCTGGACACTATGGGACAATTGATCATGGCCAATCCACCTAACCTGCGCATCCCTGGACACTAAGGGACAATTGATCACGGCCAATCCACCTAACCTGTAGATCCCGGGGCACTGAGGGACAATTGATCATGGTCAATCCACCTAACCTGTACATCCCTGGACACTAAGGGACAATTGATCATGGTCAATCCACCTAACCTGCACATCCATGGAAACTCAGGGACAATTGATCATGGCCAATCCACCTAACCTGTACATCCCTGGACACTAAGGGACAATTGATCATGGCCAATCCACCTAACCTGTACATCCCTGGACACTAAGGGATAATTGATCATGGCCAATCCACCTAACCTGTACATCCCTGAACACTAAGGGACAATTGATCATGGCCAATCCACCTAACCTGTACATCCCTGGACATTAAGGGACAATTTATCATGGTCAATCCACCTAACCTGTACATCCCTGGACATTAAGGGACAATTGATCATGGCCAATCCACCTAACCTGTACATCCCTGGACACTAAGGGATAATTGATCTTGGCCAATCCACCTAACCTGTACATCCCTGGACACTAAGGTATAATTGATCATGGCTAATCCATCTAACCTGTACATCCCTGGACACTAAGGGACAATTGATCATGGTCAATCCACCTAACCTGTACATCCCTGGACACTAAGGGACAATTGATCATGGTCAATTCACCTAACCTGTACATCCCTGGACATTAAGGGACAATTGATCATGGCCGATCCACCTAACCTGTACATCCCTGGACACTAAGTGACAATTGATCATGGCCAATCCACCTAACCTGTACATCCCTGGACACTAAGGGACAATTGATCATGGCCAATCCAACTAACCTGTACATCCCTGGACATTAAGGGACAATTGATCATGGCCAATCCACCTAACCTGTACATCCCTGGACACTAAGGGACAATTGATCATGGTCAATCCACCTAACCTGTACATCCCTGGACACTAAGGGACAATTGATCATGGCCAATCCACCTAACCTGTACATCCCTGGACATTAAGGGACAATTGATCATGGCCAATCCACCTAACCTGTACATCCCTGGACATTAAGGGACAATTGATCATGGTCAATCCACCTAACCTGTACATCCCTGGACATTAAGGGACAATTGATCATGGCCAATCCACCTAACCTGTACATCCCTGGACACTAAGGGATAATTGATCTTGGCCAATCCACCTAACCTGTACATCCCTGGACACTAAGGAATAATTGATCATGGCTAATCCATCTAACCTGTACACCCCTGGACACTAAGGGACAATTGACCATGGCAAATCCACCTGACCTGTACATCCCTGGTCACTAAGGGATAATTGACCACGGCCAATCCACCTAACTGGTACATCCCTGGACACAAAGGGACAATTGATCATGGTCAATCCACCTAACCTGTACATCCCTGGACACTAAGGGACAATTGACCATGGTCAATCCACCTAACCTGTATATCCCTGGACACTAAGGGACAATTGATCATGGCCAATCCACCTAACCTGTACATCCCTGGACAGTAAGGGACAATTTATAAAGGCCAATCCACCTAACCTGTACATCCCTGGACACTAAGGGACAATTGATCATGGCCAATCCACCTAACCTGTACATCCCTGGACACTAAGGGACAATTGATCATGGCCAATCCACCTAACCTGTACATCCCTGGACACTAAGGGACAATTGATCATGGTCAATCCACCTAACCTGTACATCCCTGGACACTAAGGGACAATTGATCATGGCCAATCCACCTAACCTGTACATCCCTGGACATTAAGGGACAATTGATCATGGTCAATCCACCTAACCTGTACATCCCTGGACATTAAGGGAGAATTGCTCATGGCCAATCCACCTAACCTGTACATCCCTGGACACTAAGGGATAATTGATCTTGGCCAATCCACCTAACCTGTACATCCCTGGACACTAAGGGATAATTGATCATGGCTAATCCATCTAACCTGTACACCCCTGGACACTAAGGGACAATTGATCATGGCCAATCCACCTGACCTGTACATCCCTGGTCACTTAGGGACAATTGACCATGGCCAATCCACCTAACCGGTACATCCCTGGACACAAAGGGACAATTGATCATGGTCAATCCACCTAACCTTTACATCCCTGGACACTAAGGGACAATTGATCATGGCCAATCCACCTAACCTGTACATCCCTGGACACAAAGGGATAATTGATCATGGCCGATCCACCTAACCTGTACATCCCTGGACACTAAGTGACAATTGATCATGGCCGATCCACCTAACCTGTACATCCCTGGACACTAAGGGACAATTGATCATGGCCAATCCACCTAACCTGTACATCCCTGGACACTAAGGGACAATTGATCATGGCCAATCCACCTAACCTGTACATCCCTGGACACTAAGAGACAATTGATCATGGCCAATCCACCTAACCTGTACATCCCTGGACACTAAGGGACAATTGATCATGGCCAATCCACCTAACCTGTAGATCCCCGGACACTAAGGGACAATTGATCATGGCCAATCCACCTAACCTGTACATCCCTGGACACTAAGGGACAATTGTTCATGACCAATCCACCTAACCTGTAGATCCCTGGACACTAAGGGACAATTGATCATGGCCAATCCACCGAACCTGTACATCCCTGGACACAAAGGGACAATTGATCATGGCCTATCCTCATAACCAGTACATCCCTTGACACTAAGGGACAATTGATCATGGCCAATCCACCTAACCTGTACATCCCTGGACACTAAGGGACAATTGATCATGGCCAATCCACCTAACCTGTACATCCCTGGACACTAAGGGACAATTGATCATGGCCAATCCACCTAACCTGTACATCCCTGGACACTAAGGGACAATTGAACATGGCCAATCCACCTAACCTGTAGATCCCTGGACACTAAGGGACAATTGATCATGGCCAATCCACCTAACCTGTACATCCCTGGACACTAAGGGACAATTGATCATGGCCAATCCACCTAACCTGTAGATCCCTGGACACTAAGGGACAATTGATCATGGCCAATCCACCTAACCTGTACATCCCTGGACACTAACGGACAATTGATCATGGCCAATCCACCTAACCTGTACATCCCTGGACACTAAGGGACAATTGATCATGGCCAATCCACCTAACCTGTAGATCCCTGGACACTAAGGGACAATTGATCATGGTCAATCCACCTAACCTGTACATCCCTGGACACTAAGGGATAATTGATCTTGGCCAATCCACCTAACCTGTACATCCCTGGACACTAAGGAATAATTGATCATGGCTAATCCATCTAACCTGTACACCCCTGGACACTAAGGGACAATTGATCATGGCAAATCCACCTGACCTGTACATCCCTGGTCACTAAGGGATAATTGACCACGGCCAATCCACCTAACCGGTACATCCCTGGACACAAAGGGACAATTGATCATGGTCAATCCACCTAACCTTTACATCCCTGGACACTAAGGGACAATTGATCATGGCCAATCCACCTAACCTGTACATCCCTGGACACAAAGGGATAATTTATCATGGCCGATGCACCTAACCTGTACATCCCTGGACACTAAGTGACAATTGATCATGGCCGATCCACCTAACCTGTACATCCCTGGACACTAAGGGACAATTGATCATGGTCAATCTACCTAACCTGTACATCCCTGGACACTAAGGGACAATTGACCATGGTCAATCCACCTAACCTGTATATCCCTGGACACTAAGGGACAATTGATCATGGCCAATCCACCTAACCTGTACATCCCTGGACAGTAAGGGACAATTTATAAAGGCCAATCCACCTAACCTGTACATCCCTGGACACTAAGGGACAATTGATCATGGCCAATCCACCTAACCTGTACATCCCTGGACACTAAGGGACAATTGATCATGGCCAATCCACCTAACCTGTACATCCCTGGACACTAAGGGACAATTGATCATGGTCAATCCACCTAACCTGTACATCCCTGGACACTAAGGGACAATTGATCATGGCCAATCCACCTAACCTGTACATCCCTGGACATTAAGGGACAATTGATCATGGTCAATCCACCTAACCTGTACATCCCTGGACATTAAGGGAGAATTGCTCATGGCCAATCCACGTAACCTGTACATCCCTGGACACTAAGGGATAATTGATCTTGGCCAATCCACCTAACCTGTACATCCCTGGACACTAAGGGATAATTGATCATGGCTAATCCATCTAACCTGTACACCCCTGGACACTAAGGGACAATTGATCATGGCCAATCCACCTGACCTGTACATCCCTGGTCACTAAGGGACAATTGACCATGGCCAATCCACCTAACCGGTACATCCCTGGACACAAAGGGACAATTGATCATGGTCAATCCACCTAACCTTTACATCCCTGGACACTAAGGGACAATTGATCATGGCCAATCCACCTAACCTGTACATCCCTGGACACAAAGGGATAATTGATCATGGCCGATCCACCTAACCTGTACATCCCTGGACACTAAGTGACAATTGATCATGGCCGATCCACCTAACCTGTACATCCCTGGACACTAAGGGACAATTGATCATGGCCAATCCGCCTAACCTGTACATCCCTGGACACTAAGGGATAATTGATCATGGCCGATCCACCTAACCTGTACATCCCTGGACACTAAGGGACAATTGACCATGGCCAATCCACCAAACCTGTACTTCCCTGGACATTAAGGGACAATTGATCATGGTCAATCTACCTAACCTGTACATCCCTGGACACTAAGGGACAATTGACCATGGTCAATCCACCTAACCTGTACATCCCTGGACACTAAGGGACAATTGATCATGGCCAATCCACCGAACCTGTACATCCCTGGACACTAAGGGACAATTGATCATGGCCAATCCACCTAACCTGTACAATCCTGGACACTGAGGGCCAATTGATCATGGCCAATCCACCTAACCTGTACATCCCTGGACACAAAGGGACAATTGATCATGGTCAATCCACCTAAACTGTACATCCCTGGACACTAAGGGACAATTGATCATGGCCAATCCACCTAACCTGTACATCCCTGGACACTAAGGGACAATTGATCATGGCCAATCCACCTAACCTGTACATCCCTGGACACTAAGGGACAATTGATCATGGTCAATCCACCTAACCTGTACATCCATGGAAACTAAGGGACAATTGATCATGGCCAATCCACCTAACCTGTACATCCCTGGACACTAAGGGACAATTGATCATGGCCAATCCACCTAACCTGTACATCCCTGGACACAAAGGGACAATTGATCATGGTCAATCCACCTAACCTGTACATCCCTGGACACTAAGGGACAATTGATCATGGCCAATCCACCTAACCTGTACATCCCTGGACATTAAGGGACAATTGATCATGGTCAATCCACCTAACCTGTACATCCCTGGACATTAAGGGACAATTGATCATGGCCAATCCACCTAACCTGTACATCCCTGGACACTAAGGGATAATTGATCTTGGCCAATCCACCTAACCTGTACATCCCTGGACACTAAGGGATAATTGATCATGGCTAATCCATCTAACCTGTACACCACTGGACACTAAGGGACAATAGATCATGGCCAATCCACCTGACCTGTACATCCCTGGTCACTAAGGGATAATTGACCACGGCCAATCCACCTAACCGGTACATCCCTGGACACAAAGGGACAATTGATCATGGTCAATCCACCTAACCTTTACATCCCTGGACACTAAGGGACAATTGATCATGGCCAATCCACCTAACCTGTACATCCCTGGACACAAAGGGATAATTGATCATGGCCGATCCACCTAACCTGTACATCCCTGGACACTAAGTGACAATTGATCATGGCCGATCCACCTAACCTGTACATCCCTGGACACTAAGGGACAATTGATCATGGCCAATCCGCCTAACCTGTACATCCCTGGACACTAAGGGATAATTGATCATGGCCGATCCACCTAACCTGTACATCCCTGGACACTAAGGGACAATTGACCATGGCCAATGAACCAAACCTGTACTTCCCTGGACACTAAGGGACAATTGATCATGGTCAATCTACCTAACCTGTACATCCCTGGACACTAAGGGACAATTGACCATGGTCAATCCACCTAACCTGTACATCCCTGGACACTAAGGGACAATTGATCATGGCCAATCCACCTAACCTGTACATCCCTGGACAGTAAGGGACAATTTATAAAGGCCAATCCACCTAACCTGTACGTCCCTGGACACTATGGGACAATTGATCATGGCCAATCCACCTAACCTGCGCATCCCTGGACACTAAGGGACAATTGATCACGGCCAATCCACCTAACCTGTAGATCCCGGGGCACTGAGGGACAATTGATCATGGTCAATCCACCTAACCTGTACATCCCTGGACACTAAGGGACAATTGATCATGGCCAATGAACCAAACCTGTACTTCCCTGGACACTAAGGGACAATTGATCATGGTCAATCTACCTAACCTGTACATCCCTGGACACTAAGGGACAATTGACCATGGTCAATCCACCTAACCTGTACATCCCTGGACACTAAGGGACAATTGATCATGGCCAATCCACCTAACCTGTACATCCCTGGACAGTAAGGGACAATTTATAAAGGCCAATCCACCTAACCTGTACGTCCCTGGACACTATGGGACAATTGATCATGGCCAATCCACCTAACCTGCGCATCCCTGGACACTAAGGGACAATTGATCACGGCCAATCCACCTAACCTGTAGATCCCGGGGCACTGAGGGACAATTGATCATGGTCAATCCACCTAACCTGTACATCCCTGGACACTAAGGGACAATTGATCATGGTCAATCCACCTAACCTGCACATCCATGGAAACTCAGGGACAATTGATCATGGCCAATCCACCTAACCTGTACATCCCTGGACACTAAGGGACAATTGATCATGGCCAATCCACCTAACCTGTACATCCCTGGACACTAAGGGATAATTGATCATGGCCAATCCACCTAACCTGTACATCCCTGAACACTAAGGGACAATTGATCATGGCCAATCCACCTAACCTGTACATCCCTGGACATTAAGGGACAATTTATCATGGTCAATCCACCTAACCTGTACATCCCTGGACATTAAGGGACAATTGATCATGGCCAATCCACCTAACCTGTACATCCCTGGACACTAAGGGATAATTGATCTTGGCCAATCCACCTAACCTGTACATCCCTGGACACTAAGGTATAATTGATCATGGCTAATCCATCTAACCTGTACATCCCTGGACACTAAGGGACAATTGATCATGGTCAATCCACCTAACCTGTACATCCCTGGACACTAAGGGACAATTGATCATGGCCAATCCACCTAACCTGTACATCCCTGGACACTAAGGGACAATTGATCATGGCCAATCCACCTAACCTGTACATCCCTGGACACTAAGGGACAATTGATCATGGTCAATCCACCTAACCTGTACATCCCTGGACACTAAGGGACAATTGATCATGGCCAATCCACCTAACCTGTACATCCCTGGACATTAAGGGACAATTGATCATGGTCAATCCACCTAACCTGTACATCCCTGGACATTAAGGGAGAATTGCTCATGGCCAATCCACCTAACCTGTACATCCCTGGACACTAAGGGATAATTGATCTTGGCCAATCCACCTAACCTGTACATCCCTGGACACTAAGGGATAATTGATCATGGCTAATCCATCTAACCTGTACACCCCTGGACACGAAGGGACAATTGATCATGGCCAATCCACCTGACCTGTACATCCCTGGTCACTTAGGGACAATTGACCATGGCCAATCCACCTAACCGGTACATCCCTGGACACAAAGGGACAATTGATCATGGTCAATCCACCTAACCTTTACATCCCTGGACACTAAGGGACAATTGATCATGGCCAATCCACCTAACCTGTACATCCCTGGACACAAAGGGATAATTGATCATGGCCGATCCACCTAACCTGTACATCCCTGGACACTAAGTGACAATTGATCATGGCCGATCCACCTAACCTGTACATCCCTGGACACTAAGGGACAATTGATCATGGCCAATCCACCTAACCTGTACATCCCTGGACACTAAGGGACAATTGATCATGGCCAATCCACCTAACCTGTACATCCCTGGACACTAAGAGACAATTGATCATGGCCAATCCACCTAACCTGTACATCCCTGGACACTAAGGGACAATTGATCATGGCCAATCCACCTAACCTGTAGATCCCCGGACACTAAGGGACAATTGATCATGGCCAATCCACCTAACCTGTACATCCCTGGACACTAAGGGACAATTGTTCATGACCAATCCACCTAACCTGTAGATCCCTGGACACTAAGGGACAATTGATCATGGCCAATCCACCGAACCTGTACATCCCTGGACACAAAGGGACAATTGATCATGGCCTATCCTCATAACCAGTACATCCCTTGACACTAAGGGACAATTGATCATGGCCAATCCACCTAACCTGTACATCCCTGGACACTAAGGGACAATTGATCATGGCCAATCCACCTAACCTGTACATCCCTGGACACTAAGGGACAATTGATCATGGCCAATCCACCTAACCTGTACATCCCTGGACACTAAGGGACAATTGAACATGGCCAATCCACCTAACCTGTAGATCCCTGGACACTAAGGGACAATTGATCATGGCCAATCCACCTAACCTGTACATCCCTGGACACTAAGGGACAATTGATCATGGCCAATCCACCTAACCTGTAGATCCCTGGACACTAAGGGACAATTGATCATGGCCAATCCACCTAACCTGTACATCCCTGGACACTAACGGACAATTGATCATGGCCAATCCACCTAACCTGTACATCCCTGGACACTAAGGGACAATTGATCATGGCCAATCCACCTAACCTGTAGATCCCTGGACACTAAGGGACAATTGATCATGGTCAATCCACCTAACCTGTACATCCCTGGACACTAAGGGATAATTGATCTTGGCCAATCCACCTAACCTGTACATCCCTGGACACTAAGGAATAATTGATCATGGCTAATCCATCTAACCTGTACACCCCTGGACACTAAGGGACAATTGATCATGGCAAATCCACCTGACCTGTACATCCCTGGTCACTAAGGGATAATTGACCACGGCCAATCCACCTAACCGGTACATCCCTGGACACAAAGGGACAATTGATCATGGTCAATCCACCTAACCTTTACATCCCTGGACACTAAGGGACAATTGATCATGGCCAATCCACCTAACCTGTACATCCCTGGACACAAAGGGATAATTTATCATGGCCGATGCACCTAACCTGTACATCCCTGGACACTAAGTGACAATTGATCATGGCCGATCCACCTAACCTGTACATCCCTGGACACTAAGGGACAATTGATCATGGTCAATCTACCAAACCTGTACATCCCTGGACACTAAGGGACAATTGACCATGGTCAATCCACCTAACCTGTATATCCCTGGACACTAAGGGACAATTGATCATGGCCAATCCACCTAACCTGTACATCCCTGGACAGTAAGGGACAATTTATAAAGGCCAATCCACCTAACCTGTACATCCCTGGACACTAAGGGACAATTGATCATGGCCAATCCACCTAACCTGTACATCCCTGGACACTAAGGGACAATTGATCATGGCCAATCCACCTAACCTGTACATCCCTGGACACTAAGGGACAATTGATCATGGTCAATCCACCTAACCTGTACATCCCTGGACACTAAGGGACAATTGATCATGGCCAATCCACCTAACCTGTACATCCCTGGACATTAAGGGACAATTGATCATGGTCAATCCACCTAACCTGTACATCCCTGGACATTAAGGGAGAATTGCTCATGGCCAATCCACGTAACCTGTACATCCCTGGACACTAAGGGATAATTGATCTTGGCCAATCCACCTAACCTGTACATCCCTGGACACTAAGGGATAATTGATCATGGCTAATCCATCTAACCTGTACACCCCTGGACACTAAGGGACAATTGATCATGGCCAATCCACCTGACCTGTACATCCCTGGTCACTAAGGGACAATTGACCATGGCCAATCCACCTAACCGGTACATCCCTGGACACAAAGGGACAATTGATCATGGTCAATCCACCTAACCTTTACATCCCTGGACACTAAGGGACAATTGATCATGGCCAATCCACCTAACCTGTACATCCCTGGACACAAAGGGATAATTGATCATGGCCGATCCACCTAACCTGTACATCCCTGGACACTAAGTGACAATTGATCATGGCCGATCCACCTAACCTGTACATCCCTGGACACTAAGGGACAATTGATCATGGCCAATCCGCCTAACCTGTACATCCCTGGACACTAAGGGATAATTGATCATGGCCGATCCACCTAACCTGTACATCCCTGGACACTAAGGGACAATTGACCATGGCCAATCCACCAAACCTGTACTTCCCTGGACATTAAGGGACAATTGATCATGGTCAATCTACCTAACCTGTACATCCCTGGACACTAAGGGACAATTGACCATGGTCAATCCACCTAACCTGTACATCCCTGGACACTAAGGGACAATTGATCATGGCCAATCCACCGAACCTGTACATCCCTGGACACTAAGGGACAATTGATCATGGCCAATCCACCTAACCTGTACAATCCTGGACACTGAGGGCCAATTGATCATGGCCAATCCACCTAACCTGTACATCCCTGGACACTAAGGGACAATTGATCATGGTCAATCCACCTAACCTGTACATCCCTGGACACTAAGGGACAATTGATCATGGCCAATCCACCTAACCTGTACATCCCTGGACACTAAGGGACAATTGATCATGGTCAATTCACCTGACCTGTACATCCCTGGACATTAAGGGACAATTGATCATGGCCGATCCACCTAACCTGTACATCCCTGGACATTAAGTGACAATTGATCATGGCCAATCCACCTAACCTGTACATCCCTGGACACTAAGGGACAATTGATCATGGCCAATCCACCTAACCTGTACATCCCTGGACATTAAGGGACAATTGATCATGGCCGATCCACCTAACCTGTACATCCCTGGTCACTAAGGGACAATTGATCATGGCCAATCCACCTAACCTGTACATCCCTGGACACTAAGGGACAATTGATCATGGCCAATCCACCTAACCTGTACATCCCTGGACACTAAGAGACAATTGATCATGGCCAATCCACCTAAGCTGTACATCCCTGGACACTAAGGGACAATTGATCATGGCCAATCCACCTAACCTGTAGATCCCCGGACACTAAGGGACAATTGATCATGGCCAATCCACCTAACCTGTACATCCCTGGACACTAAGGGACAATTGTTCATGACCAATCCACCTAACCTGTAGATCCCTGGACACTAAGGGACAATTGATCATGGCCAATCCACCGAACCTGTACATCCCTGGACACAAAGGGACAATTGATCATGGCCTATCCTCATAACCAGTACATCCCTTGACACTAAGGGACAATTGATCATGGCCAATCCACCTAACCTGTACATCCCTGGACACTAAGGGACAATTGATCATGGCCAATCCACCTAACCTGTACATCCCTGGACACTAAGGGACAATTGATCATGGCCAATCCACCTAACCTGTACATCCCTGGACACTAAGGGACAATTGATCATGGCCAATCCACCTAACCTGTACATCCCTGGACACTAAGGGACAATTGATCATGGCCAATCCACCTAACCTGTAGATCCCTGGACACTAAGGGACAATTGATCATGGTCAATCCACCTAACCTGTACATCCCTGGACACTAAGGGACAATTGATCATGGCCAATCCACCTAGCCTGTACATCCCCGGACACTTAGGGACAATTGATCATGGCCAATCCACCTAACCTGTAGATCCCTGGACACTAAGGGACAATTGATCATGGTCAATCCACCTAACCTGTAGATCCCTGGACACTAAGGGACAATTGATCATGGCCAATCCACCGAACCTGTACATCCCTGGACACAAAGGGACAATTGATCATGGCCAATCCTCCTAACCTGTACATCCCTGGACACTAAGGGACAATTGATCATGGCCAATCCACCGAACCTGTACATCCCTGGACACAAAGGGACAATTGATCATGGCCAATCCTCCTAACCTGTACATCCCTGGACACTAAGGGACAATTGATCATGGCCAATCCTCCTAACCTGTACATCCCTGGACACTAAGGGACAATTGATCATGGCCTATCCTCCTAACCAGTACATCCCTGGACACTAAGGGACAATTGATCATGGCCAATCCTCCTAACCTGTACATCCCTGGACACTAAGGGACAATTGATCATGGCCAATCCACCTAACCAGTACATCCCTGGACACTAAGGGACAATTGATCATGGCCAATCCACCTAACCTGTACATCCCTGGACACTAAGGGACAATTGATCATGGCCAATCCACCTAACCTGTAGATCCCTGGACACTAAGGGACAATTGATCATGGCCAATCCACCTAACCTGTACATCCCTGGACACTAAGGGACAATTTATCATGGCCAATCCACCTAACCTGTACATCTTTGGACTGTGGGAGGAACCCGGAGCACCCGGAGGAAACCCACATAGACACGGGGAGGACGTGCAGACTCCGCACAGACAGTGGCCCAATGCCGCGTCCCTGGCGCCGTGAGGCAGCAGTGCAAACCACTCAGCCGCCCTGTTTGGTTTCTGCCCGGCTCCTCGGTCTCTTGTTTGCGGCACTGTGTGAAAGCACGGTATTGTTGTAAAAGCTGCCGCAGTTTGATGAGCAGACAGAACGGGGAAACCAGTGAGGGCTTCAGCAGCGAGGGGGCTGAGTCGGGGAGTGGGCTGGGTCGATTGGCCGGATTTCTAATGCAGGCGTTGCGCCGATTATGCCTCACTGAAAGTCAGAGGCTGGGTACCGCTGGGGCAGGCGGGAGGGAAGTTTGTGTGCGTCAAATTCCAGCAGTCAGGCGCTGGGTACCGCAGGCAGGAGGGAAGGTCGTGCGGCTCACATTCCAGACTTCTCTTGCAGGAAATTTGCAGCTACGATGATGGTGACGAAGACAATTTCCACCTGATCTGCCCGGAGCCAATTGGAGAGAAGACCTTCATCACCCGCAAGCCGGGAGGAGACCACAGGGCACAGAGTCTGCCAACGCACATTGACGTCATGCGGACTCTGCGCATTGTAGACTTTGACGCGTTCCCATTCAACCAGTACGCTCCGTACAGCTTCCGCAACACTATCGAAGGTAAGGCCCGTCCCTTGCGTCACACCTCACGCCAGTTAGCCAAGCCGCCAGGTACACGGTCCCCGTCCGATACTCTCAGCACAGGTACAGCGTGGGGTTAGACACTGTTGTAACTGTAAAAGCTCACACACATTCGACCAGTTCACTTACTCAAAGGTTTTACCGAGGGTGCCTTTATTAACGAGGAGATCAAACACAAGTTCAAAATCAACAATGTTTCTTGAACACAATTAACCCAGAAGTTCCCCACAAAATATATTCTGGGGGTACCGGGGTCAGTGAATACCACCCACAAAGATGGCTTGGTAGGGCTATGGCTTCGATCACAGCATTCCTCTGCTCCGTCTTCACCAAGGTGGTTCTCGCTGGCAGTCTCCTGCTCCCTTCGGCCTGGTCAAGGTCGCCGCCTGCGTCGGGTCTGCGATGCTGATGTGCCTTGGGTGCCTGTTTTTAACCCCTTCCTTCGCCCCCTTTTGCCATTCCCTCTGGCCTTCGGCCAATGATGCCGCTGGAGGGCGTCACAGCACTCAATGGTCCGGTTGGTGGCCGTTTCACAGGACAGCTGAGCCCGCCGCAAGTGTCCACCTCTGATGGTGCAGGCTGCTCCTAACCTGTTGCCAGAGAAGGTAACAGTACAAACTCTGTGTGACAGAAGGTCTGGCCCGATCTGGGCAGCACGGTAGCACAGGGGTTAGCACTGTGTCTTCACAGCTCCAGGGTCCCAGGTTCGATTCCCGGCTTGGGTCACTGCCTGTGCGGAGTCTGCACATCCTCCCCGTGTCTGCGTGGGTTTCCTCCGGGTGCTCCGGTTTCCTCCCACAGTCCAAAGACGTGCGGGTTAGGTGGATTGGCCATGTTAAATTGCACTTAGTGACCAAAAAGGTTAGGAGGGGTTATTGGGTTACGGGGACAGGGTGGAAGTGAGGGCTTAAGTGGGTCGGTGCAGACTCGATGGGCCGAATGGCCTCCTTCTGCACCGTATGTTCGATGTTCTACAATAGACCTGTGCCTATCAATAGGGTGCAATGATCTCCTTGACGGGTGATTGACAGGGCAGGTCCAGGTTCTGGCAGCTTGTCCATTGATTGTGTATTTGACTTTGGTCAAGTCTGAATTCCAATAGCCTAAGACTGCAGTATGATTTTAAAATGCCCAATTCTTTAATTTAGGATATCCAATTTAATTGGCCTAAAACCTGGGCCCTGGTAGGTCACCACAATACGGAGCAAAGCTCCCTCTACACTGTCCCCATCAAACACTCCCAGGACAGGTACAGCACGGGGTTACATACAGAGTAAAGCTCCCTCTACACTGCCCTCATCAAACACTCCCAGGACAGGTACAGCACGGGGTTAGATACAGAGTAAAGCTCCCTCTACACTGTCCCCATCAAACACTCCCAGGACAGGTACTGCACGGGGTTAGATACAGAGTAAAGCTCCCTCTACACTGTCCCCATTAAACAATCCCAGGACAGGTACAGCACGGGGTTAGATACAGAGTAAAGCTCCCTCTACACTGTCCCCATCAAACACTCCCAGGACAGGTACAGCACGGGGTTAGATACAGAGTAAAGCTCCCTCTACACTGTCCCCATCAAACACTCCCAGGACAGGTACAGCACGGGGTTAGATACAGAGTAAAGCTCCCTCTACACTGCCCTCATCAAACACTCCCAGGACAGGTACAGCACGGGGTTAGATACAGAGTAAAGCTCCCTCTACACTGTCCCCATCAAACACTCCCAGGACAGGTACTGCACGGGGTTAGATACAGAGTAAAGCTCCCTCTACACTGTCCCCATTAAACAATCCCAGGACAGGTACAGCACGGGGTTAGATACAGAGTAAAGCTCCCTCTACACTGTCCCCATCAAACACTCCCAGGACAGGTACAGCACGGGGTTAGATACAGAGTAAAGCTCCCTCTACACTGTCCCCATCAAACACTCCCAGGACAGGTACAGCACGGGGTTAGATACAGAGTAAAGCTCCCTCCACACTGTCCCCATCAAACACTCCCAGGACAGGTACAGCACGGGGTTAGATACAGAGTGAAGCTCCCTCTACACTGCCCTCATCAAACACTCCCAGGACAGGTACAGCACGTGGTTAGATACAGAGTAAAGCTCCCTCTACACTGCCCTCATCAAACACTCCCAGGACAGGTACAGCACGGGGTTAGATACAGAGTAAAGCTCCCTCTACACTGCCCTCATCAAACACTCCCAGGACAGGTACAGCACGGGGTTAGATACAGAGTAAAGCTCCCTCTACACTGTCCACATCAAACAATCCCAGGACAGGTACAGCACGGGGTTAGATACAGAGTAAAGCTCCCTCTACACTGTCCCCATCAAACACTCCCAGGACAGGTACAGCACAGGGTTAGATACAGAGTAAAGCTCCCTCTACACTGTCCCCATCAAACACTCCCAGGACAGGTACAGCACGGGGTTAGATACAGAGTAAAGCTCCCTCTACACTGTCCCCATCAAACACTCCCAGGACAGGTACAGCACGGGGTTAGATACAGAGTAAAGCTCCCTCTACACTGCCCTCATCAAACACTCCCAGGACAGGTACAGCACGGGGTTAGATACAGAGTAAAGCTCCCTCTACACTGTCCCCATCAAACACTCCCAGGACAGGTACTGCACGGGGTTAGATACAGAGTAAAGCTCCCTCTACACTGTCCCCATTAAACAATCCCAGGACAGGTACAGCACGGGGTTAGATACAGAGTAAAGCTCCCTCTACACTGTCCCCATCAAACACTCCCAGGACAGGTACAGCACGGGGTTAGATACAGAGTAAAGCTCCCTCTACACTGTCCCCATCAAACACTCCCAGGACAGGTACAGCACGGGGTTAGATACAGAGTAAAGCTCCCTCCACACTGTCCCCATCAAACACTCCCAGGACAGGTACAGCACGGGGTTAGATACAGAGTGAAGCTCCCTCTACACTGCCCTCATCAAACACTCCCAGGACAGGTACAGCACGTGGTTAGATACAGAGTAAAGCTCCCTCCACACTGTCCCCATCAAACACTCCCAGCACAGGTACAGCACGGGGTTAGATACAGAGTGAAGCTCCCTCAACACTGCCCTCATCAAACACTCCCACGACAGGTACAGCACGGGGTTAGATACAGAGTAAAGCTCCCTCTACACTGCCCTCATCAAACACTCCCAGGACAGGTACAGCACGGGGTTAGATACAGAGTAAAGCTCCCTCTACACTGTCCCCATCAAACAATCCCAGGACAGGTACAGCACGGGGTTAGATACAGAGTAAAGTTCCCTCTACACTGTCCCCATCAAACACTCCCAGGACAGGTACAGCACGGGGTTAGATACAGAGTAAAGCTCCCTCCACACTGTCCCCATCAAACACTCCCAGGACAGGTACAGCACGGGGTTAGATACAGAGTGAAGCTCCCTCTACACTGCCCTCATCAAACACTCCCAGGACAGGTACAGCACGTGGTTAGATACAGAGGAAAGCTCCCTCTACACTGCCCTCATCAAACACTCCCAGGACAGGTACAGCACGGGGTTAGATACAGAGTAAAGCTCCCTCTACACTGCCCTCATCAAACACTCCCAGGACAGGTACAGCACGGGGTTAGATACAGAGTAAAGCTCCCTCTACACTGTCCCCATCAAACACTCCCAGGACAGGTACAGCACGGGGTTAGATACAGAGTAAAGCTCCCTCTACACTGTCCCCATCAAACTCTCTCAGGACAGGTACAGCACGGGGTTAGGTACAGAGTAAAGCTCCCTCTACACTGTCCCCATCAAACACTCCCAGGACAGGTACAGCACGGGGTTAGATACAGAGCAAAGCTCCCTCTACACTGTCCCCATCAAACACTCCCAGGACAAGTACAGCACGGGGTTAGATAGAGAGTAAAGCTCCCTCTACACTGTCCCCATCAAAAACTCCCAGGACAGGTACAGCACGGGGTTAGATACAGAGTAAATCTCCCTCTGCACTGCCCTCATCAAACACTCCCAGGACAGGTACAGCATGGGGTTATACAGAGTAAAGCTCCCTCTACACTGTCCCCATCAAACACTCCCAGGACATGTACAGCATGGGGTTAGATACAGAGTAAAGCTCCCTCTACACTGTCCCCATCAAACACTCCCAGGACAGGTACAGCACGGGGTTAGATACAGAGTAAAGCTCGCTCTACACTGTCCCCATCAAACACTCCCAGGACAGGTACAGCACGGGGTTAGATTCAGAGTAAAGCTCCCTCTACACTGTCCCCATCAAACACTCCCAGGACAGGTACAGCACGGGGTTAGATACAGAGTAAAGCTCCCTCTACACTGTCCCCATCAAACACTCCCAGGACAGGTACAACACGGGGTTAGATACAGAGTAAAGCTCCCTCTACACTATCCCCATCAAACACTCCCAGGACAGGTACAGCACGGGGTTAGATACAGAGTAAAGCTCCCTCTACACTCTCCCCATCAAACACTCCCAGGACAGGTACAGCACGAGGTTAGATACAGAGTAAAGCTCCCTCTACACTGTCCCCATCAAACACTCCCAGGACAGGTACAGCACGGGGTTAGATACAGAGTAAAGCTCGCTCTACACTGTCCCCATCAAACACTCCCAGGACAGGTACAGCACGGGGTTAGATTCAGAGTAAAGCTCCCTCTACACTGTCCCCATCAAACACTCCCAGGACAGGTACAGCACGGGGTTAGATACAGAGTAAAGCTCCCTCTACACTGTCCCCATCAAACACTCCCAGGACAGGTACAACACGGGGTTAGATACAGAGTAAAGCTCCCTCTACACTATCCCCATCAAACACTCCCAGGACAGGTACAGCACGGGGTTAGATACAGAGTAAAGCTCCCTCTACACTCTCCCCATCAAACACTCCCAGGACAGGTACAGCACGAGGTTAGATACAGAGTAAAGCTCCCTCTACACTGTCCCCCATCAAACACTCCCAGGACAGGTACAGCACAGGGTTAGTTACAGAGTAAAGCTCCCTCTACACTCTCCCCATCAAACACTCCCAGGACAGGTACAGCACGGGGTTAGGTACAGAGTAAAGCTCGCTCTACACTGTCCCCATCAAACACTCCCAGGACAGGTACAGCACGGGGTTAGATACAGAGTAAAGCTCCCTCTACACTGTCCCCATCAAACACTCCCAGGACAGGTACAGCACGGGATTAGATACAGAGTAAAGCTCCCTCTACACTATCCCCATCAAACACTCCCAGGACAGGTACAGCACGGGGTTAGATACAGAGTAAAGCTCACTCTACACTGTCCCCATCAAACACTCCCAGGACAGGTACAGCACGGGGTTAGATACAGAGTAAAGCTATCTCTACACTGTTCCCATCAAACACTCCCAGGACAGGTTCAGCACGGGGTTAGATACAGAGTAAAGCTCCCTCTACACTGTCCCCATCAAACACTCCCAGGACAGGTACAACACGGGGTTAGATACAGAGTAAAGCTCCCTCTACACTCTCCCCATCAAACACTCCCAGGACAGGTACAGCACGAGGTTAGGTACAGAGTAAAGCTCCCTCTACACTGTCCCCATCAAACACTCCCAGGACAGGTACAGCACGGGGTTAGATACAGAGTAAAGCTCCCTCTACACTATCCCCATCAAACACTCCCAGGACAGGTACAGCACGTGGTTAGATACAGAGTAAAGCTCCCTCTACACTGCCCTCATCAAACACTCCCAGGACAGGTACAGCACGGGGTTAGATACAGAGTAAAGCTCCCTCTACACTGCCCTCATCAAACACTCCCAGGACAGGTACAGCACGGGGTTAGATACAGAGTAAAGCTCGCTCTACACTGTCCCCATCAAACACTCCCAGGACAGGTACAGCACGGGGTTAGATACAGAGTAAAGCTCCCTCTACACTGTCCCCATCAAACTCTCTCAGGACAGGTACAGCACGGGGTTAGGTACAGAGTAAAGCTCCCTCTACACTGTCCCCATCAAACACTCCCAGGACAGGTACAGCACGGGGTTAGATACAGAGCAAAGCTCCCTCTACACTGTCCCCATCAAACACTCCCAGGACAAGTACAGCACGGGGTTAGATAGAGAGTAAAGCTCCCTCTACACTGTCCCCATCAAACACTCCCAGGACAGGTACAGCACGGGGTTAGATACAGAGGAAAGCTCCCTCTACACTGTCCCCATCAAACACTCCCAGGCCAAGTACAGCACGGGGTTAGATACAGAGTAAAGCTCCCTCTACACTGTCCCCATCAAACACACCCAGGACAGGTACAGCACGGGGTTAGATACAGAGTAAAGCTCCCTCTACACTGTCCCCATCAAACACTCCCAGGACAGGTACTGCACGGGGTTAGATACAGAGTAAAGCTCCCTCTACACTGTCCCCATTAAACAATCCCAGGACAGGTACAGCACGGGGTTAGATACAGATTAAAGCTCCCTCTACACTGTCCCCATCAAACACTCCCAGGACAGGTACAGCACGGGGTTAGATACAGAGTAAAGCTCGCTCTACACTGTCCCCATCAAACACTCCCAGGACAGGTACAGCACGGGGTTAGATACAGAGTAAAGCTCCCTCTACACTGTCCCCATCAAACACTCCCAGGACAGGTACAGCACGGGGTTAGATACAGAGTAAAGCTCCCTCTACACTATTCCCATCAAACACTCCCAGGACAGGTACAACACGGGGTTAGATACAGAGTAAAGCTCCCTCTACACTCTCCCCATCAAACACTCCCAGGACAGGTACAGCACGAGGTTAGGTACAGAGTAAAGCTCCCTCTACACTGTCCCCATCAAACACTCCCAGGACAGGTACAGCACGGGGTTAGATACAGAGTAAAGCTCCCTCTACACTATCCCCATCAAACACTCCCAGGACAGGTACAGCACGTGGTTAGATACAGAGTAAAGCTCCCTCTACACTGCCCTCATCAAACACTCCCAGGACAGGTACAGCACGGGGTTAGATACAGAGTAAAGCTCCCTCTACACTGCCCTCATCAAACACTCCCAGGACAGGTACAGCACGGGGTTAGATACAGAGTAAAGCTCCCTCTACACTGTCCCCATCAAACACTCCCAGGACAGGTACAGCACGAGGTTAGGTACAGAGTAAAGCTCCCTCTACACTGTCCCCATCAAACACTCCCAGGACAGGTACAGCACGGGGTTAGATACAGAGTAAAGCTCCCTCTACACTATCCCCATCAAACACTCCCAGGACAGGTACAGCACGGGGTTAGATACAGAGTAAAGCTCCCTCTACACTGTCCCCATCAAACACTCCCAGGACAGGTACAGCACGAGGTTAGATACAGAGTAAAGCTCCCTCTACACTGTCCCCCATCAAACACTCCCAGGACAGGTACAGCACAGGGTTAGATACAGAGTAAAGCTCGCTCTACACTGTCCCCATCAAACACTCCCAGGACAGGTACAGCACGGGGTTAGATACAGAGTAAAGCTCCCTCTACACTCTTCCCATCAAACACTCCCAGGACAGGTACAGCACGAGGTTAGATACAGAGTAAAGCTCCCTCTACACTGTCCCCATCAAACACTCCCAGGACAGGTACAGCACGGGGTTAGATACAGAGTAAAGCTCCCTCTACACTGTTCCCATCAAACACTCCCAGGACAGGTACAGCACGGGGTTAGATACAGAGTAAAGCTCCCTCTACACTGTCCCCATCAAACACTCACAGGACAGGTACAGAACGGGGTTAGATACAGAGTAAACCTCGCTCTACACTCTCCCCATCAAACACTCCCAGGACAGGTACAACACGGGGTTAGATACAGAGTAAAGCTCCCTCTACACTCTCCCCATCAAACACTCCCAGGACAGGTACAGCACGAGGTTAGGTACAGAGTAAAGCTCCCTCTACACTGTCCCCATCAAACACTCCCAGGACAGGTACAGCACGGGGTTAGATACAGAGTAAAGCTCCCTCTACACTATCCCCATCAAACACTCCCAGGACAGGTACAGCACGTGGTTAGATACAGAGTAAAGCTCCCTCTACACTGCCCTCATCAAACACTCCCAGGACAGGTACAGCACGGGGTTAGATACAGAGTAAAGCTCCCTCTACACTGCCCTCATCAAACACTCCCAGGACAGGTACAGCACGGGGTTAGATACAGAGTAAAGCTCCCTCTACACTCTCCCCATCAAACACTCCCAGGACAGGTACAGCACGAGGTTAGGTACAGAGTAAAGCTCCCTCTACACTGTCCCCATCAAACACTCCCAGGACAGGTACAGCACGGGGTTAGATACAGAGTAAAGCTCCCTCTACACTATCCCCATCAAACACTCCCAGGACAGGTACAGCACGTGGTTAGATACAGAGTAAAGCTCCCTCTACACTGCCCTCATCAAACACTCCCAGGACAGGTACAGCACGGGGTTAGATACAGAGTAAAGCTCCCTCTACACTGCCCTCATCAAACACTCCCAGGACAGGTACAGCACGGGGTTAGATACAGAGTAAAGCTCCCTCTACACTGTCCCCATCAAACACTCCCAGGACAGGTACAGCACGGGGTTAGATACAGAGTAAAGCTCCCTCTACACTATCCCCATCAAACACTCCCAGGACAGGTACAGCACGGGGTTAGATACAGAGTAAAGCTCCCTCTACACTGTCCCCATCAAACACTCCCAGGACAGGTACAGCACGAGGTTAGATACAGAGTAAAGCTCCCTCTACACTGTCCCCCATCAAACACTCCCAGGACAGGTACAGCACAGGGTTAGATACAGAGTAAAGCTCGCTCTACACTGTCCCCATCAAACACTCCCAGGACAGGTACAGCACGGGGTTAGATACAGAGTAAAGCTCCCTCTACACTCTTCCCATCAAACACTCCCAGGACAGGTACAGCACGAGGTTAGATACAGAGTAAAGCTCCCTCTACACTGTCCCCATCAAACACTCCCAGGACAGGTACAGCACGGGGTTAGATACAGAGTAAAGCTCCCTCTACACTGTTCCCATCAAACACTCCCAGGACAGGTACAGCACGGGGTTAGATACAGAGTAAAGCTCCCTCTACACTGTCCCCATCAAACACTCACAGGACAGGTACAGAACGGGGTTAGATACAGAGTAAACCTCGCTCTACACTCTCCCCATCAAACACTCCCAGGGCAGGTACAGCACGGGGTGAGATACAGAGTAAAGCTCCCTCTACACTGTTCCCATCAAACACTCCCAGGACAGGTACAGCACGGGGTTAGATACAGAGCCCAGTGAGTGTGGGAGGAATGGGCCACTTTGTGATTCAGCTTGCTGTGAGAGGTGTCGGAGCTGGTGTTAACAATGTATCTCACTCAGGTTTCAAGGATTCCGAGTATCCGGGGAAGCAGATGGTTGGCCTACACAACCTGGTGCACATTTACCTCAACGGGTCAATCTCCCAGGTGCCCTCAGCCTCCAATGACCCCATCTTCATGCTGCACCACGCTTTCATCGACAAGTAAGTGAATAAACCTCTCGCACTCCTTCCAAACCCCATCTCCATTCCCTCACCCTACACCATCACCTTAGAGCCCACTGACCCCGCACGTTCACCCCTGACCCCAGTCTCTTGCTGTCCTACTCTCTGTCTCTCTCTCCCTCTCTCTTTGTCTTTTTCTCTATCCCTCTTGTGTCTCTCTGTCTCTGCCTCTCCATCGCTCTTGTTGTCTCTCTCTCTCTCTCTCAGCCTTTTTCTCTCTCGTTATCTCTGTGTCACTTTCTCTATCTCTCTCTCTCTCGCTCACCCTGCCTCAGTCTCTCTCACTGTCTCGTTCTCTCTCTCATTCTCCCTGTCACTGTCTCACTCCCTTTCTCTGTGTGTGCCTTTCTCTCTTTCTATACCCAGTGTCTAACCCAGTGTTTTATAAACTTTTTTTCCGGGGACCCATTTTTACCAACCGGCCAACCTTCGCGACCCAACCCAGCCGACCTGCGCGACCCACGCCGGCCGACCTGCGCGCCCCTCGCCGGCCGACCTGCGCGCCCCTCGCCGGCCGACCTGCGCGCCCCTCGCCGGCCGACCTGCGCGCCCCTCGCCGGCCGACCTGCGCGCCCCTCGCCGGC